>NW_022631028.1:9751622-10351622 GCF_010015895.1 Lontra canadensis
GAGCCTGATGCGGGACTCGATCCCAGGACCCTGAGATCATGACCTGAGCTGAAGGCAGCGGCTTAATCCACTGAGCCACCCAGGCGCCCATGATAGGACCTTCTAAGCACTGACATGTCTTAGTTTCCTGGGGATTGTGGCAAATATGGGGAGGTTGGGTGTGGTAATTAGTGACTTAAGAAAAAAATGTGTCAGAAGATACTTTACTGGAAGAGTCGGTAAGGTAAGTTACTTGCTATACTTTTAACATTTGGGATTTAGACTAATTTCCAGTAACCTCAAAGGCTGAAAATTTTAATAATTGTAATTTTTCGGACATGTAAATTTAAAGTGTATAGGTGATAAGACTGATGTATATTTTAATTGGAAGTATGAGCCTAGCTTTCTTTTCAATATATTTATTTTGGATTTGTTACTCTTAATCAACCAAAAATCTTAACCTCTCAATATTGGGAGGTAGATGGTAAAATTTCTATTTACAGGTGATGAAACTGGAGAAAAATAGGCTATAGAAGACTTTGGTATTTGAGAGGTATAAGCTATTGTGAATACATTTGTAATTTTTGCATTATTGTATATCTCTAAGAGGGAGGGTGAGAAAGCTTGTTGTTAACTGATGAAATATTTCTGTTCAGAATTGTTTGTACTAAAGTGAATTTGACATTTTTCAAGATTGTTTTATTTTGGTCTTATCTTAGGAATATTGTCCATGGTGACTGCAGGGTGATTTTTGAGATTATGGCTATTTTGTTTCAAGGTAGTTATTTATCTGGAGACAGGTCCACCTTTTTTAGGGACTTTGCACAGCAGAGTATTTCTGCAACAAGTAATCTTGAATGTGGGTAGAATGTGGCCTCGTTTTCTTTTTTCCTCAGTAAGTGCTGTTAGTAAATTCAGGGTTTTCCTATTCAGGAGCTATCGTAAGGGAAGTAGTCTTTGTCTCCCTCCTCTGTAGATACTGATAGCTCTCTAGGCTTGCCTGTTTATTTTAGAAGGTTCATAGGGATACTTGTCACTTTAGCCAGTTTTCTTGTAAATATTATCTGTGACACTTGATTTTGCTATCTTAGTTGCTGTAGGATATGACAGAAATCAATGCACAGTTAGGATGTGGTCTCTCTATTTTTTTTTTTTTTAAGATTTTATTTATTTATTTATTTATTTATTTGACAGAGATCACAGGTAGGCAGAGAGGCAGGCGGAGAGAGAGAGGGAAGCAGGCTCCCTTCTGAGCAGAGGGCCTGATGCTGGGCTCGATCCCAGGACCCTGAGATCATGACCTGAGCTGAAGGCAGAGGCTTAACCCACTGAGCCACCCAGGCGCCAATGTGGTCACTTTAAAAATTATTTTTTGACAAAATTTTAGGTGTGTGGACAGGTGGTAAATTTTAATATTTGTCTTAAAACTTTCAGTCTTAAATATTTTAAGAATCTCAAATATGGAGACTACAGTACATACATTTTCTTTTTACATCGCCATTTTGGTTAAGGAGAAATTTGGTGAAAATAACTGCATGGTGAGTTTAATGGATCACATGGGTTAAATAATTCTTGTGCCCATACTGTGAAAAAACTCATGTACAAAGATTATGGGAATCAGTAATGCTTAGATAAGCTTATCTCATTAATTTTTTTTTATTATATAAGTACTAACAACAAAAAATCGAACTATACTTTTAACCTTTTTCTTGCATAGTAACAAAATCTTTCTGTGTATGTGTAAATGTGTGTATGTTAATTCTTTTTAAAAAACACGTAATATCAAATTTGGGCAGTTTCCCTTTTGCTACCTCCTATATTTGGATATCTTAAAACAGAAGTTTGCCTCATTGTTTTTATGGGTTGCATAGTATTCCATATTTTGGGACATACTGTAAGTTATTTAACCTATCCTTCTTTGATGGTTCTTTAGATTGTTTACAGTTATAAAACAATTCAGAAAGCGCCTAAGTTAGCATATTTACATTGACACTGATGCAAGAATGGAATCTATAGGTTGATGTTTATGGGCATTATTATTTTGTCAGGTATTGCCAGCTAGCCTTCCAAAAAGTCTTTTCAACGTACGCTTATACAAGCACTGTAGGAAAGTTATTTCTTTACCACTGTTAGCACTGAGCATTATTAGGCTTTTAAATCTGAAAATCTGATAGATGAAAAATGGTATCTCATTTTAATTTGCTTTTATTTTGTGCCTACATCTTTCCGTTTGTTTATTTCCAATTATAGTTTCTGTCTTCCTCATTTATGAAGTTACGATTTGTTTTTCAGGGCTTCTGCTAAATTTTTTGATAAAAATAACAATGAGCCCGATGAGGTTACTTCTAAATAATTACACTTCTTTGTGTTAGGAATAATTTGCATTTAAGACAGTCTCAAACAGCAAGTTGTTTAAAAAAGATGGTCATGACTATATAGCAAAGAATAGTTTTTGTAATGATTGGAATGGATTGTTATTTCTGGCATGTATCTGTCTTTTTAGTCACAATCCATAGACAAGTAGTCATATTTATCAGTAAAAGAGACCTCAGATAACAAAGTATGAGCTGTGTCTTTTTAATTTTTATGATGTATTTGAAATTTTGTTCTTGTAAATTTTTTCTTTGCAATCTAGTTCTGGCATTTCTTTGTAAATAGGCCAAAACAAACCAGTTATTTTCAGGGAAAAAACTAAGTTTTGTTCTTCGGTTGACTGAATACTGAGAGCACTCTGAGGTTGCAGAAATGTCCTAGAGTTCTGATACTCAAGCAGGAAGAATAAGAATACCACCTACAAAAATGGACTTACCTTCAGATTGTTGTTCTTTTTAAAATTAGTTTTGAAAAAAATTAGTTTTGAATATATATATTCTTGTATTTAAATGTAAGTAAAATATTTAATTTTACCTATGGTATTTAAACTCGCAGGACTTTGCAGTAATTAACAGTAAAACTAATTGAAGATATTTGAGATTTTGAGATGTGGGCTTTTTCTGCAAGTTTTCATTTAATTCTGTAATACTTGTCTTCACTTTCCTTTTCAAAAATTTATGGCAGTGGTTCTCAATCAGGGATGAAAATGACTAGAGACCGTTTCAGTTGGTACTAGCGGGGGGATGCTACTGAAAATGGGTAGTGGCCAGGGATGTTGTGCATTGCACAGGATAACTCCCAACGACAGAGTATTACCAGACCCAAAATGTCAGTGGTGCCGAGATTGAAAGATTCTACCTCATAGGAAAAAGCATACATCAAGCTTTAAAATGTGTCTCATAGTTTGTTCTTTCACCTGTGAAATAAAAACTGATGGGTATGATCAAAATCTTTAACCATGTCTCTGGTTTTACCTTTTGGAATTCTGTTTGAGAAACTTAGTAAAGTTTAATTTTGAGAAATAAATATTACCTGTCAAAGATTCATAGTCTTAATTATAAGTGTTATTCTTGATTTTCATTGAAGGTGAAAGTCACAGATGTTTGCCTCTTACCTAATCAGATATGTCTGGAAAATTCTGTGTCTCCTTTACTCTTAGCCTCAGAGCACTTCTGACACTACATGTGTGGGCTTTTAGGAAATTCTGTGACACCAGCTGAATGTCCTCCAGTTCAATTCACTTCTGACACTATCTACCTGGGGTTAATGTCAGATCTCATAAATTAAGGGCTTAATTTTAAAAGACTGTCTCTCTTGTACCCTGATGCTAGTCACACATCTGGGTTGTTACCTGTGGTTTGGATCAGCAGGCTGAAAAATCAGAGGTTTCCATGACTTTGTCCTTGCGTTCCACTAATTTGCTAGAGTGGCTCTCAGCACTCAAGAAAACGGTTTACTTAACTAGATTACTGGTTTATTACACTGGATATTGAAGGATACAAATGAAGAGCCAGATGAAGAGATAACATAGGGTGAAGCCTGGCAGGATCCTGAGCATAGAAGCTTTCGTCCATGTGAAGTTTGGGGTGCACCGCCCTCCCAGCATGTGAATGCATTCTTGTTCTTGATTCTGGAAGCTCTCTGAATCTAGCTTATAGATTTCTGTGGAGGCTTTCATCATGTAGGCATGATTGATTATTCACTCCAATTCTAGCCCCTCTCCTCTCTTTGTAGAATGGGGAAGGCAGTGCTGAAAGTTCCAAACTACTAATCCTCACTTGGTCTTTGTGGTACCAGTCCCCATGCAGGAGCCCATCAATCACCTCATTAGGTGTTGCTTCATTAGAACAGAAGCTGTTTCTATCACTCAGGAAATTCCAAAGATTTTAAGAGCACTCTGTCAGGAACTGGGGCCCCAGACTCTATAATAGAGCAGAAGTTTGTCCTAGCACCCCTGTTTTACAAGGCTTTTAAGAGCTCTGTGTTAGGAATAATAATAAAATTATCATTATTCACAAATATATCCATTAGCTAGCTTCATGGGATGAGTCTTAATATACATTGGGAAGAGAGAAGCTTTAATTTTTCATTTTAGTGAATAAGTACTAGCTTTGTGTGTTAATATTAACTACTCTGCATATACTAAACTTATAATTTCCCTACTTCTGCTCATTGATAGCTTGGCAGCTCTGTTTTCAGGGACAAAATCATAGGCCTTAATTTGGCTGATACATCAGTGGGACATTAGTGGTAGCAATGTTGACCACTTCTTCCACATCCAAAGATGCTAATTGCCCTAGCCTCTGGAGAAGTCCCCTGCATATTAACCCTTGAAAGGGAAGGATTAGATACAGTGAGTCTGGAAAGGGTGAAAGAAAGATAAATTAGTTATTTCTGTCATCTTTCAGATTTAACTGCACATTAAAGTGAGGACTCTCTTCATTATCCATGTATTTCATAAACAAGCTGACAGGATCATGGCAGAAGTTGGAAGTACAAAGTGGAGAGGCCTACCGAACCTGCATATTTTACTGCAATTACTAGTAACACTTCATTAAATATGGTACAAGTGGTAAACTGGGTGGAGCACCAGGTGAACAGATGTAGGCCAGGACTGTTCTAACTAGGATGTATGGTCACTCTGCTTTGTTCCCTTTAAAGTCTCCCTTGTTAACATTATTAGTTAATATCATTCCTTCTTATACTTCTGTTCTTCCAGTGAGGCAAATATTGTCTTACTCATTAAAGTTCTTTCTTGATTTGGGCTCTTCTTAACTTTCCAATCTTTTGCCACCATTTGTAACTTGACCAAATTATTTGCATTTCACTGAATGTGCAGTGCTGTATTCTGCTAGTATTAAATCCTAATAGCATCTTCCTGTTGATTGCCTCTGATGTTCTTCTTCATGGCATAACCTTCACTTGTCTTTTAAGATTGTTCAGATAGCTCTATTCAAATACATAGTAATCTGCTGAAAACTTTCTCAGATCCCCCTTTCTTAATCGAAACCACCATATTTCTGATATGCACTGATCACGTTTTGTATTGCAGCTGTTTGCTTACTAATCTGTTTCTACATGTGGTTTCCCAAGTGTTGAGGGGGCTGAAATTGCCTTGCTGAGAATGTGACAAAGTAGGAGCTGGATTAAATATGTAAGTGGAAGAAAAAGCAAAATCACATCTGTCTTCATCTGTTAAAGAAGTATTCTTTCTAACTTTAGAAAATAATAGAAACTACTGTAGCCAAATTCAAGAGATTGTGTACGTGAGAGAGAGAGGGAAGGATGGTGGGAGAGATAAAAGGAGCTTGATTTCTCTTCCCTTTCAGTTTCTGTATGTCTAGAATCTATTTAGATAAAGGTAACTTTGCCTTCCCAGATTTTAAAACAATATAGTAACTTTGCCTTCATAAGTTTTCCATTTATTGTTTTCTGCTCTGTGTTATGGGTGTTTTATTACAACCATTATTTCTCTACCAAGCTAGGCTCCTTAGGAGTCATAATTTGGTTTTTGATCTTTATATCCTTTTGTAGTGTATGCCACTGTTTCTTCAATAGTTGACTTGCTGTCTTAGCTTAGGTTACAGTAACAAAATACCATAGATTGGATGGCTTCAACAACAAATGATTTTCTCACAGTTACGGAGGCTGGATGTCTGAAATCAGGGTGCCAGCATGTTTGGGCTTTGGTGAGGACTCTTTCCTCATTGCAGAAGGCCACCTTCTTGATCTGTCCTCACATGACAAGAGGAAAGGAAAGAAGAGTGGTGTATGGGAGAGGCGAAATAGAGAAAGAGCAAGCAACCTCTGTCTCTGGTGTCTCCTAGTAAGGACATTAATTCCATCATAAGGGCCTTACCCCATGGGCTCATCTATACCTAATTGCCTCCCAAAGATATCATCTCCAAATACTATGATACTGTGTGTTAGGGCTTCAACATAAGAATTTTGGGAGGGCACATTTGGTCCATCACATTTGCAACTGATTTGTGCAATTAGTACATCTTTATCTCTTTTTATATCTACTTATTAAATTCAGGTATGCAGATATATTCTTGAAATTTTTAAATTTCGTTGAGTTTTGTTGAATATTTTAGGCGTACCTGTTTAAAGGAAAATGGGAAAGAAAAAAGGCTGAGATTTATTGAGCATACTACATGATAATTCATATGATATTCTGTGTAAGATATGCTGGTGTGAAATTTCCTATTTAAGTTCCTTTTGTTTTCTTCTCACCACTTAGTTTTTGTGTAATTTTTGATAATGCTATATTTGTTTATGTTCCTTCATTCCTTCCCATTTCCTGAGATGTTAACTTAAATCAGCAGACATTATTGAGCATATATGCTGTGCCACATACTGTCCTAGTTGCTGGGAATGTACTGGCGAGCAAACAAGCCATAGTTGCTTACCGTATTTATTATTTTAGCTTTATAGTATTATATTTCATACGATATTTTGCTTGCTGCTTTTATCAACATTCATCTGTATCAAATATTTTATCTTCATTTTTAAAATTAGGGTGGAGGGAAACTTTAAGTTTAGTTCCTTTAGAGAGTAATTTTTTTCAGTTGACCCTTAAATTAGCATATGCTGTGAGCCTAAGACTAATCAGCTATAGAAGGGGTAAACCAATAATAATAATTTTTGTCATAGATTTCTGATTTTATATTTTGAGTAGGGAGAGGAAAGCTTTAGTTTCAAGAGATAATAGCCTTTATAATGTATGAAGTGCTATAGAGCTTGGTTAAATTATATGAGAATAGAATTGAAGTTGCTTTAAATTTCTCTTTCAGATTTTTTCTGCTTTGTGTATATATATAAATTCCAGATATTTCTCAAAATTTTGACATAATCACTAATTTTATTAAAATTAAAGTTTGGGATGCCTGGATGGTTCATTTGGTTGCGTGTCATCTCAGGTCATGATCTCAGGGGTCCTGAGGTGGAGCCCTGCATCAGGAGCTGTGCTTCCAGCTCAGTACTCAGAACAGAGTCTGTTTAGGATTCTCCTCTTCTGCCTCTGCCCCTCCCCTTGTTTGCATGCTCACATGAGCTCTCTCTCTCTCTCTCTCCCTGTCTTTCTCTCTCTGAAATAACTAAAATCTTTAAAAAAAAAAAAAAAAAAAGGTTTAACCCCAGAGTTTGTTACCCCACCAAATTTTTATTTATTTGTTTATTTGAAGTTATTATTATTTTTTAATTTGACAGAGACACAGCGAGAGAGGGAATACAAGCAAGGGGGAGTGGGAGAAGGAGAAGCAGGCATCCCGCTGAGAGGGGAGCGGGAGCCTGATGCATATCTCAATCCCAGGACCCTGGGATCATGACCTGGGCTAAAGGCAGACTCTAATGATTGAGCCACCCAGGAGCCCCCCAAAAAGATACTTTTAAATTAAAATTAAGATAAATTTTCTTCATTGGCATATGTTTTTCTGTGTTTTAATAGCTCTGAAATTGAATGTCTATCAAATATCAGTAGTGGTCTAGAATTCTTAAAATATTGTAAAGTTTCAAAATGGATCCTGATTTAGGGTCGCCTGGGTGGCTCAGTCAGTTAAGCGTCTGCTTTTGGCTCAGGTCATGATCTCGGGGCCCTGGGATCTAGCCCACCATTGGGGGTGGGGTCCTTGCTTAGCAGGGAGACTGTTTCTCCCTCTCTCTCTGCCCCTCCCCCTCCTTGTGTTCTTTCTCTCTTTCAAATAAATAAAATCTTAAAACAAAACAAAGCCAAGGGTTCCTGATTTAGGCTTGATGCATATGGTGCTGTTAGAGCTTTGGTTTTAGGAAAAGCACATAAAATTTAAGTATTGGGTGGCTAGTACAGTTTGGAAGTATCAGTCATTCTTAAAAAAAAAAAAGGCTTCTGAGTATTCAGTGTAAGATTGACTTAATTATTGGCATATTTCAAGTCAAGTTTTAAGAAATACAACTATATTGCTTTTGTATTTAGTTGGTAGTCTTTAAAAGTTCATATTGTTATAAGGATTTATGGATAAAATCATATTGTTTTTTGTGATTCTTAGAGGTTTTGCTTTTTAAAAATTTATAGTTGAACAGTACAAAACTTTTAAGTTACAGAATCATGTTAATGGGATGTTTTCTAAATGTGCTAATTTTTATATTACTGAATTTCTTACTTATGTTAAGAAATGTAGCTGGGTATTTTAAAATGCATTTTTTATTATAGAAGTAGGATACCTATGTAAAACAATTTGAACAATGCAGTTTTTCATAAAAGAAAGAAGTGACAGTTTCTCCATTTGTGTGCCCCTCTGGGTATTGCATATTCATTCAGTAAAATACAAAATGGAAGTGAGAACTTAGTAGCTTAAAAAAGCCACAAAGAAAAACTAAAGCATACTTTGGCAAACCCTTTGTGTTCTAAGGAATTAAATTCATATTTTTCAGGAATAGTTGGAAAAAAAATGCCAGTAGCCCTTTAAAAATACTATTTTGGATCAGCTTTGCTTTGTAGTATTCAGTTTGAAGATTTTTATTCCTCTATTAGAAAATTCCACCATCGGTAACTTAATTTTTCCTAGTTTATAATTTCTTTTTTTTTTTTTTTAAGATTTTATTTATTTATTTGACAGAGGGAGAGATCGAAAGTAGGCAGAGAAGCAGACAGAGAGAGAGGAGGAAGCAGGCTCCCCGCCGAGCAGAGAGCCCGATGCGGGGGCTCTATCCCAGGACCCTGGGATCATGACCTGAGCCGAAGGCAGAGGCTTTAACCCACTGAGCCACCCAGGTGCCCCTTAGTTTATAATTTCTCTGCCTTAATTTTAAGCAATTACCTTTTATAATACTATTTTTAATACTCCCATTAAAAATAAGAACTTCATAGATATGATTGGCTGAAATGTACAACCTTCTAACTATATACATTTTTAAGTTTAGTTCTAATTTCTGATCTAGGAAAATCGAGGTTTTTGAAGACGTTGGATATTTATATTCACACTATAATCAAAGGATAAGGTGCTAATAAGGAAGAAAATAGTAATAAAGTTACTTAATAGTAGTGATCGTCATAAAGACAGTCAGTGTATATAACAACATATAGGGTCTCTGACATTCTGAATTACATGTAGAGAACAAAACTAAAACCCAGAATCTCTAAATACTGTGGGTAGTCTGCTAGACTGAATGTTCAGATGGTTCATTTGGCATTGTCCACTTAGACTTGAATTAATTTATTAGTGTCACAGCATTTAAAAAATTAAAATATTTAGGAGTGAATATTGAAAATAGAAGTGAACTTTTACACTGTAATTTGAAAATCCAGAAGAGGCTTTTTTTCTCAGCTCAGGTTTTTGCTTAAAGATCAAGCATTAAATATTTACTCCTCAAAGAATACATGGTTTTTTGAAAGCATCAAATTAATGTAAAGCTTTTTCGCTTACAAGCAAAACAGACTGATTTTGGTTCTCTTAAGCCCAAAAGAAATGAGAGAAGAGACAGATTTTTTGTAAGTATTCTGAGATAGAACTTAGAATCAGAGGTTGGGTTAAACTATCAAGCCAAGGATATGAGAATGGGGTACCTCAGACTGGACTGGAAGTTGCTGGATGTTTCCTTTCAGTTCCTGCCAGAGAGGTGATTTAGTTCAGTAACTTCCAGTCTGTTTTCTCTCCATAATTCACATTTCTGGGGTAAAATGTCCAATTGGCTGACCCCAGGGTTAATCCAGTTTTTGCAGGGGAGGGGTTAAGTAATACGGACAGGGAAAGAATTGATTCCTGGAGCATCATTTTTGTGTATTATATCTCTTTCGAAGAAAGTGGGAGCCATGAGCTGGGGAGCCAGCCTCATTGGTATAAGCTGTAGCAAGCATATATGCATGCGTGTACAGTATTCTCAGTTCATACAGGTAAGTATTCAAGTTGTTATCTTAAAACTGTTAATGAGATTATAACTGTGACTTGCGAGAAAGAATCCTTCTTTATTGTGAGAAGTTCATTGATCTTAACATCTCTGAGTTGTGGATTTGAAGCGTAGTTTTTGCTTACATTCCTGTCAAAGTGTTTCTAACAAAAGAGTTCCCACCTGAAAGAAAAAATTCTGTTGCATGATGCTTAGCTTCATGGAACCTCACAAGAGGGAAAAAAATCTAGAACCTAGTGATTATGGTCTGGGCAGAATATAATAGTTGCTTTAAGGGAGTAAGAAAGTGCTTCCAGAGTAAGACGTTGATTTTGGAGGATTAAGGATAGAAAGCTTCCTGAGACAGGAGGCAGTTCAGCTCAATCCGGCTGGAGGAGACAATGAGCAAAGCCAAGAGAAAACGTGGTTATGAAGGTGTATTGGATAAATCAGAGTGTCTTGCTAATACATAGAATTTTGCATTTACAAAGATTTTACATGTTATTGGAGGATTTTTGTTTTTAGTAGAGAGATAAAGCAGAACTTTGTCTTGGGGAAACTGGTGTCTAATTTAGGTGAGGTAGGGAAATCAGGAGGCTATTATGGGAGTTGAGAATAGAGGGAATGAGAACTTCCCTCATTTTAAAGCTACTTTAAATGTCATTTTTGACATTTAAAGTCAAATTTAGTGGAAATGGACATGAAGATTCTCAAACAGTGGGTTTACCATTCTGTGGACATTACCGATCATTTTCATCTTGCCCAGGTTTCTTTGTAGGCTTTTCTAAATTGTTCCCTAAACTGCAGTTTACTTTTTCTATTTAGTCTCTGAACTGTGCTATTAGCAGTGGTCCTGCTACAATGTAAATATCATGTTATTCCCATGGTTAAATTTTTTATGCACCCTCCTCCTACCTAAGTTAAAATTTAAAATCTTTATCATGATGTTCTAAGGTGTATATTATTGTGTTTCTGCTTAATTTGCTATTCCCCAGTTTCCTCCTTTTGTTTTTTCCTGCTTTCCTAAACTACTCAAAGTTCTGTGGTGGATCATCCTCTCATCTCAGTGACTTTGCACATTCTGTTGCCCTCTGCCTGGAACAGGGACCTCTCTTTTCCTTTGTGCTCATCTTTTTAAGATACATAGAAAAGTCTACATGTAGGCAAGTCTTAGCCCAGTAAGTAGAATACTTTATGATTGCTTCCATTGTTGTATGTATAGATTTTGTTAATGCTGTCTTTTTTGTTTAGATTGTGAATTCCCTGAAGGCAGGTTGACTCTTAACATCTTTTCCTATTACAGAGTAGCTTAGAGATGCATATTTGCCAACCTTTCCTCCCTCCCTCTCTGTAACTAGATGTCATGATTTTCTGACAGTATGGATTCTGAAGCCAAAATGCTTAGCTTTAAAATCCTGGCTCTGCCACTTAGTAGTTGTGCAATCATGGGCAGGTTATTTAACCTCTTTGTTTCTAAGTTGCATACTGATGATAAGACCAGTGAAATAATGCTGCCTAACTCATAGGGTGGTTGTGAGGATTGAATTAATAGTCCAAAGTGCTAAGACCAGTGTCTGACATAAGTGGTTATGTGTTTGCTCTTTTTTCTGTTATGCATTGTAGTTTAAATACAAATTTGTACTCCTATTGCAAAAACAGTTGCACATATAATACCTCCTAAATCTGTTTGTAAAGTGGTATGTTCCTGATTTTTTTTTTCTACTGTAGGTGGGTTATTAGTATTATTCCCACCAAAGCAGGCTTCAGAATATTCACCAAATAATTATTGAGTACTTCCTGTCTGTCAGACATATTCTTGGTAGTTGTGATATAGTTCTATATATATAGGTGAACACATCTGTGGGCAGGTAGTAAATAATAAATTATGTATTATGTTACTTCATTGTAAGGGCAATGGAAAAATATGAAGGGTAGGGGAAGTGAGTGTTAAGATTGGAAAAGAACTTGTAATTTTAAATAGGGTGGTTAAACTAAGCTTTATATAGTAAAGGCAGAGGAATCCTTCCACACAAAAGTACTTAGGTAAGAGTGTGTCCTGCTTTTTCACAGACTATCCAGGAGGTCACTGTGGCTGGTGTAGACTGACCAGGGAGAAGAGGTCAGAGAGGTAAAGGGGTTTGGAGTTAGCTTTTGTAATACATTGTGGACCATTGTAAGGACATTGAGTTTTACTCTGAATGAAGTTGGGATCCATTGTGGAGTTCTGAGTAGAGAAGTGACATTTTCAGACTTAAGCGTTAAGAGGATTGTTTTACGAATGGTGTTGTTGAAGATGAAGGTAATGATATTATTGAAGAATGATAGTGGTTCAGGTATCTGGAGGTGGTGAAGATTAGTCATAATCTTTATATATTTTGAAGGTACAACTGACAGGATTTCCTGTAGATAGGCTGTGGTGTATGAGAGAAAAGTAGTCAAGAATGACTCAAGGGTTTTGCCTAAATAGCTAGAAGATGGAATTTCATCACGCATGCTGTGGGAAAGGCTGTGGTAGGGGCGGTTTATGGGAAATATGAGGAGTTCAGTTTTGGACACGCTGAATTTTATATTGATGTGGAACATGTGGTTGGTTGGATGATGAATGGGGAGAACAGGAGATATAATGGGCATATAGATGATATTTAAAATCTCTAGACTGGATAAGATCCCCAAGCGTGGGCAGAGAAGAGTTATTCCAAGTTTGGGTTACTCTAGAGTTAGAAGTTTGGGAAACCTGTAAGGGAAAATGAGCAACAAAGTCCAGTAACTTAAAAGAATATAATTAAGGAAGAATGATCATCTGTGTGAAATACTCTTTATAGGCTAATTAAGGATGAAGTGTGAGAATTGACCTTTGGATTTAGCAGTATGGAGGTCATTGATGACTTTGTTAAGAGCAGATTAGTTTTTAGTGGTGGGGCTGAACCCTTCTTTGGAGTGGGTTTGAGAGAGAACGGGAGGGAGACAACCCTTTTAAGGAATTTTCTTGCCAAGGACAGCAAATAAATAATGCAGGGGATAGGAGGCTAAGTGGAAATTTTTGAGATAGGAGAAATACTGACATATTTGCATGGTAATGGAAATGATCTGTTAGAGATTACAAAGTAGATATAGATGTAGTTGACAGGAGAAAGGGGAGAATTACCCAAGTGATACTCCTGAGTAGGTGCACAAAAGGAGAGAATCTGATATGTTAATAGATGAGAGAATGAATAGTACATCTGTGATTACAATTGGGAATTCAGTGTGTGTGTACGCGATCCTGCTAGTAGGTGGATAAATGTGGTGGAACTCTGGACATTGTTCACTGCTTTAGTTTTATAAGTAAAGCAGAAAGCAAAGTCATTGAGTGTGATGTTGAGGAAGAACTCATTGGGGGTTTGAGGAGGATGATATAAAATAGTTATCTGCAAGAGCCTGAGAGTGAATAAACTGGGGGGAAATTTATTCCCTGTCTGCATTAATAATGTACTTGAGTCCAGCTAGCATGGTGGTGCAGTTTTCTGTAAGTTTCGTGTTCCTTGTGGTCACAGATTTGGTGGGGATAACATTTAACTGGTGTAGTTGGTTTTGTGAGCACAGTGAAGGCAAAGAGGGTTTAGAGAGTCAACTGTATGCACGGTTTAATTTAAACGGGATAATGAAGAGAGTGGGTGTCAGAGGGGTTGAGGGATAGTTAAAAGGTAGAAGGATCGAAGCATTGGAGATCCTGGTGGAGTCAGTTTTTGGAGAAAGTGCAATAGTAGATTTTCTAGTTTATCAGGAACTGCAAAACATATAACTAAGGTTTGACAAAGCTAGGTGATACATAGGTGTTTTTTGCTATTCTCTCTTCTTATCTGTTAGCTGCAATACTTTATTTATTTATTTATTTATTTATTTATGAAGGAAATAGTTTTGTTAAATGGTGGAGAGAGGAATATTGGATAAAAGATTTTCTCCTCTAATGAAGGGAATAGTTAAAGAAGTATTCTTAGGCCAGAGAGATTGCCTGAAGTGTGTTGTGTAGCAGTACATAAGATAAGCCCAACCATTTTATTGTGGTCTAACAGAGGCCTTGCTTACTGTTTTAATTCTTTTCTTGGTAATGCCACCTGGAAAGCTGTCTGCATAGTTCTGTAATATTCTCTGGTGTTCTCCCTGTCCTGAGTTTCTTGAGGAAAAACAACCATTGAGTGCTTACTAAGTGTGAGTTACTTTGCTGACCTGCACTCTCCTCACACTAATGTTAATCCTCACAGTTCTGTGAAGTAGGTACAATTATTTCCATTTTATAGATGAGGAAACAAAGGGATTATTTTAGATAACTGTCAGATGAAAAATGAAAAAGTGGCTGAGCTGAAATTGGAGCTCGGCCAAGCTTCCAGTTTATTTTCTTGGCTTCATCACATATAGATGGACATTTTGAGGAAGGATTATTCATTTCATTGTTCATGTGTTTGTTTTCCACGTGTTCAGACAGATCTTGGGCCAGAGTATAAATTGTCCTTGTAGTATATGTTGTGCTTTTAATGATATGTTTTTCTTCCTTTTGAGAGTATAGATGCAGAAAAATGCTTCCTAAGTAATTATGTCTTTAATTAGTAATTTTAGAGTAGCACATAACTCTGGGGCATACTTCAAAACATGAACAGAAATAATCTGTATATGACATAACAGAAAATAGACACATACTAGTCTACTGAAAGCCATTATTGCAAATACTGTTAGATTCTTTGAGTCTCATCTTCAAACTCAAGATTCTCGAAGATGAACCCTGTGTACTAAAGTATACAGTAATCTCCCGCCATCCTTGTATGTGTAAACTCATTTTTATATTTCAGTAACAAACTGTAAAGTCTTCATCATTTAGATACATTTCAGTCTCCTTAAAAAGAAAACCCGGGGTGCCTGGGTGCCTCAGTCGATTAAATATCAGACTCTTCATCTCGGCTCAGGTCTGGATTTCAGGGTCCTGAGTTCAAGTGTCATGTTGGACTCCCAAAAGCTGGGCATGGAGCTGACGTAAAAAAGAAAAGAAGAAAAAAAAAAAACAACAACAATTAACTGATTGCTTTGCTTTGCACCGCATGAGTTTGTCTGTGGGTCAGTGTGGAAAGATTTTTGTTGTTGTTTTTTACCTCTTCCTTTCTCAGTACACAAGATGACACCTGAGTTAAAAAAAAAATGTAAGGTCACATCTCCACAGCACATTTTCCTGCACAGTTGAAAATGATTTTGTTAGACAGGCTTTAATGTTAGTGAGTGTTTTATTTATTTTTTAAACAATGATCTTTTCTTTCTGCCATTAAAAATATATATGCATATTATTTTATCCTTCAAATTTTGTGAGACTTTGATCTGGCAGTTCTCATTTTCCCGACCTTACTGATTTTCAGGAACCGACGTAATCCTCAACAAGAGGAATTGTGTATTGCAGTGGTACTTGATGGGTGTGTGGGACAGCGGTCCCCACCACTCCCAGGGTTCATTTGGCATTTTCTGGAGATATTTTTGGTTGTCACCATTCTCGGTGGGAGTGCTGCTGGCATCTAGTTGTAGAGGCCAGGGACTATACTAAACACCCTGCAGTGTACGGGACATTGCACCCCAACAGAACTGTGTAGCCAAAAATGTCAGTAATGGTTGGGAAATTGTCTCTTTTAAGCTCCTACTTTTAGGTCCCTGTACTTTTCTACTTTATTTTTCTGCATTCTGCTCATCCTTCTACAAGTCCAACTTGCAGTCCTCCGTCCTGATGCCTTTCCTAGATAGCTCTAAGCCTACATTTCATATTTCCTGTTGCTAGGTTCCGTTTACCATCACTAAATTTCTACAACGAATAGTTTATGATGTTTTATTTGTTTATTGTCTTTGTATCGTGTTTTCTAACCTAATTTTACTAGTGGAGGATCAGTGATGTATATCTTGTGAGTTTTCTAACTGCTGTTGCCCCTGATGTGTAGTGTGAGTTGGTAGAATGCAAAAAGGGCCCATGGCCTACCTAGGCTCTGACAAACTTTACAGTAAAGGAATGGACCATTGCCTGTTGATGGGAATTTGGAATTGGTATCCTATGGATTGTGGGCGAAAGTAATAGCAGTAGTGGTGAAAGCAGTAAGAAGAGCTGCTCCTGCTCCCTTCCAGTAGGGGACAGAATAGATCCACCTCAGCCATTAAGCTGGTGCTATTAAAAAAACTCCAGTATCCTCCGAGTTCTGAATTGGTTGTCTCTCTTAAACCTGAGCCTTGCTGTTAGAGATTTATCTTTGGTTCAGCTGTTTATGGGGGACAGAGGGTTCATGTTGGTAATAGTAATAAATTTTAGAAAGATTTTCAATAAGGGGCCAAAGGATAGCTAAATTAGGCTAACCAGACACTTCAGCTTTCTGCTTTAATTGGTAGGGAGAGATGGGTCAGTAGAGAAAAGTAACTTGACTCTTTAAAACATGTTAGAACCCTTATCTTGAATATGTAAGTTGCCAAAGAAGAAACCCAGGTTCATGCTGAGGTATTATCTGAACATTTGTGTTACCTCTTGAAGCTTTTCTTTTCCATTGAATTGGATCTTTGATGGGTACAACTATCAGATATTTTAGTACTCTTAATTTGAAAATTCATTTTCAGTATTTGATTAGAGCTTCATTGCTTTGAAGCAGGTAAATACCATGTCATTTTCAGATATGACTTTCTGAGCAAGAAAATGTGTTAATATTTCAAGGGTAATTTCAAAATCGGAACAAATAGACAAAAAATTTAGTGTCACTTCAACATTTATGTAAAAACAATTGCTCTTTTTTAAGCAGTCAGTACAAAATGGCAATTCAGAAGTTATGTTCATACTTATATTTCATAGTAGTTTACTTTTTCTTTTAAGGAGTTGTGGGGATGGGGCAGTGCTTCTTAATTGGGACAATTTTTGTCTTCTATGTAACATTTGGCAGTGTTTGTAGATGTTTATGGTTGTCACAGCTTTTGAGAGGGTGGAGATTGGGTGCTCCTGACTTCACGCAGGTGGAGAGAGGCCAGGGATGCTGCTCAGCATCCTGCACTGCACAGGACCTTCCCCTATGACAAAGAACTGCCAGTCTCACAGTGTCAGTGGTGCCAAAGTTGAGGAACTCCAGGATGAGAGGATTGGAGAGGACCTATTTCAGACACAAAAGAAATGTCTTGTGACCAGTGAACATAGGTTAAAATACTCAATTTTACTAGCAGTAAATGAAATGCAAATAAAGTGATTTTCTACTATTAAATTGTGCAGGAGTTTTGAAAGAATTTAATACTTGAATGAAATAGGTGTTTCTATCCTGATGACGCTCGAAAGTGGTACAACATTTCTGAGAGGCTGTTGAAAGTACGTTTATCAGAAGTTGATACTTGTATTGTAGACTCAGTAATTCCACTTAAGGAATCCTAAAGTAATAAACAGATGCCTTCAAAGTTTATTATTAGGATATTAACCACAATTATTTTTAATTGTAATCAGCTGGAAGAAAACCTCTTTTTAAAATGGTGTTTATTCTTAATCTTACAAAACTGAGAGTTGCTGGGGGGAGGGGGGAGGGAGAGGGTGGTTGGGTTATGGACATTGGGGAAGGTATGTGCTATGGTGAGTGCTGTGAAGTGTAAACCTGGCGACTCACAGACCTGTACCCCTGGGGCTAATAATATATGTTAATAAAAAAAATTTAAAAATTAAAAAAAAAGACATTTTGCAGGAAAGTATATATAAAGTTATCCCTACTACACCTTAGTTTTTATTAAATCAATATTATTTATAAAAAATGGTTATTAAATAATGGTGCAGCTGTATGTGATACAAATTAAAAATCCTACCAGAGACTACAGATCGTGTGACAATATCCATAGTAAATAAAGAGGGGAAAAAAAGGGTTATCAAAATAGAATGCCATATTTTAATAAGTAGAATAGAATAGTGAAAAATACACTAAAATATATTTTAATGATAATTACTGGACAGTTCATGGGCAGTGTTCATTTTGTTTCTATTTTCTAATTTTTTATGACTGTGCTATTAAAATATAGTCAGAAAAAATACTTTTTACACTTGGGTAAAATTTTGTAGTAGTCCTACCATTTCTTAGGGTATTTCCTGAGTAATCGGTCCTTTCCCATACCATGTTTCCTTGTGTTGGGTTTATTTCTGGGCTCTCTGTTCTCTGATATATTTTATTTACTCATTTAAAATGATAATATGGTATGGTGTAATCATGATGAAAAAGGAATATTCCCTTGATTGGGGCCCTACTTACAGAAGTTTTCTGAGCTAGTAATTGGTATTTTAAAATTCTTAAAAATGCTGTCATGATGTTGTGTAAGCAATTCACAATATGTTATTTTTGCCATGTGTTTTCGCTCATGTAATTCAATATTCAAATTAAATTTACTTGGTTTTGCTCTCTCCTGTCATGAAAAAATTCTGACTTTTTGTTTTAAGATTTTATTTGAGAGAGATCACAAGCAGGGGAAGGGGCAGAGGGAGAAGCAAATTCCTTGCTAAGCAGGGATACTGATGAGGACTTCATCCCAGGACCCTGGGATCATGATGTGAGCTGGAGGCAGACGCCAACTGGCTGAACCACCCAGGCCCCCCAAATTCTGACACTTGAAATCTCCTGATTTGAATAGCTACCTTTTGAAGATGTTATGAACTTGTCACCCAGCCCTCTTAAATTTGTTTTTATTCATTCATTCTTCATGTATTCCCCTTTGATATTTGCAAATGGTGTAGTATTTGCTACTCCTGGAGGTAGTAGGGCTCTCCTGTGTTCTCTTGTGTTAGCTTCCCACACAGATTTTGTGTGGAAACCATTGAGGCTGAGTAGAAGTAATCTTAATAGAATTTGGAACTGTAAGAGTCAGTAAGTAAAGATGGTGGTTACTGGCCCCTGAAGTGTTCTAGAACCAGCGGAGAAAATAAGAGACTTTCTGCCCTTGAGTGGGTATAGACTTGTGAATTCCTGTGGTGATATTTGTGTGTCATTGTGTGATATTTCATAGGGTATCTTTATTAGTGTTGTGTCTCTCTAAAGGAGAAGCTGCATGAAGGTAAAGATGGAAAGAAGAAAAGAAAGTGGAGGGAGGTGAGGTTACTTTAAAAAAAAATTAATGAGTGGGGTGCCTGGGAGGCTCAGTCATTAAGCGTCTGCCTTTGGCTCAGGTTCTGGGGTCCTGGTGTCCTGGGATCGAGCCCCACATTGAGCTTCCTGCTCAGTGGGAAGCCTGCTTTTCCCTCTTAACACTGTCCCTGCTTGTGTTCCCTCTTTGACTCTCTCTGTCAAATAAATAAATAAAATCTTAAAAAAATTAAGGAGCAATTTCAGTAAATTCTTGAGTTAATTCTAGCAAAGCAGATTAAATTAATGTGGAGGAATTGATTTTAAAGTTGAAAATGTATGTTTTTTTGTTTTTTTTTTAAAGATTTTATTTATTTATTTGACAGAGATCACAAGTAGGCACAGAGGCAGGCAGAGAGAAGGAAGCAGGTTCCTTGCCTAGCAGAGAGCCCGATGTGGGGCTTGATCTCAGGACCCTGGGATCATGATCTGAGCTGAAGGCAGAGGCTTTAACCCACTGAGCCACCCAGGCGCCCGAAAATATGTTTTATGAGCATCTTCTTAGAATAATTTTATTTTCATTTGAAAAATAAGGGTTTTTTTGTTTCTAGTTTCTACTCAACCAGTGAGTACATTCCTAAGAAAATATTTTTTCTTTGCCAGATCTTTAGTTTATTTGCGCATGGCCTATTGTTGTGTTCAAATCCTATAATATTCATGAAAACATTTTCTGTTTTTGTTTTTGTTACAGTTGTGTAACAAAAAGCTAAGTTTTTGACATTTTTGTAGAAGTGGTTTTTTATCTCTATATGGTGTAATGACTTTTGAATTGCATCTCCTGGATCTAATTCAGAATAACTGCTTTTGATACCTTTGAAACTTAAAATACAATATGTATAAAATTCATTTAGTTTATGGGACTTAATTCCTGTCTGACAAGTTAATATCATAGTCTTTGAAGCTCCCATAGTTTGCTTACCCTGGGCTCTATCTTTTCTTATCTCAAAACCTTCCCAGAATAGACCAGGGAATGGAATAAGATGTGATCATGCAAAAAGCATGATCCTCTCCAAAATTTTTTAATTTTATACAAATTTTAATAAAATTTGTATACCATATAAGTTATTCATTTAATAGAATGGAATTGTCAAGTCGCATGTTAACTGTGTTTAACTGAGATACTGCCAGACTATTTTCCCACAGTGGCTATACCATTTTGCACTCCCATCGACAATGTATAAGATTTCCAATTTCATCCTGCCTCCTCCCCAACACTTGTTATTGTCCCAACTTTTTGATTATAGCCACCTTTAGTAGATGTGAAATGGTATCTTATAAAATGTGCTTTGATTTGTGTTTCCCTAGTGGATAATAATGTTAATCATCTTTTAATGTACTCA
Source organism: Lontra canadensis (assembly GCF_010015895.1). Lineage (NCBI taxonomy): Eukaryota > Metazoa > Chordata > Mammalia > Carnivora > Mustelidae > Lontra > Lontra canadensis. The sequence goes on from NW_022631028.1 coordinate 9,772,297, forward strand.
TTGGCCATTTATCTTCTTTGGAGAAATGCCTATTTGAATCTTTTGTCCAATTTTCAACACTTTTCTTTTGGGGTAAAATATACATAACAAATCTTGGCATTTTAAGTGTATAACTTGGGGACATTAAATACTTCTACAGTCTTGTGCCACCATCATCACTATCCATATCCAGACCTTTTTTTAATCTTCCCAAACTGAAACTCTGTACTCATTAAACAGTAATACCTTACCTTTTCCCCAGCCCCTGGGCTAATGCCTTTCTACTCCTTGCCTCTGATTCTATTTTAGATACCTCATGTAAGTGAAATCATAAAATTTGTTCTTTTGTGTCTGGTTTATTTCACTTAGCATATTGTATTCAAGATTTTTCAAAGTTGTAGCATGTGCCAGAATTTCCATTTTAAGCCCTAATAATATCCCACTGCATGTTTTTATACCACATTATTTATGCATTCGTGTGTTGATTGATGGTATTTTGCACCTTTTGGCTATTGTGAATAATACTGCTTTGTGAATTGGTGTACACATTCTGATTGAGTCCTTGTGAATAATACTGCTTTGTGAATTGGTGTACACATTCTGATTGAGTCCTTGCTTTCACATGTTTTGGGTATTTACTTGGAAAGGGAATGGCTGGATCACCTGGTAATTCTTTGTTTTTGTTTTGTTTTGTTGTTGTTGTTGTTTTTATTTTTGAGAAACCACCACACTTCTCTACAGTTGCTGCATTATTTTGTATGCCCTCCAGCCAGTACGAGGTTCCAATTTCTCTACAGCTTTGGCGGCCAATACTTGCTGTTTCCTGTGTTTTTGTTTCTGTTGTTGTTGTTGTTTGCATAGCAGGCGACCTAATGGATGTGAAGTTCTGTCACATTTTGGTTTTGATGTACATTATCCCCGTGATTAGTGAGGTTGGGCATTTTTCCATGTTATTGGTCTTTTGTATATCTTTGGAGAAATGTCTGTTCAACTACTTTGCCTGTTTTTTCACTGGGTTGTGTTCTGTGCCCTCCTGCCCTCCCCCACCTTGCTTATTTGTAGGAGTTCTTTTTATCTCCTGGTTATTAACACCTTATCAGATAGATGATTTGCAAGTATTTCTTCCATTCTGTGGGTTGCCTTTTCACTTGTTGATAGTGACCTTTGAGACACAGAAAATATTTTGATTTTGACATAGTTCAAGCTTTTTGTTGTTGTTGTTGTTGTTGTCACACAGTATTGTTTAAGTAGACAGTGACTGATTCTGAAATGTCTTGGGAATGTATCAGGAGCCTTCTAGGCTCATACTGAAAAACATTTTCTAGTTTCACTTTCTGTTTTGAAGTTCAAATTTTTCATTGGCCACAAGTATTTTAGTTACTAGTTAAATCTTCTTGAAGTCATTCATTTTTGAAAATATATCTACCAAATTTTCTTGTTCTAAAAAAGCCTTATTTGTTTGACAGTCCTTTCAAGTAAAAATTGCCTTCTAAGATAGCAGCTAGTTCAGCTGGCAACAATATTCAACTGTTGTTCCTTGAAATGTATATAATATTTTGATATATTTTTCATGTATTATTTGTCCCATTTTGTTACAGAGAATATTAAGAAAATGCATATTCAGAGGTTGAGTATTAATAAAATTAGTATTTTTTGTTTTATTAAACTTTAAATGAAATGTTTTTTTGTTTTACTGTGAATTTTTGGTGGGTAAAGAAGGTGATGACTGACTAGTATATAGGAGTTTGGAACTGTTGCTTGATTTCTGCTAAGTGTCTTCATTTTCCCTGTTGCTGTTCTTGCACCATCAAGACAAATATTAACATAGTAAAAATATCAACTCTTACTCTTATGAGAAATGGCTTTGGCCTCTTACAATCCACTTTTGAGAACTGCTGCCCTAGTTTGTAGGATTATGGATGGGAGAGAAGAGTACAGATTAACACTTCCCATATTTTGCTTAAGTAGTCACCTGTGTAAGATGTTTCTGCTGCCATTAATGGTTTGTACTTTCAACTTTGGGAAATGGTTGACATTCTTGACTCTTGGATCTCCTGGAATTTAGGGTATTCAGGCAGGTATCATCACAAAATTTTTTTATATTAGTGGTAAAATTTAAGAGGACAGGGAGAAAAGGTGTTCTTATTAACCTAGTAAGTGAATAGATATTAAAAGCACATAAATTATATATTTTTACTTTGCAGATACATGTTGCATAGAACCTATGATATGTACCCTTTAAGAGACAGAAGATTCTGAAAATACTAGTTAAAAGAAAAGAGAAATTTGAAGTTCATTTTGCTGTTTAACATAGATATAAGACAAGAAACCTTTATTTGTCTATGTAAGCATTATAGCTTGAATACTAAGAGCTTCGGGTCTGCAGTCATTCTGACTTGCCTATTTACAATGTGAACTTGAGCCAATTTCTAATAACCTGTTTACGATGGTATGGTAACACCTCCCTGGCTGACTTCTTAGGAGCAATAGAGTCAAAATAATGTTTTAAAGTTGCTAATAATAATGAGACGTAGAACATAATAGGCTTTTAGCTGGAGATTGTTCATTTTAAGGATTTTTTAATCTTTAGCTGGAGGTTGTTCATTTAAAGATTTTTATCAGAGATTGGGGTTTCATTTGGATCAGGAGTGGGGAGAATTGGTGTAACTAGTTTGGAGTTTGTGAGTCAGATTCATAGGCCTGGTGTTTGCCACTTAACAAAGATATTCTCACTGCCCCTTACTCCGATCTTAATGTTACTAGCATCAGTGTTATCCTATATTCTGTTTTGTGCTTTGTGTTCAAGAATTGTAAAGCTACATGTTACTGTGTTTTGTTTTGTTTTGTTTGATTTTTTGCTTATAGGATTCAGTGGTCCCAATTTAAAGGCTATTTTATTTTCAAACTGGAGAAGGTGATGGATGATTTCAGAACTTCAGCTCCTGAACCAAGAGGTCCTCCCAACCCAAATGTCGAATATATTCCCTTTGATGAAATGAAGGAAAGAATACTGAAAATTGTCACTGGATTTAATGGGTATGCACTTAATATTATTTTAAAGGTTTAATTTTTAGCAGAACATTATGGATTTTTGTTTTGATCATTGATTATCCATTAAGTAAGTTCTGTGTCTCAGGTGACATTTAGTAGTTAGTGATTTTTAGCTTACAAGTATTAAATAATTACAGTGTATATATTTATTTATTTAACTGGAGCCACGTTTATGGGTGTATAAGTGGCATTTGGACTTTAAAATGGGTTTGACAGTGGAGGCATTCAGGAAATGTTAGTTTTTTCTTTCCATTTTATATGTGATATAAATCTTTATACTTTGCCTAGAACCTGCATATCATTGAGATGAGTATTATTTTTTTAAATGAAAAACGACAATTTATGAACGTATAAATTACTTAGGACTTTATATTTAAATTTTTTTTTGGAGTTCCTCTTTTACTCCCAAGTAAACAAGTAATCATTTTTAGCCCTTTGTAAACATTGCATTAAAAGATACAGTGTATTAAAATAAACAGCTATTTTAAAAAAATGTTGCTGTGTGTCATATTCTGTGTCATTTTAAGTATTTTTCTTTTTAGGACTTTGTAGGGTTTTCTTTATTGAAGGGAAGAAGTATTTTTGATGTTGAATTGTTCAGTATTTAGATTGATGTTAGCGATTTGGATACCAAATTTAATGAATTGTGGATATGTTAACCATGAATTCATATTTGAGATGGGTTTTATTTGAAGAGGTTTCATTTGTAAGTATTAGATAGCATAAACAGTCTCATTCTTTTCAGATATTTAAACACACAGGATTTGCAACAAGGTAGTGTAATTCAGTTAATCCTTTGTTATATATCATGTTTCCATGCTTTTAAGTTTTGAGTTTTGCTTAAAATAACACATTCTTAGACTTTGGCTTTAGGTATGTTGCTAAAGTGCTTTTTGGGGGTAGAATATATGGCTTTATCTTTGAGCTGCCTTTGGGGGTTCGGGATGGGAGGGACACTTATTTTGACTTTGTACCCTGTTGTACTTCTGTACACTCTACCGAAAATTATTTATCTGTATACACATACTGCTTTTGTCAATAATAGTATTTTTTAAAAGCACATACCCAGACAAGGCCACATGCTTTATATTAGAAATATGTTGCATAAGATTTAGTCTTGAACTAAATTATTCAATATAAGAATACTTCTTTGGGATATTTATAAATAGTACACAGATAGTACTTAGATGTTATAACTCATCTTTTCAATAAGTTATGGCTACCATTTAAAAATTAAGAGTCAAGGTAAAAGAGGTCATCACTTCTCCGCCTTTTGGCTAAGATCAAGTGCAAGGTAAAAGAGGTCATAATAGGCTACTGCTTTGTGAATGGTAAGCTAATATACTTGTGATTCTGAATTAGTAATACTATTTTCAGTTCTTTCAGAATTAAGATTGACTAGACAGATATGTGGACTAAATAAATCTAAATATTTATAATTAGTCTGTAAAGCAGGTAATTAACATACTTCTGAAAATGATTTAAATGGTCATTAAATGCATACCTAAGACACAATTGCTTTAAAAATATTTTTCATCTTTGACCAATAAGTATTTTGAACTTACATTGTTTTTAATTTGATTTTTCAAAATAGTTTATGAATCCTTTTTCCTAGTTAGGCGGGATCGAGGTCTTAATCAGTGATAAGTATTTTTCAGTTTTTAATTAACCTTGTTTGTCTTTGTTATATTGATATATTGAAACGTTATTTTTTTTAAATTTTATTTTTATGTATGAATATATATAAATTAATTGGTGTGTTAAAAATTTTGCTAAGAGTAGTGGCTCCAAGTAGCATTTTGGTCTTTTTCAGCCAGATTGAGGATTTGTCCTTCTTAGTATACCTTTACCACTCTTTATAATAGGTCACCTTTTAAGTTATAAAAATATTTGTTAAAATTTTTAAAAGATCCTTAAATGTCACAGGAGTAGTACATAAAGAAAAGAAAGTGGAATCATGTCTTATGCTAGTTGTATTTTCCTTTATGAAGAGCTTTGACATCTATCATTGCATTTATAGTGGTATCTTCTGTTCATCTGTGTATTTGAAATGACTGCATTATTTTTTATTATACAAACAAGTTTGCTTTATTTCTGTTGGTGGGTGTTTACTTTTGATTATTTAAGTAGTGCTTGTAGTGAGCATCCTTGTATGTACCTTCTTGTGTTGATGAATGTCACACATTGAATGTATGTGTAGATTGTTGCTTTTAATTTGTAGAAATGGAATTGTTAATGTCACAGTGTACACATACTTAAAATTTCTATTGAACTGTCAAGTTGACCTTGCAGAATGTGTATTATTTCATGTGTGTGTAAATGCAGATACTGTAATTCCTTAATGTGTGTTTGTGCAACGCATGCATGTGCACACAGATTTATGTGTCTTTGAGTGCAGGTGAAATTGAACATCTTATCAGGTTCTTATTAGCTCTTACAAATTGTGGTTTCATACCCTTTTTTGTTTTTCTTACTTTGGAGTGATTTTCTTATTGGTAAGTTTATTGTTTTTGCTTTTAATTAGTAAAAGCTCGGTTTTTAAATGCTTCATAGTATTTAGTCTTGAAAAAGATTATTCATTTTCTAAAATTATCTTAGTATATTGCCAACATTTAAATTTCCCCTCTTTGAAGTGGAAATTGTCCATTCACTTGTTGGGTTGATTTCTTGAACTGTAAGATTCTGAAAGACAGGGTTAACCGTCTTTTCCAAACAAGGCCTACAACAGTGAATGCCTGAACAGCAGGTTTTCAAACAGTACTGAGTAAACCAGTGAAAGGAATAAAAACATGTTTCTGTATTTGTATTTTATTTGTAGTAGCTCATTCCTGCTGTACACAAAGAGGCACTTCAAGGGGTAGAAAGAAATGTGATTTACATTTTTAGTAGTTTTTTTAAAAGATACTTATGTGTCGACTCTAAATTACTGAGTTTAAGAATAATGAATATAAATTAACTGTGTCTTTGCTTCTCCTTTGTTAGTGTTGTTAGAGCTTTCTAAAATAAGCAGTAAGTTTAAGGTACTGAGTGGTTGACTAAAGTAGTGTGGTTTACGTGTTTAAGAGCAGGTCTGGAAAAAGTACATAACCATTTGATACCTAAAGATCTTTTTTGTCACATCATCTTTCTAAGGCAGGTACAGTTGGCTACAGCTGAAGAGCACTTTCCATCTTTTGGCATGATAGTCTTTCTGAATATTGAATTTCTTCTCTAAGGTACTTTAATGTACATGATTGACCAGATTTTTCTTAGTGATAAAAGCTTTCACATTGTTGGGTTTTTTTAATTTTTAATTTTTATTAACATACAATGTATTCTACATTATTGTTTTATATGTGTGTTGCTTACACACAGATAGCGCTTGAAGGTTTCTGCACCTGAGAGTGTGCCTCTTCATACTTTTTTAAAAGGTCATGTATGAGATTTTTGTTTTCTTAAATCTGGGTCATAGATTTAAAGCATAATCCTATTTTGATTTTGTATTGTTTGCTTTACAGTTAGCTTGAGGTTATTCAGGGATGAGAGAATAGGTTCTAGCTATTTGTTACTTTGTTCTCTTACTTCCTTTGACCTATTTTATTGCTGCTTCCAGAATTCTCTTCAGTTGTTTAGGAGAAATAGAGTTTTTGTGTCAGTATTTGTTGAACATATTAAATCTTTTAGCTAAATGTGTTTATTTCCATTTTCTTCACTGTCTTTCACTTAGCATAACTAGTTGAGAATTGGAATTATTTAGTAGCCTTCCCTCCTCCTACCTCACCTTACCTTGTCCTTTGATCATATGGTTTGATTTGATGTTCGAATAAAATGTTTTAAATACATACAGCAAAAGTCCAGATTTTTTTCTTGACATTTTTGATTTTATGCCAGAACAAGGACAATGCAGACTACTGTAGGCACTATAAGAGATTTTTAACTTGAATGAAAGTGTTGACAGTTGCTACATACTTATTTTGGGATGGGGAGTGGTATAGATACTAGTTTATAATTACTTAGCATTATTTAAAGAGGCTACTTCTTCATTTTATTAATTGTTTGTACTTGTCATTTTACATTGATGTTTTCAGTAAATCTCAATTTCTGACATTTGATTTGAGGTAGAAAATATATACATAACAATATTTAAGTATGTGTATATTTGTACAAATGTAAAGCCTGAGTACTGATAGAGATATTGCGTAGATACTAAGATAAAGATAACATCAGTGATATTTCTGACTTTTGTAGGACTTAAGAGTACACAAAACAGGGGTGCCTGGGTAGCTCAGTTGGTTGAGCAGCTGCCTTCAGCTCAGGTCATGATCCCCGACTTCCAGGATCGAGTCCCGCATCGGGCTCCCAGCTCCTTGGGGAGTCTGCTTCTCCCTCTGACCTTCTTCTCTCTCATGCTCTCTCTCACTCATTCTCCCTCAAATAAATAAATAAATAAAATCTTAAAAAAAAAAAAAAAGAGTACACAAAACTGAACCTGTTTGTTCAGCCTTAGATAACAGAGATAGATATATATAGATATTTTATTTTATTTTATTAGTGGTAACTGAGATACAGTTAAGCTAATTTTTACCTGAATAGTTCAGGTCAGATTTAAGTGATTTTGTTAACTAAGGCATAGTACAAATGTAGCCATTCATAGAAAATAAGGACATAGTAAAAATGACCTCTTTATGCGTAAAACTGAAGTTGAGCTGGCTGTTTTAATATTTTTCATAAAAGGAGGTCTGATTTTGTGGTTATCTCTTAGTTTTTATACTCATACGGCCTCTGTGTTATATTTTATATTCCTCTCTTTTTCATGAGGAAAGTTGCTTGCATTGGAAAGGAATAACGTAATCAGTTATCTGATTTTATTTTAAATTCTGAATTAAGTGCACATTTTTCTTCTCTGAATGTCTTCTTTCCAACTGAATACCTGTATACATTCAGAATGTTTGTATACATTGGTATACATTCAGAATATTTACATTTTAATGATGAAACATTAAATAGACTAAGATAAATTTTAGTCATACTGTAATCTCAGCTTAAAATATAAGATAGGAAATTCTTCCTTGAGGTGTTGGCCTTATTGTCTAAAATTTCTTTCTATTAAAAGTAGCATTGGATTGCTAATTCATGGTTTGATGTCTTTCCCTGATATTCAGCCCCTTTCATGATACTGAATTCTCATTAAGACTTACGCATGTTAAAGGGTTGGGCATACAGAGGGATAGAGAATCTCAAACAGGCTCCACACCCGGTTCAGAACTTGATCCCAGGCTCTATCTCATGACCCTGAAATCTTGACCTGAGCTGAAATCAAGAGTTGCTGCTTAACTCACTGAGCCACTCAGGAGCCCTGATACTTTTTTTTAATTCAGTGAATGGGAACAATTGCAGTCAAATTCCGATACTATAACTAATGTAAAACGTGTTAGTTGCTCTCCATGGAATTTAAAGGAGTATTTTAAAAGATAGAGATAAACTTTTGGTTTGTTCCTCTATAGTTGGTCTTTGGGGTGTTTGTGCTTTCTGCAGCCTTCATTAATTAGTGGGTTAAGATCAGGATGATGATAGGAACTAAGATTTAATGAATACCTTATAAAATATTTCAGGCACTGTTAAATGGTTTATATACTTTATATTTTATTTAGTCTTCATGATAATCAGTAGTGAGAAGTATACGTTCAGAATCCCTGTTTCCTAGATATGGACATGAAACTTTAAGAGAGATAAATTCAACTTGGACACAGTCTCTCAGTGGGCTAGTGAGTATGCCTTTTTATCCACACTACCTTATAATTTGTACATCAAAAGTAGACTGGACGTCAGTGTTCTATAGTGTTTCTGGGTGATACCATTTGAAAGGACTTGTCACTTTTGGATCCTTTACTTGATGTGGGGTTTTTTCCCTCCCAAGTTTTAGTGGATTTCGTGGACACACTTTTTTTTTTTTTTTTTTTTTTTTTAAGTTGAAAAGTTGAAAATGCTAGCTAGTCCTGTTCCATGTTTCCCCCCACCCAGTTCTTTATGTAATCTTAGTTTTTATCTTAGGATGGCAGGGAAATAAGTAATATATTGCAGAGTAAACAATCTGTTCTATTTGAAATAACCCCAAATGTTTTTCTATTAAATAATTTTATAGTATATTGTTCCAGTGAATATCCTTACCCATTTCCCCAAATTTAGGGATTCTGGTTCAGAATCCCTAAATTTGGGGAAATCTGGTTTTTGCTTTTTTCTTCTTGGCACGTAAGGTCTTAACTTAGTGATTTTTATTGGAAAAAGTTATAATATTTTCAGGAGTTACAAAAAACTGTTTAGTATGCTGTATCTAAAGAGTAATAGCAAACCTTGCACAAATTTTTTGTACCAACCATTGATTTTGGATTTGGTTATCTGGTTTATTCTTACACCTCCTTTTAAAGATCTAACATAGATTAAGTGTTCTCAGGTTCAGACTTACCTCCTTGGCATACAATTTATTCTGTTTTGAGAACACTGTACAAAATTTTATTGACATTTATTGTAGTTATTTACATGCTCTGATTTTAGCTTGTGGTAGGCTTTCATATTACTTAAAAGGTTAAAAATTACAACTGTAAAGAGACCGTCAGTGCATTTGGCAAGATTATATTAATGTTTCCAAAGGATACTTTTATTTACAAGTAATACTTGTATTTTAGCCTGCTTATGCAAGGGGGTGGGTATTATATGACATTTTAGTGCCATCTATTGGACACTTCGTAAAATACCTTCAGAAGCTCTTGAAAGCTCTTGAAAGTGTCTAAGGAATAAACATGTTTTATCATAGGCTTTTATTGCTGACAGTGCTGTGCAAACATAATACCTTTTTCTCCCTAAAAGCAGTATTATTTATCAATACATGCATTGTTAATAATAGGCTACACTTTTACTTGTCTTCCTGAAGAAAATTAGCCAAAACATGTAAACATTGTTAAACAGACAATTTAAAGATACTTATGTTTTAAAGCCATTTTTAACTTAAGAGAAGATACTGGTTTTTGGTATTGAAAGAAATTTAGTTGGAGGAAAAAACATAGATAATATCTGTTGAAATATTTGTCGGTTAAGTATCATTTGAATATTCTTAACAGTGGGTGCTATTTTATTTTTTAATAATGTAGACACTTCTGATTGTATCACTGTGAGTTAATTAATGAGGGGATAACATAGATAGGTGGAGTTTGTGTGTTTAAGGTTTGGAAAGTAATGAATTTGAAGAAGGGGCTGAGGTGCTGTTATACCATTAATACTCAGAAATCCATGGTGGTACTGCTTTTCAGATACGTATGTGTACAAATAACTTGCATATTGAACCTAATATAAAGGAGGAGATCCTGCCCTTGAGCTTCAGGAAAGACATTTTGTAAAGTCATGTTATTTATTATGTATGTAGCTTGGGAAAATGTTTCCCTGAATTTTTCAATGCAGTTAACAGTTCCGTGTATTAGCTATAGGTTTTCACTTCTGTGGTGTCTTTATAGGAATGAATAAAACAGACCAGTAAACTGTTTCATTATTAGTAACGTTGTTGGTATGCTTTGTTTCCTTTTTCCATTTCAAAGATTCTTCGTTTTGACTGTGTGTGTACTCCAGTCTGACCATATTTTCAAAAGCAAGAAACCGTATTCTTTCTCAGAAACCCAAAGGGATTTTCTTTAGCAGTCATGGTGAACGTCAGAGTTCTGTAACTTCTAGTTGCTTCTGAGTATTTGTGATATCAGACACACATTTAGTTAGCTCTCAGTCTCTTGTTGACAGAATGATAGTTTCTGATTTTTAGGTTTTGATCCTACTTGAGAAAATATAGATTCTTGGGCTCTCCTAAGTAAAATGATTGTTTTCATATGAATAACATACACTTTACGCCTTTACAAAATTTGTTATAAACCTTATACTGGCTTTTTATAAGAACATAAGAATAATATTGATGCTAAGGATATGAGGACTAAATATGGTCTGTCCCATTAAAAAATAAACAAGATTTTAAGTATGTTTGGAATAATGGAGGGGATGATGAGGGATTTGAAGTTAGAGACACTGGGTTTGAGTCTTGGCACTATTATGTACTAGCTGCTTTCCTTTGTGGGAGAGTATTATATCAAAATTCCTATACATAGTAAAGAACTTTGTGAATATTAACTCTTAATTTGAGGTTTTGTAATTCTCTTTATAAGGAAAGTAAATAGATTTGAATGGCATATAATGAAGTCTGAAGTTTACGCTGTACTTTTTAGCTGTTTGTCCTATCTAATGCTTTTAGGTTGGCTGTACAGACTGTAATTCTGAGGAATGCTGAAGTGTGTGAGATAAATTTTTAAATATTTATAATAGATTTTAGTTCCAACTTATATCAGTTTTGTATTTGATATGATCAAGTGAAAACTTAATTATGGTAAGGCACTTACCAAAATATTGATTGTATTTGTATGTATTTTATATCTTATGAATCATAGATTATGTGTAAAACTAACTGTGGAGCAGAAGTCTATCATACATCTTCATTGGAATCATTTGCCTTGTTCTGTCTGATACTACATTTGTAGTTTTATTTGGAGACACTGTAAAGAAACTTTTATGTGCAAAGGAATGCTTGAGGGAAAATTCCTGTACTTAATAAACTGTAACTTGATTATTATTTGTGTTGCCTCTCTTGTAAACTTTAATCATATTCAGAATGTCAAAAATATGTTTCTCCATTAATTTTGAAACTTATAAATTTTGTGTGTTCTTTTTTAAATTGCGTTTTAAGGCCAGGGATTTTCTGGTTAAAGAGATAGATATGCTTTTTTCATCTCCCTATTATCGCTTAATACATGGGTAACTAGATAAATCTTTAAATAGTAAGAGTAATAATGTTTCTGATTCTCTTGATAATTAATGACCTCAAACTATAAAATTATATTCTTTTACAGTATCCCTTTTACTATTCAGCGACTATGTGAATTGCTAACAGATCCAAGGAGAAACTATACAGGAACAGACAAATTTCTCAGAGGAGTAGAGAAGGTATTTATCTTAATCATTGGGATTATATTAAACTTTATTTCAGAAGAGAGCACTGAGTTAGTTCTGTTTCAGGAACCTTTTCTTCCAATAGATTTCCTGAAACATACCTGAAGTTTTTTTCCCAAATTGTTTTCCTAATTTGGGAAAAACTAAGTTTTGGAGCAAGATTTAATAGAAGGGACACAGAGGGAGGACTTGTTGATCAGCGAAGTTTGGGGAATGCCGCTTACTGTCTCTTCAAAATTCCTAGTACACATTAGCATCAAAGGCTCTCCAAAGTTCTGGAATTGATATTTTAACTTTAGCTGTGTTTTGCACACTTGTTACCCATGGAATTCATTTCTTCATTTCTGGACTTCAGAGGTGCACAACTTTGGAAAATCTGATGAAAAATTTGACTTAGATATTGAGGAAGATGTAGATCAGACTTAAGAATGAAGAAGTGTTGTTTTTTGCCGGTAAGGGATGTTAGTTGTAAGAGAAGGGCATACTGGATCTAGGAAACAAGGTGATGAACAAAGACATCCAGGTGTTTGAGGGAATAATAAGTAGGAAATGGGCTTGTTTGAAGTGAAGAACCAATGAGAGCGCCCTGTGAGAACCAAGATTGGACCAGTCTGTTGATAATTCCCTCTGATTGATCCTAAAACATTGTCCAGTGTTCATTTTGTGGTTATAATTCAGATTCAGTTTATTCACCCTTGGAGCAGGAATCTAAAACCGTTACTTAATGTTTACAACAGATCTTAGGGCCTTACTGGATTAATTTGTTTTGTTGTGTTTCCATGCCCTTGATTTAATGAGATTTCTGAAGGGCAGGAAAGTGAGATGATTCATCAGTACTTACTTTCAGCTTATTGGACTTTTAATAATTAGATTTTGGCAATCTTTGAATGAAGAGGCAATCAAAAGTAGTCATACCAGGAGTGGTCCTGTCACCAAATCAGGGCTGCAGTGTTTCGTATTTGGGTGACCATGGACCAGTTACATAACCTCAGTCTCAGTTTCTGATCTGTGAAATATGGTTAATAGGACTGCAGAAGTGCTGCTGAAAAGCACTTCCTGTGGGTCGTACTACACTTTTAATGAATATTGACTATAGGAAAGTCAGTATTACTGGGAAGATTATATTATTAAAAAGTCTGAAGCTCTTTTTTTGGATGTCTGATACTACTACACAAACTTTTGATTGTGTACTGCTTTTTAAGAACATTCATTATACATGGCCTGAATACTTCAGTCTCTAAGTATCTTGGCATGATTTCTATCTAAAATAAGACTGTGGTTCCACTGTATTAAATTTGATACATATCAGGGCCCCAAAGTAGCTCCGGTAGAATTAAAATAATACTGGCAGAAGGAGCAAATGGTTTAGTAGGTTATTAGATTTAGTGTGTTAATTGTTTTAGTTTCTCTTGTTTGATTAAAAGTTTTTACTTTTCACCGTTTATTTTCTTGTATTAGTAAAATTGGATAGACGGGGTGCCAGGGTGATTCTGAGAGCTTAAAAACAAATGGTTAACCTTTATGTCGTAGTGCTTTTCTGCATATTAAAGCATCAATTTTTGTTGTTGCAGAATGTGATGGTTGTTAGCTGTGTTTATCCTTCTTCAGAGTAAGTAAAGAAATTTTTAAAAATTTCTGTATGTACTGATTATATCATTTCTAATATTTTCTAATATATAAGTATTTAAATTAGGTCACATTAATTTTATATGGAAATGATGCAGGAAAATATTTATAAATACTTGTGAACCTACCACCCAGTCCCTCAAGTAGAGTATTACCAATGATATCTGTATGTTTTTCTAGTAAAGAAATTCACAGGTTTGGATTAAAGTGATTGGTGATTTACTGTAATCTTAAGATTTGTGGATTTATGTAGTGTCATGGTACTCAGGGCCCTGAGATCCCATCCTAGATACCTTGCCATGGCATGTCTGGGGGATAACTCCTAGGTTTGGAGTAGTTCCTTGATGACTTTCCTCCTCACGATGGAAAAGTATTTCCAGTTGTCAAGATTTATATAGCAAATTAATGTGTTGGTTTAAGACAGTCCTTGGCACTATTAATGTTTTGTTACGGTTGTTTGTCCTGGGAATTAAAGTGGGGTTAGCACTGTCCTAGGCTTCTGCCTACTGGATGCTAATAATGCCCCTTTTTCCCTGAAAAATGTCTTCAGACATTGCCAAAAGTCCACTGGGATTGTGGGGTCCATGAAGGGGAATTGAGAGGAGAATGATGTCTTCTGTTAAGAAACACTGGATTTAGGGCACCTGGGTGGCCCAGTTGATTGAGCGACTGCCTTAGGCTCAGGTCATGATCCCGGAGTTGTGGGATCAAGTCCCGCATCAGGCTCCCAGCTCCATGGGGACTATGCTTCTCCCTCTGACCCTCTCGTATCTCATGTGCACGTGCTTTCTTTCTCTCTTTCAAATAAATAAAGAAAAACTTTTAAAAAGAAAAAAAGGCACTGGATTTATAAAAATGTCTGTGATTTTATAGACGATAACGTTGTTTTTAGAACTCTAGCAAGAATATACCTCTGTTAAATGAGATATTAAGGTAATCCTGTAGTTAATGCTATTTCTTAAAGAATTCTGTTCGTTATGTTCTGTGACTGTGAGATTGTACAAAAGATCCTTTAGGCCTGTGGCTCTTATCAAAATTAAAGAACTAAAGGGTCTATAATAATGTTTTTTCCTTTTCTCATAGGAAAAATAATTCTAATAGTTTAAATCGAATGAATGGTGTTATGTTTCCTGGAAATTCACCAAGTTATACTGAACGGTGAGATTATTGATTTTAATATCCAGAGAGATTGTATATTCCTAATTTTGAGAAGCAGGTTCAATATATTTTCTTAAATAAAATTGGGCATTTTATGGAAGCCATAGAATATACTGAACAATTAATTTGGTAACCCTGAAATCTTGAAAGTCAATGTTAGAGTAAATACTTCTGTGATGTGTTCATATAAGCAAACCTTGGGAGGGTGACTTCTTACCAAAATGAGAAAATGATGTTCTTTATCTTATCCTAGGTCTAATATAAATGGGCCTGGAACACCCAGGCCACTTAATCGACCAAAGGTTTCTTTGTCAGTCCCCATGACAACAAATGGCTTGCCTGAGAGCGCAGACAGCAAAGAGTCAAACTTACAGCAAAATGAGGACAAAAATCACAGGTTTGTATGCGATTTATATTTAAAAGCAAAATGTTTTCAAAATAGGTTGGCATTTATCCTTTCAGCACTCTTTATCTACTGTATGCTATTGTTTTGAGAGACACAGCAAGGTTTTATTGTGGTCTATGGCTTCTGGACTTTTTCAGCAATAGCACATGTTGAAGATAGTCCTAGAGAAGCTTAAAACTGCTAATTTGTAATAGCATCTTAAGAAAGTAAAGTGATTATAATGCTTTCTATTTCTTGTTTTTGAAAGTAACCTGAAAAGAGAAAAGATTTATCAGAGCTGAAGATTTTTAGTTATTTCTCATTGTAGATCATTAAAGGAAAGCTTTTATATATATCCCAAAGCAGACTAAACAGGTGAGAGGTCTTAATGAGTATGTCCATCTGGAAGACTTGTAGTTCTCTTATGGAAAGGCATTTAAGTTACTGGGAAATTGAACAGAAATATCATATAACTTGTTGACTAGTTCTAGTGGGAAATATTTGTGACACAGTTGAGGTTCCCTTGAAATTATTCTCATGTTTCTCTTTGTTCAGATGTTATAATTTAACTTTGACACTGAAATGCAATTTTAAAAAATTATTAGACCTTAAAAATGAGAATGTGGAAGATGAAGAAAACAGTCTTATTAATGACACTTTAAAAAAACATTTACAGTGACTCTGTGACATCTGAATCAGAAGGTTCTTCAGTGAGCCCTATAAAAAATAAACATCCTGATGAAGATGGTGTGGAGGCCGAGGGGCATGAGGTAAAAAGACTCCGGTTTGACAAAGAAAGCGAAGTCAGAGAGACAGCCAGTCAAACATCTTCCAGTGAAATTGCTTCGGTTATGGTAGAAGAAACAGAAGCATCGTCGTCATCTCAGGATAAAGACAAGGAAAGTAGTTGTACCAGGCAGCACTGTACAGAAGAGGATGAAGAAGAGGATGAAGAGGAAGAAGAAGGTATTTAGAGACCATCTGTAAAAGGGTGGAGTAAGGAGATCCTCAAATTCTTGTACTTCATTTTGCCTGAAAGAATTTAACATAATGGAGCTCCTTGTAATGCTGTTGTTGTTGGGCTTTCCTCCCACCTGTATGTATTTGCTGCTGAGTTTCAGGGGATATGATTTGAACTGTAGAATATCAGAATTCATGAAACTTAACTGTGGAGGTATTTTGAAAATAAAATTTAACTACAACAACATTTGCTTATTTTTAGAGTCTTTTATGACATCAAGAGAAATGATCCCAGAAAGAAAAAATCAAGAAAAAGAATCTGATGATGCCTTAACTGTGAATGAAGAGACTTCTGAGGAAAATAATCAGATGGAGGAATCTGATCTGACTCAAGCTGAGAAAGATTTACATTCTGAAGGTAGTGCAAATACAGGCCGCGTAAGTAGTGGTTCTGATTGCCATGAGACAGAAGAATTAGTAGGATCCAACTCCAGTAAAACTGGAGAGATTCTCTCAGAGTCATCCATGGAAAATGAGGACGAAACCACAGAAGTCACAGATGAACCAATGGAACAAGACTAACTATTGAGAAACATGTAGATGCAGTATTTTACATACAGTTCTGGTTTTACACTGTATAAAACTTTTATGTAATAAAGTGGACCTTTAGTTTTACAAGAGAAGCAGGTTGTAAAATAAAGTACTTTATGGGATAAATCCTGAAAGAGTTGTACATGTAAGAACTGTGAATATCAGCTCCTCTGGGTCCTGCGTACCGCTGACTTTTTTTTTTTTTTTTTTCCTTCTCCTGGTCTTGTCAAATCAGTGGTTTGTGTATAGATTTTTTTTTTTTAAAGAATTAAAGTTTTTAAACTGGAAGGTAATAATTATAATTTTGAAAACTTTTTGGAGATTATCACATTTAGTTTATACAT
Organism: Lontra canadensis; assembly: GCF_010015895.1. Taxonomy (NCBI): domain Eukaryota; kingdom Metazoa; phylum Chordata; class Mammalia; order Carnivora; family Mustelidae; genus Lontra; species Lontra canadensis. Next base: position 9,789,406 of record NW_022631028.1, read on the forward strand.
ATGCAAGAAATCTTTTTGTCTTGTCTCTTTCTGACAACTCTAGCAGTTTTCATATTTTGGTCATAGTTTCAACATTTTAACATGTGAATTATAGGGTTTCATGCTGGCTTCCAGATTTTATTGTTTGACTATGTACAATGGAACTTTAAGTCATATATACATATATATATATATATTATTCTAAGGGGGGAAATGTTCTATTTTTCTGTTTCTATAAGAGATGAATACAGTGAATACTTTTTCTATTGGTAATGATTGAGTTCACCTCTTTCAGAAGACAGTTTCAGTTTCTCTTCTGAGTAATTCAAATAAAATCTGGCCCTTGTGAAACCCTGGAAATAAGTCTGTTGAAATACCAGGTTAAACACATTCCAAGAGATCTGCTCTAACTAAAATTCTTTTGTATACTTCTGAGGTGCCTGAGAAAAAGACTTCATTATTTATGAGAAAATATGCTTTATCTTGGAAACTGTGTTCAAACATTAGCTTACTATTTTGTAGAATGAATGCTGACATGAGACCATCTCAGAAGAACCCGGCAGGTTCCTTGACCTTTTGCTTGCTTTTCTGAACATTGTGAATATTACACATTTCTTTCTAAATTATTCTAGAGTATGCAAATGTCAATGGTATGAAACCCCACTGTACTGGAAGAATTAATATATTACTATAGTAATGTACTGGAGCTAAATGACTGAAGCTTTAGGGGTGCATAGAAACCACCATAATTTGTATGACATTTTGAAGTGAATTAAATATTTTTGAACATGCTTCTTCGACAGCCAGTGTTATATTTTTCAGATTAACACAAAGCACAATGATTACTCTAAACTCAATATTTTCAAATTCACATATTTAAAAGTCATGCAAGCTGCAACTTCCCTGTCAAAATTACTGGCTGCCAAATTTATACCTGTTTCTTCAGCTGTACCTTTTGATATTTAGAATTTTTAAATTTCTGTAAAGTAGATTTTGTAGAATGTAATGTGTTCACTGCCTTTGTGAAGCGGTATATAATTGTATAATTTCTGTGTGTAAACTGAATGCTTGGGCTTTCAATACAGTATTCATATAAAGCAATAAATATTAATGTTATGAAATATTCGAGTACATTTTTATCAAAATACAAAAGAATCCCTTTTTTAGTTTCAGATACCTGAAGTACACAGATGAACTTATAAAACTGATGCAAACAATATCTGACACTGTATCATAATCTTTGGGGTGATGTGGGTGGCGACCACAACTTTTGCATTTTGACTACTTAAATTGCTATGACTAAAATTACCAAATGATTTGGCTCCGTTTATGTTTATAGGATAAATATACTACTGACTGACTTGACTGTCAGGTTCACAGCAGCTTGATGATATATTTAAGAATATGTCTAGTAGATAAAATAAAAATTGAATATTGATTTACTGTACCCAGGAGGGGATAAAAAATCACACATTGTAAATTTTAAAAAATTTTTTTGCAAAAATGTTGAAGCCAATTTTAAATGTGACATTCATTTGTAGTGACCTATTGACCTATTATTTTGTTGAGGGATATTTTGCCAATGAGAACAGATTTTAAACATTTTAATTTTAGAAATTTTGAAATTTTCTTTAGGATATTTATGAAATTATTGTCAATAAACGTATTCTTTAAGATCCTGTGACCTTTTGATATTTTTTGTTTTAATTGTGCCATGGACCATTTGTAAACAAATCAATTTACTTTTGTTGGTTTTAAGTTGAAGATTTAGCGTCATGACTTTGAGGTCTGTGGTTTTATTTGTAAACTTGCAATTGCTATTTTTGCAAGGGCAAATGTATTTCTTTATTAAATAAAGTACAATAATGGTGAATGTACCAAAATGCCATCACTTAACTCTATGAGAGATCTGCATTTTAATCTATAGTTTAATAGTTTTAATATTTATTAGATATTCATATGTTGATCATAGATCAAACTTGTTGCTGTTCATACAGATAATTGTAGAATGCTCACGGAATATCTCCTTTAGGATAGGTGGAATACTTCTGTAGTTAAACTGGGAAACCTTGTTCAGCTGGTTTAAGATACTGATGCCCATTTGGAAGTAGTTTTCCGCAAGTATGCATAGGTGCACTTACACAGACTTTGCTTAAATGAAAATGTCAGTTGTAATAGTAACTGATTCGGATGTGAATTTTTTAAAGGCTGATTTTAGGCACATTTTCTTACATCAGCAAAGTCATATTAAAGATCTAAATGAAGAAGCAAGACCTCAGTGATTAAAAATGTTATTTTCCCCTTTTTTGGCCTTGAGCAGATTGTTTACCTATTAGAATCTAGACTCTGAACCCAACATGTAAAAACTTGAAATGCTGATGAGGATAGAGAATAATATGTAATGTGTTTTTAGCACTTTCCCCTTTTAAAAAAGTAAAAATAACCTAGTACATTTTAAAAATTACATCTTTTCAGTTCTGAAAATGTAGCAGAACAGAAATAAGTGGTGGAAAATGTCATATTTTAAATGTTGATTATTAAATAAATTTAATCCAGTTAGGGTTTATTGTAACTACACCTTTCAACAATGTGGACAGAGCAGTGGAATTCCCCGTCAGAGAGCTATAACCCTTTGGCTTGGAAAGGCGTTCCAGAAATCCTGCGCCAGAAGGTGTAGCCTGTTAAAGCATGGAGGTTCAGAGTACTTTGTTTTGCTGGTGTAGATAGGCATGTATTTATGCATTTTTGCATTTGTAAAATCAGTAATTTTTCAAATAATGTAAATGTAATATACTAGTTTACTTATAAAGGTACTGGGCAGAATCTATAGCTGCTACAATGTTTATGAGAAATGTAACGTGATAAGGATGAAAATGCAACTTGTAGAACCAAAGGAAATAAAAATTTTGGATAGTGTTTCAAGTTGTCTTCTGAACAGGAGTTTCTTAATTACATTGGTTTTGATCAAATGAAGCTCAGTTCTCTTGAGATTTGTGCTAATCATAAAATGGATGAATGCAAAAACACCTTGTAATTTTATGTGGAATTATTATAATTAGGTTTATTGGATTATTGGCCTAATAAGAATGCTAGTATGTATTGGTTAGGATACATCTAATATTTCACATTTAAAAAATAATCCGTACACTTCAGAATTTTCTTTTATTTCAATTTGGAGCCTAGATTACTTTGCCAAATGTATTATTTTCATAATGCAATAAAATATAAATTAGAAGAATATATGTGTGGAATTACTTTATTGTCTTTAATAGTTCACACCTCTGTCCCAGCTCCTGCTCCCCAGTCACTTTAGATGGTTTAGGATCCGTGAGCATTTCCTGGTCTGTAAGGGAAAAAGCTTAATGCAGGAATTTATTGTACCTCTGTTTCTTAAGTCTTAAGGATTTCCACATGGAGGGTGCAGCTGACGTGAATGGACAACTCAAACCTGGTATCTGACAGAAGTCCTGATTCACCTTATAAAAAAGTTCTCTTTTGGCATAATTTGGCACTAATTTGCATGCATGGATGCACAATATCTGTACTGGAATCATTTTAGAAAGGTTCCTTTCAGACAATTAAATGATTAGAAGTGTAGAATTGCCCTAAATGGAGAGAATGGATTCCGTTTTCTAAAAACCCTGGGTTCTTGTTTCTTTTATGTATTGCATAGTAGATGATAGTAAACAGTAACCCCTGGGGCTTTGGATTCAGAAGCTAGTACCAACTAGCCTGTGCCTGAATTTAAATATTTTTGAATTTCAGCTTCATATTTGATCTCTAACTTATGCATAGTCAACTTTAGTAAACAGAATTGGTAGTACAGAGTTTTGGGGTAACTTGATAGACTGATTGTTGCACTAAACAGGATGACAATGGACCATCTCTGGCTACTTGCCATTCTAGAATACTATTTCCTGTTGTATTATAATGGTTTTGGAGTAACGGACTTTTTTTTTTTTTTCCTCCAAAATTCAGCAAGTAGAGTTTGTGGCTTAGGTTTATAATAACAGACTTTTTTTATTCCCCACCCCTCAAAGGCAATGGTTTTTTTAACTAAAAATAATGACAAATGTTAACAACTCCATTTCCCAGTCTGCACATTCCACTGTTTCACTAATTTTTATACTGGCACAAGCTAACCTGTGCTTGGCAAATGGTTAACAGCTGAAATCAGATGAGCTTTGTGGATACTGTTTGCACAATCCATTTTGGAATTCCTAAATTCACTAATCCTACAGTTACTTTCTACCCAATTGGAGGGTTCTGAGTTATCTGAAGCATTTCTTTGCTGCAGGGTTTATGGAGTTGAGAGCTGTACACGCAGTTGGATACCCTTGACACTGTCCCAGTAACAGAAGAGGTAAGGTCAGTAAAACCAGCGTCCCCAGGCCTATAGAAAGGCACAGCACATTGTCACTTGATGGTGGACAGGTGTTTCTCCAAGTTGGACATACAGGCAAACCAGTCAAGTCGTCTTTAATGTGTTATGGTGGGACTTGATATTTGCTTACAGTTGAGTAGGTTTGCCAGTGTTAATGCATACATTTCCTGAGAATTTGAGGGTTAAGTATGTGGTAGGTATTGGACTATCTTCATTTTGGATATATTTTTTTAAAGATTTATTTATTTATTTGATAGAGATCACAAGTAGGCAGAGAGGCAGGCAGAGAGCGCAAGGAGGAAGCAGGCTCTCCGCTGAGCAGCGAGCCCGAGGTGGGGCTTGATCCCAGGACCCTGGGATCATGACCTGAGCCGAAGGCAGAGGCTTTAACCCACTGAGCCACCCAGGGCCCCCTGGATATTTTTCTTTACATTTCTTGTAATTTAGCATGGAAAGGTAAGCTTAGTTGATGACTAGCAATTGCCATGTGCATTTAGGAATGCACACAGTCTTTCACTTTTCAACTTGGATGGGTTCCTAAAATTAAGTTGGGCAACTTGTGTAAGTTGTGTATTTGGGGGCTAAAAGAATAAACTCATCCATTTGCTACGTTTGAGGAATTTAGTCAACTTTGGAGAACAATAAGTCCAAGTTTTGAACTGAGGGTGGTCTGTGACTTGAGGAGGTGCACTGGTGAGAGACAGTTTAGTGCCATTGTGGCTGTCTGAGAAGGCCTCTCAGATTTGGGCTTGAAAGATAACAGGGAGGTAGTAGGGTGTAATGGGCAGAATAGAAGGGCATAAGAGTTGCAGTGATAGGGGTTAAGTCTGGTTTGCCTTCCCCAGCTTGGGCACCTTGGGCAAGTTGCCGTATTTCTTTGAGCTTTAGTATTCTCATTTTTGAAGTGGGGAAATAATAGTATCTATCTGGCAGGACTCTGGGCATTCAGTGTAATTATGGGAATAAAGCTAGATCTAGTTTAGGGTCTTTTTTTTTTTTTTTTCCCCCAATGTTGTATTTGAGAGAGAGCATGAGTTGGGGAAGGGGCAGAGGGGAGAGAGAATTCTCAAGCAGACTCCCTACTGAGTGCAGAGCCTGATGCGCGTCTCAATCCCAGAACCCTGAGGTCATGACCTGAGCCAAAATTGAGAGTCAGATTTTAACCAACTCACCCACCCAGGCATCCCTAGGATCTGACATTTCTTTTAAGGAGAAACATGGAGAAGAAAATATATATTTTTCCCAGGGAAGCCTTTTTATCAGAATCAAAGTTGAGGTTTCAATCCTGGCTAATAACAGGATAATAATAGCAAGCACTAATTGAGCACACACTTTATGCCCTTCCTTGTCCTTAGCACATGCCCTCTTTTTTAACCTTCCCATCAACCCTATGAGATGTGTAATATCCCTGTTTTACAGACATTTGTGGTAAAGGAAGGCAAAGGGACCTTTGAAAGGGGAGGGTCAGAATGAGAATCGGGCTCTTGACTCCCAAACCAGACATTTTTTTACCCTCCTTATGCTCAGATCCTGTCTAGTCTTGGAAGGCCTGTCAAGTTAGAGTGAGACCAGCAGAGAGGAAACCAGTCTAGGTATACGAAGGTTCTTGGAGCCACTCGGGACTGCAAGTTCAGGTACCTCAAAGGGCTTGACCAGTCACAAACCCAAGCATTTGTTTTCACAACACATTTACTTCACTGTCCAGCTTCACCTTACTTTTTCTATTATCCATGGTTTTCCAAAAAGACATTTCCAGTACATGATCGATTTTTAAAATTTATCTTAAAAATTAGTAATACACACCTGGCAAAAATTCAATAGAATAGTATACACTGGGTTGTTTATATCCTACTACTCTTATTTCTGTATCTTCCCCCTCAACCCTGAGAGAAATGCTCTCACTAGCAGGGCATAGTGCTTGAGAGCAAAGATCCTGGAGCCAGATTGCCTGGATTTGAATCCCAGCTCTACCGTTGGTTGGCTGTGTGATCTCCAGCATATCTCTAAAATGAGGATGATGTCCCAACCTTCAGACTTGACCACTGGAAGAGAGCCTGACTTGCTAGTAGTCCCCCCTGACTTCCTTTCCATAGTGAATGTGTATGTTACAGTGAGAGACATCTTACCTTTCCTGCCCCATTTATTTTTGTAATATGTCTGCATCAGTACCTACAGTCACCCCGGTCGTTTTAACAGCAGCATTGTATTTCAGTGTACAGATGAACCATACTTGATTTAACCAGCTTCGCTTTGAGAGACCACACAAAGTTTTGGCCACTGTTCACTCAGTTCGAGCTGTTTGACATGGGGACATATGAAACCAGCCTCTCTTCCCTTCCTTCCACCGTGGGAAGGAACAACAAACAAACAATTGAACTTTATTCCTTAAAAAATTAGTAATGTGGGAAAAAGATGCTCTTGCCCCTGGGATGTAGTGGAGGAGAGGATGGGGAATTTTCTGTTAGGCAAATGACATACTGTATTTGCAGTCATCTAAAATAGTAAGAGACACTGTTACTTTATGTGAGGTAGGAAAATAAGCTGCCCATTGAAATCTGACACACGCTTAGTGATATTCCTGCACTGCACACGGGGCAGTCACAACAGTCTCTCCTGGCTTGCCATTTTCATCTTTTCTGATGTGTCTTGTAATTTCTCGATCATTTGCACTGCTTGGCTTCTGCTGGGTAGCTTGCAATAAAGCAAAACAGCTTGACCTCTTTGTGGGTGTTTTCATTTCTTAGGCTTTTAGTTGTTGCTTGGCAAGAAAGTATGGAATTTGTCATTCCCACAATGACAAGTACTTGCTTTACTAATTGTTCTAATTTACTAATTATTTGCTGTTTTATTGTGACTTTCCTGACATAACTTTTTTTTTTTTTTAACGGACATGGTAACTTTTTGTCTCAATGCAGAATCACAGTATTAAGTCTTGTAAAGACATTTCCAGTGACAATTTCAACCCATATTGTTGTACAGCAATGCACATAGCTCGATTGAAGTGACAACACCAGGAACAGCGATGGCCACTTTGCATATGCTTTCTCAATGGCCACTGCCACAATCACCACTGGCCCATGGCTCTTGAGTTCCAAGTAGACAAGAACTTGCTGGAATCAGCCATCTCAGAAACAGCCATCAGTCAACCCAGACAGTGATCTGCTCCTTGGTTCATCCATTCGTGTTCCTTAAGGGACTGCTTATGAGCCTGGGTCTGGGGGCACAGTAATTAAGATGGAGAAACAAGGTAAGTAGAAATATGTGTCAGACCAATATTATTAGCCATATCATATGAACTTTACCCTGTGTGATTCCAGAATAATGATCTGTTGGTACTTTAATGTGATCATAATACATTTTAAAATTAACTGGAATGATGGGCATCTTTATGATGTTGGATCTTTCTAATTAAGAACATAGTGTAAGGGTACCCTTGGGTGGCTCACATGGTTAGGTGTTTGCCTTCGGCTCAGGTCATAAATTCCCAGGGTCCTGGAATTGAGTTCTGCATCAGGCTCCTTGCTCAGTGGAGAGCCTGCTCTCCCTCTGCCACTCTCCCTGCTTGTGTTTGTGCTCTCTCTCTCTCTTTGACAAATAAATAAAATCTTAAAAAAAAAAAAAAAAAAAAAAGAACATGGTGTAGGAGTGCCTGGGTGGCTCAGTCTATTAAGCATCTGCCTTTGGCTAGAGTCAAGATCCCAGGGTCCTGGGATTGAGCCCCACAGCAGGCTTGCTGTTTAGCAGGGGACCTGCTCCTGCCTCTTCCTCTGCTGCTCCCCCTGCTTGTGTTCTCTTTCTCTCTCTCTCTGTCAAATAAATAATTGAAATCTTAAAAAAAAAAAAAAAAAAGAACATGGTATAGAGCTGGTAAATGAATTCAGTAAAGCCACAGGATACAAAATCAGTGTACAGAAGTCTGTTGCAATCCTATACAATAATAAACAATAAAAATGAAATTAAGAAAATAATCCCATTACAATTGCCCTACAGACAATGAAGTATCTAGGAATAAACTTAATCAATGAGGTGAAAGACCTATATTCTGAAAACTATAAAACACTGATGAAAGAAATTCAAGATGGTGCAAAGAAATGGAAAGACATTCCATGCTCATGGTTTGGAAGAATGAATATTGTTAAAATGTCTGTACTACCCAAAGCAATCTACACACTTAATGCAATCCCTATTAAAATACCAACAGCATTTTTCACAGAAATAGAACAGACAATTCTAAAATTTGTATGGAACTGCAAAAGACCTTGAATAGCCAAAGCAACCTTGAAAAACAAAAAACTGGAGGAATCACAATCTCGTATTTCAAGTTATATTACAAAGAGGTAGTAATTAAAACAGCATGGTACTGGCATAAAAACAGATAGATCAGTGGGCTAGAACAGAAAACCCAGAAATAAACCCACAGTTACATGGTCAAAAATCTTCAACAAAGGAGAATGAATCCCCAGTGGGAAAAAGACAGTCTCTTCAACAAATCCTATTGGGAAAATTAGCCCTATGTGAAAGAAGCAAACTGAACCACCTTCTTTTACTGTATACAAAAATAAACTCAAAATGGACTAAAGACCTAAATGTATGGCCTGAATCCATAAAAACCCTTGAAAAGAACATAGTAATTTCTCTGACATGAACCGTAGCCTTTTTTTTTTTTCTAGATATTTTCCTAGATATGCCTCCTGAAGCAAGAAAAACAAAAGCAAAAATAAACTCTTGGGACTCCATCAAAACTAAAAGCTTCCGCACAGAAAAGGAAATAATCAACAAAACTAAAAGACGACCTACCGAATGGGAGAAGATATTTGCAAATGACATCCAATAAAGGGTTAATAGTCAAAATATATAATGAACGGATAACTCAATATCTCAAAACCAAATAATCCAATTAAAAATGGGCAGAAGATACGAATGCACATTTATCCAAAGGAGATATCCAGATGGCCAACAGACACATGAAAAGATGCTCAACATCATTATCAGGGAGATGCAAATCAAAACTATAGCAAGAGATCACCTCACACCTGTCAGAATGGCTAAAATCAACAACACAAGAAACAAATGTTGGAAGGGATGTGGAGAAAAATGAGCCCTCTTCGTTGCTGGTAGGAATGCACATTGGTGCAGCCAAGGTGAAACAGTATGGAGGTTCCTCAAAAAATTAAAAGTAGTTTTGCCCTATGATCCAGATAGTGGACTACTGTATATTTACTTCCAAAAGACAAAAACAGTAGCCCCGAGGGATATAGTCCCCCCTATGTTTCTGACGGCACTGTAATAGCCAAACTATGGGACAGCCCAAATGTCCATCAATAGACTTATGGATAAGAAGATGTGGCTTATAGGTATCTACAATGGAATATTACTCAGCCATAAAAAAGAATGGAATCTTGCCAATTGCAAGGACATGGATGGAGCTAGACATATGATATTAAGCAAAATAAGTCAGTTAGAGAAAGACATACCATATGATTTAAACCTATGTAGCATTTAAGAAACAAATGAGCAAAAAAAAAAAAAAAAAAAGAGAGAGAGAGAGAGAGAAACAAACAAGAAACAGACTCTTAACTATAGATAACAAACTGATGGTTACCAGAGGGAAAGTGGGTGGGGGAGATGGGAGAAATAGGTGGTGGGGATAAAAGAGTACACTTATCATGATGAAAAAGAAAATAAAATGACAGAAAAAAAAGAACATGGTATATCTTTTGGTGTAAGTTTGCTTTTACAACTTGGAAAAATTTTTAATTCCTTCATGTAGGTTTGTGTGTTTTTCTTGTTAAGTTTGCTCCTGAGTGCATTATCTATTTTTTCTAACTCAAGTTTGGGCCAGCCACAGGCCCACTGTCTGTTTTTGTGTGGCCTATGAGGTAAAAATAGTTTTTACATTTTTAATGGTTGAAGAAATTTAAAAAATGTAATATTTTGTAAAACATGAAAAATTATTTGAAATGCAGGTTTTAGTGTCTGTAATAAGGTTTCATTGGAATGCAGCCACATCCATTCATTTTATGTATTGTCTACAGCTCCTTTCTCACTGTGAAGCCAGAGGCGGGTGGTTGCAACCAAGACCATCTGGCCCACAAAGCCTGGAGTATTTATGATTTGGCCCATTGCAGAAAGTCTGCCCCCTTCTGTCTTAAGGGTCATTGTTTTATTTATTTATTTATTTATTTATTTTTAAAATTTTTATTTTTTATTCATTTATTTGACAGAGAGAGAGAGAGATCGAGAGAGAGCCATCACAAGTAGGCAGAGAGGCAGGCAGAGAGAGAGGCGGAAGCAGGCTCCCTGCTTAGCAGAGACACTGAGATCATGACCTTAGCGGAAGGCAGAGGCTTTAACCCACTGAGCCACCAAGGCACCCCAATTGTTTTAATTTTTTTTAAAGATTTATTTATTTTAGAGAGAGTGAGTAAGGGTGGGGGAGGGCAGAGGGAGAGAGAGAGAGAGTCCCAAGCAGACTCTGCACTGAGCTGAGCCGGACTTGGGGCTTGACCTCATGACCCCAAGATCATGACCTGAGTCAAAATCAAGAGTCAGAGGCTTAACCACTGGGCGCCCCCTAGTGGTCATTGTCTTAATGCATACTTAAATCCTCTGACCCTGTAACCCCTGACTAGCCTGGTCCTACATTTAAGCCAATTCACAACGTCACCGAGGTTGAGGGAAAATTAGCAGGAAGACTGCCCTTAAGGGCTGCTACCAATAACTGGAACAGCTAGAATTGATTCAGTGGAGAAATAACCTATAATACCACTGACAAAAGATTTAAAATCTGTTTCCACTTCCAGAAGATGTGTGCTTTTTTCTGTTAAATAGGATTATTTCTTTTGAAAGGCAGGGAATTTTCTTTGGGGAAAGACAGGAAAGAGACTATCCAGCCAGGTGACATCCTTTTCAGAAGAGAGATGACCACCATCCCCTAGGAGCCACCACTCCGCCATGTTTTTCGTTGTCAGCTGTGGCCCTTGGAGGTAGAGCCAGCAGCCAGACGCTTCATGTCAGGGGTGCCCTAGCAGTGAGGACCGGCTGTTAACATCTTTTATAAAATGCTGGTGGAGGTGAGAGCTCGTGGTGTGTTTGTGTCTATCTGGTAATACACTGAAAACTCTTGGTTGGGCCCCTGGGCAGAAGATTGATCAATATCCCAAAGCTGTGATCGTTTACTTCTGTCTTCCATGCCTGCACCATAAAGCCTGGAACGGTGACTACTGGTCCCCAGCTACCAAGGAGCAGCTGTGTCGCACAGCTCAGGCCAGTAAGATAGAGGCAGAAGTCCACAAGTAGTGTTACCTTGCTAGGAAAAAGTGCTTCATTCTTCACCTCTGTACCCTTTGTCCTTTTCCTTTTCCCCCCTTCTCTTCCTTCCCTGACCTCTTGTTCTATAGTAACTGAGACCCAAGTCTTGAAGCCACCTTCTTCCTAGGAGGAGACTAGCATGAGAGTGAAAACCAACATGGGAGGCTTGGCAGAGCAGAAATCAGAAAGGTGTTAATTAATGAAATCTGCAAGTTAGGACACCACACCTTGGTATGTCAGTGACTGAAACTGACTAGGAGTGTCTATAAACCTTGGTCACAAAATCTCATGGTTGCTAGAAATGTGAAATGAAAGTTCTCTGATGGAATCTTTCAGTGAATTTTTGAGTAACTGTTGTTGAAAAATCCCGTCTTCTTTAGAGAGAGAGAGACAGAGAGAGAGAGAGAGAGAGAGAGAGAGAGACTCCTTCAGAGCAGGGGGTGGCTTTTTGCAAACTCTTCTTCACCTTCCACCCCTCCACAACATCTAAAAGTAGATCCTTAAATACATCTTGATCCACTGTGGCAGAAATGTCTGAAGTGAATGTCAATTATCAAGGGGTTATCATTTTCACGAATTTATTTGAGTTAAAAACTACTGAAATCTTTCTTGGCATTTCCTGGCCCTTGAGGAATTTCAAAAGGGACCCAATAATTAATAGCAACGTAGAGACATTTCTTTTTAAACTGACACCCAGAAGTGCATTGCTCAAGTCAAACCTCCTGTCCAGCCCGGGCACACGAAACAAATGGTCATTAGTGTCGCCATCTTGGCGTCGTGGCATCTGGTATGCATCAAGCGATTTAGATGTACTTTTCCTGATCCTCACAACCTGGATGTAGGTTTTTCTCGCTCTTAAAGAGATTTTAAAAAGATAGTTTCTCAGGTAAATTAATATCTCTAATGACACACAGTGCATTCAGTTTTGAAAGGGGTTCCTGGTGTCAGAGCCTTAGTTTTCCCCTATCTCAACACTAGGTAAAGGCAACTCTTACCATTACCTGCATGCTTAAAACCTTTTCCTATTCCTCCCTGCCCACCCCCACCTCTTCCAAACCTCTCAACCGTCCCATTCACAGGATTACCCAAAGTCAAAAGTTTCCTCTGGGGTTGCCACTCTCTAAGACAGTGACGGAGTCTGAATGACCCCCTTTATGGTATGAATTCTTAAGTGTTCTTCATTGTTTTCAACCACTCTGTCTTTTCTGGAGATTCTGTTACAGAGGAAGTCGGTGAAGTCTCTGTTTATCCTTATAGTTGTTGATCTCTATAGTCCCCACACTGGTAAGAAGAACTTCGAAGCATATGTGAGTAAATACATGTTCTATTAACTAGAAGTTCTGCAGCTTGTTATTGTTACTGTTACCAACGTTGTACCAGTATTTGGTTTTCCAAGCCTGCTCCCGAAGGGCAACGGGCAGCGGGTGTGTTACCAGTGGGGGATGAAGATCTTGAGGAAAAAGATTGAGTCTATCCAAGCGTTTTCCATCTTCTCCCTCCTCAGGGTCGGCATTCCTGTCGCCTTGTTCCATGGAGCAGAAGTGTGGCCTCATGGTGCCCTCTTGTGGTCATGTGTTTAGTTGCAAGATGGTGGGGGGAGTTCTTTGCAAATATGAATAAAGAAAAAGAGAAGGAAAAAAGGTCCTGCATATGTTTTTAGTCAGCAACAAGTTTTGAGATGTGACAGTCCTGTCAAAACAAAACAATTCAACAAACTTCAAAGGAAGCACAACAGAAGATATGTAGACACATTTTGGAGCCTCGTGACACAGCCCCGCTGGAAAATGTGCCAAAACCATTTGAAGGACAAACAAGAAGATCTGAAAGGGAAGTAGGGTCCCTAACACTCAGGTGTGTGGTAGCTCGGACAGAGACCTGGGAGCCAACCAGCTGAGATGCGGAGGGAGAGCAGTAATGCCAAGGCCGAACAGACCTTCACTTTTCCCGTTTTCTTCTGTGGGAAGCTGAATTTGCTGCCCATTTTTAAAGAAAGTGTGAAGTTCTTTTTCTGTGTATTACAGGCAGTTCCCAAATAAAAATTATGCTCTAAAAAAAAAAAAAAAAAAAAAAGAATGTGGGAAGTTCTGTACCCAGCGCAGGAGTCTGCTTGTCCCTTTCCCTCTACCCTCCCCCACTCTCTCTCTTTTTTTAAAAAATATTTTTTAAAAAATTTATTTATTTGACAAACAGAGATCACAAGCAGGCAGAGAGGCAGGCAGAGGGAGAGGGAGAAGCAGGCTCCCCGCTGAGCAGAGAGTCCGATGCGGGGCTCGATCCCAGGACCCTGGGATCATGACCTGAGCCGAAGGCAGAGGCTTTAACCCACTGAGCCACCCAGGCGCCCCTTCCCCTATTCTCTCTTAAACAAACAAACAAACAAAGTCTTAAGAATGCCACAAGTTCTGCAGTTCCTTCACATACTGTCCATCCAGGCATGAACAAAACAGTGTCCCTGACTCCACGGAGCTGACCTTCTAGCGGGAGGCGAAGGAAGAACATAAACAGACAAGGAAACAAGAAAACTTTAAGAAGTGAGTGTCCCCCGGAGAAAAGAAAAACAGGAGGATGAGATGGAGACAGACATGGAGGAGAAATGGGAAGAGGGAAAGGGAGAGAGCCCTGGAGGGAAGAAGTGGTTACATTCTGGATACATCGTGGAGGTGAACCTGATATGTTGACAGATTGGGTGTGGGCCGTGATGGAGAAAGGAGCCAGGGTGACGTAAAGGGTCTGGAGATGGGGAGCCTGCCGAGGGGGTCACCTTCTGGTGGTCAGGTCTTGCAGACGATGAGCTGGCAGCGCCCCCCACCCTGATACCCGATCAGTGGGCGCCTAGACATGGGCTACCCAGGGCTGACGGGGGGAGGAGGAAGCTTCCCGATCACTCGATGGACCTGCTGACTTGCCACACGTGTGCACTGGGCGGGTGTGTGCTCTGGGTGGGGGGAGCCAAGGGGGCAGCGTCCCAGAGGAGACGGGAACTCCCAGGGGCCACTGGACTCTGAAGGCAGCCCAGTCAAGAGGGAGGAGGGGGCCTTCCACCCAGCTTGGATGGAGGGCCTTGAACCTGGGCACCTCTTGGTCAGTCTCCATAAGAGAGCAGGGGGCTCAGGGAAACCCTGGAAACGACTGGGTTTTAAACCCAAGGAGAGGTAGAAAGCCCTAGGAATCATGGAGAAAATCTGCCTGTGATGAGGTTAAGCTGTTTTCTCCTAAGCGCGAAGGAGTCGTAGGATCAGGTTATGATTTCCATTCAGAAAGTTAAAAAATAAAAAGAATTGACACACTGGGTCATAAACCTGTGCCATTCTTAAGCTTTCCGACTCTGCCTAGTTCTGAGAGGGGAGTCCTCCTCCTGCTTCACCAGAGTCCTGGCCCTGCTGGGAGTCCTGAGGGACAGCGCATATAGCAGGTAGCCTCCCAAGGGGCATGTGTTCATCCACCAACAGCTGACAGCCATGCAGAGCTGCTCCCAGGGGCCTCTGGCCTGCCTGCGGGTGGCTGAGCACTCAGGGAGATGCAGGAGCTGGCGGAGGAGGCTGGGGGTGCCCTGAAGTGGTGGGGCTGGTGGGGGGGAGCATGGTGACATCTCCCACAACTGTGCTTCCCAGCCGCTGCTCCAGTGCGACTTGTCCCCGGGAGCTCCCTTGGGTGATGGCAACTTCAGTCAACGTCCTTTGGGGGGCGCAACCTCGCATCTTCCTTCCTGGAGCTCGTCCCTGTCCCTCTGAGCCCAGGACCTCCCTCCTACAGCTCAGCCCATGTGATGGTGGCATTCACTCCCCACTGCACCCCAGTCTTCTCTTCTGGGGATCAGTTGCTGCAGTTTCTTAAATGCTCCTCACATTCCGCCCAAAGGCAGGAGAGCTCTTAGCATTTCTTTGCTTTTTTGTTTTTGCTAGTACAGAGAGACCTTCAATGACTAATCACGCATGTGTTCCATTTCACAAGTAGGCAACTATATTTGTTAGATGAAATCCTAGAGGTAGGAATTCTGGCTCCAAATATATGTGCTGTTTGCTTTTGAAATAACCTAAACTATTTCCTTTTCTTCCTCCAACCCTCCCTCTCCCCGCACCTTTGTCTCTCTGTCTCTCCCTCTCTCTCTTGCCTCTCCCCTTTCCTCTCTTTTCCTCCCTTCCTCCTTCCTGGAAGTGGGAGCTGGGATCTTGTGCTGGAACATTTGGGGAAGGTGTGTAAGGAGTATGGGGAATATTTAAGATTTGGGTTCTTTGTCAAATCGGGATCGAAACTGTGGCCGTTTTCTGTCAGCTCTTGGAGAAGACAAGGCGAGGATACTGAATTCTAACTTGAAGATCCTGTAGGATCCTGAAATCTATTTTTCCAAAAGTTTCTACCAGGAAACATTATTCACCCACGTCCTTTCTCCTGATGGCCAAACACGCATTCATACCACCCGGCGTGGGCACTCCCTCTCTGAGTGACACAACCTAGGATATCATCATAAAACAAAAATAGCATATCTACATCCTCAGAGAAATAAAAATAGAACTACCGCATGACCCAGCAATTCCACCTCTGGGTACTGATCCAAAGGGAAGGAAAAGAAGAACTCGTGTTGGATTTCCCTGCCTGGCAAAAAAAGACACCTTCACAGAGGCAAAGCCTTGCTCTGGAATGCGAGACTCTGCTGTGACAGAAAACAGCCCTTTAAAAAGCTCAGTGGAAAGCACCCCATGGGTTGAGAACAAGTCCCTTCAGGGCACCAGCTTTGAGTCTGAAGAAAACCTAGACAGAAGCCAGCTTCCTGCCTCAGCTTGGCAGGAGGGATCCTTGGAAGCTCCCTGGCTTGCTGGCTCTGGGGAGGGAGCAGGTAGCGTGGGAGGCGGGACCCTGCGGGGAAGCAAGTCTCCGCTTCCGCCTGTTTCAAGCTGGCGTGCCTGCTCTCGCTAGGCTCTCCTCAAAGGGCTCCATGCCTGCGGGGGGCGGTGGGGGGAGGTTGCTGTGTAGCTAACGAAGGTGCCTATGTGCAGACCCTCTCGGAGAACACACCGGAGGCAGGAGCATCTTCTCTTGGAAGCCCCCATCACCGCTCACTGACTACCTCCTGGTTCCCCCTGGGTGCCCCCCTCCCCAGGGGAGCCAGCAGCCCAATCAGGTGTCCTCTCCAAGTCTCTTTTTCCCAGTCTGCAAAATGGGCACGATGGTAATTTTGCTTTTTGTCTTCATTGGAAAGATGAAATGTGTGTTACTGGGACAGTTCAGCCCGCCCTAAGATCCGGTGGCCTTTGGGATTCCAACCTGGCAGTTAGTTGTTGTTTTTCATTTATTTCAACAGCTCAGCCTGATAAATGGGCTGTGTCAGAGGACAAGCAGACAAAACACACTTTTAGAGAATGTTAGGGAGGCTCTTGGCTGTGTGGCCCCATCCCTGAGACTCAGCTCCAACCCTGTTACTAACCCGTTTGGTCACTGAGTGCAGGTCCCAACTCCCCCTGGGTTTCAGTTTCCCAGCTGTATGCTGTGGGGTTTGATAGAGCAGAGGTTTTTACCCAGGCGTGTATGAGACCCAATTAAAGAGCTCTGAATATATGTGCCCAGTCCCCAGCTCGGGGTTCAGAGGCTCTGCTCGGGGAATCTGGGAGTCTGAGTTATAAATGAGGGGTCCCAGGTGTTCTGATGGCCCAAAAAGCCAGAGCACTACTAGACCAGTGTGTCTCTGGGGTGCCGCTGCCTTTCCTATACAGCAGTTGAGGGAACTCTTGGAAATGAACCATGCTCGGGCTCTGGAAGCTCGAACTTGGTGATGTGACCTCCTCCCTGTGCTTGGGGTGCCCACCACATGGGGATGGGGAAGGGTTGTTATTTCTGTTCCCCGGGTTGGGGGAGGGAAGAGAAGAGGAAAGGTAGGCACACCTGGCCTGTCTGGAATCTGAGTCCTTGACCTCTAGGAAGTTACCAGACCCAAAGTCTGGGTGGGAGGTGTGGCCTGCAGTACCCCAGTGCCTCTATCTGGCCTGAGCAGGCAGCGGAGGGGAAAGCTTCGGTCCCCCCACGCCCCCCACCCCATGACAGTCCCTAAATAGGGGAGGAACCAAAGAGACTCTGGAAAGTTGATTGAATCTTTAGTAGTTCATTTCTTTCTAATGACTTCATTAAACAAGCAAAAAACCCCGGCTTCTTCCATGGTGAATGAAACTGAAGAGTATCCTTTTTAATATGGAAATCGTTTCCTGAATATACAACATGATTTTGCATTTATTTACCTTAAAAGTTTGTTTGTTTGTTTGCTTCAGTTGGGGGGAGGGGCAGAGGCAGAGGGAGACACTCTCAAGCAGACAGACTTCCAGACAAGCTGAGTCTGACCCGGGGCTTGATTTCCTGACTCTGAGATCACGACCTGAGCCAAAACCAAGAGCCGGATGCTTCATTGACTGAGCCATTCTCCCTCAAAATTTATCTGCCTCAAAATTATTTTTAAAAATCAGCTTGAGCATAAGTGAACATCTATCTCCCTTCCCTGTGCCTTAGAGTCATGCAGACCTAGATTAGGTCCTCACGTTGCCATTAACTAGCCGAGTGACCCTGGACAGATGATTTTTATCTCTCTGTGTCTTAGTTCTCATTTTAAAATTAAGAAAAATAAAACCTACCTCTGAGGGCTGCTGTAGCAGATTGTGATTTCCAAAGATCGTGGCAGTGTGACCTCCCACCCCACACGCTTTTCATCTCATGTGAGCTCCATAGTCCTTCCAGCAAGAGGTGGGGCCCATACCAGGTCTCCTTGAATCCGGCCAGGGCTGTGGTATGGCAGGAGGGGTTCCTGTGGCACTTCTGAAATGAGATTATAAAAACACCCCCTTCTCTTGGAATGGAGCCACCATGTTGTGAGAAAGCCCAACCCAGCATAGGCAAAGGGCCAGATGAGGGGTCACATGTAGGTCATCTCAGTGATATCCCCTGTCCATGGGCAGCTTCATCCACCAGACCTGTGAATACAGGTGCCTCCAGGTGGTCCCAGTGCCCAGCCCTCCATCACCCCAAGCATCGGCCCCGCACACCAGAATAGAAACCCTGCCCGACACGAATGACTGACTCACAGAACATATGAACCTAACAACATGGTTGGTTTTCTTTTGCCATTCATTTTGGTTGGCGATGTCCTCCATAGCCGTAATAGCAGGAATGGTTGCTGTGAGACTTAAATAAGATATGGTATGTAATGTGCTTAATTGTTACATCACCATCATAGGGAGAAATTCTGACATAGATGAGCACGTAAAGGTGTAATTTGTATGTAAGGGAAGTTTTTAAAATCCTGCTCTCAATTAGAGAAGACATCCTTACCAATACTCAGGAAATAGTTATAAAAATTGGCCATTACCATGTCATCAAATAAGTCTCAGCACATCTAGAATTACTGCTATCATAGCTCACCTGCCATTCAACACACATACTGAGAGCTGTTGCGGCCCAGGGACCAAGACACAGCAGTGAACCAAGGGGAGCAGAGTCTTGCCATCTTTCTTCCAGAGGGAGAGATGGACAATAAGCACCAACTGTGGCAAATACCTACTATGTCATGTGGTGATAACTTTTTTATGGAGGCAAAAACAGAGCAGGGCAGAGCAGACAGGAAGTGCTGGGGGAGGCTGTCCATTATATATGGGGCGATCTGGACAGGCCTCTCAGAGAGAACTTTTGAGAAGATGTAGGTAGGAAGTGAAGGAGCATGTCTTGCAGATGTCTGTGGGAAAAGCAACCTGAGAGGAGGGCGGCACAGCCAGTGCAAAGGCCCTGAGGTGGGAGTGGCTGGATGTCGGAGAGCGAGGAGGCCAGAGTGGTGGGAGTGGAAGCAGAGAGTACGCTCTCCACCAGGCAGTTACATTGGCAATTAATAATGTCAAACCATGGAAATGCCCTCAGGTGTTTAGAAATGTCAAACGATTTCTTGAGTAACTTAAGGGTCAACAAATAATTCATAATGGAAGTTTAAGGTGCTTAGTGTAATGTGTGGCTCGATCCAGAGCAAAACAGCATATACACTGAGGGGCCTAGTGGGTGGCTGAGGGTGGAGGCTAAAAGGCCCCCCAGGAGCCATGTAAGAGACCAGCTCCAGGCCCCTGAGGCCAGAGGAGGCCCGCCAAACCCAGGATGCCCAGTTCAATTTGAATTCCAGATACACAGTAAGTGACTTTTTATTTTAACTTATTTATTTAAAAAGATTTCATTTACTCATTTGTGAGAGAGCACAAGCAGGGAGAGCGGCGAGACGCAGACTCCCCTCTGAGCAGGGAGCCCGATGCAGGATTCTATCCCAGGACCCTGAGATCACAGCCTGAGCCAAAGGCAAATGCACAACCCACTGAGCTACCCAGGCATCCCAGGAAGGAACTTTTTAGAATATGTATGTCCCATGAACTCTTAGGGGCCAAAGGTAGGCCGCCCCAAAATGTGCGGCTTTGGCAGACTGAGGATGAAGCTGGCATCCTTCCTGTCAGCATGAATAGCACAGGTCACCTCAACCGTGGGCATGGCTGACCAGCCCAGGAGCACGTAGGCGCAGGCTCAAGGGAGAGGGACGTTCTCTTATCTTTCAAAGGGGGCCTGTGGGACACGTGGTTAACCAGCACCGCCCTAGAGACAGAATCACCAGATGTGCCTAATGAAGAAAGGCAGGTTTTCAGAATCTAAGTCTCTGGGGTAGAGAAGACCATGGAGGGGGCGGGTGCGGGGTAGGGGTGCAGAGGGACCCGCATGGGAACGCCTACCCATCCACAGCCTCCGCTTCCTCAGGAGACCCCTCCCCAAATCTGGCCCTTCAAAATCCTCACTGGCAAGTCATCGGGGAGTTGGGGACTTTTTGAGCATCAGGTCCCCATTTTCCTGGGTGACACTACACCAATAAAAAGGCTACATCTTCTCACGGCGAAAGCTCGGGGTTCGTATTTACTGACCTGGTGGGGGACAAACTCTTCTTTGTTTTGGTTCCAATTATTTCACACAAAAGTTTCTTCGGAGACAACCTGGGCAAGGAGGACACTCCGGCCCTCCTCGTCCCCCTGAAAGCAGGAAATACATCCCCCACATGAGGTACCCTCCCTGCACCAGGTGGTAGAGACTTCCTGATCAACAGAGATGGGACATTTGGAGCCCCGAAGGCTATAGAAACAACTCCCGTTTCTTTCTATTACTTTACGACCCCAGCCTAAGTTCTGTTTAGAATTCCTTATGAACGGAAGCTCCCAAAGTTAAGTTTTCCCTGTTGTGTCCATTCCTCACGGGTGTATTGTCTTTTTTCTGAAATGTGTAAAGACGGCCTGCCTTGGTCATTTCTTTAGGTCTCAATCTCATTTTCAGGCTTCCAGGCATAGGGGCTGAAACTGTGTTTTCTTCCTCCTGTTAATCTGTTTCGTGTCAATTTAATTCGTAGCCCAGCTGGAAGACCTTGACGGGTAGAGGAAGAATTTCTCCTTCTCTATGCAATATTTGTGATTATACTTATGCTAAAAAAAAAAAATCTTTTTGTATATGAAATTCAAATCGAGCCTCCGTGTGTGTGATTTCAATCCGGTCATCCTAGCAGGACACTGCAGGGGTGGTGTGAGGGAAGGTAGAGCAGAGTCACATCGGCCTCCGGCCAGCCTGTAAGGTCTGAGGAGAGTGGGCTGTTTGCTGGGCCTTCCCTCTGCTTCCCCGAAGCCCCGCCCTGTTTCATAGCTCTCAAGGAGGTGCACCTGGGCAGCAGAGGGCACTCACCTTCCCAGCAGTCTGAGGGGCTGGCCTTCCCAGCATGCTCCACGCCAGGACTGGGACCCGCTGTCCACCCCACCAGCCTGGGTCATCTTGTAGCTGCTCCCGCCGGGAGCGCCTGGAGCCCAGGCTGTGGGGACGGACGGCTCAGGATGTCATCACTGGGGTGTGGTGGAGTGCGGAGGACCCTGGATCTGGAACTAGCTGCAACTGGGGCTGAAATCCCACCTTGCATTTTGGAAAACAAGTGACAGACCACACAGCCTGGAATCTTTGAGTGGAAAAACCAAGTGCACCTAGCCTGACGTCAGATAAAGCGCATAGTTTTCTGACTATGGTTTTGTCTGTGCAGTGGGGATAACTGTACCTATCTCATGGATTCATCCTGAGAAGAAAGTGAAAAGCTGTGTGTGGGAAGTGAGAATATGCTTGGGGACCAATACATGGCATCTTTTTGGGGTCTTCGGGGCTCTCTGGGGGGGGTGGTGTCTGGAAGTTGCGTCATACTTCACATAGGCTAGAAGATGTCATTCTTAAAGAGTGGGAGTGGGGTGAGTTGCTCATGAAGATTTCTGGAGCCCCGAACTTTGGTTCTGGCACCCTTGTTAGTATTGAAAGCCTTTCTGGGTCTCTGTTTTCTCATGTGAAGTAAAAAATACTTCCTCACAAGAGCCAGGTAAGAATGCACCTGGGGCTTGCTTTTGGTACATCTTCACTTAGAGCGGGTACCCTGAGGCTGTTAGGGTCAGCATCGATGCGTCTCTGTGTCTCAGGTGCCCTGGGGAGTCCTTCCAACTTCAGAAGTGCAGAGACAGAGCCCATGGAAGCAAGCACGGGAAGGGCCTTTTTCCTCTAGAACCTTCTTTCTGGGACAAGAAGTCCACAGGAGGGATCTCAGGGAACTGATCAGGGAAGTCAGCTGCAGAGTGTTCTAGAGAGTTCCAGAGGGAACTGGTGGGTAATTGCTGTTGCGACTACCAGTTGTCTTCTCAAGTCTTTTCCAATTTAACTACCGGGGATTCAAAATTTTTCTTAGACACTTGAACAAGCCCTCAGCCTTTCCCCACTTTTCATGCAAACCCCTTCCCCTTGCTTCTTCCCCCTTTCTGTGCTGGTGTTGATTCTACCAGTTCTAAATCACACATAAGTAAACCCAGTAGTTCCCCAAACTGTCTGGGGCTTAGATTCACCTGGAAGGATGTGTCTCAAAAAATGTCAACTGTTGGGCCATCTGAAGGTGAAGGGACTGTGTCGTTGTCAAGCGGAAGAGGATGAGGCATAATTCCGATGGGAAACCAAGCCTGTGAACCACTGGTCCAGTTCTACTTGGCTGTTTATAATTTCTTCCTTTGCTTAAAATGGAATAAGATTAAGATCACAGACCAGCTGTTTCCAATGTGAGGCTCTGTGGTCTTGGGACCATCAGCTTCACCTGGTACCTTGTTGGAAACGCCAACATTCAGGTCCCACTGCTGACCTACCGATTCCCAACTCTGGGGCTGGGACCCCACGCTGGTGTCCTAACAAGACCTTCAGATGATTCTGATGCTCCCTGAAATTTGAGAACCGCTGCAACCAGCTGAATATTTGGTTCTTTAAATTGAGTTTTTAATTCACCTGGGGTTGGATTTGTAGTGTGGTTCGAATCTGTACATTTCCCCGCAGTCGTTAGGAATCAATCCCCTGTCATTAAATGTTTCTTCTGTTTGTGAGTACCCATTATAGCTGATGCTCCCTCCTGGTCTCGGAAACGTTCAAAATCTAGGGGGCAGGGCGCCTGTGTGGCTCAGTGTGGTTAAGCCTCTGCCTTCTGCTCAGGTCATGATCTCAGGGTCCTGCGATCAAGCCCCACATTGGGCTCTCTGCTCAGCGGGGAGCCTGCTTCCCCCTCTCTGTCTGCCTACTTGTGATCTCTCTCTGTCAAAAAAAAAAAAATTAAAAAAAAATCTAGGGGGCATATAAGACCCTTATGCCAAAATACACACTATGAGCGCCAAAGGAAACTGGCAAAATATGGGGGGATAAAGGTGGGAGGGATGTTACCTAATTATGGGAAACAGGTAAAGGCTTCATGGTGGAGGGGGGGAGGGCTTTGGGATCACCTGACATGGAAAGGACTGGTTCTTCTTCTTTATGGAAAGAGTGACGTCTAAAGTAGAAAGAAATTGCGTCTCCTCCCCTGCCATCTTGCCATCTTCAAAAAGCTCATGTCAACTATTTGGAGTGTCTCCTCTTGTTTATACAGATAGGTTACAAGCACCACAGTATACAGCAGTATACATACCATGCCTCCAGGCCGGTGGACCTGGATTATCCTTATTCTAACGGTGTACAGTATCCCCTAATGCTGAACCCATAGTTTGGTCACCTCTTGTGTGTCTGGTTTAGGGCCACTTACGATGATAGAGAGGTCGTTTGACAGGTTGGGACGATGGGGAGGTGGAAGGGGACTAGCTGTTCAGAGCAGGGTAAGACATTTCGGGATTTTTCCACTTCAGCATCGGAGAACACTTGTATCAAGAAAGTGGGAAGATACTGGTTTTTCTTTGGGAAACGCCTACAAATTTAAAACAAAGTTGTTAAGAGAATGAACTTGATGGGTTTCTCTAGTGGCAGGATTTCCAGCAGTGCTGGTCCCCCTCCCCACTGCACCCTGATGCTCACATGGTCTGGGCACACAGGCAAACATCCTAGAGCTGCCAACTGTCTTAGGCTTGGCAGGTCCCACCCCCAAGTGCTGCCCCAAACCTTACTTTCTCTTCCTCCTCCTCCCCGCCAGTCCTGGGTGGATTTCCCGGGAAATCACCTCCACATATTTCCATAAATTTGCGCCAGAGTCATCAAAAGGGGATTGCATAAGAAATGTTGGCAGCCCACTGGGGCTTTGAGCGCTTTAGATCCGGTCTTCTTGGCAACGGGAGGCCCTTTCTTGCTCAGCATAAACAAACCCCAGCACTCCCCCCACATCCCCTTCCCCTCAAGGTTCAAGTTTGCTTTGAAATCCATAGCAAAGGATTCGAGGTGTGGCCTCATCTTGGCTCTTATCTTAAGAGACTGTACCTATTACCCTCTCCCACATGTAATTTAATAAAAGTCATGCGTGAGAGGGGATTATTCTTCATTCATCTGGAGTAAAAGTTCATCTCGAAGTCCCAAAGGCCACTTCCCGGTGTGCCTGGGAGCAGGCCCTGGGGAAGGGGGTGGCGTGAATGCTGGTAGTGCAGTTTGAACAATGACCACCAGAGGGCGCACTAATACTTGGGAACTCCTTGGTTCCACCACCATTCTAGAAAAAGAGGCCTGTCAGTAATAGAGAACCAACCTCCTGTGATGTAGGAGTTCTCATCTCCTCTCCACACGTGGAATAGCTAATGAGATAAAGTGAGAGGCTTCTTGCTGGGAATTGGAGAATTCAAGGAGAAGCATGTCCAGTAATGCAAATATTAAATTCTGCCAGTAATTAATACCATTGTTATCTTACGAGTGTAGACCAGGTTGGCTGGAATGATTAGCATTTACAGATCCGAGTGGACACTGCATACAAACTTATTTCCCGCCTTAATGAGAAAGTCAGAACCTGCCTCGGAGGCGCTGTTCATGGTTAAAAACTGATCTTTGAGCAAGGTGGTAAACAAGTGACATTAATGTTTGGGTCCCTGGAACCTGTGTGAAAATTAGTTTCAGTGGTCTGCTACAGCCATCAAGAGACCCGTGCTGTACCTGGTCCAGGGACCATTACGGGTTTAAAAGCCCAGGAAACAGTGGAAGGTGGCAGAAACAGTGCCTGTCGGAGCTGGATTTCCTCTAGAAAAACTCTTGTCTACCTGCCCTGTCCTGGACGCTTGCTGTGGTATGGACGCTGGGCTTCATAATACCTTCATGGGTATCATCTCGCTCACCTTCATGATAATTTGGGGAGGCAGGAGCCTTTATCTCACCCACTGAAAAAATAAGGAACTTGCTCAGAATAGTTCAGTGTTTACCCCAGTTCCGACAGGGACGGAGGCGGGATCTGAACCCAGGTCGGTATAACATTCATTCATACATTTGTTCGTCAGACATAGATTTTGTGCCCTTTGTTCAAGGCTGTGTGCTAGGTGATTGGGATACAGCAAGGAAGAAGGAAGATGAGATCCCTGCCCTGACAGAACTTATGCTCTAGTAAGGGATGGCAGACTCTAAATGAACCAATAAAAACCAAGATACTTTTGAGGGATACTGGTCAGAAAATAAAGGGAGATTTTACGGTGATGGAGGTACAGGAGAGACAGAGTGCTTGGGGAAGGCTTCCTGGATAGGGAGCCCAGGAGTGAGTGAGTGAGATGTCTCCATCCATGGCAGGATCTGGGGAGGAACATTCTGGAAGGAGGGCTCAGCCAACGCAGCAGCTTTGACGGGACAGGCTCAGCAGGGTAAGAGGAGGCCCTCGAGGCTGGAGCTCAGGGAGAGAGGATGAGAGACACAAGGGACAGGGGAGGTGATGCGGCTGGGCCTGTGAGTCCTACTCCCCTCACCATCACACCACAGCTCCCCTCAGCGGTCTCCACACAAGAGTCCAGCTCCCAGACATATGTGTCGCTGTCAGAGGCAAGATGAGCCTGTGGCTGGATTCCAGCTCATTTCACCTTTTTTTTTTTTAAACACTTAATTCATCCTTACTGGCCTCCCTGATTCCCAAAGGAAGACCCAGCTGCCAATTCCCTCTTTATTTTAATATCTCTCCGGGTCCCTCCATCTGCTTTGGATCAGGGTGGAAACTGTCATTGTCACGCCTGCCAAATGAAGCCCTACATCTCTGTTAACCTAACTGGCAGCCAGACACCAAACCTTCTGATCAAGGGCAAGCCCGGCCTTTGGGACGACCAGAGGGTGCAGGAAAAGACAGCCCAGCCGAGTCTGAAGGAAAGCTCTAGGGCGATGCATGTGTCAGGATGGTCCCTGGGGTTCGTCCCCCAGTGTAGGAAAAACGAATGCAAGTTAGCTGTCCATCCCCAGAAGCTGGTTAACTAAAATTTGATCTCTTCATATCATGGAGTACCAGGTAGCCATTACAGTAAGGACCTGGAGCCATGGTCACGACCTCACATGAGGGAGGTTTGAGGTGGACCACCGTGGATGAAGAGGGAAAAGCAGACTGGGCAATAGACCGTGGTCTGGCTGTGCATCAAAGAGGTTATATAGAGCTCCATGCTTGTGACAGTGAGTGCCAGGAGCAAGTTTTGGAGAGTTCACAGCAAAATATTAACTGTTGTCTGGATGGTGGGATTTGGGTGATTGTCTATTTTCACTCTCTTGCTTAAAACCCTGCAGGGGTGCCCATTGTCCTAAGGATGAAGTTTCCACACTTCTCACAGGACATGCTCACTCAGGAGGCCACGTGCTGTCTGACTTGTCCCCACCTCAGCAACCTGATCTGCTAGCTCTTTCTTAGAGGCTGTGGGCCGTCTCTCCTTTTCTCCAACAATTCTTGTCCCTTCTCTTGAGGCCTTGGCTCAGGCCTTTCCCTTGTTGGGAATCTTCTTCCCCAGCCACTTTGCCATTGCTGCCTCTCCTTCCTGTGTGGGTTCAGTCTTCACTTTCTTGGGGAACCCTCCCTCCTGTCTACTCCAGGGGGCTGCCAGGCTGCCCTGCCTCTGAACAGCTAACATGGGCCCTCCCCTACCTGTACCCCACCTGAGAGAAGTGCCCAGCCATTCCCCTGCCAGAGTATGGATTCCAAGATGGTGGCTGTGGCAACCGCCTCATTCCCGGGCCGGAGGGTCCCACGCATGCCACAGTTGCTCACAGCTCTGTTGAGTGAATGACACAAATGCCTTCCTGTACCGTCTGCCTTTTTCTAACTAATATTTAACCTTCCTTTGAGAAAAAAATACTAAAGAAAAATGTTCTTCCTGACGATACACGATCATGGCAAGAATGTAAAATAGTTCTGAGAATGTTAAATTACCTCTGTGACGTCATTTTTGGGATCAGAACACTAGAGCTATTCTCATGGGAGAAAAGGGGCCAAAGCAAAAGTAAGACTTTTCCAGATCTCTTCCTTCCCTGAAGGCTGTGGTAGGGTTGAGTGTGGGCTTCAGAGTCGGGCTGCCTAAAATCTACCCCTGCCTGGCACCAGTCTTGACATCTGTGTGACCTTGGGCAAGTGACTATACTTCTCTGATTCTCCAACCATTTTTTTTTTTTTAAAGATTTATTTATTTATTTACTTGTCAGAGAGAGAGAGAGAGAACAAGCTGGCAGAACGTCAGGCAGAGGGAGAAGGAGGCTCCCTGCTGAACAAGGAGCCTGATCGATCCCAGAATGGTGGGATCATGACCTGAGCCAAAGGCAGAGCCCCCCAGGTGCCCCTTCAAGTCACATTTCTTACACAGACAAAGTAATAACTTCTGCGTGTAGTGAGGGCTGAATAAGATAACACGTGTAAAGTGCTCAGCACAGGGTCACCGGTGCATTGTCTACCGTGGGTTTCCTTCCCTGCTATCTCCGAATCCTGGCTCGGGGCTTCCCTTGGAGCAGGGGTTCAGTCCCTGGAGTAAATTTGTGGAAGTTCTTGTGCTGTCAGCATTACTCATTTCTCCCAGGCTACCGAGCTTGGGGAAATCCCTCTGGGGTCTCCTTTCGGTTTGTTTTGGAAGCAGCAATCCTGAGGCCAAAACCTGTGCAGGGAGGAAGACATACTTGCGCCTTCGGGTTTGGGGAGCTGCAGCCCTCGGTGGTGAGACTAGAAGGGCCCTGAGTGGGTGGGCTGAAGTGATGTGGTTCTGTCTGGTCCCTTGAGATGGAGCATCGTTTGATGGGAGCTTGTCTTCTTTGCCTCTTCTCTTGCTCACAGGCCGCACTTGCCACCATGTCATGGCCAGATTCTGGGAGTTCATTTGCTCCCATTGGCTGGGGACAAAAGTCAAAGCGGCTCCTTGTCTCATTCTCTTTGGTTTAATGAATTAGATTCAAAATCTTTATTGAAAGGCTTTGTGCTCAATTTCTTGTCTTTGGCCTCAGTTTATGCATTGGGGAGACCATTCCAAAGAGAACAGTGAAGGGCTTCAACCAGAATGGAACTGAAATCGTAAACCTAGTTTAAAAATGAAAGAACTTTGGTTTTATACCTAAGAGCTTTTTGTCAGTAAATTCACGAAGTCTGTTTTTCTGGTACTGAGTGAAAAAACAGAATTTGGGAACTCCTTGGAGCCCGGGGATATTTATGAGAATTAGTTCCGGTATGTCCCAAGAATGTCCTCTGGTTTTTTTTTTTTTTTTTTTAAGATTTTATTTATTTATTTGACAGAGATCACAAGTAGGCAGAGAGGCAGGCGTGGGGTGGGGGGCAGGCTCCCTGCTGAGCAGAGAGCCCGATGTGGGGCTTGATCCCAGGACCCTGGGATCATGACCTGAGCCGAAGGCAAAGGCTTAACCCACTGAGCCACCCAGGCGCCCTTGTCCTCTGTTTTATCTTGGAGAAATGTTTGGTCTCAGCTGGTCTGGGGAGCCCATGCCCCAGCCCGCCCTGGGCCTCCAGGCAGACAGATGGACATTGACGTGCCAGGGCAGCTGAGGCCAACCCCGGCCCCTCCTGGGCAGCCCTGCCCCACTCTGGTTTTTTTGGGAAGCATCCACATACCTTGAAGGAGAGGACACTCTGACCCCGACGAGGCGTGGAAACACTGAACATACGTGATGACGTCACACATGTAAACTCGCTTGCGCAAGCCCTTGGATTTCAGGGCATTCAGTGAATTTCAGTGCATCCGGCAAATACTTCATTTTCCCGTAAAGTGTTTGGATTGAGCTCAACTCAGTGTTGCTAAGGATAAGGCTTGTTTTAAATTCTGGGCATAGGCTGCTGGTCCTTGAATGGCACCACCTCAAAACTCAGATGGCTGGGTCTGCTCCCAGAGCTGCTGCTTCAGGGGTGCCGGGGTGGGGCCTGAGAACATGCATTTCTCACGAGTGTCCAGGTGCTGCTGCCACCAGCAGTCTGTGGACCACATTTGAGAGTCAGTGATGGAAAAGCTTCTCGGTCTGCATCCCCTGTTCAAACTCCCAGCTGTGCCACTAAAAAAAAAAGTATTCATGGGAAACACGCATAGTAGAAAATGAACCATTTGAAAGTAAATAATTCAGTGGCATTTAGTTTATTCCCAGTGGTTTGCAAACACTGTCTCTATCAAGTTTCAGATCATTTCCATCATTTTGAAGAAAAAAACCTCACACCCATAAGAAGTTTCACTCCGTTTCCTCCCTTCTCTCCTATTGGAGTTCTGTCTCTGGGTTTATCTGTTCTGGGTATATCATATAAATGGAATCATAATACACATGACTTCTCATTTATTTATTTTTTTTCTCCACTTACCATGATGTTTTTGAGGTTGACCCATGTTGTATCACTACTCCTTTTTATGGCTGAATATTCCATTGTATGTGGATATCTACAATCTGTTTATTCATTCATCCATTGAGGTCTGCCCCTTTTTGCTGTGTGTTGTTGCTCAAGTTACTTAACCTCTCTGAGCCCCTGCTTTTTATCAGACCATTATAAGAGTCATTT
Organism: Lontra canadensis; assembly: GCF_010015895.1. Lineage (NCBI taxonomy): Eukaryota > Metazoa > Chordata > Mammalia > Carnivora > Mustelidae > Lontra > Lontra canadensis. The sequence continues at coordinate 9,819,342 of NW_022631028.1, forward strand.
CTTTTTTGTGGAATTGTTGTGAAAATGAGTTAGAACCCATGTGTAATAAGCTTCCTGGTACAATTCTAGACACATATTTAATGTTTCAGTAAGTGGAAGCTGTTATAAATATTCTTCAACTTGACTTAGTATTTCTCAGAAGTAGATCCTGTGATAAGGATTTGAGCCCCCAGTAGCTTATTTGGGAGGTAATCCTGAGAATCATCTTGAGGGGAGTTAAGAAGGACACAGGGCATGGAAAGAGCCAGAGTAGATTGTGTTATCAAGCCAGCTATCAGAGCCTGCACCTAGAGCGGAGTCTTTCTATTTTTTTATTTTTTAAAAATCTCTTTCCCCCATTCCCCGCCCCCCCACCTCCCAAGTGGTTCATGCAGCTAAATCTTGCTGGAAACTCTGGGAAACGGTGTAGAGCACATTGCCTAGAGTTGTCCTGCTAGGAGGTGGGGGTGTGTGGGGGGGCTCTGGGATGTTTATATCCCTGCTCCTGCCTGCCGCGCAGGGAAGGGTCATCCGGGTATGAATTCTGCAGCCCTCGGGGCTAGAGAGGTAGAGAAAGGTGTGGTAGAGAAAGCCCCGGGCAAGGAGAGGCAGGTGCTGGCTGTCGGCAGTCCCACTGTGTGCCGTGATGTGACAGGCCGAGAGGAGGTGGGCTGGTATGGCAGCATCCACTGTGCCCTTCCCGGCCACTTCTGTCTTTGTGCCAGCGCTTAGCACGCCTATGCGCCATCGTTGCCATGAGATGAATGGGCTTGAATGATAGCTAGTTGGCTGTTTGGAGCCTCTAAATTCTGATCTGAATCCCTCCCTAGAGCCTAGCCTGGTGCTAGTTCTGTAGAACTTCTCACCATCGCCCCCTGGTCAGCTGATGACGCGTATCCTCAGTGGAGCCCTCTCCGCGAGGCTGTTGGCTTTCCTCACCGGCCCTGCGGCCCCAGACACTTCTCTGCTGCAGATTGAACTGACTGCACACCCCCCGTGCCCCCACCGACTGAGTTAGCCCCCAGACCTGTTCATGTTAGTTGTGTGGTAATTTAGAATAAATTCAATTAAATGGATTAAATAATAAATAAATTGAATATCGTGTGATCCAATTAGATATAAGTGCAACATTTAACATTTCTCTGAAAACTACAATGAATGCTTTGGGAACCTAATTTGCTGAAAAAAATTGCTGTTGAATTAGGGGCAAGAAATAGTGAAAAATGGTTGTTAAAATTTGGAAGACGCCTTCATTCATAGGGCTTTGGAATGGGTCTAGGTTCTCTCTGCTTTTGAGACACTGTTGACTGGGTAACTCAGTGCCTGATTCGCTCCGCTTTCTTCCCAGTCTGCCTCTATTACAGAGGCTATAGGCCAAATCCCCTGAATTTCCAGCTTTCTTTGGATCCTGATGTGTCGGTGACCTAATTCTTACTAATGAATACATGAAAGTGTGCTGAGGGAGGACGTGGTTATGAGAAATCAGGAACAGGTATATGTTAAGCCCTATGCTTTCCTCTTGATTCTGCATTAAATGTAGGTAGAGTATGTGGAGCTGCAGCAACCGTTTTGTGATCATGAGGCTCTAACCCCAAACCGAAAGTCAGTAGAGTGGAAAGTCTTTTATGATACTCTAGAGCCACAGCACCAATGCAGGAATGTTTATCTTCAGACTTTGACATATTAGATAATTGAATGTTTGTATTACTTAGTTCATTGTTAGTTGTAGCCCAAAGCATTCCTAATTGATACAGCTTCTTCAAAGAACTTGAACCCAAAATTCGTGGATGTGCATTCGGGGTATGGTTTATGCCAGAAAGGCGGCATGCAATCTCGGATGACCCATCCACACGGGGATTGGTCATTCATCCTGCTGTTGGCTAATGGTGGTGTACCCGTATGTTTTAGTTAAAATGTTACGTAGGTAACTGGAATCTAGTCATGAGAAGAACAGCAGTCTGACTCCCCACAGCAGACATTCTAGAGGACATTGATCAGTTGTCCTCAAGACTGTCATGACCATGAAACTAGACAGAGAAACTATCACAGCCCAAAGGAGCCTGGGGAGACATGCCCCTAAATGCAACATGGGGGTCTGCCATGGATCCTGGAACAGTAAGAGGACGTTAGTGGAGAAACTGGTGAAACCCAAACCAGTCTGAAGTCTCATTACTAGTAACGTGCCAAAGTGAGTTTAGTTTTGACAAACGTGTCCTGATAATAAAGGATGTTAATAATGGGAGAAACTAAGTGATGGGAACTCTGTGTCCTGTTGGTGAAAACTTTCACTGCAAAACTAAAGTCGTTCCAAAATAAAAAGTTTACTGGGATGCTTAGGGTGGCTCAGTGGGTTAAAGCCTCTGCCTTCAGCTCAGGTCATGATCTCAGGGTCCTGGGATCGAGCCCCGCAACGGGCTCTATGCTCGGTGGGGACCCTGCTTCCTCCCGCCTCTCTGCCTACTTGTGATCCTTCTCTCTCTGTCAAATAAATAAAATCTTAAAAAAAAAAAGTTTACTAAAGGGATGCCTAAGTGGTTTAGTCGGTTATGTTTCTGACTCTGATTTCTGCTCAGGTTATAATCTCACTTTTATGAGATTGAGCCCTGCATCAGGCTCCATCCTGGTGTGAAGCTTGCTTAAGGTTCCCTCTCTCCCTCCCTATGGCCTCCTTCTAAAATAATAATAATAATAATAATGATGATGATGATGATGAAATAGAAAAAAACCCCATTCATTCCTTTAGAAAAAGTTTATTAAAAATGCTCTGTAGGCATTATCAATTGCTTTTCTTGTGGTATGCTCACTTGGACAGACACTTGATTGACTCACCAACTACCAGCCTTCTAAGTAAGACATGGGTGTTTCTAGTGCACTTGGGGTGCTCATTTACGCTGCTTGCCTTGGTGATACAGAAAAAGAAATAGTTTACAAACAACTTTCTCTTCCTTTTTAGTCTACATCTCATAGCTACCGTACCATAGAGCTGCTTGGGGCTTTAAAATTTCAGTTTTAATATATTTATCTAAGGGCGCCTAGGCAGCCCTGTCAGTTAAGCCTCTGCCTTCGGCTCAGGTCCTGATCCCAGGGCCCTGGGATTGAGCCCCGGGTCAGGCTCCCTGCTCAGTGGGGAGTCTGCATCTCCCTCTACCTCTGCCCTCCCACCTCTGTCTCAAATCTTTAAAAAATACTTATTTAAAATTTAAATTTGTATTCACTTTTGAATTTAATCTATTTTCACCATTTTACTTGCAATTAATTATTTCTACTAATCTGATTTAATTTTGTCTTCAATTTGATTTTTATATGTTATTATTATATCATGCTGGGCAAGTAGATAAACCAATATGGTGGTGAGAGGTGGTTTATGGATGGGCACTGAGCTCAGGACTTTGCTGGAGTGTTCCCAGGAATGATGCCCTCTCCTTTGGCTGGGGGTGCTAGCTGATGGATGTTTGCCTGGTGACATCTGTGCCATCACCCGCCCGGAAGCCTGCTTGGCAGTGACCCTGGAGGCAAACAGAACCCACACTTAGTGACCAGCCTTCTTGACATTGTTTGAGCTCCTGGGATCCGGCCATGTTCCTATCCCCAGACTTTTCCATTTAAGAGCCAGTAAATGCCCTTGTTCTCTTTTTAAAGTCACATGGAGTTGGATTTCTTTCTCTATGGTCCTAAGTGACCATAGGATTTTTGTTGGAACAGTAGACTTCTCGCTCTTGTGATTTTCAGTTGAGTCCTTTCCCTCTGCCTCCCGTGGTCCTTAGCACAAAGCTGTACACACTGCCTACTCTTGCTGGCGAGTCCTGATGGCACTGGGTTGACTTCCTCGCTCTGCCCGCTCTTAACTGTGCAAGTTCTAACCAGGGCAAATTCCCTGACTTCTTAAGAGCCTCAGTTTCCTTGTTTGTAAAGTGGGAATGAAAGCCCTGCCTGTAGGTCTTATTTAGATAATGAAATGAGGACATGCCTGTGCAGCACGAACTGAGTTTCATTTTAAATAATGAAATGTCAGTGATTTGGTCCCATTTTATAAGTGGCCAGGTTGTCACAGACAGCAGCCCTATCTTACTTATCTTCGTATCTTCCACAATGCCTGGAGTACAGCGGGAGGTTGAAAAATTTTAAAAAGGGTTAAGGATCTCTGTGTTGGTTTCTCAGAATAGAAAGCTGAGTAAGACACAGTCTGTCCCCTCAGGTCCTTCAAGCCTTGTGAGAGCCATCGCCAGGTTGAAGGCCAATCACGAACAAAAAGAGAACGAACCTGAAATAACAACAGACTGGCTCATAGATGCACCTACTTCATGGCAGACCCTGTGTTGGGGGAGGGGCTGTGAATAAAGTCAGGTGTAAGCTCTTCTCATTAGTCGGTAATGAGATGGGTAAGCAACTTGTGCATACGATTTTAGGAACAGGGGAAGGGGTATTATACAAATGGACTCATCCCTGTGCTTGAAGGTCATTTCTCCAGCAGGGATCTAAGTTTTACAGATACTGGACGGATGGCACAAAGGGAAACGTTTCCCAAAGAACCGGAGGGGCCATGGCCTCTGGCAGGCAGGTGGCTGCTACTTTTAAATTAAAAAAAAACCCACAAAACTTGGAATTAAAAAGACTTGATAAAAAAAAAAAGTAGCAAGACTAAAAAAGAGAAAGAAAAGAGACCAACATGAGCACTGAATGTATTAGCACTAAAATAACTGTGTGGTTCAGATCACCCTTACCCACACACAAACTGGACTTGAAATAGTTATTATTTTAAAATAATTATTTTCAGGGGCGCCTGGGTGGCTCAGTCGGTTAAGTGGCTGCTTTCAGCTCAGGTCATGATCCCAAGGTCCTGGGATGGAGCCCTGAGATGGGTGCCCTGCTCAGTGAGGAGTCTGCTTCTCCCTCTGCCTGCTGCTCCCCCTCCTTGTGCCCTCTCTCTCTGGCTCTCTCGCTGTCAAATAAAATCTTTAAAAAAAATTATTTTCATAGTATATGATTTTGTAAAAAAACAAAACAAAACACCGAGATATGTCTCTCTTGTTCTTAGTTGTCGAACTTGCCTTAAAAACATGTAGATTTCCTCTTATCTCTATTTTTTATAAAACAAAATTAAGCCAAATGTAAGGCATTTCAGAATTGAAGACATGCAGAATCTTTACGAGGACCATTTGACCTGATTTGTTTCACTAATTAACAAAGCACCCTCCCCTGAATGGCATGTCTCACCCCACAGCACATTTTTAATCAGGGCATAAATTGTAGCAAAACCAAGGTTTTCTTAGCAAACCATGAAGCACCACCTCGATGGAAAGAATGCATTTGTGTCGCAGCAATAACACAGCGGGAACCTGGACGAAGGGAGTGGGGAGTTAATTGCAGGGGCATGAAGGGTCCCGAGGAATGACAACTTCCTGCCCCACGACAAGTGGCCACGAGCGGATGGCCAGGGGATGTCTCCCGTGGCAGCTCAAGGGAAGGTCCAGGTGCCGTCACAGGGCTGATGGCATCCAGTGACCTAAGGAGCAATTAAATGAGAAATCATTTGGAGGAAAAAATGTCAAGAAGGACATGTCCCTGTGAACAACAATGTCTGTGCCAGGTAGCCTGCCTGACTCATTCGAGCCTGAGCAGTGAGAGGGGTCAGAGACAGAGGGCTCCCTGTGGTCCTGGTTCCCGGGGAGCCGGAGGGCTCAGATCTGATCTCTGAGGGGCCTGCCCTGGGGGCCACGCCCACAGGCCTCAGTGATGGAGAAGTGAAAGTCTCCAGCTGGGATACAGATCCCCCCAGTGTTTAGGGAGACAGGTGCTACGTCCGGCTTTTGGGCTGTCTATATTTGGGGGCATTGCTATGTTTCATTTCCAACTTTAAAAAGTTAGCCTTTGGGGAGCCTGGGTGGCTCAGTGGGTTAAGCCTCTGCCTTCAGCTCAGGTCACGATCTCAGGGTCCTGGGATCAAGCCCCGCGTGGGGCTCTCTGCTCAGCAGGGAGCCTGCTTCCCTTCCTCTCTCTCTGCCTACTTGCCATCTCTGTCAAGTAAATAAAATCTTAAAAAAAAAAAAAGTTAGCCTTTGCTAACCCCAATGTAGGCAGGTAGTTGAGACTGTCCTCCTAGGGCTCAAAGTGCTTAGGATTCTGCATTTCAAGAGAGCTTCGTTTCTGTCTCAATCTCTGCTCCTTCTTTCTGCTGCTCTTTCTGAGAGGGGTTCTCTGTGGAATTCACAATTCTAAATGACAGCTAAAATTTTTTGAAGTAGATTAAAAGAACCTTAATACATCCGGTTCATAAAAATTCAGTCGTGCAACGATCTAACCTCTAGAACCGAGTCTCTCATGGTCCCATTTCCCAAGGGTGACGCCTTTGCATGGTGGGGTGTATGTTCATCCAACCAGACTTTTTAAATTTTAATTTTAAATTAAAAAATTGTTTTCAGAAAGGGGGGTGGGAAAGGGGTAGAGAAAGAGAAAGAGCCTTAAGTAGGCTCCATGCCCTGCATGGAACCCGACACGGGGCTCGATCCCGCAACACTGAGATCATAACCGAAGCCAAAATCAAGAGTCCGGTGCTTCACCGGTGGACTGAGCCATCCCGACGCCCCTCTTCCAAATTTATTTTTAACGTACAGATGAATATATTATCGTTTTAACAGAAATGGAGCTGTTCATACATCTTGACTTGGCTCCCTGTTGATGGATATTTGTTTTTGTGGCTGCCTAGTATCTGTGGACACACCCTGCTCACCTTGTGACAGTTTTCTGGGTAGCTCTGCTTTGTTTGCCTAATGATCCGTCATGGAGATTTTTCCGTATTGGGACTTAGATACCCACTGCTTCCTTGCTTCCTTTGTTCAAGGACTATGGCTATGCAGTATCCCATTATATGGATATACCACCATTTTTTTTTCATCTATTTTTCACCCATGGACTGGAGCAGAACATACATTTGGAAACTCTACTTCTCTCTCCATGCATACCCACACACACACACACACACACACACACTCACACACATATTTATGGCACTTCTCTGTAGGGTTAAGAAGAGAAAATAAGGAAGAGAAAAGTGCACACACACACACACACACACACGCAAGATCTTTACAGCCGTGCATGTGTTCAGTGCCAGTGGAATTGCTTTTGTATGAATTACTTGGATATGATGATCTATATTGCATAGGTTATGAAGCAGCTGTGCTGGTGAGGATGGGGCAGACCTATTCTTTCTAGAAAGCCTTGATAAATAAGAAAGAGACTGTAGACTGCAGTCACACTTCGAGCTTTGCAGGTGTAGACATGCAAAGAATAATGTAGCACCCCGTTTGCATAAGAGAAACAGTAGCCACGAGATCCTGACACTAAAGTCCAGCGTATAGTGATGGGGGATGTTACTATAGGATGTTTGAGCCAAGACCATGTCCCAGGAACTTGTGGTGGTAGGAAGAAGGATGCTAGGAAAGTATACTCAAAGGGAAGTTGGGGAGAGATAGAAAGTAAAAAATAGGCTGGAAGTTGAGAGTATCAGAGTTGGGGCACCTGGCTGGCTTAGAGGAACATGTGACTCTTGATCTTGGAGGCATGGGTTCTAGTCCTGTGTTGGGTGTAGAGATTACTTAATAAAACTTTTAAAAGTGCAGCAAAGTTGCAGTCTTGCCTAGGATTTTGGGGTCAAATTTACCAAGCATGTAGACTCTTAGGATAAATTTCCTGTCCTTTGCCCATGGTGGAGGTTGCAAACCGATACAGCATTTTCCCTTTGAACCTGAGGTAGCTTCTTGAATCTTCTCTCACCATTGTTCTCGGCCAGTCCGAATAAAGTCAGGCCTGACAGGAGGGATGAATTCTGTTTGCAATCCCAAGTCTATAGGGACCTGTTCTATAGGGGATGGGTTTCGGGGTGGTGGAGCTTAGAATTGTCCCTGATGGATTCCCCTGTGCTTTCCAAACCTTTGGCATCCCAGAATAAAAAACAAACATGCACCCAGATTAAAAAAAAAAAAACAAATCAAACCAAACCAAAAAACCCAGTATGGAATGGTGGGACAAGCAAGGACTTTTGAGTTAGCCAGAGTGGAAGTAAAGCCACTGGTTCATTTGGGAACCTTGGATAGGTTAACTAATTTGCGTTGGACTTAGTTTCCTCATTTGTAAATCAAGGAAAGGAATACGGCAGGAGGCATCAGAAAGTGAAGGGCACGCTATTGGAAATAATGCAAGTGCTCGAGAAGCATTATTTCCGCATTTCTTTTTCACCTTCTTGCTTCCCTGTCTCGTTACGTTTCTCAGGTGAGGCTGACTGGCAGAACCCGGTTTATACGCGTACCCCAAGCTGCAAGGCAGTCTGGGAAGTGTGGTACCTCTAAGAGGAAGTGACCCAGTAAGTCGGCAGAGTGGGTGTCAAGCAACAACCCTGTCTCTCCAGCACAGGTCTAATATGCCCATTGGAGCAGCTCGCTGTGCTCACTTAGCTTCTCCTTCATAACCTAACCTTGTAAATGACCTTGGCTTGTCATTCCTTCATGTGCAGCCTTCACAGTTCACTGCTGTAGTCTCCCTGTGTTTCCCAAATCAAACGGGCATACATGAGAGCCTGGCCTCCTCTGCTCACTTTCAGGTGCTAGGCCATGGCTCTGGTCACCGGACAACTCTTGGGCTGATTGGCTGTCCTTGTGTCCAGCTGCCCTTCTCCATCCAGTCTGCCTGGTCCAAGAAAGGCGGGGTTGAGGGGCCAGGTTGCTGGTGACACAGGGTGGCTGGCTGCCTGGGCTCCAGTGGCTGGGGTGGGAGATTATGCAGGAAGGTGGGAATGTGACAGACAGTCATGGATGATTCTAGCGTATCTCACATCCATGATTCAGCCCAAACCTAGCTTCTGTGACGTCACCCAGAACCCTGCCGCTAACGTGGGTGGTTTCTTTCACTGACTCCTGAGTGTCGCATGGCAGGTTGCACAGCCCTGGGTTTATCCTTCTAGGGGCTTTAGCATTTCCGTTCTGTGTCCCAGAACTACTGTGTGGGCCAACTACAAGACGAGCGTGCCTCAGACTACTGGTCTCTTGGGCTGGAGAATGGGTGACCTTGGATGGAAGCAAACAGGCAGCCCAGGATTTGTGAGGAGCCCAGAAACCTCCTCTTCCCTGCCCCCCACCCGTCTTCTTTTCCCTGTGGCTTTTCCATTTTAAAGGAATCACCAACCAAAAGCACAAGTAACCAAAGAAAAATGGAATAAATCAAATATCATGATAACTAAAAAGTTGCTGGGTCAAGGGACACCAGCAAGAAAGTGAAAAGGAAGTTCACAGAATGGGAAGAAATATTTGCAAATCATATATCTGCTCTAGGAGTAGTATCCAGAATGCGTTAAAAAACTTCCATAATTCAACAATAAAAAGACAATGTCATTAATAAATGAGCGAAAGATTTGACTAGACATTTCTCCAGAAGACAGATACATGGCTGAAAGGCACATGAAAGATGCTTAACAAATCTAAACCACAGCCAGTTCTCACTTCACACCTGTAGGATGGCCACAATGAAAACAATAATGAGTGTTGGTGAGAATGTAGAGAAATTTGAGCTCTTAACCCACTGCTGGTGGGGATATAAAATGGTGCAGACACGTTGGCAAATAGCCTGTTGGTGCTTCAGAAAGTTAAAGATAGAGTTATCTTGTGACCCAGATTTCTCCTAGGTAAATACCAAGAGAACTGAAAACCTACATGCACACAAAGCTTGTGCATGTGTTTTTATAGCGGTGTGATTCAGAGTAACCACAACACGGAAACAAGCCCTGTGTCCCTCACCGGACTAACAGGTGAACAGAATGTGCTCTATCTGTACGGTGAAATGGTATTCCGCCATCAGAAAGGATAAATTACTGATACATGGTGCAACATAATGCATCTTAGAAACCCGATGCCGAGTGAAAGAAGCCAGACACGGAGGCCACATAGTGAACAATCCCATTTATGGGAAATGTCCAGAACCCCCAAGCCCCTGCAGACGGGATATAAGGGAGCGGTTGCCAGGGGCTGCGGGTGGAGGGCATGGGGACTGACGGTGTTGTCTCACCTGGTGAAGAGCTTAAACAAAAGGAAACTATATATATATTTTTTTAAATTAATTTTTTATTTTTTCAGTGTAACAGTATTCATTATTTTTGCATCACACCCAGTACTCCATGCAATCCGTGCCCTCTCCAATACCCACCACCTGGATCCCCCAACCTCCCACCCCCTGCCCCTTCAAAACCCTCAGATTGTTTTTCCGAGTCCATAGTCTCTCATGGTTCACCTCCCCTTCCAATTTCCCTCAACTCCCTTCTCCTCTCTAACTCCCCTTGTCCTCCATGCTATTTGTTATGCTCCACAAATAAGTGAAACCATATGATAATTGACTCTCTCTGCTTGACTTATTTCACTCAGCATAATCTCTTCCAGTCCTGTCCATGTTGCTACAAAAGTTGGGTATTCATCCTTTCTGATGGAGGCATCATACTCCATAGTGTATATGGACCACATCTTCCTTATCCATTCGTCCGTTGAAGGGCATCTTGGTTCTTTCAACAGTTTGGCGACCGTGGCCATTGCTGCTATAAACATTGGGGCACAGATGGCCCTTCTTTTTACTACATCTGTATCTTTGGGGTAAATACATATATTTTATTATTATTTTTTTTATTTTGTGTTTTGGAAGGAAGCCATTTCTAACGAGGCTGACAGTGTCAACTGCAGCCCCCAAATTCCATCGATCCTCGGCTATGGTGACTCTACTTTCTTTTGATTAATGGCCTTTAAGAAGAATTTTATTCCTGCGGGATGTTGACAAATTGTGGGATAGACGGAAACCACAAAGCGTGTTATCTCCTGGGGCTTCCGTAAGGTTAGAACCCAGGTCTCTAGAGATGAAAAATTACTCTTTGACCCACTACATGAGGAGACTTCCCTTAATCCAATTCCAGGGTGGCCTAACCCAAGCTAATCATATAGCCTCCGCAGCGCTGAAGATTAATCACCGCGCCTGCAGATGTGGGGCCGTGGCTCTGAAGACTCAGTTGGCCCAGCTGTGGTGTGTCAATAAGCCATGTGATCAATGAAGGAATGGCCGTAAAACACCCTTTTGAAGGCTTGAAAGGACTGGGACATTGACAATAGTGGAGAGGGATGTTGGGTATCAAAGGATCAGTCACTGCTGCCGTTCAAATAAAGGGTTAGGGATTTACGGCAGCTCTTTGCCTATTTTCCCCAATTGTTAAGGGATGGTATTTGCCATATGGTCTTTCCTGTTGTGAAAACTCCCAGGTCAAATGTTATAAATTCTGTCTTTTGCCAGGAGAAAGGATAAAAGCAAGGGACTTCCTTATTCGAACAAGGAATTAATAACAGAATGTCTTGAGAAGTTAGGTTTTAAATGAACACTTATTTAGAATAGGCACTGTTTGAAATGCTTGACTGATAAATTCATTAAGTCTGCACGACAACGCTATTAGATGGGTGCTATTATTATCCCCATTTTACAGATGAGGGCACGGAGGCACAGAGAGGTTAAGTGACCTACCCAAGGTCACATAGGGAATGAGTGGTACAGCCAGGGTACAAACAGAGCCTGTACTTTTAATTTTGCGGTACTCTCAGTGACCTGCTGGGTTCATCCCATTTCAACAGCTTTCCGGACTTCGGGGCTTCCAGAACTTTTAATATGGTAATCAGCATTATAAATCTTTAATATCTAGATAGAAGATACAGCATTTTTTATATTAATTGCCCCTGCTCAGGACATCTGTAATTTTGCAGAAGAGCTGAATTCAGATCCACACAAATCTGGTTCCAGGATCCAAATATTAACCATTCTGTCACACTACCTCTCAATGGGGCCCACTCTCCCAAAGCTATTTTTCCCTCAAATGATCAGAATGGCAGTTGTGGATTTTAAGTCTATGTTAAAAGCTGATCAGAACCACGATGTTAGTAATACAACCTGCTTGTCTCGGCGCAGGACATCTGTCATTTTCCCCAGGCTGGCATAGTGTCTGTTCTCCCTTCTTTTTATTGCATTCCAGTTTTCCTTGGTGGGGAGGGGAGTCCCACACTCTCTCATCGCATGCAGTCAAGGCGTCCAAGTGAAGTCAAGCAGATACTTTCCTGGGAATTTGAATCTTTCATATTTGAGCTAAAAAAACTCCAGCACAAAACATGGTGGGAGCTGCTGAATTTTTCCAGGGGAAACTTGAGGCTGCCGTGCTGCCTCCAGTTCCTTTGGTTCTAGCTTTTCTGACCCTTGGCTGTTGCATCAGTAACCAATGGCTATGGTAATGCTGTGTGACAAACGGTCACAAAACTTTCAATGACATTCAAAAATAAGCTTTGGTCGCATGTGTGGGGTCAGCTGGCGTTTGGTTCTTCTGCCTTGCTGGGTTGCTCACAGGATTGGGGAGTGGCTGGCAATTGGCGCATTTTGGGACGGGCTCAGCTGGGGCAGCCTCCTCTGCTCCACGTGTCTCTTACCTTCTGGCGGGCGAATTGTGGCATGTTTTCACAGCTGCAGCAGAGGCACGAGAAAGTGCAAATACACAAGCCCGTTAAAAAAGGGAAATTCCAACTTTAAAGAATCTAAAAAACTTATCTTGACACGATTATAGAGTCACATGAAGTTTTAAGAAGGACAGCAAGATCCTGTGAACCCTTTTTGTGATTTCTTTGAACACTGAGATCTTGCAAAACTGTATAGTGCAGTAGCACACCGAGGATACTGATGTTGATACAACCCATTGATCTCGTTCAGATTTTCTCAGTTGACTTGTACTCACTTGGGTGTGGGTCTGTATTTGGTTCTGCCCAGTTTTATTGCAAGGTAGAATTGTATATCCGTTACAGTCAAGATATGGTGCTGTTCCAACACGACAGAGATAACTTTGCATGGCCATGCCCATGTCCATCTTTCTCTCATCCCCTGCCCCTTTCCCCTAGAAATCACTAATCTTTTTTCTGTTTTCTTTTGTTTGTTTGTTTAGATTTATTTATTTGCTAGAGAGTAATGGTGTATAAATCTTCTTGTTTTACATTGTTAAGATTCTGTTGGTAATATTTTGTTAAGGAATTTTATATCCATGAGAGACATTAGTCTACAGTTTTCTTTTTTTTCTCTTTTTTTCTTTTTTAGTATAGTCTTCTGTTTTGGGTATCAGGGTAACACTGACCTCATAAAATGAATTGACAAGCATTCCCTCCTCCTCTGTTTTCTGGAAGCAGAGGTTTTATGAAACCGGTGTTAATTATTCTTTAAATTTTGGTTAAATTCTCTAGTGAAATCATCTGGTCTGGAGATTTTCTTTTGTAGGTGTCATTTAAATATTCAGTTTCTTTGCTGACTATCGTATTCACATTATCCATTCTATCTTAGTTTTGGTGGTTGAGGTCCATAAGAATTTGTCTGTTTCCTCTAAGTTGCTGGATTTATTAGTCTACAGTTGTTTTTAGTACATATTCCATTACTATCCTCCTTTTTATGGATTCAGGATCTGTAGTGCTATCTCCTGTTTGCTTCCTGACAATGGTGATTTGTGTCTTCTCTTTACTTTTATCAGTCTTAGAGGTTTATTAATTTTATTGGTCTCCCAACCCCCAAAACAGTTTTGGTTTTATTGATTTTCTCCATTTTCAATTTCATTGATTTCCATGCTTATTACAATTACTATTATTGCTTTTATTATTTCCCTTTCTCTGCTTTGTATTTTTATTTTCTTTTTGTAGTTTTTTTTTATGTAGAAACTTAGGTTATTGATTTGAGATCTTTTCTCTCTCTCCTTTTTAAAGATTTATTTATTTGAAAGAGCCGGGGTGGGGGGAGAGCACGTGCAGGGGGACGGGTGAAGGGAGAGGGACCAGCAGAATCTGTTGAGCAGGGAGCCTGACTTAGGGCTCAGTCCTAGGACCCTGAGATCATGACCTGAGCTTAACTGACTGAGCCACTTAGGTGCCCCAAATCTTTTCTCTTTTCTAATATAAGCAGTTAGTGTTACAGATTTCAGTCTCAGAATTGCTGAGCCACATATTTTTATTTTATGTATGTATTATCTTGTAAAGACGTTTCCTTGCCTTTTTTTAATTTTTAAAGATTTATTTATTTATATTTTATTTGAGAGAGAGAGATCACAAGCAGGAGGGGCGGAGGGAGAGGGAGAGAATCTCAAGCAGATTCTTTGCTTAGCATGGAGATGCTGGGCTCCATCCCAGGACCCCGAGATCATGACCTCAGCAGAAATCAAGAGCAGAAATCAACAAACTGAGTCACCCAGGCACCCCATGTCACATGTTTTTAAACACCGTATTTTCATTTTCATTTTCATACTTTAAAAATTTCTTCTGAGGCTTTCCCTTTGACCCATGAATGATTTAAAAGTGTATCATTTAATTTCCAAGTGTTTGAAGATTTTCCTTTTGCCTTTCTGTTACTGATTTCTTGTTTGATTCCTTTTGGGTCAGAAAACAAATTCCGAAGCTTTAATTTTTAAAAAAATTTGGGGGGTTTGTTTTAAGATCCTGGATATAGTTTATTTTGGTGAAAGTTCTATGGACACTTGAACACAATGTGTATTCTGCTGTTGTTTCATGTTTCGTAAACATTGTTGGTTTCTTCTGATTGATGGGTTTGCTCAGCTGTTGTAGAGTTTGGCCCTTTTTCTTTCTAGTAGACCTGTCTCTTGCCAAGAGTCTCCAGGGATGACTGCAAACATGTCCATTTCTCCTTTCAGCTCTATCAGTTTCTGTTTCATGTGTCTTGAAGCTCAGTGGTTTGATACACACACAGGCAGGACTGCTGTAACTTCTTGGTGAATTGTTTTATGGTTACGCAATGTCCTTTTTATGTCCCTTGTAATTCTCATTGTTCTGAAGTCTACTTTATTTGAATATAGCCATTCATGCTTCTAAAAATTATTAACCTTAGCATGATCTGTCCTTTCCTTTTGCTTTCCAATGTTGTCACTGTGCTTGAGGTGAGTTTCTTATGGACAGTGTATGATTGTGCCGTGTACCTGTCCTTCTTTCCTTCAGTTGGTGTATTTAGACCACTTACATTTACAGACTACAGCTAGGTTAGGGCTTAGTTCTACCATTTTATTATTTATTTTCTGTTTGTTTCCCCTGTTTCTCATTTCTCTGTTCCTCTTTTCTTGCTTTCCCGTGGTTTTCTGAATATTTTTAAGGGATTCATTTTTCGTTCGTACTATGTTTAGTGTATCTTTGTATTATTTATTGAATTGTATTTATATGGTTTTTTTTCTTTTAGTGATAGCCCTAGGTTTTATAATACATGCACATAATTTATCACAGCCTTCTTGTATTGATGCTTTAGTACATTTGATGGAATATTAAAATCTTCTATTTAGTTTCCTTTTCCTCTCTCCTGTTGAAATGTGATTGTCTCAAGTGGTTCCCCATTATGCACTGAGTACCACAACAGAGGATATTTTCATTTTTGCTGCAACCATAAAACATGATTTAAACGACTCATGATGATAAAGAGAGTCTATTTCTTAAATTCTGTCATTACCTATCTCACTGTTGTTCTTCCCATTGTGAAGTTCTACTACTTCTGCTCCCATTCTCCTGTTCGTCTGAGAGCTTCCCTCGGCCATTCTATATAAGGGTAGGTCTCCTGGCAACAAATTCTTAGTTTTTGTTCATCTGGAAATGTCTTTATTTCTCCTTCATTCTTGAACAATCATTTCATCAGATCCAGAACTCATGTTTGAGAGTTATTTTTTTTTTTTCATCACTTGAAAAAATATTGTGTCTCTTTCTTCTGGCCTCCACAGTTTCTGACAAGAAAGAACTCATCTGAGTTGGTGATCCCTGTTAAGTACTAGTAAGTAACCAGTTTCTCTCTGGTTGCTTCTGAGATTTTTCTTGGTCTTTAGTTTTCGGGAGTTTAGTTATGATGCACCTTTGCATTGATTACTTAGGTTTATCTTACTGAGGGTTTGCACAGCTTCTTGGATCTGTAGGTTTATGGGGTTTTTTTGGTCAAATTTAGGAGATTTTCAGCCACGATTTCTTTGAATATTTTTCCAGTTGTCTCTTTTCTTCAGAGACTCCAAAGATACGAATGTGTAATTGGCCCATAGATCCCTGAGTGGCAATTCATTTTTTTTTTCAGTTTGTTTTTCTCTTTTGTTTAGATTAAGTAAATTCTACTAGTCTGTCCCCTTCTGTCATTTCCACTCTACCCTGGAGCTTATCCACTGAATTTTTTTTAGTTACTCTATTTTCAGTTCTGTAATTTCCAGTTTTTAGTATGTGTTATTTATTTGTTAAAGTTTTGTCTTTTCATTTGCCCAAGAGAATTAATAATTACTTTTTGAAACAATTTTAGGACAACTGCTTTAAAATTTTTGTGAGATAGCTCAACATCTGATTTATTTGGGCATTGGGATCAGTTGATTGTCTTTTCTTGTTCAGGCTGAGATTTTCCTAATTCTTAATCCTATTTAATCTTTTTAATTTTAGCAGGAAGTCACTCTGTTTGGTTTAGTGTGTAGGTTCTGGCCCACCTTTGAGGACTGTAATTCCAATGGCAATTGAGTTTTTTGAGCCCTTGCAATGTTATACTGCTCTTTGTTCTTCTGGCTCCTTGGAGCCCCTGCCAGATCCCTCCTGGTACTGCCCAGTGTTTGGGGGAATAGGTTCTGGTGGTTCTCTGCCACTGGGTGGGGAATCAGGAGACCCTGGGCCTTATTTATCTCCTGTGGCTGGGTGGGGAGTTAGGGATGCCAGACCTTGGCTGCCTTTTGGGTGGAGTGTCCGGAGATGCAGGTTCTGCTGGTGCAACCAGGTGTGGAATGTGGGATGATTTCCCCCTGCTCAGGTAGTCTTTTGTTGATGCTATGGGAAGATTCGAGTGGGTTGTTCCCTGGAGCTCTGGTGCCAGTGCTGTAAGTAGATGAGGCTATTACTGATACTAGTTTTGGGTCTCCCTGCTATGTCCCTAATGGGGACTTTGGCCAGAGCTGGACTTTTTTTTTTTAATAACTCTTGGTGACTCTGGGTTGAAGACTCTCTGATAACCAGTCTGGAAAATATGTGAGCTAAAGAGAAACCCCAGGGAACTTACCATGGTTTCTTTCTGTAAGTCCTGAGGTCCCTAGCCAGTCCACCTTCCCCTCTCCACCTTTTATGGTTGTTGGATACTTTCCAGGGTATTTTATTGTACTCAGAGGGCAGATATAGAGGAAAATCCATCTGTGCCCCCTTGGTACCCCCAAGTCCATTTGTAGCCTCTGCTAATGTTGCCTTGCTAGCATTCTATTGGCTAAAGCAAAGCACACAGTTGAGCCTAGTGTCAAAGGGAGGGGTGAGTCAGTCCAGCCATGCTGGGGGGCACTGCCTGCTTACGTTCAAAGGACATGGAGATCTGGAGGGGTGAGAAATTAGGGTGGTACTTGAAAATAACCACAGTTGTCCTTCTAATTACATTCTCTTTTCCCTTAGCTGGAGTTGGTTTCTCTTGCTTAGAAGCAGAGAATCTAGATGATAAGCCATGCTCAAGTAACAGCTTGATCTGTCTGTAAGTTTTGAGTCTCGTGGGGGTTGGGACTGTGTGTCCCCAGTTAGCTGCCATGTCTTCAGTGTCCGGGAAAGACAATTTGGCAAAAAGTATTGAATTGAACAACTCCGGCATGGGGCATCTACCTTCTCTTTTAGGACGCATAGTCACCGTGATGTACATTTGGTCTTCTTCACTGTAGCTTTCTGGTTGGAGTCTCCAAGCCCTAGCTTGGAGCCAGATATCCCATGCAGACATATTTCCGTGACCATGAAGTAACTGTGATCTGGATTTATGTTGTTATACTACATATTATGGTGGGGTGAGTTACAAGCAGCCTTTGACCTTTCTATTAAGATGGCTACCACAGACCCCAAATCTCAGTGCTGAGAAATCTGGTCAGTCTGGGAAGCCAGACTGGTACACATGGAGCTCTCCATTTCTCTGAAGTCATTTGGACCCAGACTGGAGAAAGCTACGAGACTTGACTCTGTGTGACCTCCCTAGTACCTCAGAGTTGGATTTTACAGCTCACTCTCAGCAGAGCATAGAAGGAAGAGGACCGTGACATAGTCTCCCAACACACAGTGACCGTCCTAAAGTGGGCTGTGCCTGTGCAAACAGATGTACATGGAGGACATTATGCCATGTATTTGGGCCGGGCATACAGAAACACAGCCTTATTAGTGTCTTTTATTATTCCCTGCACGTTCAATTTTCCTAGTAATGAAGATAATATTGATATGAGTAATACTAATGTCAACATATTTACTTACGCATTCATGCCACAAATATTTATATAACCTTATAACATCCTAATAACCGCTTTAAGAAGGGGCACTGTGACTATTCCCAGCTGACTGGAGGCCCAGAGAATTTAAGTAACTTGGATTACTACTTCGTTGCTAGTGAGGAGTGAGTCCGAAAATGCCCTCCTGGTTCCCTGCCGCCCTGCAGAACCAGGGTTTTGGGAAAGGAGAATATAACAGGCATTGGAATTCTCTGACTGGGACTGGGGACTCAGGCAGACCCTATGCTCAGCCTTTTGTCTTCTCTAGCGGTTCTTCAGTACCAGAGCATGGCCTCTGATTTCTCTGATAGATCTAAATGCCAATTTAGAGCTGCATATTAATTTCCTCGCATTTTTTGCTTTTCTCACATATTCTGAGAGCACAGACTGTCCCCTATAAGTCACTGTCAGCCACCTGTCCCTTCAATCAGCTCTGCACTCGGTCCTAATAGGACGACGGAAGGAGCCACGGAGCAGCTGCCCTGCCACCGTCGGGAGTGCCGAGGAAATTAATTGAGAATCAAATATTTGCCTACTCCAGAGTGATTTATCACAATTAAAAGGAATAATTACGTGCCCTTCGGGTCGTGTCAGAGATTTTGAGGGGTTGACTGCGCAACATGTCCATAAATCAAGCCAGAGAAGAGTCTCCTTGGGTTTCAGTTTGACCCAGCACAGTTTTCCAGTTGGGAAGCCAGTAGGTGTTCGGTGGAGTAGATTCCTACACCGAGGCAGCTTGTAAAGGCAGTGCTTCAGGAGCACATTGAGGGTAGCCAAATATTCCTTGAGAATCTCGTGGAGAGGCCCCTTTCTGGAAACTAAGAGCCCATCTGTCGGTAAGTCCACCATAGACAACTCGCCCCCACCCCCGCTCACGGTGGAATTCTTCTGGTTTCTTAGTTGAGCACCAGATGTGGTTCAGAGTGAGTTCAGGCTGAGAGTGACCTCGGGGACATCTGAGTCATATTTCGGATCTCCGTTCTCTGTAGGACATGTGCTCAGCAAGTGTGTGGAAGGCAGAGTCATTTGCACTATTTCAATTATTTCCCTTCCCCACAACACCCCGTTTCCTTCCCCGCAATCCCTGGCCAGTACGTGATTGAATTTGCAAAAATCAAACCTCCCATGATACAGCCTTACTCCAGGGAGATACCGAAAAGCCGTGACTTCTCAAAGTTAGAAAGCGCTTGGATGGCAGTTCTGGAAAATTCTCTCCTATAAACCATGATGACATCTGGGATTGATTACCTTTCACTAATGATTCCAGCCCATGTGATCAAAGCAGATGGAGGAGTTAAATCCGAACAGTGTATTGGTTGTATAAACCCTTATTTGTCTTTTGTAAGGCTCTCAAGATCAACCTTTAGGGACATTATCTTTCAGAAACATCGCACGGCGTTGAAGTTTTCCAGTGACAAGGAGGTTTTCCTTATGCTCGCCCTATTAGATGTAAAAAAGGTGCCCACAAAAAACTGTTCAGAGGGAAGGGCTTGCTGCTCCAGGACATCATAGGCTTTTGCAGAGTGGAGACAGTTTTTGAGATTAAAAGAAAGTGCGTGGGGTCCACGGCAGTCTGCTTATCTGACGCCGTGCAGGCTTACCAGAGCGACAGCCGAGTCTCCTAATTAACTCGACACAAACAACCCTCACCTGCCTTCAGGCTCTCAAGGTCTTTGCCATCCCAGTTACCTGAAACTGCCACTTCTCCTCCCCAGGGACAACCAACCGGCTAGCCACTTGGCATTCACACAGGAGAAAGAGACTTGCCCTGGGACGCCCTAACCCACTCAGGGTCACCGTACTGTCATTTTCCTCTGTACTCGCTCCATTTTTTCTGCTTTAACGACCAAGGCTACCTTTTGGCTCCATGTTTCCCAGGACCACCTGTAATTGAGACTCCAATAGTAAAATATACATAACCGGCCGTTTTACCGAGTCATCATTTATGAATACAGCTCGATTAATTTGTTTAGTCAGATGTAGAGGGGCAATAAAAAGTGATTGACGAAAAACAATTAAAACAGTAAAAGTAAATTGTTTGTGTCCATTAAAACCTGCTGAGGCCGTCAGTTGAAAATTGTAGGGCCTCAATGTGAAAATTAAAACTATTGATTTCCCCCTTATGTATGTGAATATCAGAGTTCTAATTTGTTTTGTTTTTACTGGCTGAAAGCCCCTGAGGTTGAAAAGAAGGTACGCCTTCAATAAGCTCTTTTGGTGGAGTTAATAAAGATTTGGGAAGACAAATATGGGTGAGAAACAGCGGAGATGTTTTAGGGAAGAATTATGCGTCTGATGAGCACCCAAGGTGCCCTGCTGCGCTAATACTTGGTAATTTATTGCATTTTGGGGGCGAAAATGGAAAATCAACAGCAGAATATACGATATTCATAGGTTGAGTTTTTAGGGCTTCGTGTTAATTTATGTGAGTAAGTGAGATTTTTTTTTTATTATTGTCATTTTTTTACGTGCTGCACTAAATCTTGTATTCCACGAACTATTATTTTTTAGTGTTCAATTAAAATACCGACATAAAAGGAATTTCACATGGATAGATCTCGACTCCTAAGACGAGAACTTGGGGGGAAAACCCTGTGGATCAGATGGGGAGGTTTTCAATCAAGAGATATGATGGTGTTAAACCTTAGAATGCTGTAAACAGAGTAGCGTGTTTGGAATTCCAAGTATTAGGCTATCTGTCACTGTATCAGGTTGGGCATGAGTTGATATCAGGCTTACAGACTTAATAAATCACACAGTGAGAATGCAAAGTGTTATATTTGGTGATTAAGTGAATGATCAAATAAACAAGTCAGACTTTCTCTTAATCTCTAAGGTATGGTTTTCGAAGAAGTTTTAATACAGCTAGAAAGTCAGCCCTTTGCATACAGCGTTTAAAAAGCTGTTACATTTGTGGTGTTACCTGAGTTTGACTCTCACACACTGATTTTTCAGGGAATAAAAGAATCAAACAAATAGCTAATTTTTCCTTCTTGGGGAGTTGTTATTTTATTTACTCCCACCCAATGCTGCAGAGTTCTTTAGAGAGGATATAAATTCTTTATCTGCAGGAAATGCTGTGGCTTTTTTCCCCTTCAATTTTATTTTTTAATAGCGTTATGGAGGTGTACTTGAGAAGTAGAATTTGTATATATTTAAGGTGTGCAGTGTGATGGTTTGATAGCCATATGCATTGTGCAATGATTACCACAATCAAGCTGATTAACACAGCTTTCCCTTACCTAGTTACTGTTTTCATGTGTATGGTGGTAACTGTTAAGATTTACTCTCTTAGGGGCGCCTGGGTGGCTCAGTGGGTTAAGCCTCTGCCTTCAGCTTGGGTCATGGTCTCAGGGTCCTGGGATTGAGCCCCACATTGGGCTCTCTGCACAGTAGGGGAGCCTGCTTCCTCCTTTCTCTCTTTCTCTGCCTGCCTCTCTGCCTGCTTGTGATCTCTGTCTGTCAAATAAATAAAAATAAAATCTTAAAAAAAAAGATTTACTCTCTTAGCCAGTTTCAAGTGTGGAATGCAGTATTTAGTGACTGTGCTATACATTTGATTTATGAACCTAATCATCCCGAAAAACCGAACCTTTGTACACTTTGATCCTCATTTGTCCATCCACCCCCCCGCCCCCGCTGCCTCCCACCCACCCAGGTCTTGGTCCCTGGCAGGCACTGTTCTACAGTCTGCTTCTATGAGTTGGACTTTTCTCCTATTCCACATATAAACAAGTTCAAACCATATTTATCTTTCTGCGTCTGGCTTCTTTCCCTTAGCATCATGTCCTCAAGTTTCATCCTTGCTCTAAGTGGTCAAAACTCCTCCTTTTTTTTTTTTTTTAATCAAATACTATTCCATTGTATATATATATATCGCATTTTCTTTATCCCTTCAGCTGGAGACAAACACTCAAGGCTGTTTTCCTCCCTAGTTCATTGCAGCGTTATTCACAATAGCCACGATAAGCACTTGAATATTTCTTGTATCATTGCCTTTCAAATGTGAGCGAGCTGGAGACACGTTGTTCTGTTCGAGGTAGTGCGTTCCGGGGACCACCTGCAGATACTCTGATGTGAGAGGGTGGCAGACTTTGGAAGTACGCATTTTTATTTATTTATTTATTTATTTGGAAATAGGTATTTTTAAAAAGTGTTCCTGGTGGGAGGCCTTAGGACTGCCCATTGAAATATAGACTGCAGAACAGTGATGCTTTAATTTTGGGGGGTCAGAAATGTCCTTTAGAATCTTCTCAGAACAACAACCATATGTGTATATGTGTGTGTGTGTGTGTGTGTGTGTGTGTATATATATATGTATTTGGCTGAAGGTGTCTGGATTTTATGGTCTGATATTAAGAACTTCCACTAATATGTGTGTGTGTGTGTGTGTGTGTGTGTGTGTGTATATATATATATATATATATATATAGTGTGTGTGTGTGTGTCTGTGTCTGTGTGTATTTCTGTGGTGGTGGGTAAGCATTTTCACCCAGAAGAAGAATTAAGCAGGGAAATGCCTAGGTATCATGTGGTTTCTGTGCAAGACCTTTTTTTTTTTTTTTAAGATTTTATTTATTTATTTGACAGAGAGAGAGAAAGAGAGAGGGACAGTGGGAGAGGGAGAAGCAGGCTCCCCACTGAACAAGGAGCTCGATGTGGGACTTGATCCCAGGACCCTGAGATCATGACTTGAGCTGAAGGCAGACGCTTAACCGGCTGAGCCACCCAGGCGTTCCTGTGCAAGACTTTTTATGGTCCTCCAGGGTTCATGCAGCTTCTGAGCTGAGGGTTTTGTGATTATTTGGTGGCTTTGGCTTTGAGTAGGGCCAGGTGTGCAGACTGGTGTTCTGATCAGTCCTTTCCCTTACTGTGCAGGTGTTTTTATATGGCTATATTTCTGAAGGTGTTTTATATGGCTATAGTGAGCAGTGAGTAGGGGCTGGCACATGCTTGGGGTGAAGGGATTTCCACCATGCCCAGCGGGGAGACTGGATCACACGACCTGCCCCACTTCCTTGGTGGTGCCCGCAAGGGGGACCCACAGGAGGGCTGCGCTGACCTTTAAGAGTCACAGGGTCCTGCTGGACTGAGACCAACTTTTGCTGCAGACTGCAGACTTCGCAACACTTCATGTATCTTTTCTTAAAAACAAAACTAAAAGTGAATTGGGTATTTTAGGTGGGCAATACCATTGCAAGGCTTACAACTGGAAAAGCATAAAAGACTCCAGGAAAAGCCCTCTCCCATCAGGCCTCTAGTTACTTGACTAACTTGGGAGAAATTTTACATAAAGGAAAGCAGATACATTTGTACATGTCATTATCCTTTTAATTTTAACACAGTTGGTGGTGTATGAAACACATTGTTTTTTGTCAATTTTAACATTTATGTTTGTATTCTTCTCTGGAGAAGAATTTAGAAAGGGAATGGGATACCGTGTGTGTAAATTTTATCACTCTTTCTCTTATACTGAACATTGTGTGTAATCCTATACAGATGTTGTCAGGGCGCCTGGGTGGCTCAGTCATTAAGCGTCTTCCTTTGGCTCAGGTCATAATCCCAGGATCCTGGGATCGAGTCCCACATTTTGTTCCCTGCTCAGCGGGAAGCCTGCTTCTCCCTCTCCCACTCCCCCTCTTGTGTTCCCTGTCTGGCTGTCTCTCTCTCTGTCAAATAAATAAATAAAATCTTAAAAAAAAAGTCCTAAACAGATGTCGAATGGGTACAAACATCAGTGCATTTCCCGAGGGCTGAGTCTTAAGATTTGGAGCCAGGCTCTGGGGTGAGGCCAGAGACACTGGTCTGCTGGCACAGGCACACCTCAGAGATGCTGTGGGTTCCGTTCCAGACCACCATAACGAAGTGAATATTGCCCTAAAGTGAGTCAAATGATTTTTTTGGTTTCTCAGTGCATATAAAAGTTAAATTTACACTGGAGATTAGTCTTATTAAGTGTGCAATAGTATTATGTCCAAAAGGACAATGTACGTACCTTGATTAAAAAATATCTTATCACTAAAAAATGCGAACCATCTTCTGAGCTTTCAGGGAGTCCTAATTTTTTGCAGCTGGAGGGTCTTGCCTTGGTGGTGGTGGCCCTGAATGATCAGGGTGTTAAGGCAGGAAGTTAGGGCGGCTGTGGCAATTTCAAAAAATGGGACAACAATGAAGTTTGCCTTATTGATTGACTCTGCTTTTCACTTGAACACTTAGAGGGCATTGTAGGGTGAGTAACTGGCCTAATTCCAATGCTGTTGCATCTCGGGGAGCCTGAGGAGAAGGAGACAGAGATAGGAAAGCCTGATTGGTTGAGCAGTCAGAACACGTGCACACACTCAACCTTTATGGATTAAATCACTGTCTTATAAGGGCATGGTTTGTAGTGCCGCAAACAATTACAGTAGTAACATCAAAGATCACAGATCACCATCACTAATGTAATAATAACGAAAAAGTTTAACATGAGGTGAGAATGACCAAAATGTGACACAGAGGCACCGTGTAAGCGAATGCTGTTGGGAAAATGGCTTCATGTGGCGTTGCTGCAAACCTCCAGTTGGTCAAAATGTTCTATCTGTGAAGCTGCATTTTAAGTATCCAGAAACTCAGTGGGAAGTTTTATTTATTTTTTATTTTTTTTTAAAGATTTTTTTATTTATTTGACAGAGATCACAAGTAGGCAGAGAGGTCGGCAGAGAGAGAGGGGGAGGAGCAGGCTCCCTGCTGAGCAGAGAGCCTGATGTGAGGCTCGATTCCAGGACCTGCGATCATGACCTGAGCTGAAGGCAGAGGCTTTAACCCACTGAGCCACCCAGGCGCCCCTCAGTAGGAAGTTTTAAAGAATAAAACAAAGGAGTGGGCTTTGATTCATAATAGGCGCAAAGTCCCCTCAAGCTGGTGCTTCTGCTTGCCTGGTTCTCAGTAAGGTCCGGGGGCAAAGGTGGTTTCCTGGGTGGTTAGCGCATCCGCCAGTTGAGCTCTCGTCTGGGGATCCGGGCTGGGGACTGTGGGCATGCCGCTTTTTCTCATCTAGAAGATGAAACTTTGTGGTTCTCAAGCCCAATGATCACCAGAACTACATACAGCTTCTAGAGGACCATGCTTTCCAGTAGTCCCGCTGTGGGGGGTGTCTAGGAAAGGGCACGGTAAACAAGCCCTCAGGTGAGTCTGATGCTGGCAGTCCGTGCGTGGACCAGAGGCTTTCTAAAGTCTTGCCAACTGGAAATTGAAATTGTTTCATCAATGTCTCTAAGAGCTATCCTACCTTGACCACTAAGAGTTAACATAGATTTGACTACCCACACTGAGGCTAAATCTACAACAGAGAAAAGGTCATCTTAGACTACATAGAACTCCCCAAACCATAGACTACAGAGCCCCGAACTTTCCCACAAATTAGATACACCAGCTGTGATTCAGACACCCTTCCTGTTCTCAGTACCTTATTAACCCCCTCCCCAACCTGGGAATCCCACATTGCTTGAAGCTTGCTGCATGACTTAACACATACCTCTGTGTGTGTGTGTGTGTGTGTGTGTGTGTGTGTGTGTGTGTGTGATATAAGTATAAGGAGCAGACAAGGTTTACTTCTTTTCCACTTTCATCTTGATAGTATCGACATTCCTTCTTCCAGCTGATATGGATAAGCATTTCTTTTTCTTTTTAAGGATTTATTTATTTATTTATTTATTATTTATTTGAGATAGAGATTGTGTGAGCAAGGGGAGGAGCAGAGGGAGAGGGAGGGGGAAAGAACCTTGAACAGGCTCTGCATGGAGCCCGATACAAGGCAGTCTCATGAGGCTGAGCTGAAGACCTGAGCTGAAACCAAGAGCTGGTCATCTGACTGAGCCACCCATATGTCCTGGGACCAGAATTTCTAATGTCAGTATCATTTCCTTGATTTCACGGCATGATGGCTAAACTGTGCGGTGTGTATTACGATGTATTTTGGGACCAACCATCTGCGTCAGAATGACCTGGTAAGCTTGTTAAAACATGTGGGTTTTCAAGTGTCTGGTCACAAGGCCGTGGAATCAGACTTGTAACACATTCCCCAAGGTGATAATCAGAATGCCAACACCACCATCACACCGATGACTTACACATATTTGATCCTGTTTAACTGTGCTAAGCCATTTTAATCAAGGGCTTCTTCCAAACCAGATCAATAGTCATTTCTAACTATGGAGCTTATTGCTGCTGAAACTTTTTGTTTGTTTTCATTTTTAATTTAAATTCAATTAAGTAACATATAATGTATTATTGGTTTCTGAGTGGCGGTCAGTGATTCGTCAGTCTTATTTAATACCCAGTGTTCATTATTTCATGTGCCCTCCTTAATGTCCAGCACCCAGTACCCAGCGACCCCATGCCCTGCCCCCCCACCTCCCCTCCAGCAGCCTTCAGTCTGTGAAACTTTCTCTTTGCGGCCCATCTTCTAGCACAATATTCCTCAAACTTCAATGTGCTTGTGAATCCCTTGGGGATCTTGTTAAAATGAAGATTCTGATTCTGTGGGTCTGGGACGGGGCCTGAGACTCTCCCCGTGCTGCCCACCGAGGCTGACCCTGCTGGTCCAGGGACCACACTGTGAGGAGCTCTGTTCAGCAGGTTGATCTCTGCTTCTGCATGTCAGTAGAGCTAAGGTCTGTCACATGGATTTGCCTGCCCAAGGCTGACTGTCATAATACCAATTCAGGATTCCTCTGATTTTATTTAATTTTTGTAGGTGAAGGAAGCCTGAGACCCCTGGGAGGGAGGCCCAGCTCCGTGGTGGAGGAAGGCAGCCAATTACATCACTAGCCAGAGGGCCTATCGATCTGGTCCAGCGGGGTTCGTATTGAGTGGGAAACAGCCAACTTCCCACAATTCAGGGGCGCCTCGGGAGAGCGGAGACCACCTCTGCTTTATTTTATAATGAAGGGGAAAATAGTCCGCCCTAAAATGTTCCTTAAGGGTCTTGCCTTTTACATTTATGTCAGTGAGTCGCTTATGAATCAAACTACCCACTTTGAAGATGTCAGTTCAGATATTGGTTTTCCTGCTCAGTGGCTTTATGCAAATGTTTAGCTTCTGCCAGGATGAAGCTTAATGGGGACTCCAGATCTAGTTGGCCTAAAGTGGGAATGTGCCCCCTTGGCTGTGCACTCATGTCTGGTTACCGAACCCTTCCTCTGTCACTTCCTTAGCCTGGGGGATGGAGGTGACATTGGTTTTTCAGAGACCTTTTGAGGGGAATGGACTTCAGAGTTCTTGGAAGTGTGAAGACCATCAGTGGAGGGAGAAATGTGCATACGTATGCACTTTGTTGCCCTGGAATCCAGTTTGAGGAGACTTTCCAGATGAACTTGCTTGGTGACGCTGGACCTAGTGAAGCCTCCTCATTATCCAGAGCTTGACCTGATTCCTCGCCTCGGGGGTACTGGGCCAGTTGTCTCAGCGCTTAGGGCTCCCATGCTTGTCTCTGTTCTTAAGGCCCCCATGCTGACCTCTGTAGCATGTTCAACCCTGCGTCATGTTGATGTGGAAGCTTGGGGAGGGGCAGGCCTGGGTGTCTTGTGGTTCCTAGTAGTGCCCAGTGCCCGGCTTGTGCCTGGTACTTTAGGAGCACTCAAAACATATTCGGACAGATGTGCGTGCTCCTAGCAGACACATGCTTTTTATATAATTTTAATGGGCATTGCTCCAAAGTGAAAGATGATGAAACTTTAAAAAATCTATCTATTGTATTCACAAAGAATTTTCTACTTTTACTAGCAGAGTAAGCTATCAAGACCAAAATGACAATCATGCATATTTGTTTCAATTCAGTTGATACCAAGCTTTGTTAGCCCCATTGTCCTCACATCCACTGAGTTAATCATATGCCCATGACCAAAAATGCTAGATACTTCTCTGAAGCGTTTCTTCCCTTATCACTTAGCAGTAGAGTCTCCAGTTTTTACATGGACACAAGGAGACCTTAAATAAATACATTTCCCAGTTTCCCTTGCACCTAGGCATGGTCATATGATGGCGGCAGATGGAGGCATTTGTGATTTCCAGGAACTATCATATTACTGTCTTCCTGCTGTGGGACTATAGATGTGATGACTGGAGTTCAGCAGCCATCTTAGGCTGTGAAGATGGTAGCACAGAAAGAAGAGGGACCCTGAGTATTTTTCTAAAACTGCCTTACCAGCCCTGCACTGCCCACTTCTGGACTTCATTTATGTGAATTAGCTACTGTTACTTTGGATTTGCTCTCTAAGCTAAATGGAATCCCACCTAATACAAAAACAGAAGAATTACAAGTCTCAGAGAGGACCTTTTTAAGGCAAGTCTTGGAAAACATGCTGTAGGTCAAGTTACCGGTGAGGGTTTGCATGTGAAAAGGTTTTGGGTAATGTAGTGTGAGTGTTAAAAGCGTGGACTTGGAAGAGTGTTGGATTTGAGTTGCCGTGAGTTCTTGGACAGTCTCCTTAAGCTTTTAAACTTTCATCTCCCAGTCTGTAAACTGGGGATAATAATATAGTGACGGATTCCCGCTGTTCCTCTTGTTACTTTGAGCTATGGAAACTCCACATAGCTAATTCTCTAAGGGCCAAAGCAATTTCAGTTCAGTAAAATATCTCTTGTACGGTTTTTCTTTTTTCTTTTCTTTTTAAATCAACAAAATGAAATAACAGTAGAAATATAATAGTTAAAGCACAAAAAATTGTTGGTTCCTTTCTGTGATAGTAAGTCAATTGTACACAGTTTTTACCATCTCAATCGTAATTCATTTAGATCTTCTTAATTTGATACTTAACCAAGTACCAGGCATTCTCTTAAGACCTGGGTACAAAAACCAAAATAACAACAACAAACGGTTAAGACATAATTGCACCATTACAGAATGGAAAGCAACTGGATGCATGCATTTTCTCTTTATAAAACAGTTGTAGGATATGCAAATAACGTGTTCTTTGGGGGTAGAAATGTGGATGTTCTGACCGTGAGTCTTTTGTTTGGTCTCATTGATGCAAGGATAGGTAAACTGATTCCAAGTTAGTGGGGCCATTGCATGTGTGTGATACATTGTATGTGCAATCCAGATGTTGGCTGCATGATCCTGGGCCCTCTGGGTTCAACCTGGATTCTGAATTTCTCAGTCTTCTGAGAGTCCAGAGACAAAGATTCCCTCTTCCCTAGAGTTCTACAACGTCCTGGCTTTTTTACCACTTCCTTCTGTCTTGCACTCCTGTTTTCAAAGAGGGCCTCTTTGATTTATATGTGAGTGTATTTCGTCTTTCCACTGATTGTAAGGAATTTGAGATCAGGGACTATGGCTTCTTGTGGGATCTGCACACGGGTTTTCAGCCAGTGTTTTATGTGCATCCCTTCACAGTTGGACCGATTCCTGGGGCCAGCTAGGATTCTCAGAGCACACAATGTCCATCCCTCAATATTGAGTGAGAGAACTGGAAATGGGCTGCCCCAAAGATGTTCATCTGCACCAAGGGCCCTGAGTTCTACTTGGAAACCCCAGTGGGGTGGATTTCCTATGGCAGAGAACTTGCCCCTGTGTTTAAAGGTCAGTACCTTTATTTGCCCCCTCTCCTTTGCCTTCTCCATTTTATTGTGCCTAATAAAACGTAGTGCTTATTTTATTATTTAATAATTTCTAAGATCAAAGGAAGTGAAGTAGTCATTTCTGCTTTTATTAATTAGTCTTTTCTTTTTCAAATTAGTTTTCCATTGATGTTCTCAACAGATAAATGTAATATCATTTATTCCTCTCCGTGAAGGCCATTGAAAGTCTTAGTGGATTTAGCTTTTTAATTTATTCTTGAATTCTTAAGCAGGAAAAAAAATGAGAGTGTAAGTTAGAACGGATATGTTGAACAAGACATATAAGCTGCTTTTCACCTGTTGGTTCTCATCTCTGTTGCCCAAGCATGCCATACGGGCCCCCAAGAATCCTACAAGACTGTATTTCTATGTACCATCCATAGTAGGGGAATAATTAAATCTAATGATTTTCTAATCTCCATGGCAAATGTTCCAGTGGTGGTTTTATTCTACTAAATAGTACTTTCTCCCAGAATTTTTTTTTTTTTTTGCACTCTTAAACTTTGGGATTTTAGGTGTTTTCATTATGACAGGAGGCATTTCCTGATGTTCAAAAAGATCTGTGTAGTTTCATGTAAGTTTCATGTCATGCTCCTAAGTGGAGACTGGGGCATTCCGCAATTCCAGTTCTGGTGGGAATCGTGGCATGGGCACCACTCCAGCAAAGAATCTGAATTGTGTTATGTATGAGCACAGTGACCTTCCTAAGTATGTTTACAGGCAATGCCAGAAATATTATCTCTGGTTTAGGAAAAAAATGGCTTGGCGTTGCTTTCCTCTGAACGAGGCTTGTGGGGAAGACCCACTTATCAAAGGGAAGGTGATTCATATGGCTTTTTAATCTTACCGGATTGCTTGCTAATTAGAAATGAGAGACCTGGAACTTCCTTGAAAATGAATAAATAAACTTCTTAGGTCAGGAACTTAGGAAAAGTTGATACTCTGTATGTTACATGAAAGTCGTCTTGGGCTGATCGGAGTTTGATGTTTCTGTAGTGAAAACAACCCTTGAAAAAATGGAGAACATTCAGTGATAGCAACATGCAAATATTTGTAGGAAAACAGCAACAGACCATATTTCAAGGACTTGAAAGGATGCTTGGCTGGTGGTGTCTTCCCAGAAGCTAAAGGCGTAGAGCCAGCCGAGGCAGAGGCTCCTAGTTTGAGACACCAGCTCCTCTTGGAAAATGCTCACAGCAGCAAATATATCCAGACCCTTATTTTCCCTTTGATTTTTTTTTTTAACTGCAGTTTTGATTAATGACAAACATATTGATGTTTGGCTTGTGGGGTGTGGGTGCTTCTCTGCTCTTTCTCAGTAAAGCCTGGACCAGGGTAGCAAACAAAATCTAATTAGTTCTTTTGAAGTAGCCCCCCTCACCCCCCACTGCGCTATTTGTTTCCAAGCTCCTCCCTTTGATGGTCTAACATTGTGTGGTCTGTGGACTCTTCTGGCATGTAAAATTTTTAATATATTTGTGTATTTATTTATGTATCCAAAAGCAGTCTACACGCTATGCATATGGAAGTAGTTAGGGAAGAGTGTATTCGTATCTGCAACTTACTTTGAAATACATAAGATGGGTTGATGGATGGGCAGAACAGTGGATGGATATCTGATAAAGCAAGATAGTACAATAGTAATTGTAGAATCTTCACGGTGGGCATGAAGAAATTCCCTGTAAAATTCAACTTTATGCATGTATGGAAATTTTTTATTTTATTTTTTATTTATTTTTTTTTTTTAAATTTATTTGTCAGAGAGAGAGAGAGAGATCACAAGTAGGCCAAGAGGAGGGCAGAAGCAGAGGGAGAAGCAGGCTCCCTGCCGAGCAAGGAGCCCGATGTGGGACTCGATCCCAGGACGCTGGGATCATGACCTGAGCCGAAGGCAGCCGCTTAACCAACTGAGCCACCCAGGCGTCCCATGTATGGAAATTTTTTAAAAAGATTTATTTATTTATTTATTTGACAGAGAGAGAGAGAGAGAGAGAGAGAGCGAACAATCACAAGTAGGCAGAGAGGCAGGCAGAGAGAGAGTGGGAAGCAGGCTCCCTGTTGAGCAGAGAGACCGATGCAGGACTCGATCCTAGGACCCTGAGATCATAACCTGAGCTGAAGGCAGAGGCTTAACCCACTGAGCCACCCAGGTGCCCCTGTATGAAAATTTTTATAATAAAATATTATTATATTATAGGAGGGGAAATATACACACAGGAGGGGCAAAGGAGAGGATACTATCATTTAGGATTCTCAGATGAAGCCAAGCTTCTAAGAATAAAATAATTTTTCGCACAAAAGTTTTGATTTACAGGCAAACTCAGGGTGTTTATTGCCTCGATGCAAGAAAGGTGAAGTGGGGCATCTTTCCATGGTGTTACTTGTGAATCTGCTTCTGTGTCTTCTTAAAGGCTGGATAGTACTCCATTGGGTGAATATGCTGTTAAGTTATGAAACTAACTTTTGCTTGGTGTTTTAGCTGGCCAGGCATTACCTGCTGGGGCTGTCACAACAAAATACCATGGATTGGGTAGTTAAACAACAGACATTTATTTTCTCAGAGTTCTGGAAGCCCAAGATCAAGGGGCCAGCAGATTGAGTTTCTGGTGAGGATTCTCCTCCTGGCTTGTGAACGCAAGGCCTTCTTGGGGTTGTATCGTGGCCTTCCCTTGGTGCTTCTGTGGAGAGAAAGATCTCTGGTGTCAATCTTTGTCTCCCTTTAAGGACCCCCAGCCTATAGGACTGATGTCCTCTGATCACTCTCGTGACCTTGCTTAACCTTTTTACCTTTTTCTGTATAAAGGGGACAATTCTTTGGCCTCCAACTTATCTCTTCCCCTTTGGTTTTTTTTTTTTTTTTAAAAGAGTTTTATTTATTTATTTGACAGAGAGAGATCACAAGTAGGCAGAGAGAAGGGAAGCAGGCTCCCCGCGAAGCAGAGAGGCCCCACTCGGGACTCGATCCCAGGACCCTGAGGCCTTGACTTGAGCCGAAGGCACAGGCTTTAACCCACTGAGCCAAGCAGGTGCCCTGGCGCTTTCCTTTTTAAGAGAACACCTGGAAGCAGTGCCTCCTCAGGGCTGGCTGGGGGCTTGGCTTATCCACCTCTTGGGGTGCCTGCCTTGCCTTCTCTCATGGGCTCCATGTTTAATGGTGTATATTTGTTTTCCCAGATATGGGGCACATGCCCCAAGGGACATGGTCCTCAACACAGTCCCAACTTCCGGGGCTCCGAATAAGGAGCTGGGAGGAGGAGGCAGCACAGGAAATGGGAACCTAGCTCAAACAGGGGTTGAGGCTGGCACTGGATGAGGGAGCTTCTGGCTGCCCAGCCTTCTGCCACCATTCCTGAGATTGGAGCAGCTGTTCCCATGGCAACACGTCCCCTCCTCCACCCCGCCCCGGCCCCCCTGGTGTGATGTCTATACAAAGGTACTTGTACTTTCCCCTTGTAAACTACATTTGACAGGAACTAAATCAATATCCACAAACAAACAAAAACAAAAACCCTTGAGAAAGGGGAAGAGAGGCTCTATCTCTCTGAGGGGTTGGCCTCCAGCATGTTAACTTATGGGAGGAGGACACCATTTAGTCCATAACAATAAATATTTAAGTAGTTTCAAATTTGGCGTGACTATAAGCGATTCTGCAATGAATTTATATGTACACCGGGCGTGGAATTGCTGGCTGAGAGATTAAACACATTTAACAATGGGTAATGCTGATTTATCTGTTTGAACCAAGTTGAGTGATCATCTCTGTGTTTTCTGTGTGTCGTTCATAATCCTGCCACACAGACCAGTCTTTTTAATACATGTCAGTCTGATGAGTAAAATACTTTGTATGAATTTGTTTATCTTTAATAATCAGTGATTATGCACTATTTTTTGGGTCTTTCGTATTCTTCTGAATTTGCCTATGCATATGCTCTAGCATTTTCTTGCAAAGTCATTTGGCCTTTTAATTAGTTTCAAAGGCTCTCACCACACGAAACAGAGCAGACTTTGTTGGTAACAGAGTGCTGTTTTGTGTTGCCTTCCAAGTTCGTTTTTGCCTTTTAATCCTGGTTTTTGTA
This sequence comes from Lontra canadensis, assembly GCF_010015895.1. NCBI lineage: Eukaryota > Metazoa > Chordata > Mammalia > Carnivora > Mustelidae > Lontra > Lontra canadensis. The sequence goes on from NW_022631028.1 coordinate 9,853,308, forward strand.
TTTATAGTGTCTTACCATGCTGAAGCTTACTGGTTTTCTATGGGCCACTTTAGTATATTTATCAGAGTACGACTTTTCTCTATTTTAAACCGGCACTGTCCATTTGTCTATCTGCACCTCCCCCTTGTCTTGTTATGGACTGAATTGTGTGCACCCCCAATTCCTGTGTGGAGGTCCTAACCCCCAGTACCCCATAATGTGGTTGTATTTGGAGAGAGGGCTTTTGAAGAGACAACTGAAGTAAAATGAGGGTCTTCATCCCTAATGAGTGGGACCCTTAAACGAAGATGAGATTAGATGGCAGCACAGACCCAGCCGTGGGGGTGGGAGGGCCCAGCGAGAAGGTGTCTATCTGGAAACCAATGAGAGAGGCTTCCAAAGAAATCAATGCATCTGACACTTTGAGCTTGAATTCCAGCCTTTGGAACTATGGGGGAGATTTTCTGTTGTTTAAGCCTCCCAGTCTGTGGGGTTTATTATAGTGGCCCTGACTGACTTCAGCCCACCCCACCCAGCAAACTATCTCCTACCTTTGGGCCAGGATTCCTATATTCTTCCTCTCCTCACCACCTGCTGCCTGTTTTCTATTTCTCTCTCATCCAAACTATCTAGAACAAGATTTGACCCAAAGTAGACACTCAGATACCTGCTAAATGAATGAAGAGGATCTGAGCGCTTTTATTTTGGTTTTAATTTGAGAAGGTCTGCTGGGCTGTGCTTAAGTTACTGCATCAAAGAGGCCCAAACAGGATAAAGTTTGTCTTTCAAGGGGCAGTCTCTGGGTGTCTCAGGGCAAGTAGGGAGGCTCTATCACAGTTAGTATACTCTTCCATCTTGTTTCAGAATGGCTGCTCTTGCTCCTGCCATCTCATCTGCATTCTAGCCAACAGGAAGAAGGAAATGACTATAAAAGCTTCATTCATATATTTAAAAAAATCTGATTTGCATTGGCATGCATAGTTTCCCTACACATTCGACAAGAAGTCACATGAGTACATAAAACTGCAGGAGATGCTGGGAAGTAATAGTCTTGGGGCAGGTGGCCATTATTGTGAGCTAAAACAATTGGAGGAAAGAGGGGAGAATGTATATTGGACAGGTAGCTACTCTGCCACAGGGGACATAGGAAAATAAATTTTGATTGCCTAAGTGCTGCCTTGTAAATATTTTACTTTAAAAAATCAAAAGAAAGGATAAGCAAAGTTACTTTCTTTTGTGCTTTAAATTGGTGGTGGTGAGAGAACTTTACTCATATTCCAGAAATCCTATTCTTTAAAAAACTTAAGGCCACCTTCTATTTGAATGGATGGATTTCTTTTTATGCCTCAAGATGGGAAAAAAAATAGCTATATAAAAGGAATGAAGAAAAATTAGCAAATTATGTGGTAGTAATCACTAGAAGAACTAGAAATAAAATGGTTTCAAGTGGTTGCCTTTGGGAGTAAAGGAGATGTGACATAAAAGTATTCCTTTTATTAGATGCCCTTCTGTACTATGACTTTTTTTTTTTAATCATGTGCCTGAACTGTTTTAATGCAAATTAGAGTGTTTAAAGAATAGGATTTTATAAAAATAAAGACCGAATATATAAATTAAAATAAGGCAATGAAAAGAATACTTAAAATCAATAAGACGGCAAATTCAGAAGGTACATTTTTCACTTTTTTTATCTTTGCCTTGATGATAAGAACCAAGAACATATAGGCAGTTCTCTGATCCAGAGGTTTTTAATAAAAGATGTGCTATCGGGACTAAGAATAAAATGTCAACTGCGTCCTCCCTATGGTGGTTAAGCAAAGATGGACTTGTCCGGGAGCGAGGATCTACTTCTGTTCATACCAGTTTTCAAGATACTTCTGTCCACACCATTCCTCCGTTTTAAGGATCATGCATGGAAAAAGAAATCATCGTGTGACATTCTCCTTTTGGACAAGGCGGTGAGATTTAAGAGAGGGACCCCAAACCGAAGCACGGGGTCTTGGTCATATGTGAACATTAAGTTACAAGTACTGGAAGTAGGAAGACTAAAGTTTACATAGTTCTTTCATTTCTGAGCTGCTGTCTGGTGCAGAGAAGCTGGTGGGAGGCATTCCCATAGACATGTTCCCCCGTAGATGTGTTCCCCTGCTGACCCAAGTGAGTTCCTTCCACCTCTAAAGTCATGGCTCTTGGGTTGTAGTGGGCCCTGCCCCAAGATGGCTATCAGCGTGCTGTTGAGTGTGATGGTGGCAGCCTGGGGTCAGCTAGTTGTCCTCAGAACCACGGGAGGCTTTTTTTTTTTTTTTTTTTTTTTTTTTTCAGGGCAGTCACACCAGGGGAGAAAAACCGGGTGCTCACCCCAGATTTACATTTTACTTCCTAAGCCAGCTGGGGTGACTTGTAACTCCTCTGGGTCTGGGTTCGTACCTGTACTATGAGGACCGTCCTAGGGTGGCTGGAGGCCCCGCTGAGAAATTGCCCGGTCTGGCTCGGTGCCTGGCAGGTGGCAGGTGGCCAGTGAGCGGTCGTGTTAAATGGTACGATTTCATCCCAGCTGCCTATGACCTGGGGATCTTTGAAGAACGCCACCTGCCCAACTTCAGACTCGCCAAACAGAAAACTCTGGAGGTAGGGGAAGTTGAGGAACAACAGTATTAAAAACAAACAAGAGGGAAACATGCATATGCAGCTCTTCCCAGGCGATTCCCGGGAGCTGGGTTGAAGAAATACTGCCATAAAAGATAAAACGCAACTGTGTCTATGGGACCGGGGTGTAAGGAGGCGGGGCAAGGTGGCAGCGGGTGTGGATCAGGAGACACAAATGAACCAGAATTCCAAAGTAGTCAGCCATTCACCAGTGCTTCAAACTGAAGGGGCCTCGGCAGGCTTCTGCTTGTTTCACATGATCGACAGTCTGCGACTGAGCTCCACCGAGAAAACCACTCTTAGGTTCTACCTTGTTTCCTGAAGGCCTCAGGAAAAAGATCCCAGGGCCTTTACAGCTGCTGCATGAACGTACCAGTCCTGTTGTTTTCGGGGGTCTGTTAGTTTCTGGGAAGAAAAGCCCAGACTTGTGACCTGACCTAACTCAGCCTGACCATGGTTCTGTTGACAAACATTGGAGCCGCCAGGGGTCATAGGTAGATGGGTGTTACCTGTCTCTTCCTGCAAACCTCACCCAAGATGATATGTTACCGGGAAATCAAACACATGAGTGTAAAAAGGCACAGAAGTGGGGTCCCATACCACACCTATATACCGGGTAAAGTGTGTCACCTACACTCGGACACTCTCATGAACCCTCGACTTTACCGCTCACTCTGAGGTCCGTGTAGTGCAAATCCAAGGGCAAGGCCAGCCATGCTTATAGTTTGGTCAGACAACAGAGCACCCATTAAGCATGTATTGGGGGAGGCACAGGAAACTGTGGTTTTAGACCTCAAGAGTGACTCCAAGCTGTTAGGCTGCTGTACCTACATTCTTCTCATTCCCATCAAGGTTGAGACCCCATAAAAATATAATCTAGCCAGTCACCTAATTGACCTCTAACTCGTTTCTCCATTGGTAAATTCATTCCAATTAGTTCCTATTTTTCCTTGGCGAAATGAGTGATGTTTGAGAAATACAGACAGGAATATTATGTAGGCACTCCTGCCTTACATGAGAGGGGTTATCACAGGGGTAGCCACCTTTTCATGCCCAGAGTCACATGAAAAATGTTTTAGGCTTTTAGGGCCCTACAGTTGATATTCCAACTCTTTAGACAAGCTATGGTGGCAGAAGTCACCACAGTCCACATGGAAATGGCTTTGTTGTAAGAAAATTTTTGTTACGTTAGGTGGCCCACCTATGGTGTATGAGCATCTAGCAAGTTCAGGATCTTGTTTCTTCTGGAACAGTGAAGGCCCCTGATTTGTCTATCCCTGTGCATTGCCTTAAGCAGGGATTCTGTTCTGTAATCTCAGAGACCTCGAAGGAGAGGGGCTGGAACATGGTTGCATTTTCCTTGAGGGTGACTTCTGTGTGAGGACAGAGAGCTGGGACCTCACTGAGCAAGGAGCTCATTGTAGGATGGGGGTGGCGGCCGTTGGTCCTCGTAACACACCATGCAACGGCAGGGAAACCGGGAGGACCCCCGTGGACTTCCCCTCCTTTTAATCTGAGGCTTCCACCATTTGCTGAAAAGAAGGCGGTGATTGTCAGCGACCCAGTGGGCGTAAGTCGGTTTGTAGCTGTCACTGAGATGAAATTTCCAAAGCGAGCTGATCTGGCTTATTACGTGACTTTCAGTCCATCTTGATCCTGGAAGCTGGCCTCTCTGCATTCATCCTACGTGGATTATAACAATGAAAATACTTTTTTCTCTCTTGCTATACAAAATATATAAAATATATTGTGTGCGTATATGTACATAGCATAAAAATAACCATTTTAACCAGTTTGTTTTTAATTGTGGTAAAATAGACACAATGCAGAATTTACCATAGTAACCATTTTAAGTATACAATGTGGTCGTTTTAAGGATATTCACGTTGTCAAGCACGCAGTCTTCAGAACCGTCTTGCAGAACTGAAATTCTATGCCCATGAATACTAACTCCCATCTCTCCCTAACCCCCAAATCCTGGAAGCCACCATTTCACTTATTGTCTCTGTGAATTTGATTATTCTAGCTACCTCATTGAAGTGGAATTATACAGGATTTGTCTTTTTGTTACTGGCTTATTTCACTTGGTGGAATGTCTTTAGATTTATCCATATCATGGCATGTTTCAGTATTTCCTTTTTATGGCTGAGTAATATTCCATTGTATGTATTGACCACATTTTGTTTATACATTCATGTGTCAGTGGTCATTTCTCTTTGTTTTGTTTCTTAAATTCCACATAAAGTGAAGTTGTGTGGTATTTTTCTTTGACTTATTTCACTTAACATTATACCTTCTAGATCCATCTATGTTATTGGAAATGGCAAGATTTCATTCTTTTAGTGGCTGAGTAATATTCTGCTCTCTCTATATACCGTTTCTTCTTTATTCATCTATCTATGGGTGGATACTTGGTTTGCTTCCATAATTTAGCTATTGTAAATAATGCTGTTATAAACATAGGGGTATAGGGTGCCTGGGTGGCTCAGTGGGTTAAAGCCTCTGCCTTTGGCTCAGGTCATGATCCCAGGGTCCTGGGATCGAGCACCGCATTGGGCTCTCTGCTCAGTGAGAAGACTGTTACCCGCCTCTCTCTGCCTGCCTCTCTGCCTACTTGTGATCTCTGTCAAATAAATAAATAAATAAAATAATAAATAAATAAAATAAAATAGATAAAATAAATAAAATCTTTTAAAAATATATATTTAAAAAAATAAACATAGGGCCATATATATATATATATATCCTTCCAAATTAGTGTTTTTGGTTTGTCTGTTTGTTTGTTTGTTTTTTTGATAAATACCCAGTAGTAGAATTACTGGATCATATGGTAATTCATTTTTTTGAATTTTCAATTTTTTATTTCGTGAGGAACATCCGTACTCTTTCCCATAGCGACTGCACCGGCTTGCACTCCCATCAGCAGTGTGTAAGGGTTCCACATCCCTGGAAACACTTGTTGCTGCTTATGTTTTTGATGTTAGCCATCCTGGCAGGTGTGAGGTGGTGTCTCACTGTGGTTTTGATTTGCATTTCCCTGATGGTGAGTGATGTTGAGCATCTTTTCATGTGTCTGTTGGCCATCTGGAGGTCTTCTTCGGAAAAATGTCTGTTCATGTCCTCTTCTCATTTTTTAATTGGATTATTTGTTAGTGATGTCTCCTTTAAAAAACAAATGAGAGCAGATTCAAAGTTATCTCTGATCCTTTACTGCATTCTTCTTGAAAGGAGAGAAAACAGTACTTTCCTGAGGGGTGGTTAGAGGGGCATGACAGTAATTCCATGTAATCCATGGTCTAATGTCTCTCTACTGTAGGAGCCAGCTGCTATTGTTGACAGTTTAAGTTTTGTGGCAATTGCTGTTTATTGCAGTGATTTATTTATTCTTGATATCTCTCGAATTCTGTCAAAATCTGATTAGACTTTGAGTGTTTTAGAAGAAAAACAGATGATCTGATTTACCAGTGGCTCTCAACAGGGGGCAGTGTTCCTTCCAGCCCCAAGGGCATTTCGAATGGGAAGGAGAGTTGGGAACATCTTAACTCCTCTGGGTGCTACAGGCAATGCGTGGTCTGCTGCTCAGCATGGTAACTGTCCTGCACTGCATGAGACTATTCCACATAAAGAGAATTGTCTAATGCCAAATGTCGTCATGACACTGTTGGTCATCAAAGCACAACCTTCAGCAGTGTGTGTGCTAACTCATCTCACCTAGCCCCTGACTATGTTCTCAGTGTGACACCCCCTGCTTCTGCTCCCTGCTCCTCTCCAACATGTGATAACTTCTTGTGCAAACGAACCTTCATCTCTTGTTTCCTCCATCTGGTATGCCGTTCTAGCCTTGAGTAGTTAGAATCTTCCTTCGGAGCATTCATTCCTCTGCAGAGCCATCTCTGGACCTTTCTGCTCGGAGGTGTGCTCTGTGCCCTGCGTCCCACAGCACCCAGCAGAGCTCTGGTAATCACCAGGGATGTTATAAATGCACGACTTCTTCTCTGGGAAGATGGTAGGATTCTAGTTCTCTGCCTTTCCTTCCTTAAAGCACAGTCAAATGACTTGCTTTGGCCAACGATGTATGAGCAGAATTGATTTGTGTAACTTCCAGGTGGAAGCCTTAAGGGTAGTCACATTCTGCCAATTTCTCTTTCTTTCTGCTGTGGCAGCCAGGAGCAAGACGGACAGCGGCTGCTCTGATCCTAGGTCCTGGAAGAAGGAGGACAAGCAGCAGAGCTCCATACCAGTCACAGTTGCTATGTAACGTGAATAAAACATAAGCTGTGGGGTTCTAAGTGTCTGAAAGGTGTGGGTTGTTGGTTACCTCAGCATGACCATGTTCAGGCTGACTGAGTGACCTTTCTATTCTAACACGTATCCCATGGTATTGTTATTGTTGGTTTTACCCAACTGAATCTCCTCAGTAGGCTTTGGGCTTCTTCCTGGTAGACTGTGTTGTTTTTACTCCTTGTTGCCACAACTTTGCAAAGAAACAAGTTACAGTACTTACCTATTGTTACATAACAAACTACCTCAGAAGGTAGTGGCTTAGAACAACAATAAGCATTTTTAATCCTCATGGTTCTGAAGCCATTTGGCTGTTTAGAAGCCATTTGGCTGGGTAGTTCTGGCTCAGAGTCATTTATGAGGTCACAGTCAAGATGTCCGTTGGCGCCCCAGTCATCTGAAGGCTTGCCTGAGCCTGAAGGATCCACGTCCAAGGTTGCTTACAGCCAGCAAGTTGGTGGGAGGCCTTGGTGGGAGGCCTTTGTGAGAGGCCTCAGCTCTTCCGCATGTGGCTTCACAACATGGCGGTGATGCCAGTGATCTAAGAGCGAGTAAGATGAAAGTGACAATGTCTTTTATGATCTAGCCTCAAAAGTCACTTCTGCAGAATTCTTTGTGTTCCAAGTTCCTAACCGAGGTGGTTCACATTCACAAGAATTAGATTTTACCTCCTTTTGAAGAAAGGGGTGTTGCTATGTTTTGAACATTTAGGTAAACCCCAATTCCTATGTTGAAGTCCTAACCCCCAGAGATAATGGTAGTAGAAGTTGAGGCCTCTGGTTGGTGCTTAGGTCATGAAGCAGGGGAGCGCTCATGAACGGGGTTAGAGCTGTCCTAACAGAGACCTGCCCCTTCCCCCTGCTCTCTTGCCCCTTCTACCACGTCTACACAGCGAGAGATACCGGCTACGAACCAGGAAGTGGGCCCTCACCAGAATGTGTGCAACAGTGATGTCATTTTGATCTGGGACTTCCAGTTTTCAGAACTGGGAGACGTAAATTTGTAAGGTATGCAGCCTGTGGCATGTTATTACCACAGCTTGAATACGTAAGACAAGTGTCAAGAAAATCTGTGGCCATGCTCTACAACTACCTCTATGAGGGTCACATAGTGGGCCCTCAGTAAACACACCCTGAAGGAAGGACTCCCTGTTTTCATTCAGTCTTTTGGGAAGGTCCTCAGCTGCCTTCCTCATTTACTTCAGACTCAAGTTTTCTCCCCTTCAATTAGCCTTTATTTCAAGAATTCAAGAAACTAAGCTCCATTCCTTAGTTTCTTCAGTTTATTTCTGCTCCAGAGAATGAATTATGTATAACCAGTCCCAGAAAATTTTTTTGAGTGTTCCTGAGGAGCTTAAAATAGCAAGAGAGCTAAGTCTCACCAACCTTGTAAATTAGACGCCTCAAAAACTGTCACAGGAAAGTAATTCGAAATTTTGTCCTTTCCACATGTTGACAAAAATCACCTTTATCTTCTTATTAGAAGATTTTTTCCAACCGGTGGTGAGATTTGGGATTCCACCAGCACCCCTCATCACTGTGAAGAGGCTTGTTTTCCTCACCCGTGGTGTTCTTGGACGAAGACCCTGCTGTCTCCTTAGCCAGGCCAGGCCGTCAGTCTCAGGCCTCTGTGAGAATCTGGGTAGCAATTCTGTTAGCTGTGTTGATGCGTTGACCAGAGCTAATGGAATATAACCTTGTATTTCTTATAAGAGCAATGGTTCAGTATTCACTAACTCCGTGTTCAGTTTATAGAACCTAACTACCACAAGTAATCAGAAATGACTCTAAATCCTTCTTGAGGTCCCCTGTTTGTTAATATTCCTTTGCAATTATTTAAGAACCTCAGGGCCAGGACTAGCTACATAATTTGTGGGGCTCAGTGCAAAATGAAAATGCAGAACCTCTTGTTCAAAATGTAAGAATTCTGGGGCATCCTGGGTGGCTCCATCGGTTAAGCGTCTGCCTTTGGCTCAGGTCATGATCCCAGGGTCCTGGGATTGAACTCCATGCTGGTCTCCCTGCTCTGTGGGGGGCCTGCTTCTCCCTCTCCCTTTGCCTGTGGCTCCCTCTGCTTGTGCTCTTTGTTAAATAAATAAAATCTTAAAAACACAAAAACAAAATTTAAGAATTCAAGATGAGCACACAGGGGGCCTTCGGGAATGGCACACATCACATGCCCAGGGAGCCGGATCTGCTCATGGATGTATTCAAGCTGATAGACACCTCTAAACCGCAGGCTGGGAGAGGAGGATCTGATGAGCTCCCCATAGTCGTTGCCTCAGGGGCCAATGATGTCATAGTTGAAGGTGAGGCTGCACGGTTCAAAGGACACTGCTTGTTCCCTCCTATGTGATGGCCTTGCCGGTCAAGTCCCGGCTCAGGCTGTCATGTTCCTATTCCTAGAGTTCCTGTTAAGTGATTCGTTACCATCCCTAAAGCACAAACACAGTAGGAGGGTAGCCAGCTCTTGGGACACTGTGGCATGCCAGCCCAGGTTTCTCCTACATTTTGAAGCTCCCTTTGAGGACTTAGTTGGCAGAACTCACCTAGCCAGTCCCAGTCCACGCTGATGGGTTTCTACAACTTTGCTTTGGGGCAGTAGGTGTCCCTAATATTTTTATTCCAGAAGTTCCTAGATCTGGATGCTAATTTGCCTTTTCTCATCCCAGAGGTCCCAAGGTAAGGGGGTAGGACTGCTTTGCTAACCTAAAGGACCAATAAATTCCTGCCTTCAAAGTGTGGAAGCATAGTGACCTTGGGTGCCCTTGAAGAGGCTGCATGGGTGCTCCTCCACAGAGCAGTGACAGGGGCTCCACGGGTCTTTCTGGGTCAGCCTTTGCAGTAGCCGTGAAGAATTCTAGCAGAAAGGCCACATATGTTTATGTCTTTATTTGGTTTGGCCTGCAAAGATTATCATTATTATGTTTTAGGTTTCAAACTAGTTGCCAACATTTAAATCAGGAAATTTCCCAAACAAGTCCAAATTCAGGCTCTCTGGGGGAAAAAAACCCCTATATATATTGGAAGCAATAGGCTTACATTCCCACATCTGCCATCGGCAGAGAGGATGGCAGTTTTCTAGGGCCACTGACACGAAGCACTAGCTTTCGTCTCCCTCTGCCCCTGCGTGCCCACTCCTTCCCTCACCTACCCAGTCAGTATGGGCAGGACTGGAAGGAACAGCGCAGAACATACCGGTGCCCAGCTGGGACCAGTTGTTAAATATTTCGACTCTCACCCTTGCCTGGAGCCATTTGAGTTGCTAACCCGGCTCGGGAGAGGAGCAGCTGTCAGCTTCTTGCTAAAAAACAAATTTAAATTCTGACTCCAGGGTCATTCTGTTACACTGATTAATCTGTTAGATTGTCAGTATCCTCCACTATTTCATTTACTGGGAGCAGAGCTTCGAGATGAAATCTGAGAGGGATTCAGAACGTCTGGCCATGTCTATACTGATGGAATGGGGGCCCTGGGAAGCCAATTTGCATGAAGGCTGAGGCCCCTCCTGGAGGACAATTCATCCTGATGAAATGAGAAGCCAGGTACTAGACCCTGACCTTGTTAGAGGAACTCACTTGTCAGATAATGGCATGAAGTCTGACATCCTGATTTCTCTCTGCATCTAGCCTTCACCGGCTCTGTAGCCTTAGAGAGAAGAGCAACAAGTAAAAAAATACAACAGTGTTTCTCTCCAGACTCTTGGGTATCCCCCTAACAGAGTGGAATAGAAAGGGGACAAAGAGATATTCTTGGATCTCTTCCCTCTGGACGCTTGCTACTCGATTCACACCCCTGTAGTGTATTCGCAGTGCCCTGTGGACCCCTTAGTGCTCTGCGGGAGAAGACATGTGGGTCCATCTCGGTGTTTTGGGGTCCTCACTAATCACCCCCACCCCCTTCCGGGTCCTTAAACTGTTGAGGACAGACATAAGGAGCCAAACAGTTTCAAATCCAGAAGCTGAGAGCATGGCAGGGTGGTTCTAGTGCCTGTAATGTTCTCCAAATACTTGAGTGTGGATAGTGGTTTCTGTGCATGTGCGTGGTCAGTATAATACATACCCTAGGAGCTGTTGGCTAACATGTCAAGAATGCTTAGTCTGGTTACCTGTTGCTGCATAACTCCCCTCACAGCGTCATGGGTTAGAAGGCAGCACGTTGATACTGCTTGTGGTTCTGTAGATGGATGGCTCAGTTGGCAGTTCCTGCTTGGACTCATGGATAGGGTTGCAGCCTGCTGGCAGCTGGGACCACAGGCTTCTGAGGCCTCAGTGGGGGTGAATGTCCTGGGCTGTGTCTTTCCTCACGTGGCTGGCACCTGGGCCAGGATGCCTGTCACGGCTGGGGGTTCCCTGGGGGTCTCTGACTTGATGTGGTCTCTCCACCTGGCTAGCTGGGGCTTTCTCACAGCATGGAAATCTCAGGGCAGCCAGACTTCCAAGAGAGCGTGGTGAGGCTGCAAGTGTTCTTACCACTTAGCCTGGGAAGCCGTCCTCCATCACTTCTCCTGTCACCAAGGCTGATGGGGATAGTTAATTTTAAGTGTCAATGTGGCTGGGGCTTGGTAACCAGATATTTGCTCAACTGTTATTGTAGATATTTCTATGAAGGTATTTTTTAGATGATGGTAACATTTAAATCAGTAGACTTCGAAGAGAGCAGAGTGCTCTTCCCAATGTGGGTGGATCTCATGCAATCGGGTGAAGGCTTTACTAGAAAAAGACTGCCCCTGAAGAAGAGGAAATTCTAGCAAATGGTCTTTGGACCCATCAACCATCAACTCTTCCCTGGGTATCCAGCCTGATGGTCTGCCTTGCAGATTATGGATTGGCCAGCCATGATAGAAAGGGAAAATGGAAATTGTGAGCCAGTTCCCTGAAATCTCTGTAGCTCTGTTTCCCTCAGTGGCAGGGGGCTTAGAATCACAATGGGAGAGGCATCTAAGAAAACGTTCAGTCATCTTTAATTCGTCACAGTTCTCATCTGAAATTTGCACTCTGTGGTTAGTTAGTTGTATACAATTTCTCAATGGTTGAATGAGTGGTGTTCAAGATATTTGGCTGGCTAGAAACACTCTACAAGCACCATAGTCCTTGAGCCAAGGAGATTTAAAAACCTGACAAGCCTAATAATATAGCACCTGCTCTTGGTCTAGAAAGTTAATTATCCTTGTGTCCCCCACTTATCAGAGCACCTGTTGCTTGATCTAAACAGAGGGATTACAAGTGAATGAAATTCTCTGTTAAGCTTCTTGTTGTAAAGCTCAAGGATAAGAAATTAAATGTCCCTGAGCTGACAGGATAGGTTATATATGATTACTTTGAGCCAGTCTGCTTTAAGAAACTGTTACACAAATGGAAAAATTTGGTCCACAGCTTGGTTTTATTATAAAATGCCATACAGAAGTGAACCTTGGAGGAGCTGCATAGCTCCCACATACCTCTAACTGTTGGCTGTGACCAATACTGGCTCCCCCAGATCTGTCCATATTGAATGGCCAAATGGACTCAGATCAGTTTGCCCCATGAACTTTCTCTCTCCCTCTCTAAACAAGAACCCTGGGATTCATGTGACTTTGGTTTGCCTATTTATTTACAGGCTAAAGAACTAAGAAATTGCAAACTGGCCAGGCTGGCCAGCATCTGACCCTGCTTCATCGCCTTACTAGAAGGAGCCAGGGGCACAAGGAATCATGCTTTCAAAGGGCAGGTGGCTCTCGCTGTCCTTGTTCAGTGCAGTGGTCCTGCCCCAGGCACAGGTGGCCCACTGGGTGTCAGGTGGTACCATCTCACCAATCATATTCATGATTCCTCATTCCAATGCCAGGAGCTAGAGAGGGCTACAGAGCTTACTCTATTGCTGTCCCTTTCAGGGAATAAGGGAGACGTCTTCTTGTGGAAATAAATATGGAGAAAGGGATATCCCAACCTAGATATGAAAGACGACTCCTGCTAATCCCAGACACCACTACAGAAGGAGTGATGGGGTCTTGCATGAACGGTGTGGCCCTGAGCCACTGACATTGATGTTTTCTTGGGACACTGTCCTCAAGCTGGTGATGGTTGGCGAAAGCCTTCTTCTATCCATGTGCATTGGTTGTTTTCCTAAGTAGCCATGAGGTCCATGTCACATTTCTTATGAACTGGACTTTTTTCAGCCACTTAACACCAGGACAGTGCTCTGTACTGTATTTGTTGTCAACTGCGGTATGCGTTGTTACGGAGTTCAGCGGTAGGAGCCCAGGGGCACTGTGGGTAGGTCTGGCATGAACATTTAGAAGTTTCCAGTGCATCATTTTCAAAATTCAATAATGTACTGATAGACAAGGTCCTTACATGTTTATTTATAAGATAAAATTAAGTGTATTTAATATATATAACATGATTTGATGGAGACACACGCATGGTAAAATGATTACTATAGTCAAGCTAGTTAACATACCTTCTCACATACCTTTTTGTGCATGCTGAGCTCACCTGCCGTCTCTCGTAGCAAATGTCTAGTGTGGAGGAGAGTATTAACTATACTCATGTTGTCCATGACATCTCTAGACTTATTTATTTCACGTAACTCCAACTTTGTACACTTTGACCAACATCTCTCTATTTTCCCCCTGCGCCCCCTGCCCTCAGCCATAGGTCACTGCCATTCTACTCCCTGCTTCCATGGATTTGACTTTTATAGATTCCACCTCTAAGAGATCATGCAGGTTTTTTTCTTCCTGTGTTTGGCTTATTTCACTTAGCATAATGTCGTCCACGTTTCCAGTTTGCATGCAACAAGGAGAAAGCGGCTTTTAAATCAAAGGCAACTTACGGACTTTTAGAGTTGATTTAACATTTTTATAATGTTTTTAAATTCTTGGCATTACAGCACTCGGTTTGCATACACCATATTCCTTCTCTCCACTCTGCCTGTGTCCTGCAGGGACGACCTATCTGAGCCACAGCAGCGGTCTCCTTTACTTAGGGCCTCTGGTTGGGGTCAGCCCATGGGGAGCTCTGGCAGGACAGTCAGGCTCCGTACTTCTGACTGCACCTTGTACCTGCCGTTCTCAACTTCTGACAGGGCACTCTCTCTGCAGGCTTTGTGTGCCCTGCTGTCTCTCTTCCTCTTCCTGTCATTCCCTGCTGACCCCACAGTGTGCTTCTCTCCTGCTTTGCCCCATTAGGCCTTCAGTAATAGCCTTCCTCTACCCCTCCCCACGCCTTTATGAATGGCTTGCATGTTTAGCTCTCCTGACATTCTGTCTCATCTCTTTCCTGTCTGAACCCTGACTCATACATTGGGCCAGTGGTTCTCATCTGGGGACATTTGGGAATGTGTGGAGACCTTTCTGGTTGTCACAAATTGGGGGAGGGGTTGCTTTTGGCATCTGGCAGGTAGAGGGCAGGGGGGCCACCAAATGGCCTACAATGGCCAGGACATCCTTGCAACAGACTCAGCAGGTCCCAGATGTCACCAGCAGTGAGGCTGGGAGATGCGGCTCTCTGGGGGTAACGCTCATGTCTGCTCCATGACTATAAAGGCAACACAGATTTATAAACCACATATGAAAACTACAGAACCAATGAAATTTTAATTAACGATGTTAATTGAAAGTTAAGGATGCGGTTGTTGAGCTGAAATGAAATATCACGAGGTCTAGACTGCTTAGGTTCCGGTTGGGCATGTGTCTGGGCGCCTAAGCCCATAACTCCCTCCCCCTCAGTATGTCTCTCTGCTCAGGCTACTAGGGGACATTTGCTCTTAGGGCACACGTTGGGGTTTTGTTGGCTTTTATTTGGCATCAATGTAATTGTCATCTGAAGTTTACCATTATCATTTCTCTCATAAAACTGTGTCAACTGATGCTTTGTTAATTGTTGTCACTATGTTCATAAACATAAAACATAATCACAAAGGAGAACCCTATAGCAATGCTCTACTCAGTCATTCAGATACACTTTCTTAAAGATTTATTTATTTATTTGAGAGAGAGGGTGTGAGCTAGCATGGGGGAAGGGACACAGGCAGAGGGGGAGAGAGAGTCCCAAGCAGACTCCAAACCAAGCGTGGAGGTGGTGACGACTGTGGACCTTAACCTCATGGCCCAAGGTCATGACCTGAGACCATGACCTGAGCCGGAACCAAGAGTTGGACGTTTAACTGACTGTGCCACCCAGAGGCCCTTGTCATTCCATTATTTTTTAAGGATTTCATAGAGATTAAGACAGGAGGGTAAAATAAAATGTTTCACAGGGAACTCATGGGACCCTGACAATGTAACCTTGCACTCCTATGAGGGGATGCCTTTCTGGTATTGGATGGAAAATGCGAACAGACCTCAATTCCTTCCTTGATGATGGAAATGCAGGAAGCTTCCACCGTGGGCAGAAGGTTTTGCAAACAGACACACAGCTTTCTCCTTGGCTCCTTCTGTAATGCCTCAAAGATAAAGAAAGGCCTTTCTAATAAAACCTTATCCCCAAGCTGCCCAGTGGGAGGTTCTCACACTTTCCAATCAACATGTTTTGCTTTCTCAGCTCTGGCTTTCTAAATGAAATTCCCCTGTGACATAAGGATGGCAACTTGAGGTTTTTCTCTTCATGAAAGAGATTTGTTGGATTTCCTCCTTTTCCCCCTGGCTGGGGAAGTGTGTCGGCTTCTGAGGGCTATTGAATTGTGTATGGTACAGACTAGCTTTGCAGAGGGCCTGTTTTCTAAATTCCGTCTGGACAATGCAAACCTTATTTCTGCACCTAATAACCTCTCTGGCTGACCATATCCATCACAGAATCTTGTGTTGCTCTTTATTTTACTCACGTGTTAGCACCTTTTGCAAATCTAAAACAATTATGAAACCATTTAAAAACAATAATGCTTAAATGCAAACACTTAAATGTTATTAAACTGTAGCATCTTGCTGAATTATTTCCTTGTAGTTAATTACTTTATTTCTTTATAGCTAGCCATGATGGATTGCTGCCTAGTGTGGTTTCCACTCTGTGAGAAAATACAGTCGTGTGTTCTGAAACTGTTAAGAGTTCCCACCACTACTTTCAAAACTGTTTCAAAGCATTTGTGGGGTGGGGCGGGGGGGAAGAGAGGCTGGGGAAACTCTTTATTTTAATTTAGTTTTTATTTTTAAATAAATATTTAGCTACAGTGATTTTGATGAAAAGCCCTTTACTGGCTTAATGAAGGATTTTTATGGGTCTATATAACATCAGTGTCTTAATTACTACAAATGGATAATAAACCCTTTCTCATATGTGAGAATGGGAAATACACAGAGTGAGCGCCATTAGGAACAATTGGATTTTCACTTGATAATTCAGTAAAAAAAAAAAAAAAAGTAAATACTGCAAATAACAGCCCAAGGGGTAGACTCTGCAAGCTCCACCAGAAACCATAGAGCATAACTAATTTTTACAGAGATTTTCTGTTTTTCGAGCTGTGACAAAAGCAAAATATATATTCATGCAGGGAATGAAAACGTTGTTCATTTGGTGAGCACTAATTAATTCCTCTCTGTATGCTGGGGACATTTAATTCCTCATCATAAAGGGTCCTTGAATTTAGGACATGGCCCAGGGAGGAATGTATGATTCCATGCAAGTGGACAGCAGTGCACCAGGAGGAGTGGTCTGGAGGCTCATAATGTGTGTGTGGCTCCAAAAACCAAATTTACTTGGTTTTAGAAACTCGCTGATTGCTAATACGGTTTGGTCTTTGCCATTTCAGCAAAAGGCCAATCAGGAAACAGTTTCAGAGAGGTAGTGGTTTCATCTCTTCAAGTCAGAAAATGGAAAGCCGTTGAATAGGTCTTGAAAGAACTACTAAATTATCACACTCTTCATTTCCTAATTAGAGGGTTTCAAGCCAGAGTGTGTCTGAGAACCACCTGGAAAACTAGATAAAATGAAGATTTGGGGGCTTTACTCCAAGACTTCAGCAGACTTGGGTAGAGTCCAGAGACTTTTTTTTAATAGAAAAGGACCACATGTATGGCCCATGTTTTGAAAACAGTGGTTTCTTTTGGTAGTTTAAACATTTCCCTTGAAATTGTTCCTTTTATTTTTATTTTCTTCCCAGATTAAATTTAGAGTATTTAATGTTACTCAGTCCGTAAACAAATGGGCCCAAATTTCAGGTTAAAAATCTTAAAGCCTGCTCATACACAGGAGAGAGATAATCTCTGCTTATATACAGAGATCATTCTAGAAAATGGCAATTATTTTCAAAAAGTGGCACATGAGTATATAACGCTCTGTCTTTCTGTGTAGCTCTGGTTTGAATAAAGATAGGGTTCTGGAGAATCCAGAGTCTAAATCTGCAGAAAGAGTGTATCTCTACTCCAGAAACATATTTTGTAGGCTTCTTATAATGAGATCTTGGTTGGATCTGTCTCTGTAATGATATTTGATTAAAGATTTATCACTCTGACTGAGATATAGCACTTATTTCCATCAGCATAAAGCATTTCCTTTGCCCTGTACTTTGTTCTCCTTTGGAACAATCTTCTCAAGATTCCACAATGTCTAATTTTTAAGTGATCTGGTTATAAAACTGAAACCTTTTCTTCTTCTACTTCAATTCAAGGATCTGCAAAACTGCTTCATTTTTCTTATCAAAAGAATGAGTCCACCATATCTAATCCAAGAGGGCCACTGGGGTCCTCTGCAATTATTTCTTTTTCAACTAAAATTACTTAATTTTATGAAAGTATAATTGGCATACAATATCTTATTAGTTTCAAGTATACATCATAGTGATTCAATATTTTTATGCATTACAAAATGATCTCCAAGGTAAGTCTAGTTACTATCACCACACAAAGTTATTACAATATTATTGACTATGTTCCCTATGCTGTACATTCCATGCCCATGACTTATTTATTTATTTATTTTTCTCATTGAAAGTTTGTACTCCTTACCCGTTCACCTATTTCTCCCATCCTCTGATTCCTTCCCTTCTCTGGTAACTGACTGTTTGTTTCCTGTATCTGACTCTGTTTCTGTTTTGTTTGTTTCATTTTTTTGGATTCCACATATAAGTGAAATCATACAGTATTTGTCTTTCTCTGACTTGTTTCACTTAGCATAATATCCTCAAATCCCATCCACATTGTTGCAAATGGCAGGATAGCATTCTTTCTCATGGCTGAATAATATTCTGTGTGTGTGTGTGTGTGTGTGTGTGTGTGTGTGTGTGTCCGTATTTACATCTGTTTAATCCATTGAACTGTTTATGGACATTTACATTGCTTCCTTATCTTGGCTATTACAAACAGTGATGCAATAAATATGGAGGTGCAAACATCTCTTTGAATTGGTGTTTTTGTTTTCTTTGGATAAAGACCCAGAAGTGAGATTGCGGGGTCATATGGTAGTTCTGTTTTTAATTTTAGGGGGGAGTGTCCACACTGTTTTTTATAGTAGCTGCACCAATTTACAGTCCTCCTAATAGTGTAGAAGGGTTCCCTTTTCTCAGTATTCTTGCCAACACTTGTTATTTTTTTCCTCTTGATAATAGCCGGCTGATAGGTGTGAGGCGGGATCCCGTTGTAGTTTTGATGTGCGTGTCCCTGACAATGAACAGTGCGGAGCTTCTTTTTCTGTGCCTGTTGCTCATCTGTATGTCTTCCTTGTAAAAGTCTTTTCAAGTCTCCCGGCCATTTAAAAAAATCACATTTTCTATTTATTTTTCGATATAAAATTGTTTAAGTTGTTTATATCTTTGGGATATCAACCCCTTACCAGATGTATGCTTTGCAAATATCTTTCCCCATTTAGTAGGTTCTCTTTTCATTTTGTTGATGGTTTCCTTTGCTGTGCAAAAGCTTCTTACTTGGATATGCCCCATTTGTTTATTTTAGCTTTTCTTGCCCTTGTCTGCAGAGCCTGGTTCAAAAAAGTATTCCTAAGATCCCAAGGCTGAGGTCAAAGAGCTCACTACTCATTTTTTCTTCCAGGAGATTTAGCGTTTCAGGTCTTAAATTCACGTCTCTAATTAATTTTGAATTTGTTTTTGTATATGATATAAGGTAGTGGTCCAGTTTTGTTCTTTTGCATGTAGCTATTCAGTTTTCCTAACACCATTTATTGAAAAGGCTGTCTTTTTCCAATTGTGTCCTCTTGCCTCCTTTGTCATAGGCTGACTATGTATGTGTGGGTTTATTTCTATTCTATTGATTTATATGTCTGTTTTCATGCCAGTACCACACAGTTTTGATCACTTTAGCTCTGTGTTATAGTTTGAAAAAACGGAGTGTGATGCCTCCAGCTTTGTTCTTCTTTCTCAAGATTGTTTTCGCTATTTGGGATCTTTTGTGGTTCCACACAAATTTTAGGATCCTTTGTTCTAGTTCTCTGAAAAATGCCATTGGTATTTTAATGGGGATTGCATTGAATCTGTAGATAGCTTTGGGTGGTATGGATGTTTTAACAGTATTCTTTTATTCCATGACAGAATATCTTTTTATTTGTGTTGTCTTTAATTTCTTTCATTATTGTCTTATAATTTGCAGGGTACAGGCTGTTTACGTCCTTGGTTAAATTTATTTCTAGGTGGTTTATTCTTTTAAATGCAATTATAAATGGGATGTTTTCTTAATTTCTCTAATACTTTGTTATTTGTTTATAGAAGCATGACCGATTTCGGTATGTTAATTTTGTATCCTGCAACTTCCCTGAATTCATTTCTTCTAATAGTGTTTTGGTGGAGTCATTAGGGTTTTTCTATATAGTATCATGTCATCCGCAAATAGTGACAGTTTCATATCTTCCTTTCCAATTAAGATATAATTTACTTCTTTTTTTTTTTTTTTTAAACCTGATTGCCAGGGCTAGGATTTCCAATACTCTGTTGGAATAAAAGTGATGAGAGTGGGCATTCTAACCTGTTCCTGATCTTAGAAGAAAAGTTTTTAGCTTTTTCACTACTGATTATGATGTTAGTTGTGGGTTTGTCACAGCCTTTTATTCTGGCCTTTATTTTGCTGAGAGTTTTTAAGCATAAATAGATGTTAAATTTTGTCAGATGCCTTTTCTGCATTCATTCAGATGATCATATGATTTTGATACATTGTTTTGTTGATGTGGTGTATCACATTGACTGTTTTGTGGATGTTGAATTGTTCTTGCATCCCTGTAATAAATCCCACTTGATAGTGGTGTCTGATCCTTTTTAATGTATTGTTGAATTCAATTTGATAATATTTTGTTGAGTACATTTCCATCTATGTTCATCAGGGATATTGGAGTGTCATTTTTTTTTTTTTTTGTAGTGTCTTTGGTTTTGGTATCAGGGTAATGCTGGCCTTATGAAATGAATTTAGAGGCATTCATCCCTCTTCAGTTTTTTGGAACAATTTGAAAAGGATAGGTACTAAGTCTTTAAATATTTGGTAGACTATCGACTATGAAGTCATCTGTCCTGATTTTTTTTTTTTTTTGAGGGGGTTAGTTTTTAAGTTGTTGGTTAAATTTCATAACTTGTAATTGCTCTAGAAAATATTCAGATTTTCTTTTCCTTTGTGATTTAGTCTTAGAAGGTTGTGTGTTTCTAGGAATTTATCCATTTCTTCTAGGTTTCCTGGTCTGGTGACTAACTATTCATAGTAATCTCTTAGGATCCTTTATCTTTCTGTGGTGTCAGTTGTAACTTCTCTTTCATTTATGATTTTATTTATTTGGACCCTCTCTCTTTTTCTTGATGAGTCTGACTAGAGGTTTATTGATTTTATTTATCTTTTCAAAGAACCAGGTTAAGTTTCATTGATTTTTTTTTTCCTATTGAATTTTCAGTCTCCTTTTCCTTTATATTCATTCTGATATTTATTATTTCCTTCCATGAAATTTGGGTTTTGTTTGTTTTCCTTCTTATAGTTCCTTTAGTATAAAGTTAGATTGTTTATTTGGGATTTTTCTTATTTCTTGAGGTAGACCTGTATTGCTATGAACCTCGCTCTTAAAACCGCTTTTGCTGTATCCTATAGATTTTGGAAAGTTGTGTTTCCATTCTCATTTGCCTCAGGGCATTTTTTTTTTTTAATATTCCTTTTTGATTTCTTTTTTAACCCATGGGTTGTTTATTTTCCACGTATTTATGTTTTTTCTAGTTTTCTTCTTGTAATTGATTTCTAGTTTCATACAGTTGTAGTTGGAAAAGACACATGATATGATTTCAGTCTTCTTAATATTATTGAGACTTGTTTTGTGGCATAACATGTGCCCTATCTCAGAGAATGTTCCGGGTACATTTGAGAAGAATGTGTATTCAGCTGTCTTTGGATGGGAAGTTCTGTATATGTCTTTTAAGTCCATCTGGTCTAGTGTGTTGCTTAAGACCAATGTTTCCTTGATGATTTTCTGACAGTATGATTTATTCATTCATGTCAGGGGGGTGTTAAAGTCACTTGCCATTATTGTGTGGTTGTCAATCTCTTCTTTTATGTCTTTTAATATTTGCCTTTTATATTTAGGTGCTTCTGTGTTGGGTCATAAATATTTAATGAATGTTATATCCTCTTCTTGGATTCACCTCTATCATGATATAATGCCCTTCTTTGTCTTCCATTACAGTCTTTGTTTCAAAGTGTATTTTGTCTGATAGGAGTATTGCTATCCAGCTTTCTTTTCAATTTGCATGGATTATCTTTTTCCGTCTTTTCACTTTCAGTCTGTGTGTGGATTTAGGTCTGAAGTGAGTCTTTTATAGGCAGCATATAGTTGGGTCTTGTTTTTTTCATCCATTCAGCCACCCTCTGTCTTTTGATGGGAGCAAGAATTCATTTACATTTAAAGTACTCATTGATGGGTATGTACTTAGTGCTATTTTATAGTTTTCTGGTTGTTTTTACAGTTCTTCCTTTTTCCTTTTTTCTTGGTCTCTTCCCTTGGCGTTTGGTGGTTTTCTTTATCTTTTTAAAAAATATTTTATTTATTTATTTGACAGAGAGAGAAACAGTGAGCATGACTGGGGGTGGAGGGAGAAGCAAACTCCCTGCTGAGCTGGGAGCCTGACATGGGGCTCAATCCCAGGACCCCGATATCATGACCTGAGTTGAAGGCAGACACTTAACTGACTGAGACACCCAGGCACCATGGTTTTCTTTTCTTTTTAATAATGTTATGCATTTATTAATTTGAGAGAGAAAGAGAGAAAAAATGAGCAGGGAGAGTGGCAGAGGGAGCGGGAGAAGCAGACTCCCTGCTGAGTGGAGAGCCCAATGTGGGGCTCCATCCCAAGACCCCAAGATCATGACCTGAGCTGAAGGCAGGTGCTTAACTGACTGAGCCACCCAGGCACCACCCCTGCTTTGATGGTTCTCTTAGTGTTATGTTTGGACTCCTTTTGTCATTATTTTTGTGTATGTATTATTAGGTTTTTGGTTTGTGATTACCATGAGGTTCATACAATCAACCTATATATATGGCATTCTTTTTTAAGCTGGTAATTGCTTTGGTTTGAATACATCCTGAATGTACTATGTTTGTACTCCCCCATCCCAAGTTTTATGTTTTTGACGTCATATTGCATCCTTCAGCTCTCGATTGTTCTTTTCTTGTGCTTTCTGACTTCTTGTTGAAGCTCTCATTGTGTTCCTCCATTCTTCTCCTGAGTTTGGTGAACATCTTTATGATCAAAACTTTGGACTCTTTATCACATCGATTACTTACTTACTTTATCACATCAATTACTTACTTCTAACTCATTCGAGTCCCCCCCCCGCCCCCCACCAATCCCGGGTTATATCTTGTTCTTTTATGAAACATATTCTTCTGTCTTTTAATTTTGTTTGACTTTCTGTGTTTGTGAGTTCAGCAGAACATCTACCTCTCCCTGAAGGAGTGGCTTTGTGTGGGAGCAGCTGGTGTGGACTGCATACTTCTGACAGATTTGGCAGGCCAGCTGGAGCTAGAAGAGCCAGGCGGGTCTCAAGGTCTGTCATGTCAGGGCTACCTTGGCTGGATGCTGGAGTTGCAGTGGGTGTGGACAGGGGGGAGGGGGGTCTCAGGGTGTATTTCACCTGGGCCACCTTCATGAGGTTGTTGGAACTGAAGCGGGTCTAGGCCTCAGTCCGGCTGGCTGGCTAGAGTGCCTGGATCCTGCTTCATTTATGCCATCCAAGTGGAAGTGGAACAGGAAAAATGACACCTGCCAGTGCCTCTTACCCCAGAGAGAGTTCCAGTAGTACCCTGCCCATTTGGCAGATGATCTAGGGTTAGTAAAGGGATTTCCTTCACTTATAGTCTAGTTGCCCTTTAAACCACTATTTATTCACTTTGCCCCAATGCAGGTGAGCCTGCATATGGGTTAGTTATATCTCTCCCTAACACAGATTTTCTTATGGGGGTTGGGATTCTCATATTTCTGTGTCTCCATTTGCCCCACCTTTCTCTGTGTGATCCCTGTATCCTTTGTTGTGCAGAAGCTATTTTGTTTTATTTTATTAATATGTAATATATTATTTGCGTCAGGGGTACAGGTCTGTGAATCATCTGTCTTACAATTCATAGCACTCACCATAGCATATACCCTCCCCAATGTCCATCACCCAGCCACCCCATTCCCCCACCTCTTCCCCTCCAGCAACCCTCAGTTTGTTTCCTGAGATGAAGAGTCTCTTATGGTTTGTCTCCCTCCCTGGTCCCATCTTGTTAGCCCTCAATTCTTGGGGCCCAGGGGAACTGCTCTGTATGCAGGTATAGATTTGGTGTGTTTGTGGGAGGAGGTGGTGTCAGGGTCTTCCTATGCTGCCATCTTGAACCACCTTCCCTGTTATCCTACATACTTCTTATAATTTGCTTATCAGTTTAAAAATTGAGGGTTAGGTTTTGATTAAAAAGGTAATACATTTTCAGGGACGGCTGGGTGGCTTAGTCGGTTAAGCGGCTGCCTTCGGCTCAGGTCATGATCCCAGCGTCCTGGGATCGAGTCCCACATTGGGCTCCCTGCTCAGCGGGGAGCCTGCTTCTCCCTCTGCCTCTGCCTGCCACTCTGCCTGCCTGTGCTCTCTCTGACAAATAAATAAATAAAATCTTTAAAAAAAAAAGTAATACATTTTCAATTCTTGAAAGATTAAAATAGTACAAAGGAAAAAATGAAAATTGTTCATTTCTGCTACTCTGACATAATTCCATTAATATTTTGGCACAGTTGAATTTAAGCCTTCCAAACCTAGATTTTGCTAAAAAAGTTTAAGTTTTACAGTACTTCCACTTAGGAAGTTGTTAAGAACATCTGGTCGATCTGACCACATTTTGTCTTTCTTTGGGACCACCTCCTAAGAGGACAAAGCACTGTGTGGTTCATGGGGGTACTCAGAGTCTTTGAGTAGTTCTGTTCTCACCTCCTTTCCAAACTGGTTACTCTCCTAATAAACACCAAGAAATTTTATGAGATTCAATTTGGGGACAGGTGAAAGAAATTTCTTCCTCCTCTTTCCTTCTTATCCTCTGTCTTCCTTCCCATTCTTCCTCTTCCTGCTCCTCTCCGCCCTTCTCATTTCTCTCCTCAGCTGGCCCTTGATGGGTAAAAACACAGACCTTCCCATGGGTATCTTACCAATCAATACCCACACAACACACTAGAGATGTAGATTTTTCTCTGTTGCGACTGCTGTAATTTGATATTTGCCATGCCAATAGCCACGACATGTTTCTTTTAGTTAAATGACATTTATTTGACGTCCTTTGTCACATGAGTAATCTTTATTCTATGCAGTCCATTTATCTTCTTTCAGTCTTTCAGCGACAATCTTTGTTCAAATAATAACAGTACCATTTATCCATCAGTTACAGAGCATTACAGCATGCTAGGTGCCTGGTGCTAATGCTTTAAGTATATTTACTCACCTAATCCTTGCACACCTCTTAGAGGTCAATGGTGGCATCACGATTTGACAGGTGAGGCAGTGAGGCTCAGAGGGTTAAGGAATTTGCCTTAACATGGCAGGGCTGATAAATGGTGGAGCTGGGATTCCAATCCTAGTTTCTGGGATGTTAAAGTCAGTGAATTAATCAAATGTTCCCCCAACAATTGAAGGAACTTTATAGAATGGCATTAAGATGTCTGCCAGATGAGTGATCTCATAGAAGAGAATAGATTTATTTCCCCAGGAAGTTCAGTGAGATGAAAAGAATCCTGTGAACCCTCTTGAGGCCCAAGCACCAAGTCTCTCAAGTCAGGGAATTCCAACCTTGATGTTTACTCTTGAGGCTCTGTCTGTATTCAGTGATGCCCAAGGCTCTAGCCTGGCATTTTGAACAAAGGACTCAGACAGTGGTGGACTTTGTGTCACATCCATAGGAAGTCTTAGGAACCGTTGTCTGACTGAGTTAGTCATAAAGCAGACAGAACATGGTAGGTTATGAAAATGTTCTGTTTGCTTAGCAGGGGTGGGTTGTGGAATGAGCGCTGATGACATGAGATCTGGTCTCTTTCTCACATGGAAACATGGTAAATCTTGAGGTGCAGGAAGGGTAGAGATTTGGTGTGAGTCTGGGAAGTCCGTCCTAGAAGAAATGATGTAGATACCAATGGCACGTCAGAATAAGCTCCGTCAGGCAATCCTGAAGTGCTGAGAAACCTGAATTTGCTGTTAATCAAATTTAGGAGATAGTTTCTTGAGAAAAAGAAATCAAGAATCCAAGCTCTTCACTTTTTTTCTTTTTGAGACTGATGGTAGGGGGAAATAAAGTTTTCCTCTTCGATAAAGACTTAGCTATGGTAGCTAAGTCTATACGCAGTCTATCTCTATTCAACAAAGTGATTTTCAGTAACAATTATAAAATAAAGCAAGTAATAGTAGTAGAACAGGGATGCAGACAGTCCAAAAGTTCAAATGTTCTTTTTTTTTCTTCTATTTCTTTTTTTTTAAGAGAGAGAGAGAGAGGAGTACGGAGGGGGAGAGGGAGAGAGAGAGAGAGAGAATCTTAAGCAGGCTCCATGCCCAGCACAGAACCTGACATGGGGCTCCAGATCACGACCTTGAGAGGTTGATCCCAGCTTAAATCAAGAGTCAGACACTTAACCAACTGAGGCATCAAAAAGGAAAAAAAAATGGATGAAAACTTTAAATCATATCGTGTTTTTTGACAAAAAAGAATCCTTATATTTGTTTGCAGCAATAAATACAGTTTTTCTTTTCAAGGCTTCTACAAATTTGACAATGATGTTAATGAAGTTGATCTTGATGGCTTTGAGGTCAGTAGATGGTAGAGCCTGTTTTGCCAATCTAGCTTTACTCACAGCTGATCAGAGAATGTTTTCGGCTTTAATATGAAAACTTTTCTTTTACACAAAGCAACAGATTCTCAAATAGTTGGGAGAAATCTTAAACATAAGGGTAAATTTCACAGGGAGCCGTACAATTTTTATATCACCACAACTTCCCCAGAAAGTCACGACAGCATCCATGTCTGTTTTCATTCAGGTTGGATTCTGGTGGCTTTCAATTATCTTGGCTGTTGAAAATTTTAAACACAGACACCCAAGTGGTCATACTGCATGACAGCTGGAGTAACTCAAATTCTATTTCTTTGTCTTTGCATCTGTTACATTGTCTTTATTTATTTTGAAGCTCCTGTTCAAACACAGGATTGTGTTGTACCACAAGTGGTTGGAAATAGAAACCGTGCACAAAACAAGCTCACTTAGGAACCTGATCTTGAAACCAACACATGCAATCGAGTTCCTGTTTGTTGGGAATGACTGTATAATTAATTATCAGAATTTGCTTTCATATAGAATATGATTATGAAAGTATAAATAGCAGAATCATGCTAATTTGAAGCTTACATACATATTACTAGAAGTGAACTGAGTAAGTGGTTACTTGGTTCAGTTTAGTAAACGAGTTAGTTTAGCAATTTTTTAGAACTTAGACCCATGAAAGTGATGTTTTTGTTTGTGTTTTTAAGGGAAGAGTATTTTTTTCATTGATAGTCTTTAGAAGTGCTAGTTTATGGTGATAATAAAATGAAGACTAGGTAGTTTTATTTTATTTATTTATTTATTTTTAGGATTTATTTATTTTAGAGAGAGAGCACACATGCAGGGGGAGGGGCAAAGGGAGAGGGAGACAGAGATGAGCAGGCTTCCCACTGAGCTGTGAGCCAGGCGAGGTCACGGGGCTCTTTCCTAGGACCCTGAGATCATCACCTGAGCTGAAATCAAGAGTCAGATGCTTAACTGACTTTAGCCTCTAAGGTGCCCTTTAAAAGAATAGTTTTAAAATTCTCTACAGTCAGTGCATTTTCTTATTGCCTGACCTTGGGCAGTCCCTTCCCCATCCCTTCCTTTGGGCTTTGGAATATCCCTCCTTAAAGGATTGCTTTGGATTCAGGTGTTTTCAGCTATTTCTGATATATTTCATGATTTTTTCCCCCCATGACTTTTCTCAAATGATGAATGCTGGAGGGCAGCCTGGACAAGGGTTGGGATTCTTTAGAAATGTCGCCTGTTGACGGGCACCCCCATTGTGAGCCTATGAGCTCACTGCCCCACTGCCATGAAAATAGGAGCATGGTGTTGCTCACCAGAGGGAGTGAGGTGGCTCGGCGACTGGCAAGCTCACTCCCAGTCCCCAGGGAAATCACTGGCTAGGTGTCTCACTACACTAGGACTGCCTTGTGACCTTGGTAAATGGTCTGAATCAAGATTGGATCTCTTTCTAATTTAAGTTCTTTAGGGGGCCTCCAGTATACCAACCCTCCCTCTTTCTACCAGAGACAGGAGTAGTGCCAACCCCTCTACACTATGCCAGGAAGTTGTTCTTACTGTGTTTATTCCCGTCCCCTAGTTGCGTTTTTCTTCTCAAGTGCCTGCTTAACAGCGCACCATAATTTTGATCAGCTAATCCCATTAGGAGATGGTGCCTTTGCTGGACAATCGCATCAGAAATTCCCCCGGAGAAAAAAATTAGTATAAATTTGGCAGAGGGAATCCTAATTCCATACAATACATCCTCTGTAAAACATATCCCTCTCCCAACGAGACCAGAAAGATCTATGCATTCATTCTTATCTTGCTAGTGCTCACTTCTTAGAGATTTTATTTTTACTACAGAAATGATAAATACAGCACGTGTATTCCATTTGGCTTTCATTGTGAGGTAAAATACTTATTGAAATGAGCAACATCGGGAGCCTCTGAGAATGATAAGTCCATAGAACATCTGGAGGGGAGGTAAAGAAAATGTTTTTGCAGGTTTTTTGGGCGGGGAACAAATGGGCCTTGGGTTGTTGGAGGTAGGGATCTGAAAGCATTTGGTCTCATATGAAAGATGAAACATGTTTATGCCAGGAGGCCAAGGAGACATGAATCATGGAAACAAAAGCCTATTACGCATAACATTATGTGTGGAGGTTTGTTTGCCAGTCCTGGGTCTGTTGTCTGGGATCCGCCCTGGGGCAGGAGGGGTAGCCCCTAGGGCGGGATTTCTCAAGTTTCTGAATCACCTGGATGGATTGGACCAATGGGATTTGTGGATGGGAGGTCAAAGGGCAAGGTGAGGGACACACTGGGTAGTTCTCCCTCCCATCCCTACTTTTCTGCCCTGAATCAAGTCTCCCTCAGTCCTTGTGGTTCCTCTGTGGCCTCAGGCACGCAGTGATTCTAGCTTTGGTGGTGGCCCCAGCCCCTGGCCTGGGACAAGCCCATTTTTTAATCTCTGTTTATTCAGGGTGGTAATAGTTTTCCTGCTGCTACAGCTCTCTGGGACTGCCTCACTGTCCTATATTGGCTTCTCAGCTCTTTCCTCCCTTTGGTAACCAATTGCCTGTTTTAAATTCCGTCTGCTTTCGTTACAGGGAAATTTCCATTTTTTTTTTTTTTTTCTGATGGGCTTATAAAGGATACATTCCGAATAGTTCTGTTTTTGGAAGTGGCCCAGTGAAAACCATATATGAGACAGACGTTTGGTTTATTATTCACTTACTAATGTTCTTGTCCTTCCCATCTTCCCTCTGGGATTCTGTTAAGGACCAGACCTAAGTTGTTCTAGACTGGTATCTCTGCTGACATGAACATCATTGGAAAAAGAATACTGGTTTCATACATATAAGGTTAATTGAGTGATGGATTTGGGGGCTCAGTAAATTCACTGGATGTTGGAGCCTCAGTGTTGGGATTAGGTAGGAAGCCAGGCACCCTTATGGTCATAAGAATGTTCTTTTTGCCACCACCATGGCTGACTTCTAATCTGACCTTCCATCCTCATGAGGTCCAAGATTTCGAGTTGGCAGAGGAAATGACACTGGCGAAGCTTAAGTCACGTGGCTCCCTCTGTCTGTACTAGAGGACATGGGAATGGGGAAGAAGGAGCTCTATACTTCAACTTGCGTGATGGACATGAGTCTAAGAGCTAAGACCCTGCTAAGACCACACACTGGGTAGAAGAGGTGGTTCTCTGGAGGAGATTGGGTCACTGTTGGGAAGGGAATATGGAGGCTGGGCAGCCACAGAGGGACAAATATTCACCACATTCTCAGGGAATGGTAATTCCTCTTGGTTACCATTCCCAGTCCAGCTTCTCGGGTGAAGGTCTGAGAGTAACTGCTATTTTTTGATGCTCACTTACGGGTATCTTCTAATTTAAGTCAGTTTACAGATGAGAAAACCATGGCTCAAGATGCCGAAGTGAATGCCAAAGGTCACCTTCCAGGAAATGGAGCACAGCTGGGTTTAGATTCGGGTGTGTCTGCCCCCAAGGCCTAGAATGGCAGCCTTGATGTCAGGAACCCTTTTTCCAGAGGAGCAAATACTTTTGTTCACCATTCACCCTCCTCAAAGCACCCATTTGATGTCCGGGTTGATTCAGGCACCAAGTTGCTTGCTCAAGAAAATCCATGGTGGGAAATAGTGTTAGGAGCTGTATTCCAGACTGCGGTTCCAAAGACTTTCCTTTATTTTCTTACTCCTTGAGGTGTTTCCCTGAGAACTCTGGTCTTGTGAAGCAAAAGAGAGACAGACAAAAAAACACTGTGGTTGGACTGGAAAAAACTATGTAGGATTATCGCCCTTCAAGACAGTATACAGTATTTGTGGCGCTGAAAAGTCCTAAAATAATAAGCCCTGTAGAGCTTTCGGGCTTCGTTTAAGTCAAAATTTATGCACCTATTTGACCTCAGAATGTGGAGTACTCATTAACATTTGTGTTAGGCAGGGTTTTCCAGAAAAACAGACCCAATAGGATCCATATTCTAAGCAGGAGACTCAGGAAAGCCAGTGATGTAATTCTAGTATGAATCCCAAAGCCTGAGAACCAGGGAGCTGGAGGTTTAAGTCCCCATCCAGGTGCAGGAGAAGATAACGGGAGATGTCTCAGGTCCAGTAGGCCAGAAGGAAAGGGAGTGAATACCTTCTTCCTTGCCTTTTGTTCTGTTCAGGCCCCGAACCGATGGGATAATACCCACTCACACTGGATTTTATTGAGTTGACTAATTCGAACGCTAACTCATCTGGAAACACCCTTGCAGACACACCCAAAAGTAACGCCTGGTCTGGACACTCTGTGGGCCGGTCAAGTTTACACATGAAATGAACCATCACAACAGATCATTTGATGAACATCAATCAGGGAACATTTACTGTTGTGCTATCTTCCCATCTAGGTAGACTGATGAGGAGGTGGCCTCACGGCCCAGGCTGTAGCTGCTTTGAGGGATGGGGGGAAATACGCTGGTCGCTCAGGTACGCCGCAGCACTCCGGTGGGGCGTTTGCCATGCAGTTTTGGTACCAGTCCAGAAATTCTGGGCCTTCCTCAGACCTGCCCACATTGCAAGACACAGCTTAGGTTTATGAGTGACTTTCCCTTTCTTTTCCCTCCCCAAATACACAGGTGTACCACTTTGCTATGTCACCTTATAGAAACATGAAAATGGATCTAAATAGATTTGGGACCATTATGACACCAGGTATAGTAACTAGGGATATCCCAGGTCTTTAAAAACTACGTTTGGGGGCAATACTAATTTCAGTATTCAGTTAACTAACTCATGATTGTTGTATCCTGGGTTTAGGGGCAAACTCCTGATGCCATTTAGTCTTTCCCTGACAAAGACACAGAGAGAAGAGAATTCTACAATATAATGGAAGCATTCTCAATTAAAAAAAGCAATCCCACCTCACATCTTTTATACCTGACCTCGTTTTAGAAATGAACAACACAGCAATCTTTCCAATTAGAATCTTCTGGGTTTTGCGCGTGCGTGTGTGTTAATGGTGGTGGCAGTGGTGGCTGTTTCATGGAATCCTCATTAGAGAACTAAATAATAAGGTCTCTGTAGAGTTACAGCGACTATATTTGAACTGTCAGCCATCTTCCCATGATGCACTGCAGCTTGCATCTTTTGGCTGCAAAGCTGTGATGTTATAAATCTGGAAAGAGACAGGCAAATTACAAATTAGGCATATTGTCCTATTAGCTGCAGATTTCATGATAAATTCTGCACATAAAAACTTCCCAGTAATGGTTCTATCTATGAGACTTTGTACATATTTTGTGTATATCTTTTGAGATGAAGACCAATGAGTAATGGTTTGGTCGAGGAATAAATACATAATGAAGAATCACCTTTGATCTTTCTTGCTTTCTATGAGGTCAAAGTTGGGATGGGTTATAAATCATGATTTATGCTTTAAAGTCTGTGGTATTTTTTTTTTTAAACAGTCTGTTTCCCCATTGTTTTGATTTGAGTTGTTTAATTATTCATCAACCTGCAGTTCTTCCACTTTTTCAATGTTAGGTGTATTTGTTTAATTTTAGATACAGTTTGATTTTCAAGACTTGACTTTTTTTTTCCACCTCCGTGCATTGTATTTGTGTTTACTGTGTTACATGACTATAACATGAAGATTTAGTTGTGGTAAATAAAATCCCAAAATACGTATGTGTATCCATGCTATGAACTGCGACTGCAATCAGGGATTTTTAAGTAGAATTTTCAGGCATTTTCTTCACTTGCTACATCTTTTTTCCTTTTCTTTTCTTTTCTTTCTTTTTTTTTTTTTTTAAAGATTTTTATTTATTTATTTGACAGACAGAGATCACAAGCAGGCAGAGAGGCAGGCAGAGAGAGAGGAGGAAGTAGGCTCCCGGCCGAGCAGAGAGCCCGATGCGGGGCTCGATCCCAGGACTCTGGGATCATGACCTGAGCTGAAGGCAGAGGCTTTAACCCACTGAGCCACCCAGGTGCCCCCCTTTTTTTTCTTGAAAAATAAAAAAATTTTAAATGCTTATAGGAGCTGCAGGACCTCAAAAACATGACATGCTTCACACACAATTGTAATGAATTTTTGAACACAGCTTGACTTGGTAGTGTGGGCATCTGATGAGAAGGAGTTTTTAAAAAATGATGTTTCTTAATAAGATGGAAATAGAGAAAACTTGAACTGATTTTGCGGTCCCAGAGAGATAAACTGCTCCCCTTAAACTAGAGAGACAGCAAGCAAATTCCTTTTTATCGTAGTGGTTAAATTTTGGGGTTGATGGGTGGACAAGACTCTGTGACACATACAGGCCCTAAACTCCATGCTATTCAGTGCTACAAAACATCAATCAACCTTTTAGCATAATGGGATGTTATAATTGGATACTGGCAAAAGCTTATTTCACACATTACTTCTGTTAAATTGTTTTTATGCCCCTGTTAAATATCCCTGCCACTTTGTACCTCCTGGGGAAGAAACAGTTGGTAACACACTTGAGACGAACCCCGGAGGGCCTCACATACAGGGTAAAATGCCTCTTTTCTCCCCCATATTGTGTTCCTACCTTGAGAGTTCTCTTAACTCCGAGACTGTGGAACGAGCACGGAATATTCTAGCAAAGCCAGCGTCACCTCATTAAGCATCCTTCACAAGGGTTGAATGTGGCCATGCGGCCATTCTAGTGAATATAGTCCCGGCACTAAAAAACATTTATCGCCATCATTAAAAAAAGAACTTTTAAAATGAGTTTGAAAGAAAGTCATTACCTCCTTAACTACCAAATAAACTCAGTGGTCTATGTAGATTATGATGAAATATCCCTGGTGCTTCCATATTCCTCTCTTTGTTCCATAAGCTGTAATTCACGCTGAGTCTGGGCTGACAGCTCTCGCTCCAGGTCCCTCCCCGCGCCTGTCCGCTGCCTCCCCTCACTTAATCGTTTTTGCCTTGTTTGTTCTCTGCTCTTGTTTTCATCTCGGAATAAACTTTATTCTTTACTGTCTTTTAAAGTGTGTGTGTGTGTGTGTGTGTGTGTGATCTAAGGTATAGAAACTTTAAATAAAACTTTACTGCTTTTGGGAACCAACTATTTTTAGCAAATGTAGCTTTTGGATTTCTGTTAGTGTTTTTTGCAAGCACGGGAATTCACTGATGAGTAGAGGTTGTAATCTACTCAGGGAAGCTTAAATGAATTGACTTAGATCATCAGGGATAGAGAAGTGTCTAATTTCCCTACCTTCCACCTGTCCAGTCTAAATGCTTGGTGTCTGGAAAGCTCCACAGATCCTAAGAGGACACACTGGGCACTTTTTCATTAAGGGAGGGCAGATCACAGAAGTCTTCCCTTCTTCCCATTTTCTCCTGCCTGCTTGGTAGTGCACTCTAAACATGGCTGTGCCCTGTCTTTGATAGTAGTGGGGTTTGGCAAAGTCCTTTGAAGGAGCAGTATAACCACCAGGGGTTGGTACCCTTGTGCTAGTCAGCCATTTTCTTGGCCTCACATTTCCACAGCAATGTTCAGAGGCTTTGGGCAAGCATTAGCTAAATCTCCCTTTTACAGCCAGGCCAGAATTTTAAAATTCACTGGTACCATTTCGTGACTGGAGGTTTCCTAAAAATTAAATGCATGTATTGAGTGAAAAGGGGCTTGGCAACAACCAACCAAGAACCACACCAACATGTGTGAACGCTGTGAATGTTTGTGTTAATGTGAAGCTAACAATGTCCCTAGCAGCATTGAGGCCCAGGTATCTATGTCCATTTAGGTCCCCTTCCATTAGCTCTGGGTCTGGCAAGCAGGGCAAGGGATGAACCCTTGACAGCTGCAGAATGAGATCCAGAGGCAGGCAAACATTTGGGAGACCTGATTCTAGTTCCTCTCCCTCCGGCCTGGATTCTAGTTCCTCTCCCTCCTTACATACCCTCAGAGCTTTACTTTGATTAAGAGAAGGCACGGGTGCGAACCTGGACCAAATAATGGATGTGAAAGCCCTTGCTGATAACACGGATTCATTATAATTGCTGTTTGGCTTGATTTGTGACAGGACCAATGTCACAGAGTGTGATCTGTGTGACCACACGGGCCCTGAGCTCAGAAGGCCCCTGTGCTTGGTGTGGTGTTCTACTGTTGCCTTCTTGAAATTCTTAA
The DNA here is from genome assembly GCF_010015895.1 of Lontra canadensis. Taxonomy (NCBI): domain Eukaryota; kingdom Metazoa; phylum Chordata; class Mammalia; order Carnivora; family Mustelidae; genus Lontra; species Lontra canadensis. The sequence goes on from NW_022631028.1 coordinate 9,887,566, forward strand.
TAATTTCCGAATGAGGGGCCTCACATTTTCATCCTGAACTGGGTTCCCCCGTTGGGTAGCCCATCCTGACTGTGGGCCCACAGTTGGCTCAGATGGCTGGATTGGTTCACTCAGCGAGTGTGACTGGGCCCTGCTGCAGGAAAGTGGGATTTTATTTTTTGTCCTGGGTCTGTCTTGAGCCTCACATAGTTACAGTTGTGGGTCGAGGTTGTCACTGCTGCGGCTCTCCTCTGCAAGGCAGAGGCCTGTCAACTGGGAAACCACTGCCACTGAAGCCACAGGGAGCCTCCTTGGTAGGTCCACCTTTAAGACTTGGAGAAATGTTGAAATTATATTTATGCAAAATTTTATGACATTCTCTTTCACCTTTGGACTTACCTCTGCTATTAAGGAGTACTGTTTGGAAAGGGATGGCGGTGCTGAAGGCTGTCATAATAATCAGAGCAGGGCAGGTGGAGGGGCAACACCGGCCCTTGGTGGCAGGGGTAAGGAATGCTAGATTTCCTGCCACGCATGGACAGCTCCATGTCGTAGGTACTTTTCTTGCTTCCCGTACAACATCCCACGTGCCGTTCACATGACCTAATCAGTCGTTCTTGTAGTGAAAAGTGGTTTCCATTACTGAAGGTAGGAATGCCAGTTTCCACACAAGTACACCCTACTTTTTTTTTAAAGGTTGTATTTATTTATTTGCTAGAGAGAGAGAGAGAGAGAGAGAGATTGAGAACACAAGCATGAGGAGCGGCAGGCAATGGGAGAAGCAGACTCCGCGCTGAGTAGAGAGCCCAACATGAGGCTCGATCCCAGAACCCTGGGACCATGACCTGCACTGAAAGCAGATGCTTAACCCAGTGAGCCACCCACGTGCCCCTTTACATGGTTTTTATATACCCTGAATCATGCAGCAATGCAACTGCTGTCCAAAGAGAGAAGGTTCTAGTTTGTTTCGTCCAGAGCTTGACTGTGAACTATTTATTCAGTATTTAAAAAAAAAATATTTTATTTATTTATTTGACAGAGATTACAAGGAGGCAGAGAGGCAGGCAGAGAGAGAGGGGGAAGCAGCCTCCCCGCAGAGCAGAGAGCCCGATGTGGGGCTGGATCCCAGGACCCTGGGACCATGACCTGAGCTGAAGGTAGAGGCTTTACCCCACTGAGCCACCCAGGCGCCCCTATTCAGCATTTTTTGAAGGTTGTCAATGAGGACAGAAATGTGGGTGGCACTTGACCCCCGCTGAAGCACACTGGCTGTAGTGTGTCTACAGCGGCTCTGGCATTCAGGGTGGCTCGATGGGTGTGTAGACACATGACTACACTTATTAAGGTCTCATTCTGACATGTGAAGCCAAACTTCATTATAAGTAGGTCCAAGCATCTGACATCTGCTTTAAGGTCTTCTTCGGTGAGGAATCAGCAAACGAGGGCCAAAGCTGTCCTGCCATCTCTTTCTAGACTGATCACAAACTTCACCAATATTCAAGTTGTGAAAAAGGAAAAAAAAAAAAGGAAAGAAACAGAGACCCTCTGCGGCCCACAAAGCCTGAAATACTGACCAGATGAGCTTATACAGAAAAAATGTGCCGACTGCTGTTCTAATGTAATAATGCTTAAGTGGTGATATATCAAAATAATACATGGTTCATTAGAAATTACTTTCTTTTTCACATCTCCTTTATATGCAGGTAAGGGCATCACATGGATTAAGGCCATTTGACTATTGGTTGGATATTTGCGGCTTTCTCTCAGAAAAGTAAAAGGAAATGACCATTTGTTATGTCAAGGTGTGTGGAGAACTTCCGGTCACTCTTTGGGAGGGGTGCTCTGGGTTGAAGGTCCACAAACGCTGGCCTCCCGTCCACCGTCGGAGATGTGCCTTCTGTCTGCACTCCCATCGCCTTTAGCTCGTGGTTTCCTCGGAGCACACTCACACTCACACCCCAATCCTTCTTTTCCTCTCGCTTCAAGCCCCAGCCGACTGACTGTGGCTGCACAGAGCTAGCGAAGGGTTGCCTACGGGCAGCAGATTCCTGTCTTTCCCTCTGCGGGCACTGGTCTCCTGGGCCCCACACAGCTGGCCCCCGAGCCTGCCTTCTGGCCCAGAGCTCCCTTTCTGATCCCGGCTGTGCTGTCTGGCCTCTTCTCTTGCCATGTCCATTCTCCCTTTTTGTTGTCTGGTTCTCTTTCAGTTTCTCAAACATAATACATTCAGGTTTCCCCTTGGTCTTGGTGGATATTCCACACGCCCCCCACCCCCCCATTGCTTGGCCTTCCCCAACTCCGCCTTCCTGCCATGGTGCTGCCTCCCTGACTGGCCTCTGCCTCCATGAGAACAGGCCTCCCTCATGTGCCTTGCTGCCTCCATTGCTCGGCTCCAGGCCTATGCTTGGTGAGGCTCAGTCACTATTCGTATGCCACAAGCTCACCCTTCAAACTCTATAATTTTCTCCCATGTGAGGCGTATGTGGAAAAAGAAAAATTAGCCCTGATGTCTTAATACTATGTTGGCCTGTTTTTATAAGTAAGACCTTTAGAAGCATATGTGTGAGTTTTCAGTACACACTGGCTGGTCAGAAAGATAAAGACTTCCAGCCATTCCATGTGGAAGGGTGAGAAACCATAATAAGGAGTCACTGGAAAGCTTGGACTTAGGCCTAAGGGATTCAAGGAACATGGAGACACCACTTTTTGGGAGGAATAGTCCTGTGGAGCCTACCCGGACACCTTTTCTCTAAAAACTGCCTTCCCACTTAGCAACTAGGTCTTTGCCACACAACCCTATCACCAGCTACACCTAGTGAGATCCGTGGAGATATTTGGCTTTTCCTCTGCCTTAGTCACTATCAGCATACTAGTGACTAGTCATTAGTCAATACTGTCATCAGTTCACTTTAGAGTTTTTACAGTAATTTTCTGACTTCAGGAGCAAATCTGTTACTCCGGTAGGGAGCAAAAATAATAGAGAAGCTCTCTTCTCTGTGATCCTCAACTGTCCCATGTAACAGCGCCTTTGGTGCCCCTGGAGTTGCCATGTCTGCATTAGGACCCCTTCACAAAAGGGAACTTATTGGTTCACATAACTTCTGGCTTAACTGGTTGTAGTTGTTCAAATGATCTTGTCAAGGATTTCTCTATCTCTTCTCTCAGGGGGTGCTTCATTCTCAAGCTTGTTTTTCTTCATGGATCTCCCACCCCCCCCATCTCGTTTTTCATGGAGAAAAGGAGCAACATCTGCTGATATTTGAAAGAAAGAACTGGGCATAGGCGACTCAGCAACCTTTTGTTTTTTGGAAAGAATTGTGTTCAGGATGCTCCTATTATTGGCCTTGTGTGTGATAAGCTTACTAGGATAGGATCTCCCTGAGAGAGGCTGATGTCCAGTTTTCAGAGGTTAAGTTAGAGAGTATAATTGTGACTTGAAGTCAGGCTTCCCTCTCCAGCATAAAGCTGATATTGTTTCTCTCTGTCATTCTGACTCCTCTGTCCATCTCTCTTAATTAGGCTTGTATACAGGAGTTGAGAAAGATTGGTATTTAAATGTCAACATCCAAACCCCATCTGTGACCACAATTTGTGATTTTCATCTGAAGAGTTTAGCAATAGCCCAAAGAAAAGTTTCCTTTCTTTGTACTGTGTATGAGAAGTTTCCGTGTAGCCCTCATTCGTTAGGCCTGATTCACATACCTAATTTTGAGCTGTTACTGATTGGCCATACCGAGGGTCACAAAGGACCCTCAGGTCCACAGGCCACACAAACTGAAAGGAGGAAGGGCGAATGTCTATCGACAGTTGTTCTCCAATGGTTAAGTAAATATCAATTACCTGGGGCTCTTGATAAATGTAGATTCAGATTCACTAGGCTCCAGGGTGGGGCCCGAGATTCTGCATTTCTTTTTTTTTTTTTTTTTAAGATTTTATTTATTTATTTGACAGAGAGATCACAAGTAGGCAGAGAGGCAGGCAGAGAGAGAGAGAGAGGGAAGCAGGCTCCCCGCTGAGCAGAGAGCCCAATGCGGGGCTCGATCCCAGGACCCTGGGACCATGACCTGAGCTGAAGTCAAAGGCTTTAACCCACTGAGCCACCCAGGCGCCCCAAGAGATTCTGCATTTCTAATGAGCTCTCAGGTGATGCTGATGGAGCTGGTCTGGGCATCACATTTTGAGTAGCAAGGTCTGAAGGAACACTGGGATGTGGTTAATCAAGGTACATGATGCCGGGCAGGGGAAGGAAACCAGAGACAGCCGCCATGATCCTTTCCTGTCAACCCATTTTTTTTTTTTTTTAATCACTTCTGCTTAGTGAACACAACCTCTAAATTTCTCATGGGACTTACCTCAACAACCACAATGCACCATGACCTGTCCTTCATTGAACTCCTTGCATGAAATTCATCAAATTGTTGATGATGGTGAGACATCTGTCATGAAAAAATTCTCGAGGCTAGATTCATTCCTAAAACACTCAAAGAAAGGAAGAAATCTCTTTCCGACATGGGAGCACTGTTCTGTAGAGCTCCTGCTCTAAGGCCATCCACTCTGTACGGAGACTGAGATTGAGTGGGGTTCTGTGGCCTGGCCCACCAAGATAACTTGCTTCATTGGAGGAAACTGGTTCTACATTCCAAACTGATAACTTATGAAACCAGGAAGCTGGAACAAAAACTGCTTGGTGGAACACATTTTTTCCTTGGCTTGAGAATAAGCGAGAAAGCCACTTATTATTTGAGAGTACTGTATGCCAGCGAGGTAACAGGGGTTTATCTGGAGGTGATGAGGTGGTTCTGCTTACCTAATGCAGTATTAGACGCCCCCCGCCCCCCGCCAATAACAGCCTTTTATTTGACTGGTAAGTATGTAATCTGGTCAGGGTTTAATGGGACAAAGCCCGTCTCAGTTCTACTTGGTGTTAGTTGGGGTGGATAAAAGGCTGGAATCATCTGAAGGGTCACTCCTAGATCGGGTTCCTGGGGTCTGGCACAGCTGGACTTCTGGGTGTTTCTCTCTAATCTCTAGTTTCTCCATGTGATCCCTCCAGCCTGGACACTTCCTTCATGTGAATGCAGGGCTCCCAAAGCACATGTGGAAAGAGCAGGAGTGGGGAAAGGGAGAGGGGAAAAGAGAGAAAGGGAGATGCACGTGGAGGTGGTGGTGGGGGAGGACCAGACTGAAGCCCCATATCCTTTTATGATTTGTCCTTGAAAACCACACAGCATCACTTTCACTGAATCTGATCTGTCAGTGCAGTTACAAAGACCCACAAAGTTTCAAGGGGAGGGAACTCGGACTTTTTGTGTAAAGTTTCAGTATTGCAGTATAAGAGGAACCTGAGGGATGGGGTGTGTGCGTGTGTGCGTGCGTGTGTGTGTGTGTGTGTGTGTGTGTGTGTAGCCATCTTTAGAAACTATGAACTGGCACAGAGACTACGGGTGACATGATAGCTTTGTAAGAATACATACCTGTCTGATGTTTTCAAAGAGAATATATAGCTTTAATATCCAAAATAAATTGCAACAAAATTACTTTGATAAAAAGTCGTATAGGGACGCCTCAGTGGCTCAGTTGTTAACCATCTGCCTCTGGCTCAGGTCATGATCCCAGGGTCCTGGGATTGGGGCCCTGCCCTGGGCTCTTTGCTCAGTGGGAAGCCTGCTTCTCCCTCTCCCACTCCCCCTGCTTATGTTCCTTCTCTCCCTATTTCTCTCTGTCAAATAAATAAATAGAATCTTAAAAAAAAAAAAAAAAAGACCTTGTATAAGATCTAAGCACCAAAACCTTGGCCAGTATGTAATGTCCTTCTCTGCCCTATTCTCCTAGCTACTCCCATCACCGATTATGACAGAATCAAGCCCCTTCAACAGAGAATGAGGCATTGGTAATTGGACCGGCCAAATCACAAACAAACCGATTTCTTCACAATTCTTCCTGATATTACAGACCAGGAGCAAGTGAAAAGCTCAGGGTTTTCTAAGTCAAAGAGGTAGAGAAAACCTCCTTGAAACAACGGCCAGTCCTTTCTGTTCAGCCCAACTGTGTAATTGCGAAGCCTGGCGTTGGGCTCCAACGGCAATATCCTAGCTGCAGGGCATGGCGGCAGATGGGAGTATGGCGTCTAATAAGCTCCAACTCCCCATTGCCGCCTGGCCACATAAGGAGAGCAGTAATAACACTCCAAGAATGAAAACATTCATCAAAGCCTGACAAACCTCTGACATAGATTTTCTTTATGTTCCTAAAAGAGCTAGTTAAATGTGATGGAACTGCTAATAAAAATTCCTTGGTGGTCCTAATGAAACAGCTTGGTACACCCAATCTTCTTCCTTGTTAGGCAAAAAGGAAAGCCATATTAGAATTTTTGGTGGCTAACATTGTTTGTGGTCTGGTGGAACAGAGGGTAACCAGATCAAAGCAACTCAACTCACTTGTCTTCTGGAATGGGAGACAACACAGTGATGAGTTGTTTTAATGGTAGTCTTTGCCACAGAGAGATCGACTTTGCCATTGTGGTCCAAGAACAGAAGCTTGGAGGGATCAGGGGATGAGGGGACAGGATTTGCTTTTCCCTCGGTGGGTCCAAGATATTTTTTCTTTCATCGAGCATGGTCCCTCAGGCCACTGAGGTATTTCTTCTGGACTCAGCAGAATGGAGTATGATGCATTCCATGCTGGTGTCAGCACAGCCTGCAGAGGAATTTGTAAGGCACTTCATTGCAATGTAGTGTCTTGGTCATTTGTAGGTGGTGTCCCCCCTCACCTGAACTGCACTGACCATAATACATCTGGAGTGATACGACATTGCATTAACCCACCTTGATTACTTCCTGTTTCCCAGTGTCTATTGTTAGAGTTCTCAGTTCTGTTGGCTTCCTTGTTTCCCTGTCATTTAAGGGGGTGGTGGCTCCTTTTTTCTTTTTTAGAAACAGTGGGAGATTCAGGGGGAGGGGCAGAGGGAGAGGGAGGGAGAGAATCTTAAGCAGGCTCCACACCCATTATGGACCTTATGCGGGGCTCGATCTCACCACCCTGAGATCATGAACTGAGCAGAAATCAAGAGTCAGACACTTAACTGACAGAGGTACCCAGGTGCCTTGAGGGGGTGGTATCTTTGACCAAGCCAGGAGTCCTGAGGTCTGTGGTCTCTTGTCTTCCCATGCTCTACACAGCCATTCCTTCGGAAATCTGGCCAGTCTCCCAGGACACTGTTATGAAACAGGGTCTATACTGAGACTATCCCCAGGACCCAAAGCAACCCTGTCCCCTTTCTATAGAGTCTGGGGGAATTTCTCTTACTTTCTCACCTTTCTTTCTGAAGCTCTTTCCTTCCCTGCCCCATCTAGCATTCTGGCTTTCCTGAATGTGGGCTTTTACACAACCCAGGGAAGGTGGTGACCTCAGAGAGGAAGAAACCTATGAATCAACTTCTCAAAAGATAAACTTATGTGTTGAGGATTCTGGGTGTCAGGCTGATCTTATACAGGAAGAAACCAAGACCTAGGTAGATGAAGGGACTAGGATAAAATCACACTGTTAAGAAGCTGAGTGAGGCTTATGTTCTGCGAGTCCAAGCCCTGCGTCTGGACACCTCTCCTTTGGTCGGAACCATCAGAGAGGTTCATCCAATAGGACCTGTTCATATAGACAATGCACTTCTGAATATTTGATGTCAACACAGCCACTGACTTCTAACATTCTCTGGGCAGAGCCGTGGGCTTAGAGTCAGAGTGTCTGGGAATTCTGACCTTCCAGCGGCCACAGCTGTGTGATCTTAGACAAGGCATTTGACCTCCCGTGATCTCACAGTTTTGAAATCTAAAATCCTGGCTCAGTCAACCTCACAAATATGGATCAGAGGAAAATGTTGGCAGCCTTTAGTGAGTTAGAAGTGCCACATGGGTACGGCATAAACAATCGCGATCACCGTGGTCTGCCTTGACTTGCCCCAAACTCCAAGAGGTCAAGTTCTTCACCTCCTCCAGTCCCGAAAGTCTCCGCAGACAGTCATGGCAGTCATGACATCACAATAGGGGCATTGGAGGCATAAATATGCTTATTATTTATTTGTGTGACCCAGCTCTGTCTCCTGCCTCCTTGGGATTTGACACTCCTACACAGAAGTTTGGGATGCCGTCATGTTGACAGAAGTCACTGAACAATTAACCTGTATCATTAATAGTTTGTTAGCAACCTCCTTGCTTGGCTGATGTGTGGCCCTGGGCATCTCAATTAACCATTGTTCCTCCCTAGTGTATTATGAAAGGGGCTGACTATGCTCTGTGACAGTTCTATCCTGGAGGAAGAAGTTCTCCTGATTAAAAAATAAAAGACTCCTCTCACATCTGCTTTGCAAACATGGCCCCATCCCTTGCTTAAGATCTGCTGATCTTAGGTGCTAAGTAGAGCAGAATGCTGCTTTTGTAGCGCTCTGTTACCATCTGCATAATGGGAACCCTTGTTCAGGGAACTGATTGTTTCTTTTACCCGGCTGAGTCGCCAGGGATCAGCCACCCCCTCCCCTCACCCCCCAATTTCTGATGGTATCACCAGCACCATCTAGCAAGGTATTTTGTAAACAGTAAAGCTTGTTTGAATTGAATCTTACTACTGATTTGCCTTCTCTAGAAAGAATTGCTAGTGGACTTGTGAGAAGCTGGTAGAACAAACTTGTTTGGCAGATAAATTGGTTGTTTAACTGCAGAGGGTGAATACAAAGAAAACACTTTCTACCACGTACTATTAAATCAAAGAGCACGCCACAGTGGGCAAAACCATGGCATGGACAGGTCAAGACAGCTTACTCCGACATCCGCCAAAATGCCTCTAAAGTTATTTTGGACGTTGCCTTGGAAATAAGCTTATTACCAGGCTCAGAACATGAGAGGGTCATGAAGCCAGAATGGATGTATGTGAGGTATGAGGGGAGTATTTAAAAATACATGTTTCTAGGCCCTCCCCTCAGAGGTCAGTATTCACTGTGTTTGAGGGGAGGCCCAGGAATCTGGATGTTTAACAAACAACCCCAGTTGTTTGGACAAAGGTGCATCCTCAGAATGCAATTTGAGAAACACAGATATTTCATCCTAATTCATTAACAAAAAACTAAACAGTAGAGTTACTGGCAGCATCCAGATTTCTGAAGTATTAAAAAGTTGCCTGACTCAAAATTTCAGAGGAGGGTAAAAACCATAGTATTCAGCCTAGGAATTCGGGTAAGGTTTAAAGAGGGAAAGCAATTGTTCCTGTTACCTACTACGGTGTAGAAAATGACCCAGTTTGTAGCTGAAAATAACCATTTTATTTTGCTTTTTATTTTTGGCATCAGGAGTTTGGGAAGGACTTGGTGGGGGTGGTAGGGGTCTGAGCTGCAGGCCACCAGCTACGCTATGGAGACTCCACTTCCAAGATGGCCTCTTTAATTATATGTCTGCTGCCAGCAATGCTCCTTGGCCTGTCTGTCTGTGCCCTTGTAGGCCTCTCCATATGGCTTGGCTACTCGCAGCCTGGTGGTGTCCATGCAATTGTACTTTTTAATGGCAGCTAACTGTCAAGAGGCAGGGACTGGAAGCCATGGGCTCACTTAAAGATCCTTGGCCCAGCCCTAGCCTGTGCATCTAGGGCTGCCCTGATTCAAGGGGCCATGGGAATAGGTTCAACCACCCAATAGGGTATTTATTGCATGGTTTCACTGAAAAAAGAGTGTGGGGGATGAGGGATGTTGGGAAAACAAAATTTGCCACATCTAACGCACTCAGGTGGAAGCAAAAGAAAGGTCTCCTGGAGAAGATATGCCTAGATAGAGGGTCCTATTATGTGCAGAATTTAGAAACAAGTGCATTCATTGGGAATGAAGATGTTGGTGGTAGAATTTTATAGTCCGTGCTTAATAATTTCTATTTTACAGAATGTTCGTTTCTTTGCATATTTTCATGGCATTGTTAAGAAAAGCAAACTCACTTTCCCAAGGGCTGTTCTCTTTGTCCTACACATCTTCTTCAAGAGCGTGTATCCACATGAGATGTGCCTCCGACTTAGTGCATGGCCTTGGAATGTTCACATGTCCTCATGGGTCAGGTTTAAATGTAGATGTCCTCTGACTTTCCTTGAGTTTTAAAAAATTCATACACTCATGTCTTTGCTCCTCGGTGGTATTTCCTCTTTTCCAATAATACTTTAAAATCTAATTTCATTGTTCCATTAGATGTTGTTCTTCCATTTTGATTTCTGCTTTTTCACTCTTCTGCAATTGGGGCTATCATATCAGTGACACTAACTAGTGGTTTTATTACACTAGAGCGTAAAAGAATTGCATTTCCTTTACGTTTATAAATGTCGTATCCACATTCAAGCTGTGCATAGATTTCACTGAAATGCCTTGAACTTGTTAGTTGGTCCACAAATAGCTCCTCTATATATTTATGGTTATACTTTATGCTGAACAACAATTTCACACTTAGAACTGTCCCTACTGGTTTGTGTGTTTTAAATGTCATCTGCTCATATTTATAAATGTGGAATGAGCTCACTCAAATTGGATTTCTTGGGTCCAAGACACTTCTGATTTTCCTAATGACCAAATAACCAAAAAGCAGAACAGATTAAGAAGAAAAAAAAAATCTCAGGCATACACAATTTTCAAGCAGTCAGGGTTTGTTTAAAGCTGCTTTGTTCGGCAGGAATGGTTAATAAAAGAAACATTTCCCCGAAGAATTGTTGTGGTCTTTAATTAAACTCCTTTCCCATAGGTTTGTAATGTAGCATTGAACAATATTTGGTCACTTTCTCTGCCTGGTTTTTTTAGTCGCAGGCTGGACTTTATTGGATCTCAGGTCCTAAGGGAACATTAAGAGCAGAGAGAGGCAGGCTGCGTCAAATGAAAAGTTAATTGTGTTTAAGCTGTCTTGGAAACCAGCCTCCAGTGTGCCTTAGCTGAGAGCTGCTGTCAACCATTGGATACCTACCGGGCTGTCAAGCTGGGTCCGTGGCCAAGAATTTACCTGCCCCAGAGTAAGCGCAGCCTCACAAAGACTAGTGACTGCAGGGAACGTCAATCCAGGGTCTCCCCTCTCGGAGGTCATGGGCTCAGGGACCATGAGCGGGCCATGAAGCGATTCACTTGGCTGGTGGGGCTGGAAGTTGGGGGTCGCTCTGAGGAAGGGGGCAGTGGGCAGAAGTTCCTCCCTATAGTTCATTAAGACTCAGAACTGTCTTGTGAAAAAGCTGTGATAAATTGCTCTAAATGATCTGGGAGCGGAGCACTGTGGGAGTTGTTGAGTTATTTTGTCTGGCTCTCTTCCTGTCCTTGAGTCGAGAATTGTTCTATCAGAGCAGACACCTGCAAAGTGAGCCTGGCAGAGCTAAAGTGGGTCACTTTGAGAAGGAACAGCCCCCTTCATGTCTGCAGCTTGGGGAGGGGGGCACCCCCATCTCCTTCAGCCCCGCGGCATGTCCCTGGACACACACGTTGGGAAGGGAAACTTGGTGGTCTTCCTGGTCTCTGTGAATATTCCGCTTCCTCATCTAGATGGCGATGCCATACCTGTTCATTTGATGATTATTTATTCAACAGCTCACATCTTTTACTTCCATTAGTGTATGAGGTAACGTGTGAAATGGCTAGTAGTAGGCTATCTTTCAACGTACAGAAATGGCAGTTTTATAAATTTCAGTACATTTTGCACAAGGAAATTATAAAATAAGGTAGTGTAAATACCACCAAATCAGTAGTCACAAGATGGATTTAAGCCAGAAAACAGCAGCTCTGTAATAGAGGCATTGGTGATAAGACTACCAGCTTTTCCACTGAAGAGTGTCCTTTACTTTCTTTTGCTTTGAGGGGCAGTGCAGTGTGGTGGTTAACACTCGGCTTCCATGGCCAAACATGCTCGGGTTTGAGTCTCTGCTTGACCATGTATCAACTGGCTGGCCTTGGGGAAAGGTCTGAAAATGAGGCTGTTAATAGTCCCTCCTGCCCGGGATAGCTGAGTAGATCCCAATGGATAGTATCTACCTCACCAGATGTGTCTCCCACCACTTCCCTTTGCAACTTATGACTGGACTTCTGGTATACCTTCTGCCACTGTGTCTTTGAATGTGCTGTTTCCTCACTCTTCAGAATGTTCTTCTCCTGTGCTTTTTCCTATGGGGTTCCTCCTTGCTTGAGATTTCTGCTCATTTCTTGTTTTCTTAGCTTGCTCTGGGCATCTCAGACGAAGTCGTAATTGTTGACTTTTACCCTCTAGTGGAACCCTGTAATTTCCTATTGTCATAGCGATCACACATGTGATTTCAGAGTAAGGTATGTATTGTTTTGATCCATCGATCACCCTCTGTGAGCTCCATTTGGGCAGGAGACAAGATGTTTTTTGCTCATTGTTGCTTCCTGGAGGAGCTGACTCATAGTTGGTCCTCCAGAAGTATTGAATGAATGAAGTGGCTTGCATTCTAGAAGTTCTTCCATTTTAAGAGTTTGGGGAGAGTCCCTGTATTTTGTTAAAAAAAAAAAAAGAAAAGAAAAAGCATGTATGTAAGCAGTGTGTACATGCGTTTGTGTGACAATCATGGATAAAGCCATCGGTTTAAAAAAAATTCACTCTGGGCATTCTGTGCAAGGTGGTGGATAGGCAGGAAAGTGGAAAGTTTAATACCTAAGGCGCTCCGAAGTCTAGGCTCTGGCTTAGTTCATCATTTGTTTGCTCTGTGGTCTTGGAAAAGTTGCTTGTTCTGAAACTCATTTTCCACGTCTCTACACTTGATATTAAAAATAGTACCTAAATGCTATGAGTTGAATTATGCACCTTCCAAATTCACATATTGAAGTCTTAACCCCCAGTACCTCAGAATGTGACCTTAGTTGGAGAAAGCATTTTTACAGAGGTAATCAAGCTCAAGTGAGGTCATCAGAGTGGGGTCCAATCCCATATGACTGGTGACCTTCTCAAGAGGGGGAATCTGGACATAGAAACACACAGAGAGGGATGGTGGGAGAAGAGATAAAGAGAGAGGACATCTGCGTATCGGCCAAGTTGAGAGGCCTGGAACAGATCCTTCTCCCACAGACTTCAGAAGGAACCATCCCTGTTGACCCCTTGATTTTGGACTTAGAAACTCTAGAATAGTTGAGACAGCAAATTTCTGTCACTTAAGTCACCTAGTCTGTGGCACCTAGTCTGTGGTTTGCTTCAGCCTTTGACAACAAATATACGCAATTAGCCAATTTAATACGCAGTGAGACCATATGTTAAACAATCCAAAAATATCAGCCACTTACAGTGGAAAACATTTATTTTTCTTGCCCATGGGCCTGTGTGTTGGTTGCAGTTTACCCAGACACGAGGCCAGCTGGGTTCAGATCTACTCCTTGTGCCTGTATCATTCTGGCTCTGGAAGCTATCTGGGGCATGTTCTCCTGGAAGAAGGCAGAAGAGGCCAAGGTAAATGGTGCACGTCCGTTGAAGGTCTCTCAGGGCATCATGCCTGGTAGCAAAGCGAGTCACCTGGCCAAGCCTGCTTCAAATAGGCAGAACATATACGTCTACTGTAGTGGGAAGTATGGAACCTCACATGGAAAAGGGAGAGAGGGACAAAAATCCACCATATCTTTTTTAAATTCCACCATATCTTTTTAAAAATTTTTTTAAAAAAGATTTTTATATATTTATCTGAAAGAGAGTGAGAAAATGAGCAGGGTGGAAGGGCTGAGGGAGAGGGAGAAGTAGACTCCCCGCTGAGCAGGGAGCCTGACCCAGGGCTCTACCCGGGAACCTTGGATCATGACCTGAGCCCAAGGCAGATGCTTAACCGACTGAGCCACCCAAGCACCCCTTGATCACAATATCTATACATAATGGGGTTTTCTTTACTAAATCAGATTTTGCACTTGAAGCTCTGAGCCCAGGGCCTGGTACCAAGTTTGGGCTCAATAAATGGGTGTTGCTATTTTTATTATTGTTTTTATTCTTGAACAAATTCTAGTGTTCATTTTCTATTGTGACTCTACATGGACTTTTTCCTTCCAAACAAGTAGAATTAGCTGAATAAATTGCATTAATATTTGGTTAAGTGAAAGTCTCTGTAGGCTGCATTATCGAAGCTGTGATTAATTCTTTCTAAATTCTTTTAAATTGCATGTCTGCTTCAGTGGATTGGAACAGAGATATGATTTCAAGCTTATGTTTCTTGTTAGGACTTTGAGGCCACAATTAAATGTGCTTTTTCTTCTTCTTTGAAAAAAATCAAAGGCTCTTAAAATGGATTGTTGTGAAAGGATACATAAATAGGTTTTAATCAATAGCTGAATTCTCCAAAGCATCATCACGACAAAGTGGTAAATGTTCGGATTAAATTTGTGATTGGTTAAGCTAGAAATCCATACAGTTGCATGTCACACAGTATTTAATAAATGGCATATAGAGTATCTTAATTGTACCCATTTATCACTTCCCTCTGTTTCTAGATGCATAAAGTTATCAAAATCTGGAAACTCTAACATTTTTATTTCCATTTCCTTGGTTGGGCTTTGTTCTCTGTCTTTCTTGGTGTATTGGGTCTGGTTTTGAGCTAAATATTTTTGACACAACCTTCACAACTCATTTGCATTTAAATAGTAACAGGAAATCTCTTTGCCAAGAAGGCTATTGGAATCAAATTTTACACCAGATCTTTTTTTTAAAAAGATGTTACTATTGATTTTTTTCTGCACATCAAAGTACTTTTTTGCTTTTTTTTTTTTTTTTTTAATCTAAGTACTATAGGCAGGGTACAGTTTTTCATTTTTCATCTTGGGTGTTTATTATTTCTTCTGATGCTCATAATTTATACCAGTTGCTATAATGTTAAAAATTAGAAATGAACTTCTGAGGTGTTCATTGCCTTTGCTATTGAAATTCCATTAAAGGGAGTTTGAAGTATAAATGCATGCCCTTGAACTTGTTGTCACATGTTGAATAAGATCTCCTTACAGGACAGGGAGGATATAATTATAGAAAAGGTGATGAAATCAAATAGATTCCTAATCAGCAAATTGAGGTGTGATTTATAACATCCCCATGATGAGAAGATTTAATGTGAGTTGAGCAGATTGAAGATGATCAAGGATTAACCTTTCTGGCTGGGAAAACCAGCGTCTTCGATGGAGGATCACAGGACGAAACTCCCAGGCATCCAAATGGATTTCACCTACCACACTACCTCATCGTCCTAGGAATTTTTTTAAGAAGGTATTAGAATCACAAGAAGGCTTCCCAGCTTGTAAAGCAAAGTCAGCTGCATCAGCGTACTTAGACATTGTTATTCTAGACATCCGTGGGAAGAAGAAATTCATTGTATGCTGAGATCTTGTTATAATTCTCCCTGAACTGGATTTAAGGAAAGGCTCAGTAAAACTTGTTTAATAATAACTTACATGTGATTGAGTGTTTATTCCATTCTGGGCATTGAGAGTCTTACATAGATTAGTTCATTTTATTCCTGCCAAAAGTCTTTTGAGGTTGGTCATCTTATTCCCATTTTCAGAAGATAAAACTGAGGCTTGAGGAGGCTGGGCAGTGGACCAAGTGTTGGAGCTGGGAGCAATGCCTTGGCAGCCAGCCTGCAGTGCCCATAGTCTTAATTCAAACATTGGTGGTGAAAATGTCTTGTCCGTCCATCTTTTGGCATCTCCTTCTTTCCTTCAGCTGTTTGGGTAGACACCCTGTACTCTGTACTCTGTTTATGTGCTGGGGATATGGTGTATTTCCAGCAGAAAAAGATACCAGTCTTCAAGGATTTGATAGCCCACTCAGGAAACAGACAAGAACTCATACAAATCTATCATATAATGGCTGGTCGAACAAAGTGCATTAAACATAAGACTGAATAAGGGGCTAAAAGGCTGGGAGAAGAAGTGATGTCTTAGAGATGGTGATGTTTGAGAGTTTTCAACAAAGAATATCAAGGGGTTCTAAAATTCACAGAGCCGCTGGCTGGAAAAGCAAGTTAATGTGCTCTACTGGAGTAGGATAACATCACGATGAAATGTGGTATGCATATGACGAGTGTATGCATTGGGGGTAGGTGGGGAATGACAACAGAGATGGGCAGCCAGCTAGGACCGACTAGCCTCGAATAGGGTTCTTTCTGTTCAAGTCACACTGGCATTTCTTCTGTCCTCTTCCCTGCCACCAGGTCTTTGCAGAGCACTTGCCAGACTGTTCCCTCTGCCCCTTTTCTACCGTCTTCACCTGGAATTTTTAATCTTTCAGATCTCTGCTCATTTATCACATTCTCAAAAAAGCCTTCCTTGACTCCTTGCACAATGCCGTATTCTTCGTTTTCGCTACTCCTAGAATGCTCTTCACTTCTTTTGAGCATGCATCTCTGGTGAATGAGATATTTTTTGGCAGATTGTGTGAGTGCTGTCTTCCTTGCCCCATTGAACTATAAGCTCTTTGTGGATAGGGTCCGTGTCTCTTTGAGCTCATCAGTTGTCCCCAGAACTTACCAGAATATAGAACTTGTTAAATATTCTGCCATTTATTAAAAATGCATGAATATTGACAATTTGATATATATTTCTCTATGTAGGTATAAGTCAACTTTAAATTTTACTTTAGGAGTAGTTAACATTTGGATTAATCAGGGACCAATTTTCCAGGGCTGCCATCAGATATCACTGTCTGCTCATTAAACATAAGGGATGTTAGAAATAAATGTTATTGGTGAAATAAATGGTGTTCAAGATATCCATTGGTTAGAATCTGCTCTTGCACAAATGGAGTTGTTACAGAAAAAATGATTTATGACACTTGTGAAAGATGGTAAGGCAGACTTTACCTAGGACCATCCAGACAGACGCAGAGAGCACTGTAATTGGATTTTGCACTAGGGGAGAGAGTGACTGGACCCAACTCCCAATACAGCACAGACAAGTGGGACTTTATAGCAAAGGAGCAGAATAAGGGTTAGTGGATGGAAAATTACTAAGTGGGAACATGGAGGGTAAGAGGGAGTTCTGGCTAAACCAATCTAATAGGATTCTTATTGAAGACGGACCAGGTGATCAGACATCACCTGCGGGACACTGGGGGATGAAGAACATGATGAGATATCAAGAATGATCAGTCGTCAAAGGTAGAGGCGTTCTGATTCAACTGACTTCTCAGGGTTCTTGCTAAAACCAGATTTT
The DNA here is from genome assembly GCF_010015895.1 of Lontra canadensis. NCBI lineage: Eukaryota > Metazoa > Chordata > Mammalia > Carnivora > Mustelidae > Lontra > Lontra canadensis. Next base: position 9,904,718 of record NW_022631028.1, read on the forward strand.
ATGACAATGTGCGCAGATGGGCCTAGGAGAAGGTTCAGGAGCCTAAGTTTGTTCAAGTGAAGAATCTCTGCCAGGGTTGAAGAATTAGGTTAACATAGGCCTGGAACTCTGAAGGATCCTGGTCTCTGTGCTCCGGGGAAGACTCTGTTGCCTAAATTGACTAAATGAGAGGTGAACCTCGCTTTGGAACATATTGTGTTTACCTCAGGGTGAAACTTCTGTGCAATGCAATTTATCAAATACTTGGAAACCTGAGAACGGAGGCCTGGCTTGGGCCAGGCCCAGACGGTTTGATTCTCTAGGTCCTGCTTGTTCAGAACTCTTTGTAGGTGTGGTGACCTTCAGCCTGAGACTTGCTTACTCGTGACATACTGCTCAGGTGGGAAGAGGGGGTTGAGGAGAAATATGGCTCGAAATTACCTCTAAACATTGGAGGTTCCCCAGATTCAGTAGGGAAGTTTGGCAACTGTGAATGGCCAAATTGGCTTTGGTCATCTTACAAGAGAGCAATAGACCATTGTTGAATGGAAGAGGCGGTGGTGGGTTAGAGAATACCAAGATAGCATCAACACATCCTGATGACTGATTTATGTGATGTGAGGGAAGAGGTGAGGATGACTGACGCGTTGGTCCTGGGAGCCGGTGTGGGTTGTTTGCAGGAGGCTTATGACTCCATCTTGTAAACTGGGCTGGTCCCTGACTCTATTAGGAAGCAGACAGTGTTGGTCTTTGGTAACCTCTCACCTCTTTCATTGTGCCCATTGTGAAATATTTCTCACCCAGCGCTCTGCCAAGTAACATCCCATCTGCTGATGTGCTGTGCCTGAAGGTCTCATGGTCTTTGTTTTCCAGAAAAGGCACTTTGGAATCATCTGTTTACTCAACCTGTATTGTGATGGTTATGGCTGGAAATCTGTGGGACTCCAGCCCATGTAAATAAATCTGTGCATTTTAGAAAAACTTTTATTTTGAATTCAGTTTAGATGTACTGCAAAGTTACAAAAATAAAATACGTAATTCTCTTATATCTCTTTCTCTGCTTGCCCCAGTCATGACATGGCATACAACCTTGGTGTAATTATCAAGAATAAGAAATTGCTATTGATACAGCGTTCTTAACTACACTGTGGTCCTTATTTGAAATTCACCACTTTTTCCACTTTTTCTCTAATGCCCTTTCCTTCCCAGGATCCCGTTCAGACTCCCACATTGCATTTTGTTGTGATTTTTCCTTCCCCTCCTCCAGTCTGGGACAGTCCCTCCATCATTCCCCATCTTCGTGACCTCAACACTTTGGAAGAGTACTGGCCAGTTATTATTTTATAAACGGACCTTAATTTGGGTTTGTCCAATGTTTTCTCATGATTGGGCTGAGGTTATGCAATTTCAGCCTGAATTCCACAAAACTACTGTGTTTTCCTCAGTGACTGACAGGCAGGAGTTCGTGATGTTGGTATGTCTTATCGTAGGTGATGTTTTCTTTGAACACAATTCTGTAAATTGTTGTTTGCCAGGTTCCCCCTGTATAAAGTAACTATCTTTCCCTTTGTAGTTGACAAACAAATCTGTGATTTTAAACCTGGAAGCTAGCCAAAGGAGGGCAATGACATTTTGGGCAAAAAACAAAACCAAACCCCGTTCTCCTCCTACCAGCCTCTGTTTGAAAAGTATTCATTTGAGAGGCATCTGGGCGGCTCAGCTGGTGAAGCCTCTGCCTTCAGCTCAGGTCATGGCCTCAGGGTCCTGGGATCGAGTCCTAAATTGGGTTCCCTGCTCAGCGGGGAGCCTGCTTCTCCCTCTGCTCCTCCCCGACTCATGCTCGCTCTCTTGCTCACTCTCTGTCTCAAATAAATAAAATCTTAAAAAAAAAAAAAGTATTCATTTGAACACTGTATTTTGTCCTGGAAAACTTAAGCAGAAGGGTTGATGTGCTAAAATAAAGCCATCTTTTGGCTGCTTCAGTGGCAATTTGTGAAGATGAAGAAGAGTGATAATTCCTGTCCCTATACTGCTGTGGTCGTAAAACCTATCTTTGGTCATTTTAGTTTCCTGATTAAAAATGTTTGTTGGGGGGGGCACCTGGGTGACTCAGTGGGTTAAAGCCTCTGCCTTCAGCTCAGTTCATGGCCTCAGGGTCCTGGGATTGAGCCCCACATTGGGCTCTCTGCTCAGCAGAGAGCCTGCTTCCCCCTCTCTCTCTGCCTACTTGTGATCTCTCTCTCTCTCTGTCAAATAAATAAATAAAATAAAATAAAAAAATGTTTGTTGGGTTCCAAATGACTATAGGAAAATGTCCTGACTTCCCAGTATGCTCCCCAGGACCCCCCACAACAGGACAGCTGTGCACTTTCCTGCTTCTGTCCTCCCTTTGTCTTTTGTCTGTCTTCCGCTCTCATGAGCCCCATGCACCAGCTCTGTTCACCCAACAACTGTTCCCTGCGTCTCTGTTTTTGCTTATGCTGTTCTCTCAGCCAGAACACTCCTTCCTATCTCACCTCTACCTTTTAAAACTCTTGTTCCCTGCAGATAAACATAATGATCTCATCAGTAATTAAGCTACTGTCTCTCAGCTCCCAAATCTCCCTCCTCTGTTCTGCTTTGTGATGCTGTGGCCGGGCTACTACAAGCCACATTTCTGCTTGGGCCTACTGCTTCCTGGAAGGCTCTGCCAGGATGAGGTACTAGAGGATCCTGGGAGATGTTTTGTTGCTGCGAACATTACCGCAGTAATTCTTCTCCAACCCAGCATGGCAATGGAATTCGTCTGCTGTTGGGCCAGCAGACCTGGCCACATTCTGCCTGCTCCGACACCAGGACTGGAGGCCAGTGGCCTCTCCTCAGAGGGCTGGGTCCTGCCCCCGGGGGAGTCCCTCCTCTAAGCTCTGAGCTAATGGCAGCTGCCTGGCAGCACCCCCTTCTCAGACATCCAAGTTTCAGCTCGGCAGAAAATGTTCTCTAGGATTCTGAGCTCCAATCATTCCAACCTCTGCCCTGGGTTCCTGCCTTCCTGGCAGTGGTAACTGTCTCCCTATGTGATAGCTTAGTGTCTTCTTTTTGCTTTCTGTGAAGTTAACAATCTTATCTCTAGCTAACCCTATTTTTTATTAAATTCTCTCTTTTGAACAAACTAGAAAACATTGGTATGGTTCCTATCTCCTGCCCGGATCCTGAATGATGTGGAAGTCGGCGCCAGAAGCATTGCTAGGAAGCTAGTACTCTAAGATGGGTTTGGGGATTTGCTCGTGGGGTCCTCAGACTTGAGCACACTGTTGAGTCTTCCTAATGGAAAAGGCACTGCTGTTGATCATGGCACCCTGTGGCCTCATGAGTCATCAGCTTTGTGGTGAAACCCCTACTGAGGCAAGGACTGAGGGGGCCAAGTCACTTCTGCCTTTGACTGTGATGGCTGTCACGATGACTCTTAGGACTGCATTGTGAGGTGGATTTCTGCAAGGACACGGGGACTCTCACAGAAATGGAGTGACAAGCACAGACCTTTAAACTCTCAGCTCACATCCATGGACAGAGGACCAGAGAGCTTCCCCCGCAACCTTAAAGACTTTTTTACCATAGCTACAGTTGGGAATGTTGATGGTGGTGCTGTCTTCATTACCACTGTCTCCCAGGTTAGAGAGAGAGAGGGAGAGAGAGAGAGAATATGAATCAACCAGTTTGGTTCAGCAGTCTTCCCAAGTCTGATTGGCTGTAGTCAGGAAAGAACCTCATAGGGGGAACATGGCTGCTCACAGTGGGAAGCTTTCCCACAGACGAGCACAGAGCTGATACCCCGAGAGGTGTCTCTTGATTACTGTATGGGAGTACAGACCACAGCTTGGGAAGTCTAGTGCTTGGTCACCCTGGAGGTGGGAAGAAGATGGAAGAATTCTTTTCCACTTCAAACTCCACAACGAAGTCTGACCTTGAAACTGAGACTGCCTCTGGTAGTTCTCTGAATTGGTTTTCCTTTCTTTCTTTTTTTCCCTTTAAAAATTGTATTTATTTGTTTGAGAGAGAAAGTGAGTGAGAGAAGCATGAGCAAGGGGGAGAGGCAGAGGGAGAAACAGGTTTCCTGCTGAGCAAGGAGGCTGATTCAGGATTTGATCCCAGGACCCTGGGATCATGACCTGAGCTGAAGGCAGATGCTTAACCGACTGAGCCACCCAGGCGCCCCTGATGTTGGTTTTCTGAGGGACTTTTAAGATTCAGAACACAAGGTTGGCTGCTCTGGGCCTTGGTAACAAAACAAGACTCATGTTTTCCTTTTTGCTCAGAACCCACTGCGGCTTTGGAACAAGGACGGAGGGAGCTCAGTGCTGTATGGTCCCTCAAGGGGCTTGGATCTTTCGGCATCCAAACGAAGTTGTCCCGCAGGCAGAGGAGCAGCCTTCTTGAGGAGGGTTGGGGCTGCTGCGGCGGGGGATGGAGGTGTGTCGTGCTGGTGGGGCTCCTCCATCCTGCAGACACCAGCCAGGACACCAAAATGGAAAGAGACATCAAAGGGATACCCTCGAATAGTGAGAGCTTTGGAAGTGGGGGGAGCAGAGTCCATGTAATTCAGGTAGAAATGGAATTTCATTTGAACTCTTATGCTGCAGAGACTGGGGATTGCTCAGGTGACATTAAAACCTGCTTAACAGCTGTTTTTCTCCCTTTTTAAAGAAGCATCCTTAGTCTGCACCATTAGCCTATGGCAGGCTCTAGTCTTTCTGAAGACGCAGGCCAAGAGAATGACAAAGGGAGCCCTGGACATGAAGGCCTTGGTTTTCCCTTACATGGGTTTTGTTTTGTTTTGTTTTGTTTTTCTCAGTGACACTTTTCAGGGTTTCTAGAAGAATGGAGCTAACTGGCACGGGGCTTCTGAGCGTATCAACTCCCTAGAGGCATTTTGGGGTTTGTCGTTAACAGACTTGGCCAAGCACACATCGAAAGAACTCATTACTCGTTCTACCTGTTGTTTTTAAAAAGGCAGCATTCAAACTCTTTGAATATTTTGCTGTGGGGGTTTTGGCAGAACATATTTCAGAAGGGGCGAGGGATAAAGCGTGGGGAAGAGTACATGAATTTCCTGTGAAGGACGGCTAGCTGGGACACATGGGTGTGTTGCTGGTGGATTTTAAATTAGAATATTTGGAGACCCTGTGGTATTATTTCTGAAGCCCTATACTTATTATTCATGGTTTCATTATGTCCCCTTTTATTCACACACACACATCTGAGGGTGGGGTAGGGGAGGGGGCAGGTGCTGGGCTTGGCCTTAAAAAAACAAACAAACATAAAACTCGCCATATATTTTAGAATTATAGGTGCATGCATTTTTTTTCCCTCCCATCAAATCTTACTTTTCCATTTTAGCCGCATAAATGGTTGTCATAGTGACATTTGCTTCAAGCCTTCATAGCTTTGGTACAGAGCAGAGAGCTCTGGCAGTGTCTGGTGACCGTAAATTCAGCTCTAACTGTCCCCTTAGCTCTCTGAAACTCATCAGAAACGAGGTCTGCCACGGAGCTGCTCCTGCTCTCACAGAGCAAGTGAAAATTACATTGAAATCAGGTTACAACGGCCCCTTTGTCTGAGTTTTACAGAGGGGTGCTATTCATTTTTAAGGAAAAGTTTGCTCATTCAGCATTTTAAAGGGCATTTAGCCAGTAAAAGTCATGGTTCTCTGCCATCCAGCAGTAAAGTAGGACATTGAATCCCTTCGAACAATCTCTGCATGTCTTAGGTCCCGAGTTGTGTCTTAAAAGTTGTGAGATGGTCCAAAGAATAACGTTTATGAGACTGACGTGCTACCTACTGCACTAACGAGGCACCTAAGAATAATGTTTAAAAATGTCTTCCAGTTGACCTCAATGTCTCCTTTTTGGTAATATTTGGCTAATGTTATTTGATAAAATAATATTTGATAAAATAATAATATATTAAGATCTAGCATCGTCTCTAAGGCTACTTCTTCCTGGATTTTTTTTTTTCAATTAGCAATAATCACGCCTCGGATAAACCTCATTGGCTACGATACTGCCACTGCGCAAAAATTGGATTTTTTTTTTTTTAAATCAAAGGGTAAAACTGTAATCCAAAGGCAGAGAATTGGGGAGAATCTCAGCATTTGGAGGTTCTAATTGAGTTATTGGCAAGACTGGAAGACCACAGAGGTGGAACAAATCAATGGGAGGACATAGAAAAGCAAATTCCCCATCCTAACTCAGGATGGGGGTCTGTGAAGGGATCAGGTGTTGCCACCAACCCTTCCTAGGGGTCCTGTGGGCCTTCACCTGTGGCCAGTCTAACATCCAACAGACCATGGTAGACAGCTGCCATCAGTGGCACAAAATATGGAAAAAACAAACAGACAAAAAAAGGTAACACAGCGTAACACAGAATAACAATTCTTCTGGGATGCTTCTGGGATGCTTTTAGATGCAAGAAATAAAATGGCACCCAAGAATGGTTTCCTTAGTTTGGACTTAATTTTCTTCTCCTAATAAGTTGTTGAGAGGTAGAGAATTCCAGAGTTGGTTCTCCGTTGGCCCAGAATGCCATGGCTCTGGGTGATTGTCTCTGCAAGGGTCTGGCCCTTCCCTTCCTGGTTTAAACATGGCCACCACCACCCCTAAGTCCATATCCCAAGTCCATACATCCAGAGTTGGAAGAAGGGAGAAGAAGAACATGCCTTACTTGCTCATCCATTTCCCATGCTCTCTTTCTTTTTGAACTCCAGATCCTGGCTGGTCCCTGGAATGTCCACTTATGTTTCCTTGGTGGAACTATATCACACAGCTGTCCCTAGCTGCAAGGAGGGCTGAGGAAGTGAGTATCTGGCATTTTCAGTCTCTCCTGGGTTGGGATAGAATTTGCCAATAGAGTAGAAGAAAGAAGTGAATGGTTGCCATGCTGGCAACCAAAAAGTATCAGCCATAGACAAAGTTTTAGAAATGAAATGATTGAATGACATTGTTTTATCCATCTTATTTATGAGGAAACTGGCACCAGAGGAGGTTGGTGTCAGACCAGAGATCTGAGTCTAGATCTTCTAATTCCCGATGTAGAATTTGAGGTTGACGGCGACTAACATCTGAGTTGCACATTCCAGCTGGCACAGCAAGGGCTCTGTTTAGCATGTATTAGTTTGCTTAATTTTTGCCTTTAGCACTGGGGGGTGGGGATGCTGCTGGCTTCTCGGAGCGGAGGGCACATATGCTGTAGCTTCCCACTTCTGCTGAAAAGTGGCAAATCATTTCTTCCTAATTAAAGATCAAACATTATTTCAGATGGTCCCCTTCCTAAGATGTCATGGGAGATGTTCCTCGTATCTGTCAATGGTACTGATCATGTTGTCATTTTTGGCAACTAATTCCTGGAATGAATAATAAAATTATAATAATCTTGCACCAGAGGGAGGACAACCAATTTGTAAAGTCCATTAAGAACTGAGCAAAGGATTGTCCTCTAATGAGATGGAGCGCGTCAGGGAGACCGTACATCAAGCTCCTCTGTCACAGATGCACAAAGGGACCCGGAGGGAGGGGCTCCTGTAATGCTGGCAGACAGGGCGGGTTGTCTTGGATGCACATTTACGTATTGTCATTGATCAGCTGGCGGAGAAGAGGATGACAAGCAGAACACCAGGGTTCTCCATTGTGAGGCTCAGGGTGTGTTTCTGCCACCATTGATTCATTCCCCAAGGGGGAAGGAGCATTACTCACCATTTCCTCGTGTGCCAGAAAGAGAAATGGAATCAATGAGCATATCATCTCCTTGTTGGAAAATGACAGCTCCCTGATTATAAATCCCGAATAAATTGATGGAAGAGCTGTTCAAACTTCGTAGATATAAATGTTTTCTGGGATTAATGGGAAGTTATTCCTAGAAATGACTTAGAGTTCAGGAACCAATCTCTGAGCAATTGGTTTTTGGTTTTGTTTTCCTTCAGATGTCACAGGCCCCCCCAAGCAGCTGAGTGTGGATGGCCAAGGTGGTCCATCCAGCCCAGCCCTGTACACCACCACCTTCCTCATTTTTTGTTGCCACGCATTTACAGATTCAGAAAAGCCAAATTATCCCTGCCTTCTGGAGGAAGCTTCTTCCTGTTGAAAGTCCTTTAGAGGAGAACTTAAAATGTGAAGACCTACCTGTGACCTCTGGGGAGACATAACCACTCCCTTGAAGGACGGAAGCCAAAATACTGCTTGTTATTGGGTCTTTTAGAATAATAATAAAAAAAACTTTATTCAGTAGCTATCTTAACATTTTTGTTTTCATGTCCTTGTAAACGAGGCTATTGAGTCACTTAACTGTCACTTTGGGAAGGGATTGTGCCAACAATGGCTTATTTTCTAAAACATCAGGATTTTTCTCCATTGTGACGTCTAATGGTCATTGGGGGACGTCACTTGTTATTTGTATTAATGTTGATACTCTCATTGAGTGAATGCTTTTATAAGTGGGACTGGGTCTTTTGTCCAGCACAAGGAGCATGTGGGCACTTCATAAGTACCAATCAATACCTTTTGCTGATAGTGGAATGCAGACCCATCCACTTCCCAGATGGCTCCATAGGGAAAGATGCTCTTATAGCTTGTGCTTTATTCTAAAGAAGACATGAGGGGCTGCCTGCTATAGTCCCTTTGTTTGAGTCTGGGCTCAATGTGACATTTACCCAGGCAATGCCACTTCTGTGTGCTGGTTGCTGGGGAGCCAGAAATACATTTCTCCTTTCACTTGATTTGCTATAATTCTAATTTACCCCAAGAGTGGGCTGGGTGAGGAGGGGGGGGTTGTCTTTAAGTCTGCCAACCTTCTTAACTGCCTTGAGCCAATACCTTACTTAGTCTCTTGTTAGATTTGAAGAAGCTAGAGACTGAGGCTTGAGTTCTTCTGCCATTAACCCTTCTCTTAACTTTTCCAAAGGAGGCAGAATTCTGAAACTCCTATCTTCTTGCTGTTTGTACGTGAATTGATTCATTCCACCTCCTCCTTCATCCTCCAAAGTCCTACCACCAGATGGATGTGAAACAATTTCCAGAATTGGATAGTGGATAGGGAGAAGGGCATAGGGAACACATTAAGAATTAGATAGCACTTTTTTTTTTTTAAACCAGTGCCTTGGTTTCCATCACCATGGGGAAACCTCACTGGTCTTGCCCGCTCAGGTTCTGACTACTGTGAAGCCCTTCTGCCCTCCTGTTTGCTTATTAGGTCAACAAATAGGATTGAGCATGTTCTGTGCACCAGGTGTGAGCAGTAGATGCAAACAGACATGATGCGACAGGGCTTTTGGTCTAGGATGGAGGGGGAGAGAGAGACAGGAGGAGAGATGAAACACACGACACACACATATTCTAGCGCAACTGTGAGAAGGCCTGGGAAGGAGAACAGGGTTCTGTGAGCAAGATTAATATCTTCCCTGCTTCTTTTGTATTTTTGTAAGCCTCCCTCTTTTTCAGGTTGCCTATGAAATTCCCATTCCCTCCCTCCCTCTCCCACCTCCTCCCTCCCTTTCTTCCCTCTTTCTGTTGACTCTTTGTTCCAGATCTGTCTCGGGTTTGGGATCCTCATCTCTCTTACCCAAGAGGTCACCAGGGTACTTCCTTAAAGAAAGTGCTATCTTCCTCATAGGAAATATGCCGCCACTCTCCTATGGGAAGACATCTAAGATTTGGGCTATTTTAAGTTGCAGTTACTTCCTTCCTGAAATACTGTGTCAGTGTTGTGTTTCTAAGTACGAGATGTACACAGTGAGGGGTGAAAGTTGTGTTTAGATGGTCTCTGGGAGAATGTTAGTTAACACACATCTCATGGAGATACAGAGATTTTCTCCTTCTTTGGAGCTATAATTGATATATATATATATATATATATATATATATAATATCATATTAGTTACAAGTGTGTGACATAATGATTCAATACTTGTATTTATTGCAAAATGATTACCATAATAAATTTAGTTACCATCCATCACTACCCAGTTAAATTTTACATGGGCATATACACGCACATACACACGACACCTATAATTTCATTTCTTCTTATTACCTCTCCCTTCCTTCTCTCTTCTTACTTTCCACACTCACTCAGTGGTGACCCCTGACACCAATCAGTTACACATGTATGTGACAACCAACACTTCTATAATACTTGTTATATTCCAGGCACTGTCCTAAGAGCCTATTACAGATAGATACTATTTTTTTAATTGAAATATATTTGACGCACAATGTTACTTTAGTTGCAGGTGTAAACATTGCAATTGGACAGCTCTGTGTATTACGCTGTGCTTGCCTCAAGTGTAGCTACCATCTGTCACCATACAACCCTAGTATAACACCATCGACTCTATTCCCTGTGCTGTACCTTCCATCCTTATGACTTTTTCATCCTATAACCAGAAGCCTGTATTTCTCACTCACCTTTGCCCATTCTGCCCACACAACCACCAGTTTGTTTTTGGTATTATGTGTCTCTTTCTACTTTTTTTTGGTTTGTTTGTTTCTTGATTTGGTTTTTTAGATTCCACATATCAGTGATATCAAAGAGTATTTGTCTTTCTCTGTCTGACTTATTTCAGTGAGCATAATCCCCTCTGGGTCCATCTGTGTCATTGCAAATGGCGAGATCTCATTCTTTTTCATGGCTGAGTAATATTCCTTGTGTGTATTTACCATCTTTTCCCTATCCATTCATCTACTGATGGACACTTGAGTTGCTTTTTATATGCTGGCTGTTGTAAACAAATTGATACTCTTAATTGGGTCCAGGAGAATATCTCAGCTTTATGCTGGTGTGACTTGGTTATTTTCCTCTCCAAACCTGTAGTGAGCGGCCCTTGGCTCAAAACTCCAACATCTAGTTAGAGTTCTAGAATTCTGTCCTGTTTCACTTTGCTGTCTTCTTTTTAAGGTTATCTCCTTCCTATAGCAACTGATTCAGTTTATTTTGAAAATAACATTTTTAACGCATATTCTAACTATGTAAGTGTTGGTTGTGTCTGGGAGGAGGAAAATCATGCAGTTGGTTGCAGCCACTAAGACTTGAACGTCATGTTACCATATGTGTGAGCAGACAACGCAGTAGGAAGTTGCTGTTGCATGGCGCGGGTGGGGAGAGTACGCGGAGGCAGTCAAAAGACCTGGTATGAATCCAGGTTTTGCCACATCTCCTCCACATGGCCTTGGACAAATCTCTCTTCTCTTTCAGCCTTGATTTTATCTCCTTCCAAATAATGATGAATACCAGACTGCTGTAAAGATTAAATGAGAAAAAGCTTGAGAAAATGTTTGGCATGGCATCTGGCAAGTAGTTGGTGTAGAAAAATTTTTGTGTTTAAGTGGGAGTTGCAACATTTTATTGAATTAGCAAGTGACTATTAAAATAAAAAGACATCATTAGGAACAGCTGCTGTGTGTTCCTAGCACTGAGTTGTCAGTGATGACCAAGACAGCCCGGGCCCTCTGCTCACAGAGCTTCTATGTGCAGAGACAGACGAGACACATTTTACACAGATTCTTGGAGTGAGGGCTGTGATCAGAGGGAGGAAGACAGTGCTATGGGAGCATCTAACAAGCAGGTCTTGCAGTCACTGGGGAATGAAAAATGTTTAGCGGAACAACCGTAACAAGAAATTGCTTAAACTGAGCCCCCTGAACTGTGTAGGTGTCAGCTAGGCAAAGAGGAGAGGGAGAGAACAGCATTCTAGACGGTAGACACTTCCACCTGAGAACTTGACACCGACATTTGTACACGGAGCCGATAAACTCATCCAACAAGCAAGCTCGGTTTATGGCCTCTATAAAAGGGTTTCATCCATTCCTAGTTCTCAAGGCAGTCCCTTTATAGTGGTGATCTTTCTTCCTGTTTTATATTACAACTGAAGCTGTTCCTTTTCCAAATTGCCTGGCAGCCAGAGGAGTTTTATGCATCCTTGGGTCTCTAGAAACAAGCCATTGTTCCAAATCCTCAATTTCTCCCTCTCCACTGGTCTATTATGTGCCATTCCCTACTCTCCTACAGGCACTTCATTGTCCTTAAAATGAGAATCTCATTCCGTGATTGCTGTTTCTGTTGTTTTTTTTTTTTCCCCTGGGAGTCTTATTTGATGAGGAGAAGAAGATCAGATTAAATGCGCTATTAGATACATCTCCCTCTCTATTTTTGGCTCACTTTGAAAGGAAGGTCTATGTCACCGTTTACCATGTTGCGCCATATAAAGAGAACATTTCAGAAGCCAGATGTGAAGCAGGATGGAGGGGGGGAGGTTTAAAATGTTGCTATTTTTTGGCTTTTTAAAAAAATCACTATTTATGTAAAGGTAACTTGACCATTAAGGGACATTTTCGCTAACATTGTGCTTCTCATGTGTTTCCAAGTCAGGGACTCCTTCGTTCTGCAAGTTTCCATTTCTATTTTCATTGCTTTAGAAATAGCTCTGGTTTTGTGTGGTCTAATGTCATCTCTTGCTGGCATACTAAGCATGAGCTATACCATGACTGTTTGTTTTAAGATTTATTTATTAATTTTAGAGAGAGAGAAAGAGAGCATGAAGGGAAGGAGCAGAGGAAGAGGGAGAGGGAGAATCTCAAGCAGACTGCCTGCTAAGAGCGGAGTCTGACATGGGGCTCGATCTCATGACCTTGAGATCATGACCTGAGCTGAAATCAAGAGTCAGATGCCTAACCGACTGAGCCTCCCAGATGCCCCCATGAGTTTCTTGAATAGGTCTTGTCCCCACTCACCCCTTAGAATGTCTAATGAAGCACCTGCCTTGTAAAATGATCTTCTGCCTGGAATATAGACCACCACCCCCTATCCACCTGGACAGCACTTTATGGTCTTGGCTGACACATAACCTCTGGGAAGCTCTCTCTGAAAGTGCGAGATGAAGTTGGAGCCTCCCCTCCCCCCGCCATGTTCATATAAGACTTGATAATTTTACCTTCAGGGTACTTATTGGAACTGATGATATTTGCCTGATTACTTGTTAGGTTGCCCCCAAGTCTACTGAGGTTGGGGATGAGCTGCCCATGTTCACAGCTGTATGCCCTGTGTCTAGCAAAATCCCCACACCTAGTGGGGATTCAATAAGTATTTAAATGAATGAGTGAATGAAGTAATGAGTAAATAATGTGAGCGATAATATGTGGACTTGGTTTTGAAAATTCAAAATCATTGACAGTATTTTCCGAGTCTTTTGATACATTTCTTTATTTTCACCCAAGACACATCCCTCTTAAAGATAGGCTAAAGATAAAACACTAGCTTGGGTTTCAGATCATCTCCATTGCTCAGGGCAATCCTGCAATATCTTTGTTCCCAATTTATGCTGCATCTATAGAATAGTACTGCAGGAATGGTTTTCTAATAGAAGGACTCCGAGCAAATAATTCAGTGTCTGGGGCAGGATGTTGAGGGGAGAATAAAATTATTCAGATCCTGACTTGCATCTGGCCAAGGGCCTTCGTCCTTGAATTCTCATCTGTAAATTGGGGATATTCATACTCATTCAATTTCATGGAGTTGGTGTGATTAAATGCTGTCTATATATATTTTAAAGATTTTATTTATTTGAGAAAGAGAGAGAGAGAGACAAAGCACAAGCAGGTGGAGGGGCAGAGGAAGAGGGAGAAGCAGGCTCCCCGCTGAGCAGGGAGCCCATTTGGGGCTTGATTCCCAGGGCCTTGAGATTATGACCTGAGGCAGACACTTAACCGATTGAGCCACCCTGGTGCCCCTAAATGCTGTACATTTGGATGCAGCATCAGTAAAATAGATCGAAGTGACTGTAAAATGATCCTTAGAGCAGTGGCCTTTGTTGGCAGTATGAATTAAATTATAAATAAAAAGTTCGGATTAATTTTTGCAGCTATGATGCAATGCCAGGCACTGGTGGAGTACTCAGTAAATTCTAGCTGATCTGGTGGTGTTCATTCCTATTAATTTATGAATACACTTGTCTGCTTGCCTCATCCTGAGGCACCAGGGAAAATGAAATCATATTCTAAACTACTGGGAGTGACAGCAAATACGGCAGTGCTAGCCATACCTCTGCCATCTTGAGAACTCCTTGTCAAAGGAGATCTCAAGCATCTCTCACATCAGCCTCCCCTTTGCCACCCTCTCTTCTGCTCTCGCTCGTGGCAACTCCAGTGACAAAACTTCACCCTGTAACAGGGAGGATGGTGACAGGTGGTAAATGACTGTGAAGAAAAACTCTTGGGTAGAGGTTGAAGATGAACACGTGCTTTACAGATTTCCCTGGAGGCTCTCTTCAGAGAGTTTCAGCCAACTGACATTATTCATGATCTAGCGTGAAAAATTGGTACCGAGACCACTTTCAGCTTTGAAGTTAATTTGAGCTTTTTATTTTCTTCTGTGCATTTAAGATATTGGACCATGTTAGAGGTGCTGCTGTACTGTGGGGCGAACCTCTCTCACCCCTGAAGCAGTATTCCTTGCCAATCAGATTGTTGTGGGTAATTAAATACTGTTGACATCTTTTTGGAAATCACCTTGAGACTTAATAATATGCTTTTATGCTTAATTTTTGTGGAACTGGGTTCACGTTAGCATTTGATTCTTCTGTTCGGTATGCTTTTCTGCCTGCAAGTAGAAGACAGGCATCTCCTCTCTACCTCTGTAGATCAGAGTATGCCTAGGATTTCTGGGATGTTACCAGAATGGGATTAACAGTAACTCTGGAGTTTATATAGCTTAATTAGAACATCACAGTGATAGGATGTGAAAGGCAGAAGAATGCTGTTATAGTGTGCATGTTTGTACCTGCACTTACATATGAACACGTGTGTGTTCTGACATATATAATATGTTTCCAGCGCCTTAAAACAGTTGTCACTTGCCAAGATATATAAATGACATAGAGCAACACTTTCAACTTAGAAATTATGCTTGGGAATGATAGTGATGTGAATGTGATCAGCCATTTTTACCTGTTCCCTTCTGCTCCAGTTGATGGATCAGTCTATCATGACATCACCCATGAGACATTCATAGCCTTACAAATCATTCTATCACTACATACTGTGTGTTATTTGCAGCAGCTTGATTTTAAAATTGAATTATTGGCAGGACTTCCAGGTATGGCTGAGTAAGGAGGTCAGTAAATCCTTTCCCCAAAATGCATCTATAAAGCTGGACAAAATGGACAAAAACAAGCATTTCAATATCCTGAAAAATTAGTCAATGGCAGGAAACAATCTGAGTAGCATTTGTGCTTTAAAAAAAAAATGCTGGAGGGTGGAGTCAGGGTGGCCGTGTCCGGCAGTTTCCGCGCGGTTGTCCAGAATTCTAAGGCTTTCTGCAGAGATTTGAAAAATGGCAACAAATGAAAGTGTCAGCATCTTTAGTTCAGCATCCTTGGCTGTGGAGTATGTAGATTCACTTTTACCTGAGAACCCTCTACAAGAACCATTTAAAAATGCATGGAACTATATGTTGGATAATTATACAAAGTTCCAGATTGCAACATGGGGATCCTTGATAGTTCATGAGGTCCTTTATTTCTTGTTCTGTTTACCTGGATTTTTGTTTCAATTTATACCTTACATGAAAAAGTACAAAATTCAAAAGGATAAACCAGAAACATGGGAAAACCAGTGGAAATGTTTTAAAGTACTTCTCCTTAATCACTTTTTTATCCAGCTTCCTTTGATCTGTGGAACTTATTATTTTACAGAGTATTTTAATATACCTTATGATTGGGAAAGAATGCCAAGATGGTACCTGCTTTTGGCAAAATGCTTTGGCTGTGCGGTGATTGAGGATACCTGGCACTATTTCCTGCATAGGCTCTTACACCACAAAAGAATATATAAATATATTCATAAAATTCATCATGAGTTTCAGGCTCCATTTGGAATGGAAGCTGAATATGCACATCCCTTGGAAACTCTGATTCTTGGAACTGGATTTTTCATTGGAATCATGCTTTTATGTGATCACGTCATTCTCCTTTGGGCATGGGTGACTATTCGTTTGATAGAAACTATTGACATCCATAGTGGTTATGACATTCCTCTCAACCCTTTAAATCTGATCCCTTTCTATGCTGGTTCTCGGCATCATGATTTCCACCATATGAACTTCATCGGAAACTACGCTTCAACGTTTACATGGTGGGATAGAATTTTCGGAACAGACTCTCAATTTGTTGCTTACAATGAAAAGATGAAGAAGATTGAGAAAAAGACTGAATAAGTATCTCATCTATACCTTCCTGAAGGTACACACTTTTCCTGAATTGAAGCAAGTAGCTAACATTGCTTCTGCAGAGCAGAAATAAACATGTGTCTTGGCTGCTAAGTGATACAGAGAACATTAACAACCTTTAATTATCTTCCTAGTGGGAACTTTTTCTACTTTACATAAAAGCTCTGTATGTGTAGAAATAAATAAATATGTATTTAAGTACGATTTTTCATGAGGAAGTGGTAAAGGCCATGTTGCTAACCTTACAGAAAGGTTTTAAGTAATGGAAGAAGTAATAATCTGTGTCTTTCCCCAGCAATATCATAGTCCTGAAGTTGAAATTGGTCTTTAAAATCTTCTAAATATATAGTGGCCATTTCAGAAACTCTCTTAGTAGGGTGTTGGCCTCGTATTGAACTTTAAACATTTTTTGGAATTGCCTAAACATCAAAGTATCATGGGTTGAACCCTATCAATTGACAGCGTGAGTGAGGCTGCCGAAGCAGGAAGAGCCAGCACGGAGAACTTCACTCTTGTCCTGAGCCGACTGGTTTGGGGTGATTCTCTTTCTTTGAGAAGTCCTTTGGGATTGCACTGTACTACTGGTGTCTATAAATTAAGGCATTTCTGAATTGTAAGTGGAATATTTTAGTCAAGGTTTTCGGGTTACTTGAAATTTTTTAAAAATTGAGCTTTATTTCTGCTATTTACCCTTTCATTTTTGTATATCAAGTTTTCATTATACTTAAAACTGTATCTTGAAACGTGAACTGACTTGCTGTATTTGCACTTTGAACTATTGAAATAAATGTGATTTTTTTGTCTGATTATCTGGGTTCCAATTTTGAACATCAGTTGTTTTATTTTATTCTTATAAAGAAAAGTACAGAAATCATTATATTATTGTTTTGCAATAAAAGGAATAATTCTAAAAAAAAAATGCTGGAATTTGGGTACTTCTGGGAGTCTGAGGTGTTTTAGTCTGAAGCTGCTTTCTTTCCCAACTCAGGTTGGGTAAATTGCACAGCCACAGTAGAAGGGGGCTTGCGTGAATTTGGTGTAGAGGTGTTATTAATGAAAGTGATGACCTTGGTGACCAGGAAGTAGAAAGGTCTACTAGCCTGAGTTTTCGGGCAAACATGTTCCCTGCTGAGGCTTTGCAGGTGCATAGCAGAGACCAGAGAAAACCTCAGCTATTCATACACTCCTGGCCAACCCTAGAACTTTCCACATCGCCCAGAATACATGGAAAGGCCTAGCAGTGAACAAAAGCTGGGGCAGACTTAAGAATAGCCTGACCTTTTAATGTCCACTTCTACCCTCTACCATCAGCAAAAGATATTATGCTACCTTTTCCCAGTCATTAGCTGACTACTGAGCTATGGCGATACAAGAGCAGCCCGCATGAAGCCAGACTTAAAAAAATAAAATCAAGGGCCCCCCGGGTGGCTCAGATGGTTAAGTGTCTGCCTTCGGCTCAGGTCATGATCTTCGTCTCCTGGGATTGAGCCTTGGGTAGGGCTCCCTTCTCAGTGGGGAGCCTCCTTCTCCCTCTCTCTCTGCTGCCCCTCTGCTCTCTCTCTCGTGCAACCCCCCCAAATAAAATCTAAAAAAAAAAAAAATCAAGAATTAAACAACAACAACAAAAACCTGAGCTGAAACACAGAAGCCACACACTCTGTAGGAGACAGGCTTCAAAGTTTAGCCAGTGAAAATTTCTGAATAAATAGAACCAACTAAATGGCAACAGCAGCCATCAGAGGGGGAAAATCAGAATCCAGATTGCTACAACATATTATCTAAAATGTTAAGTGTTCAACCAAAAATATGAGACATACAGAGAAACAGGAAAGTCTATAATTGGAAGAAACCACGGTGGATAGGACGCTCTGAACGTCCCCAGATGTTAGATTTAGCAAAGATTTTTAAACAACTATTATAAATATATCCAAAGAGGTATAGAAAACTATGCTTAAAGAATTAAAGGAAGATGTATTAGGGTTTTTCAGAGAAACAGAACCAATAGTATTTTTTTCCATTATATATTAATTAGTTTACATGATTATGGAGGCCAAGAAGTCCCATGATTTTCCTTCTGAAAGCTGGAGAGTCAGGAAAGCTGGTGGTATAATTCAGTCTAATTCGGAAGGCCTGAGAAGTGGGGGTAGGAGATGCTGATGGTCTAAGTCCTGATCCTAGTCTGAAAGCCCCAGAGCCAGGAGTACTGATGTCTGAGGGCAGGAGAGGATGAACGTCCT
Source organism: Lontra canadensis (assembly GCF_010015895.1). Lineage (NCBI taxonomy): Eukaryota > Metazoa > Chordata > Mammalia > Carnivora > Mustelidae > Lontra > Lontra canadensis. Next base: position 9,923,176 of record NW_022631028.1, read on the forward strand.
TGCTCAGAGCACATTTACCACTCCTTTGCCTTTTTATTCTGTCTGGACTATGAAGGGATTGAATGGTGATTCCCCACATTGAGGTGGGCCATCTGTTTACTCAGCTCACTGATCCAAATGCTAATCTTGTCCAGAAATACTCTTACAGACACCCCCGGAAATAATTATTACTAGTTACCTGGGCATCCCATAGCCTGGTTAAGTGGACATACAAAACTAGGCATCAGAGGAAGTATGACAATAATTAACAACTGAGTCTCAATAAGGAGATAGAAATTATGGAAAAAAAAAAACCCACATGGAAATTCTCAAGTTGAATACAATAACTGACAGCAATAATTCCTAAAGGGATTCAAGATAGCTGAAGAAAGCCTCAGTGGACATGAAGACAGAGCAGCAGAAATGATCTATTCAGAGAGGGGGAAAAAAAAGAATAAAAATAAGAGAGCTTCAGAAAACATGGGACATCAAATATATCAACATAAATATAATGGGAGTTCTAAAAGAAAGAAGTGAAAGAAGGGAATAAAAAGCTCTTTGAAAAAGCAGTGGCTGAAAACCTGCCATGGTTGATGGAAAACACACATCTACCAGGGTCAACATCCCCCAGGTAGGGTAAAGCCAATGAGATTATCATTCAGATGCATTACAGCCCAACTCTTGAAAGTGAAAGGCAAAGAAATTCTTGAGAATTCGAGAAAAATGGTTTCTTACAGGCAGGGGAAGTATCAGTATGATGAATGATCAACTGACTTCTCCTCTGAAACAATAGAGGCCAGAAGGCAGTGGATGATGTAGTCAAAGTGCTAAAGGAAGGAAACCAGGGGTGCCTGGGTGGCTCAGTTACGTGTCTGCCTTCAGCTTAGGGTCCTGGGGTAGAGCCCTGAATCAGGATTCCTGCTCAGTGGGGAGCCTGCTTCTCCCTCTCCCCCTGCTTGTGCTTGTGCTCTCTCTCTCTCAAATAAATTAAAAAAAAATTTTTTTTAAGAAGAAATCCAAAACCATAAACTAAAAATACTATATCCAGAAAAACCAGCCTTACAAATGGAGGAAAATAAAGACATTCCAGGATAAGCAAAGGCTGATAAAATTGGTTGCTGGTAGACCTACAAGAAATATTTAAGAAATCCTTCAGGCTTAAAGAATAGGACATTAGGTACATCTTGAATCCATAAAAGAAGACAAAAAAGCACCAGAAATGATAAATATAGATTAACATAAGAAACTCTGTAAATATATCTTTCTGATAACCTCTCTAATCTTTCTAAAAGATAAAGAGCTAATTATAGCACTGTTTTATATATATATATATGTATATATATATAATATATACACACATATACAGACACAAAAGAGCAAGGAATGGAGCCATGCTGAAGCAGAGTTTCTATATTTTATCAGAATTATGTTAGTATTAATCTGAAGTAGGTTGCAATAAATTAAGACACATGTTTTAATTCCCAGCACAGTCACTAAGAAAATAATAAAAAATTAAAATATTTCATAGAAGAATTAAAATATTACACTAGAAAGTAGTTATTTAATGCAAGAGAAGGAGATCAAGAAGAAACAGGAACACAAAAAGGAAACAGAAAATAAAGTGGAAAATTTAAATCCACTGGGAATGATCTAAATACCTTAATCAAATGGCAGAGATTGTCAAACTAGATTTTTTCAAAAAGCAAGACAATCTCTTACCTACAACACAAAGAGCATGATTCATAAGAGAGAAAAAAAATCTATATATTTGTTGTCCATCAACTGGTGAATGGACAAACAAAATGTGGTGTATCTGGGCAATGGAATCTCATTCAGAAATAAAAAGGAATCCATACATGCATACCATGGATGATTCTCAGAAACATTATAAGAAGCCAGAGGCAAAAGACTACCTCTTGTATCATTCCATTTATAGGAAGTGCCCAGAAAAGGCAAATGTAATAGAGCCAGAAAGCAGAACAGTGATTGCCTTGGGTGGGGGAAACAAGTAAGGATTAAGTAAAAGTGGTCTTCATAGAATTTTGGGGGTTAATGGCTAAGTCTTGTGGTATATAAATAAAACCTCAATAAAACTGTTTTAGAAAACACTAATTTATAAAATATTGAATTATAATTAGAAAGTCTTATTAAACAATTCAGATATATTATCCCAGTATTTGGATTTCTGAACAAATGATCTTCTATTCTACAGTCAGATAGGAGAAGAGCTATTTGAAATGAGTATTTCTCACACACAATTTAATGTTATGTAGCTATGGTTCGCACATATGCAGAATTATACTGTGAAGTTACTGCTTTCCCAATGAATGAATAAGGACCTTCCTTTGAAGATACTCTTGTTACCTGCCAACTAGCTCAGGTTTTTTTTATAATGCTACTTTATGGACATGTTTTCAAAATATCTTCCTACATAGCATTCCTTCCTCGTACATTTTATGATATAAATATGTTCTTTTCTATAGTCAGCATACTACACCACACGCTGTCATCCGCTAGTGTTTGGCAGGCAATAGTGTGTAATTGCTGCTGAGGAGTGTCACTGTGTGTACCATACAGTATGATCTTTTGGCCAGTGAGCGTTCTCCATGTTGAGTTGAGTGTGGAGTTTACTTCTCTGCAGTCTCCCCTTCCGCCATTGTTGTGTAGAGTATAAGAAGAGTCATGGTTCCCAGTGATACCAAAGGCACTCGAGTGATAGTCCAGGCAATGCTCCAGAGAAGCAGTGGGAGAACCTCCAGTTAGTTGGAGATGTAAGACTTGTATGTGGAGAGTGTGGCAGAGGCACTCGTAGGGGAATACTTGAGGAAAAGCAGTCAACGTCATCAGGCAGGCAGGGGCTGGTAGAAGTCCTTTGGCTTTCTGTTGAACAAACCTTGCTAGCTGAGATGAGTGACCAACATTTCCCTGAGGGATTGCAAAAGAAAAAAAGCCCAAGGTAGTCACGTCTCCAAAGATTGAAGAACATGGAAATGATCACATAATTCATGAACTTCTCAGGGCAAGGATTTTCTGGAAAACATGCCTGCGACACAGATTCAGGTAGTGTCCCCTTTTCAAACCAAGCCTTCCCATACCACTCCTGCTTTATGGCTGAGGGGTGGGGTAATACGCTTTTTACTGTAAAAACATAAGCAATCCAGTCTTTCCTTCCTCAGTGCCACTACTCTGGTTTTATTCTACCAAGTCTTGTTTCCTCTACAAGCCTGCACCGCATTGCAATTGGAGTGACGTTTCTGAGTGCACCTTCAGAGAGTGCCACTTTCCTGCTTTCAACTTTAGAGACCAGCCAGTGCCCTCAGGATTAATATGGACTGCAGTGCCTTGTCCTACTTGCCCATCCTGCCTCATTCTTCGCTGCTCTCTGTGTCCTCCCTTTTAGCCTTTATACACTTGGTTCCCCTATTTGGATGATTTTTTTTACCTCACAGCCATCCCACTGCTCAAATACCCTCACCCCTGGCAGTAACTCTTCCTCATTTTCAAGCCTCTGTTTCCATGTCTGGGAGACTCCCCTCTCCCTTAAGTGCTTCAAGGTCATTTCTGTGCTTTTCCCAGTGTTCCCTTAGTATTTCTTAAATCGATTTTCTTGCAGTTACCATCCTTATGGCAGATAGTACTAATTATCTCCCCATAACCATTATACCTTTCTTCCTTATTAGCAGAACCCTGGTTTTTCTCAGACTAACCGTGTGCCCAGTTAAAAATACTTACCTTCCCAGACTCCCTCATAGCTGTGTGCAGTCACGTGATCTGGTTATTGCCAATAAGGTGTAAGGAACTGTCTACTGGGTGTAATTTCCGGATAATCATTTTCACTTTTTAAAAAATTTTTATTTTTTTAAATTTCAGTGTTCCAGAATTCACTGTTTATGTGCCACACCCAGTGCTCCATGCAATACATGCCCTCCATAATACCCACTACCAGGCTCACACAACCTCCCACCTCCCACCCCTCCAAAACCCTCAGATTGTCTTTCAGAGTCCACAGTCTCTCATGGTTTGTCTCCCTCTCCAATTTCCCCCAACTCCTTTCTCCTCTCCATCTTCCCCATGTCCTCCATGTTATTTCTTATGCTCCACAAATAAGCGAAACTATATGATAATTGACCCTCTCTCCTTATTTCACCCAGCATAATCTCTTTCAGTCCCATCCGTGTTGATACAAAAGTTGGGTATTCATCCTTTCTGATGGAGGCATAATACTCCATAGTATATATGGACTACAACTTCCTTATCCATTTGTCCATTGAAGGGCATCTTCGTTCTTTCCACAGTTTGGCAACTGTGGCCATTGAACATTGGGGTACAGATGGCCCTTCTTTTCACTATATCTGTATCTTTGGGGTAAATACCCAGTAGTGCAATTGCAGGGTCATAGGGAAGCTCTATTTTTAATTTCTTAAGGAACTTGAACACTGTTTTCCAAAGTGGCTGCACCAACTTACATTCCCACCAACAGTGTAAGAGGTTTCCCCTTTCTCCACATCCTCTACAACACACGTTGTTTACTGTCTTGTTAATTTTGGCCATTCTAACTGGTGTAAGTTGGTATCTCAATGTGGTTTTGATTTGAATCTCCCTGATGGCTAGTGATGATGAACATCTTTTCGTGTGTCTGTTAGCCATTTGTATGTCTTCATTGGAGAAGTGTCTGTTCATGTCTTCTGCCCATTTTTTGACATGATTATCTGTTTTGTGTGTGTTGGGTTTGAGGAGTTCTTTATAGATCCTGGTTATCAGCCCTTTGTCCGAACTATCATTTGCTAATATCTTCTCCCATTCCATGTGTTGCCTCTTTGTTTTGTTGACTGGTTCCTTTGCTGTGCAGAAGCTTTTGATCTTGTTGAAGTCCCCAAAATTCATATTCGCTTTTGTTTCCTTTGCCTTTGGAGACATATCTTGAAAAAACTTTTTGTGGCCGATGTTGAAGAGGTTACTGCCTATGTTCTCCTCTAGGATTCTAATGGATTCCTGCCTCATGTTGAGGTCTTTTATCCATTTTGAGTTTATCTTTGTGTATGGTGTAAGAGAATGGTTGAGTTTCATTCTTCTACACATAGCTGTCCAATTTTCCCAGCACCATTTATTGAAGAGACTGTCTTTTTTCCACTGTATATTTTTTCCTGCTTTGTCAAAGATTATTTGACCATAGAGTTGAGTCCATATCTGGGCTCTCTACTCTGTTCCACTGGTCTATATGTCTGTTTTTATCCCAGTACCATGCTGTCTTGGTGATCACAGCTCTGTAGTGAAGCTTGAAATTGGGCAACATGATGACCCCAGTTTTATTTTTCTTTTTCAAGATTTCCTTAACATTTTGGGGTCTCTTATGATTCCATACAAATTTTAGCATTGTTTGCTCCAGCTCTTTGAAAAATGCCAATGAAATTTTGATTGGAATGGCATTGAAAGTATAGATTGCTCTAGGCAGTATAGACATTTTAATAATATTTATTCTTCTGATCCATGAGCATGGAACGGTCTTCCATCTTTTTGTGTCTTCTTCAATTTCTTTCATGAGTGTTCTGTAGTTCCTCAAGTACAGATCCTTTACCTCTTTGATTAGGTTTATTCCCAGGTATCTTATGGTTCTTGGTGCTATAGTAAATGGAATCGATTCTCTTATTTCCCTTTCTGTACTTTCATTGTTAGTGTATAAGAAAGCAACTGATTTCTGTACATTGATTTTGTATCCTGCCACATTACTGAATTGCTGTATGAGATCTAGTAGTTTGGGGCTGGAGTCTTTTGGGTTTTCCATATAGAGTATCATGTCATCTGAGAAGAGAGAGAGTTTGACTTCTTCACTGCCAATTTGAATACATTTTATTTCTCTTTGCTGTCTGATTGCTGTTTCTAGGACTTCTAATACTATGTTGAACAAGAGTGGTGAGAGTGGGCATCCTTGTCATGTTCCTGATCTCAAAGGGAAGGCTGTCAGCTTTTTCCCATTGAGGATGATATTCGCTATGGAGTTTTCATAGATAGATTTTATGAAGTTGAGGAATGTTCCCTCTATCCCTATACTTCGAAGTGTTTTAATCAGGAACGGATGCTGGATTTTGTCAAATGCCTTTTCTGCATCAAATGAGAGGACCATGTGGTTCCTCTCTCTTCCCTTATTGATATGTTCTATCACATTGATTTGTGAATGTTGAACCACCCTTGCAACCCAGAGATAAATCCCACCTGGTAATGGTGGATAATCTTTTTAATGTGCTGTTGGATCCTATTAGCTAGGATCTTGTTGAGAATCTTAGCATCCATATTCATCAGGGATATTGGTCTGAAATTCTCCTTTCAGAGATAGGATCAGGTGGGATCTTTGCCTGGTTTGGGGATCAGGGTAATGTTAGCGTCATAGCTTCATAAAAAGAGTCTGGAAGTTTTCCTTCTGCTTCAATTTTTTGAAACAGCTTCTGGAGAATAGGTATTATTTCTTCTTTGAAAGTTTGGTAGAATTCCCCAGGGAATCTGTCAGGTCCTGGGCTCTTGTTTTTTGGGAGGTTTTTGATCACTGCTTCAATCTCATTACTAGGTATTGGTCTATTCAGGTTGTCAATTTCTTCCTGATTCAGTTTTGGAAGTTTATAGTTTTCCAGGAATGCATCCATTTTATCTAGGTTGCTTAATTTTTTAGCATATAACTGTTGATAATAATTTCTGATGATTGTTTCTATTTCTTCGGTGTTAGTTGTGATCTCTCCCTTTTCCTTCATACTTTTATTAATTTGGGTCTTCTCTCTTTTCTTTTGGATTAGTTTGGTCAATGGTTTATTGATCTTATTGATTCTTTCAAAAAACTAGCTTCTAGTTTCATTGATGCATTCTACTGTATCTCTAGTTTCTGTCTCATTGATCTCTGCTCTAATCTTGATTATTTCCCTTCTTATGTGGAGTTGGCTTAATTTGTTGTTGATTCTCCAGTTCTTTAAGGTGTAAAGACAGCTGGTGAATTCTGGATTTTTCCATTTTTTTTGAGGGAGGCTTCGGTGGCTATGTATTTCCCCCTTAGGACCGCCTTTGCTGTATCCCATAGGTTTTAGACTGAAGTGTCTTCATTCTCATTGGTTTCCAGGAATTGTTTAAGTTCTTCTTTGATTTCCTGGTTGATCCAAGCATTCTTTTTTTTAAATTTTATTTTATCTTTTTAAGATTTTATTTATTTATTTGACAGACAGAGATCACAAGTAGGCAGAGAGGCAAGCAGAGAGAGAGGAGGAAGCAGGCTCCCTGCCGAGCAGAGAGCCCGATGCGGGGCTTGATCCCAGGAGCCTGGGATCATGACCCGAGCCGAAGGCAGAGGCTTTAACCCACTGAGCCACCCAGGTGCCCTGATCCAAGCATTCTTAACCCACTGAGCCACCCAGGCACCCCTGATCCAAGCATTCTTAAGCAAGGTTGTCTTTACCTTCCAGGTGTTTGAATTCCTTCTGAACTTTTTCTTGTGGTTGAGCTCCAGTTTCAAAGCATTGTGATCTGAGAATTCATAGGGAATGATCTCAGTCTTTTGGTATTGGTTGAGCCCTGATTTGTGACCCAGTATGTTATCTATTCTGGAGAAGGTTCCGTGTGCACTTGAGAAGAATGAGTATTCTGTTCTCTTAGGGTGGAATGTTCTGTATATACCTATGAGATCCATCTGGTCCAATGTGTCATTCAATGCTCTTGTTTCTGCTTGGATGATCTGTCTATTACTGAGAGTGATGTATTAAGATTTCCCACTATTAATGTATTCGTATCAATATGACTCTTTATCTTGATTAACAGTTTTCTTGATAATCATTTCCATTTAAGAGAGTCTGACCTGACTGGTCTGTACACTGCTTTGCCCTTGTCCTTTACTCTGTCTCCTCTGCTAGGCATTCAGATTTGAGCAGCAGCTAACAGAAGGGAGGCAAAACATGAAGGATGGCAGGGCAGGAGAGCAGCAGTTGTCCAGAGAGAGGCAGTTGTCTGTGGTCTTTGTCGCACAGGCAGTCCTTTGACTGGGACTGCCTACCCTTGTATTTGTTTCTATGTAAAACAGACCTGGTTAAGTCAAATCCCAGTTTGATTAAAGTATTAAGCATACAGGTGTGCCTGGGTGGCTCAGTGGGTTAAAGCCTCTGCCTTCAGCTCAGGTCATGATCCCAGGGTCCTGGGATCGAGCCCCGCATCGGGTGCTCTGCTCAGCGGGGAGCCTGCTTCTCCCTCTCTCTCTGCCTGCCTCTCTGTCTATTTGTGATCTGTCTGTCAAATAAATAAATAAAAATCTTTTAAAAAAAAGTATTAAGCATACAGCTGAACTCATTCCTAACTGATAGCACTGTTTCATTAAATTGGATATTTGCATAACTGACTTTATTTCTAATGACTACCTTCTGCAGAAGGCAGGGACTCTGTCCTCTTCACTGCTGGAATCCCTGTGACTGCAATGACACTGGGCACAACATTGATGTTTAGAAGCGTGTTGAATAAATAATTGGTTCAGTGAATGAATTAAGGCAAAATGGTATGAATTTCCCCATGATTTTTGTTTAGTCTTCCTGGGTATATTCCTATATGGAGCTGGGTCTCAGTATTCCATATGGATTTTTGGCCTACTGTGTAGAACAGCATTTCTCAGCCATGGCATAAATTATGTTTGGGTCAGATGGTTTTCCATGTGGGGAAGTCTCCTGAGGATTGTAGGAGGCTTAGCAGCACTCTTGGCCTCTATCCACTATATCCTACTAGCACCCAGACTTTTCACCTATGGCAAACACCACTGAGTCCAGATGTTTGCTAGATGTCCTCTGCAGGATGAAACAGCCCCTGGTTGAGAACCACTGCTCGAGAGAAGGGATCTGATGTTAAGTTCTATGAACTACTGGGTGGGATGTGCATGTGTGGACCGTTAAATAGCACGTAAAATTAGTTTCGTGTGTGTTCACTGATTTGGGGAGAGGGCCTACAACGCTCATACATCCTCAAGGGAGACAATGGTCCAGCAAAATCAAGAACCATTCGTCTAGAATTTTCTAGCTGTTTTAAAACTTTTCACCATGATTTCCTTTAGCCTCCTGTACACCGTTGCATTTCATAGGTAGAGAAGCCAAGACCACGCTTAATGACTGGGAGTTCTAATTGAGTGCTCAAGCCCAATAACCTAGTAGTGCTTATGAGGCCCACAAAACAAGCCATCTGAAACCTTTTGGAGAGACGTTGTAAATGTGGACATTGAAGACTGTACTTTTCTGCCTTCTAACCTGATGGTCAATCTACTTAACAAAGGAGAATCAGATTGCAGTTCTCAAGCTCCCAGTGCAGCAGTAATTGGGTGAAAAGTAAGAAGAGAAACTCTCATAACAGGTTACTTAAAAATAGTCTCAGGTGAATATATACCAGCAGGAAAATTTAAATTATAAAAAAGAAATAAGATGGATGTAAGCATGACTGAACTGAATTTAATGGTTGATGTTCTCACTTACTTAATCACATAATGCTACTACTTGGGACTCTATTACTGAAGCAAATCGTTTGTTGCATCCAAAGGGAGCCATAATAATGCAGAATGTGCCATGAAATACCCAATTAAATTATTTTAACACATTGGAGATTGTGGGCTGGTACACGTGTCCTAGTCTGACAGTCTGGAGGGTATGATATGTATTTAATATCTGGTTTTATTTCTCCACTCTGGCCTGTATGTGTGTGCGTGTGTGTGTGCGTCCATGTGCCTTCACCACTCTGCTCTAACCATGATAATATTTGAGCGTAACATGGCTAGGAATATAAAAATAAAAATAATCTTTAAATAAAACAGTCACCTCCTAGAGCATGCCTAAGGGAAGCTGGGAGTGTGACAGACCAGGAACTAGGAAATGAGGTTTCCTAAACTTTAAACTATGGCCGAAGCTTAATGCGGTGAATCGGCCAGGGGCATGTACCTTGCTAACTGATAAAATTGAGCTGTCTGCTGGAAACACACGCTTCACTTGCTGGCTTTGCTTTGGGAGAGGGGGAGGGGAGAGAAGGTGGGGAACTATCCTTTTCACCTGTAAAGTGTTTCCATAAATGTAACTTTTAATCGTCCTCGTTATTTTCGACTGTAAGGTTGTAGATGAACCATGTAGGGTTTAGCTATATATAGTATATTGTGAGTATTAAAGTAGCATGCATTCATTATAGGAAAATATAAGAAAATAAGAAATGCCCATAATATTACCGCCAAAGACAACCACTCAGTGTATTTTCTTTTCCTCTGTTTCAAAATCTAAAAAAGTTTTTTTTAAATTTATTTCTTTTCAGTGTAACAGAATTCATTGTTTATGCACCACACCCAGTGCTCCATGCAATACGTGCCCTCCGTAATACCCACCACCTGGCTCCCCCAACCTCCCACCCCCTGCTCTAAAAAATTTTTTTAGAACCGTTCTCATTAATACAGAAAGCTGTGGACATAGCCTGTAACAATGCTTGGGCCCAAGGATAGGAATTATTCATTTTTGTATATAAATGTTTGAGTTTCTTCCCTCCTGAGCCTTGCATCCACACATATACAGAGATGGAATGTCATCCACCAAATTCTCTATTTGTTTCTATTTCTGTCGATAGGCAGATCCATGATGCACACAAGGCTTTATTGCTTTTATTTTTTATTTTTAAAATATTTTATTTATTTATTTGACAGACAGAGATCACAAGTAAGCAGAGAGGCAGGCAGAGAGAGAGGGGGAAAGAGGTTCCCCTGCTGAGCAGAGAGCCTGATGCAGGGCTCGATCCCAGGAGCCTGGGATCATGACCCGAGCCAAAGGCAGAGGCTTTAACCCACTGAGCCACCCAGGAGCCCCGCTTTATTGCTTTTATACAAGAAGGTATATTCTGGGGGATGGGACGAGAAGGGTTCTGTAGAAAAGTTCAGAAGAGAGAATGATAGCATCCCAAGCCCACTATCCTGATAGAACTTAATATGCATGGACACTTAGAAACATAAATGTCCATTTTTTAAAAAGATTTTATTTATTTGACAGAGATCACAAGTAGGCAGACAGGCAGGCAGAGAGAGAGAGAGGAAGGGAAGCAGGCTCTCTGCTGAGCAGAGAGCTTGACATGGGGCTCAATCCCAGGACCCTGGGACCACGACCTGAGCCAAAGGCAGAGGCTTCAACCCACTGAGCCACGCAGGCGCCCCATAAATGTCCATTTTTTAATTTTTATTTTACATGAATGGGATCCTACTACCCCATCTCCACTGTGTTACAAAATGCACCCCACCCCCCCCTTCCAGGTGGATACAGTTCTCATTCATCTCCTCAGGTCTGTGGAGGGCTCCAACGGAGGCAGCAAGCCTTGACATCTTCCCCTCAGCAGTATGTGGAAGACACACAACGATCATACGTAGATGTCCCATCACCACTGCATCAACGTCCCCCACAAGAGGAAACACTGAATGTAATGCTTACTGTACATCAGGCACTGTTTGGGGGGCATTTAATAAACACCGTTCTCTTTAGCCCTTCAACACCTCTGTAGTAGTACTCTTATTTTCTCCATTTCATTGATGAGAAGACAGAGGCCTAGAGACATGAAGTTGCTTGTCCCGTGCCCCCCCAGCTCGTGAATGGCAAGGATGGGATTTGAATCCTGGCAGGTTGCTCCCAGAGTTGGTGCTCCTCCTCGTTCTGCCATTCTAACTAATCTCTTGTTGGCAATTTCTCCTTTCATTCCTATTAAAATCATGTTTTAGTGAACATTTTAATCTGCTTGTATCCTTAGGATAATTTTCTATTTAGTTTTCCTTTAACACACTATTAAAGAACACTGAATGCCTGGCACTATTCTGAACATTTTACAAAAATTAACTCATTAATCTTCCTACCAACCCAAAGGGTCAGGATATTGCAGATGAGGCCGAGAGAGATTAACTAGAAAAAAACGCCAGAGCTGAGCTTCCAACCCAGCCAATCTGTTTCCTTAACCATCAAGTTATAGAGCTTCTTCCTCTCTTCAGGAAGCAAGAAAGTATCACAGACCATATATGGGTATAAAACTACCAGATTGGACTGAAGAAAAGGGTGTCCCCATGGATGATTCCCATGTTGGGGAATTTTCTTCTAGCAGTCCTTTTCTATGCATATCAAAATATAATTTAGATCATACTGTATATCCAAATTTCTCCAGTTATTTATTAAAATAATTTAGAAAACAAAAAATATAAAGAAAAAAATTACATTTGCCAGTGAGAAACGACCCATACATAATCACCTATGTGTGCTTTAGGCTTCATAGTATTTTTTTCATGGGATTGTAAATGTATGTGCACATTGTAAATTGCTGTCCTTTTTGCAATGAAAATTATTTTTGCCATTCATCTTTATTTTTTTAAGATTTTACTTATTTGAGAGAGAGAGAGAAACAAGTGGGGTAAGGGGCAGAGGGAGAAGCAGACTCCCCATGGAGCAGGGAGCCCAACATGGGACTAGATCTCAGAGTCCTGGGATTATGACCTGAGCCGAATGCAGACACTTAACTGCCACCTAGGAACCCTCCATTAATCTTTAAAACTAGTTTTACTGCTTGTACAACAGGGAATTTTAAAAATGTAGCTTGTATTTAACAAGTCTGTAACTGAAAGAGGTTCCATCCAGTTTTTGGACTTTGATGGAAAAAATAACACAATGATGAACATTGTTATGCATTATTCTTGGTGTGATTTTCTGTTTCTTTAAGATAGGTTCCAGGACAAAAAAAGTTACATCAAAGGCTATGAATATCTTCGGATTTTACAGATACGCTTTTATTGAGTTTGTAACAGATATTTTTCTAAGTTACAAAAAACCGTTCATGAGGACCCTTTTACGCTCTAAATAATATGCATTTACATATGGCTAGACCATACCTTGGTCATTTCACTCTTGTTTTATGACTTCTGTTGAGAGTGGTGGTCCTTGATCTTTTAAAATTAGTGTCCCCGTTTGACAAACATTAATACCTCACACCTCATTTAATGTAATTTTTTTGATAGTATTTGAATCACTAGAAATTTTAGGAATAAAACATTTTATTTTGATTTTGAAAAATTATCTCCCTTTAGCCTAAAAATCTTCCTTTAGCATTTCTTGGAGTTAAGGTCTGAAGGTGACAAATTCTCTTAGTTTTCTTTCTTCCCTTTTTTTAGAGAGGGAGGGAGAGAGGGTAAAAGGGAGGGCCAGAGTGGGGGAGAGAGAGAGAGAGAGAGAGAATCTTAAACAGGCTCCAGGCTCAATATGGAGCCAGACACAGAGCTTGATCTCACAACCGTAAGAACATGACCTGAGCCGAAATCGAGTCAGATGCTTAACCTATTGAACAATCCAGGTGCCCCAGGTTTCTTTGATTTAAAAATGTTTTTATTTTGGAAAAATGGGGCCCTTGGGTGGTTCAGGGTCCTGGTACCAGCCCACATTGGATTCCTTGCTCAGCAGGGAGTCTGCTTCTCCCTCTCCCACTAACACTCCCCCCACTCCTGTGATCACTCACATGGATACTCTCTCAAAAAAATGGATAAAATATATTTTTAAAAATGTTTTGATTTTGACTTCATTCTGAAAGATATTTTAGCATGTTACTTTTTATTTTTCTAAGTAATCTCTACAACCAACGTGGAGCTTAAACTCATGACCCTGGGATTAAGAGTGGCACGGTCTCCAACTGAGCCAGCCAGGCACCCCTGGAGGACATTTTGGTTAAATAAAGAATTCTCTTGACGAGGTTTTCTTCAGGATTTTACAGATGTTATTCCACTATCTTCTTGTCTCCATAGTTTCTGATGAGAAATCTGTGATAATTTAAATGTTTGTTCCCCCATGTGTAATGTGTTGTTTTTCTCTAGCTGCTTTTAACATTTTCTGTTCACTTTTGGCTCTCAGTGCTTTGACTATGAAGGGCTAGGCATTGTTTTCTTTGTATTTATCCTATGGGGGTTTATGTAGCTTTGTGAACCTATGAACATATGATTTTAACCAAATTAAGGAAATTTGGGGTGTTTTATATTCAAGTATTTTTTTTTTCTGTTTATCTTCTTTCCAGGATTGTGGTGGTCTAAAAACTAGTCCATATGGTATCAGACCAAAATCCCATGAGGCTCTGTATGTTTTCCATAATTGTTTTTCTCTATATGCTTTAGATTGCATCATTTCTTTTGAGTTAGCTGTAATTTCACTAATTCTTTCCTCTGCCATCTCCATTCTTCCAGTAAGCCCATCCATTAACTTAAATTTCACATATTTTAATTTTCAGTTTGAGAATTGCCATTGGAGTTTCTCTCTCTCTCTCTTTTTTCTTTTTTGTAGTTTCCATTTCTCATTCATTATGATAGAATTTCTTCTTTATTGAACATAGAATAGTTGTTTCAAGTTCCAATGTCTGGGTCATCTCAGGATTGGCCTCTATTTATTGTCTGTACTCTGGCAATTGGCTCACAGCCCCGGTTCCTTGCATATTGAGTAATTTTGGATTAGATCCTGGATATTGTGATGTTACCTTGTAGAAACTCTGGATTCCATTATATTCTTCTGCAGAGTCTTGATGTTCTTATTATACCAGACACCTAACTGAGTGGAACTCAGAGTAACTCTTACTTCTGAACAGTAGGTCAAATTTCAGTTCTGTTCTTTTATCGTTAGCTGGGCTGCTTTGAAATCTGCTCTATGCATGTTGAGTTCCGGTCAGCCAGACATGTGGACCAAGACTGTATGTAGAAATTGGACTTCTCCCTCTTTGGCTTTCTCTACTCTAGGCTTCTCTCCTTGCTTTCCAGTGACTGTGCTAGCTCCAAACCCTGTCCTCCTGTGCTTCGGGTCCAAAAGAGTGGTATTTTTCTTTAAGATTTGATTTGTTTATTTTTCAGGGAGAGAGAGAGAGAGATAGAGAAAGAAAGAGTGTGCACACAAGCAGGGGGAGTGGCAGGCAGAGGGAGAGGGACAAACAGATGTCCCCACTGAGCAAGGAGCCTGTTGCAGGCCTCGATCCCAGGACCCTGGGATCATTACCTGAGCCAAAGCAGACATGTGACCGACTGAGCCACCCAGGCACCCCCAAAGAGTGGCATTTTTCTTTCAGAGTCATAGCTGCCCCATGTGCTAACTCCAGCTTGTCTTCAGGCTGCAAGTTGTAGAGACAAGTAACTTGTACTTTTCTTCCAACTTTTGATGACCCTCCAGAATGTCTGCTTTTCATGCTTCATACCTTCAGGTTCTTTTGTGTGCACATATGTGTGCATGTGTTGTCCAGAGTTTATAGTTGTTATGTACTGGACCCCTTGGTTCCACAGGTACCTCTTTATACCAGAAGCCGGGCTTCTCTGTGTTCTAAAAATGTCAGATAATGTATGGTTCAACAGTTAAACCTCAGAAGCACTTACACCCATTTCCAATTCAAATGGCACTCCTTTGGGTAGCATTTATTACATGTGATATTACATGTGAGTCCCTGTGATCCCAGCCCGTAAACCTGGTACATAGTAGCAGCTCCTCAAATATTTGAATAAACAAATATAGCCAGGAGATGAAGAGGGTCTAAGTCACAGCAAAGTACCAATACTAAAAAGTAGAGAGTTTATTAAAAAGAAATGTTAGAGCTTTGAGGGGATTTGCTTATAGGCCAGATGCAAGGGGGTGTGTGGAAGAGGGAGGATGGTAGGACAGTCTCCAGGCTTTTAGCTGGAGCTACTTGGTGGGTGGTTAGAGAGGACAGGGAAGAAGACTGGATTTCTGGGGGCGACTGGGTGGCTCAGTGGATTAAGCCTCTGCGTTTGGCCCAGGTCATGATCTCAGGGTCCTGAGATCAAGCCCCACATCGGGTTCTCTGCTCAGTGGGGAGCCTGCTTCCCCCCTCTCTCTCTGCCTGCCTCTCTGCCTACTCTCTCTCTCTCTCTCTGTCAAATAAATAAATAAGTAAATAATAAATAAATAAACAAAATCTTAAAAAAAAAAAAAAGACTGGATTTCTGAGTGTGGAGAAAAATGACTCTAGTCTTTCCAGGCTGGTGGTCCCTCCTAATTTTTTATTTTTATTTATTTATTTATTTAAAAAATTTTTTAAAAAGATTTTATTTATTTATTTATTTGACAGAGAGAGAGAGAGAGAGAGAGAGACAGAGATCACAAGCAGGAAGAGAGGCAGGCAGAGGCAGAGAGGGGGGAAGCAGGCTCCCCACTGAGCAGAGAGCCTGATGTGGGGATCCATCCCAGGACCCTGAGATCATGACCTGAGCTGAAGGCAGCGGTTTAACCCACTCAGCCACGCAGGTGCCCCCCTCCTAATTTTTTATTAGCACCCTCTTGCCCTCAGCCCATCCTTGATGGGAACTGAGATTAAAGGAGCAGTAACCATATTTCTAATTCCTCAGTCCTGATCAGGTGCTGCTGGTTCTTCCGAGAGAGAAACAAGAGGACGTCTGGAATCCGGGGCATCTACTGAGAAAGGGTGTTTCTCTCGATAAGACGCTGAGTGTTGAAATTTAATCCTCCCAACTCCTGACTCCCCAGGACTCCATTAAATTGTTCCTATTAGCGTGATTGCTCCAAGATACCACAGGAGCAGGGGAGATATTAGAAAACCTGAAAACGAAAGGAGAGATATTGGAAGTTGTGCTTCCGTCATGATTTAGGAGTCTCGCTAAATTCGCCAGCGCAAATGTCTGGCAGCCTCGGAACCTGCAATCTTTCATCTTCCTGGTGGAATATGAGTTCTCGTGTGCGGTAAAATGAAAACCGGTGGTGAGCGGCGCCGTAAAGCTCATGTTCCCTTAGTAGCAGGGTTGGGATGAGAGCGTAATTACATGTAGAAATGCTGCCTTGGGCCTCCTTTCCTGTAAGTGGCCACGATAAAGACGGCATCTCTTCCCGGATTCCGGAGCGACCCACGCCATCCAAACTTTTCTTATTAGCACCTCTGATGTCCCCTGGAGTCCCAGGCTTTCAGCTAATCCTCCCGTGGAGCACAGTTGTTGTTACTCGCCTCAGTCAAGGCACTGAGCATCGGGAAAGCTTCTCCTGATGAGTCCCCCTGCAATTAAGGAAAATTGGTTTCCAAGGGCGGGGGAGGGCAGGGGGTTGGGGTGGGGGTGCTTTTCAGCGGGGTATCTGTTGTTATTTCTGCTTGGAGGCGGGTCTCCCTGGGATGCCTGGTTCCCCGCCGCCCCCACAGGCCCTGCACCAGGGGACTGATTGCTTATCATCAGGGGTAGTTTTTTGCACATCTTGTCGTGCGGTTAGAAGTGGAGACTCGCGGTTAGAAGTGGGGACTCGGGGATGCTGGGTGGAGAAGGAAGCCTAGGGATCGGACGGGGGCGCAGAAGAATGCAGCCTTGAGTGCGTTCGGAGGTTTTGCTCAACAGAACAACACTGCTAACCTAACGCCATTGACCCTCACCTGTCAGCTCCCTCTCACAGGAGCCCTAGCTGTGAATTCTGGGAGACCCCAGGGCAGAGGGGGCCGTTCTGATGATTGCTCAAAGCACCTCTCTGTTGTTCTGGGCCAGCTTCCTCACTGTGTCCCACTCTCCTTCAGCTGCTTGGTGACTACGGGGTGCCACGGCAGGGGCTTTGTCCAGCCACACCAGGTGCTGCTGCTGCTCTGAGATCCTTTTCTGTGCACTGAAGTCTCTCTCCTGCTTCTCCGCACCTTCGTTCCCTATTGCTGCCTTCGTTCACATGGTCCCAAGGCTGGGGTGGGGTAGGGAATGAAGGGCTCCTAAAGTTCCTTGCAAGTGATTTTGTGAGTAACCTAGTGCGAGCCCAGAGCTTTGCAAGATTGTTCCAGAAAACAACCCCTGCATTTCTACCCTGACACCGCTCCCTCTGAAGTTAATGGTTCAAACCTGTGGCTGCGCGGAGACGTCACATGTGCGGCTTTTCATAGATAATGACGTCTGTACCTCAGCCTAGAGCAGTGAAATTAGGGTGCCATGGGGGAGGGGGCGGCTGGCACTGTGGTTTGTAAGCTTCCCAGGTGACACTAATGTGCTGCCTGGGCTGAGAACCCGGGGAGGCACCAGACAGGATTGCCATCCCTATCCTGCCTCCCCGCTCCCCAGGACCTCCTGCAGATGCTGCCAGGCCTCTTTCCTTCTACACAAAGGGATGTCTGTCCTTAGCTGGTACTGGTAGTGGCCCATCGATTGGCAGGAAACTAGGATTTGGATGCCCATTCACTCTAAAGCGTTTTAAGTAGCCATTTCAAATACTTAGCTCAGGTGAGTCTCATCGCTAGATGGCATGGGGAAAAATGTAGGGTGGAAAGTTTAAAGTAGACAGAATTAATTTCAGGCTCTGTGACCTTCTGTAAGTTTCTCAAGCTGATTCTTGGTTTCTCTACCTGCGAAATGGGAACAGAATTTACCTTGTGGAGTTGCTACAATGTACAAATGAGGTGACATAGATGAAAGTGTTTTGTAAGAGTGTGGCATTATGGAAAAGCAATCCCTTGCTCATTGGCTGTTATCCAGCCATCTGGCAGATCTAGGGCTTGAGTTTCTCCTGGGGAGTGAGGGTAAAGCACTGGGAATTCATTACCACTACCGGAAAAAACATTTCGGGCATACATTCTGGGGGTGAAAACTCGATGTTCTGTTTTTGTACATGGGGAGCAGTATTATCATTATTGTTTAATTCTGTAATTCTCTGTAATAGTATTACTTCTTACGGCAGAGTTACTAATTTTCTCCAGTACTAGGAATTCTGGCTTTGGAATATTTTCACATTTTTAAAATGTTATCTTTTAGGCCCGAGGTTCTCCAACATCAAAGGCCTCAGGATCACCTGAAAGGCTTGTTAAAACAGATTGCCTGGCCCCTCCCCCCGTTTCTGATTCAGCAGGTCCGGGGTGGGGTGCAGGAAGGTGCATTTCTAACGCATTCCTAGGTAATAGTGATGCTTCCAGTTCAGAGAGTGTGCATGGAGAGCCACTGTGTAGACTTCTACAGTGTCATGGCATTTCCTGGAGGGCAGTGGTTCTTATCCCTAGCTACACCTTAGAATTACTTGTGGAGCTTTTTTTTTTTTTTTTTTTTTTAAGATTTTATTGATTCATTTGTCAGAGAGAAAGAGTGTGAACACAAGCAGGGGGAGAAGCAGACTCCCTGCCAAGCAAGGAGCCTGGACAGGGACTTGATCCCAGGACCCTGAGGTCATGACCTGAGCTTAAGGCAGACGCTTAACCATCTGAGCCACCCAGGCATCCCATCCCAGCCCTGGGGAGCATTTAAAAATAGTGATCCCCCACAGCAGCCAACTTGGTCTCCCTGGGTGGGGCCAGGGTATCACTATTTTTAAAATGTTTCTTGAGGGATTCTAATGTGCAGCCAGAGGTGAGAACCAGGGACTTGGCGTAAATCCCATTTCCCGGCTTCCAGTCTTCAGCCCTAGAATAG
The DNA here is from genome assembly GCF_010015895.1 of Lontra canadensis. Lineage (NCBI taxonomy): Eukaryota > Metazoa > Chordata > Mammalia > Carnivora > Mustelidae > Lontra > Lontra canadensis. The sequence goes on from NW_022631028.1 coordinate 9,942,551, forward strand.
AGTCTCCACCCAGAAGCTGAGTACTGTTTGAAAAATACCAGTCAGATGATCTCACGGCATTTCTCTGCTTAACACCCCTCATTTACCTTCCGATGTTTAAGATAAAGTCTGAATTCTGTACCACACCCCTAAAGTCCAGGCAGGCCTGCTCCCCCCTCACTCATTGTATCTTACAACCTCACCTACACACAAGCTCTAGGGCTTCTCTTGTGTTCTTCCAGCAGGCCACACCCGTCCCTGTGCCTGGGCCTCATGCTTGTCCTCCCTGGCTGGGATGCTCATCCCCTACCCTGGCACCGCTGTCTCCTTCTGTCCCTCAAGCCGCAGCTCAAACATCCCTTCCTGGGCCATGCTGTGAAATACGGTGGCCACTGCTTAGATGTGTGCTGGTTAAGGACCACACAATTCTAGGGACCCCGTTACTTTTTGGTCATCACAGATTTGTGTACACATGCTGTGACAGTTTTCTAGCAGTTGGTGTTAAATGTGTAGAGTAAGGGGGGGCCCTTTCTAATTCTGAACAAAGCCACCATCTTTTTCATTGGTGGTGGAAGTGCTCTAACAGGCCCTTTCCTACCATGCATCCCCCATTAAGTTCTCATATTTGCCCATCTACCATCTTCATAGCCCTGATGAGATTTTAATATCTGGGTTATTTAGTTGATTACTTGCATGTCATCTGATTGTCAGGTAGAAATCAACTTCTCGAGGGCGGGGACCTTGCCTCCCTTGCTCACTGCTGCTCAGGGGCTTGCGAGGTAGAAGTACATAAATAGATTTATTGAAAGAATGTATAAATAAATGAACCCTTCAAATTACGACCTACAGGTACCTACTCTGTCCTGTGACTATTACTGTAAGGGACTGGCAGCCCAGACATAGGCTTTCCTAGGCGGTTAGGCTACATTTGGCTACCTTGGAGGCCACAGGCCAATCATATCCTCTCTTGAGCCTGGTTGACTTCTCACTCACCACCCGTCAGTCACAGTTAAGATCAGACAATGGTGGGAGGAGCCAGACCAAAGCAGCAGCTGCATTGCATTTCACAGAAAAGTATGACAAGGGTGATTAAGTGGCTCTGTGATCCTTTACACCATAGCCTTCCTGAGGGGTGGGGCTGTGGAAGGGTCAGTAATTGATAATTGCCATTTTATATGGAAGGTTTATAGGCTAATCTCCAGAGTAATTTTTTCAGAAAGAGTAGTAAAATTAGGCAAGGACGCCATTTGCGATGATGGCTTGTGAGGGGCGGTGCACAGACTGGCTGTTAGCATCACGGAGGTCAGACCTGCCTCGAAGTGAAGGGCATCGTGTGTCCAGAATGAGGCATCCGAGCTTGAAGTGTGATCTTCCAGGGAGTTTAAATGGCACCTGGAAGGTTCAGCTTCTTGAGGAGGAAAAGGCAGGGTTGACCGAAGTCTGTGTTCTGGAGCAGGGAGGTAGTGTTGGGAAGGGTCAGATAGAAAATCTGGTGGGTTGGAAGCAAGCAGGCTCTTTCCAAAGCCATTCTCTTCCTTAAGCACGGAGAAGTTTTCCATAATCAATACAACTCCCTAATCTCCTTGCATTTGTGGCATTTTATCCATTCATACAAAGTGGTGCAGAGTGCACATTTCTAAATGAAAATGAAGGTGAAAAGCAGTTGTGTGTCCCAAATAATTATCCTTAAATTTCAGGATAATTGGCAGGATTGTCCCAAAAGTAACCACTCTTACTTGCAAGATCAGTGAGAGGGTATTGGGCATACATATAATTTAAAAGCTGTTAATGTGTAGAATCTCGGTAACTGGGACATCAGATCTGTGTATTTTCTTTCATGTAGTGGTATAAAGTCTCTCATGCAAACAGATTTAGGTTAGGAAGTTAAATAGATTTTAAAGAAAACTATGATGGAACTATCAGGAGAAAGTAAAGAGTCAAGAGAATTGAGAAAACCAGGACTGGGGCATCCAGACCTAAGCAAGTCATTAAGCAAGTGCTTTCTTTGTTTAATGGATGGGAATGTGGGTAAAATTGATTTTGCTCAACGTCTTCAGCATAAAAATTTGAGGAGAGAAGCAAGATTAATCTGCACTTGGACCACCTGTTTATTCTTTGCTGAGTAGACCCACAGAGTGGAAGAGGGAAGGGAGGAGATGCTGTGTAACCAGCTGGATTAGCCAAATCCCGTTGGCTTCCTGATGGAAGGAAGAGTGACGCTGCCATCAGATGATGCTCATGTCCTCAGAAGACCTTCCCTGGCTCTGGACACATGAAACTCATAAATCTTCTCCAGAAGCCCTTGACCCCAGCAGGAGGACAAAGTGGGGCAAGGCTTGTCGCACTTGGATCTGTTCCTAACTCAATAACTAGAGAAGGGGGAACAATTTGTACTTGCTGGCCACACGACAACACCAACAGTTGCCTGTCTTGTGGGAATGCCCCAATGCAAAGAATTTAATGCGGGAGTATTTTTAGATGGTTAAAATGTATGTCTTCGGTGTCAACAAGGGCTAATAGCTTTGAACACATTGGTACTTGCTGCGCTGACAGCTGCTCTTAGCCCATTTCTGTTGATGATGTTACTATCATGGAAAAGAGACTTGGGTGGGAATTTCTAAATAGACACTTCTTTATTGTAGATCTATACTGTCCAATATGGTAGCCCCTCACCACTGGGGCCATTTAAGTAAAATGAAATAGAATGAGATAAAACTTAAAGTTCACTTTAAGTGTAAAATCTAAAGTTCAGCTTAAAATTCTCCTTTGGACTAGCCACATTCTATACGCCAAATAGCATCCTGTGGCTATTAATACCGAATATTATATTTGATAGCATGGGGATTGGACATTCAGGGCAGGAAGTTCTTTGGACAGTGTTGTAGGAATGGGTCCCTCCTGAAACTTTGGACCCAGTCAGACTATTTTCATGTAGAGCATCATCCTCTCCTAGGGAATTCAGGTTTGTATGTTTGCAGCGGGGGGAGGGGGTGCGCTTCAGCAATTAGTTAAGTTTTTCAGTGTTTCAGTTCCGAGCGATTTCTTAGTATATGTCTATCACCCCAGGATATGCCTCTTGTTGGCCTCTCTCCTCCATCTGAGGCTGATTGGCTTCTCCACATGAGCATGTTGTCTCTTCTGGGTTTTCTAATTCAAAGGAATTCTTGCCATTTCTGGAGGGAGGTAACAGATAATGAATCAGAAAGGAAAAGTCACAAATAAACCTTTTCTTAAGATTTTCACTCACTGATGGTTTTCCTCTTAAGGCGGGGATATGGTCCACCAACAACCCCTGCTCTCCCTGGTACAGAGCAGGTGTACAAGAATAAAGAAAGAGGTAATTTAGAGGAGGAAGAAAATTAATTTTTTAATTTTTCTGGATAGAGTCAGGGACACTGAGCAGGAAAAGCCGGAACTGGCTTCTGCACCCTCTGGGTGCGTTTTATTAAATGGGTCTTGTGCCTCGCAGCCCAGATTGACCGCTGCCCTTTGACTGATGGCAGAAGGAACATCGATTGAGCCTCTGCTAAGAAAACAAGTATCTCCACTCGATTCAAGAAAATACAATGTGTCACACCCTTAGTGAAAATCAATAATGCAGGAAAATTTACTGGCTGCTATTCAAATCTCAGTTCCTCTAATTGTAGGAGCTGACGAAGTCCCTGGTTTTTGTTTTTGTTTTTTTTTTTTAAGTTCAGCAGCCAGGCAGTAGGTACTGATCACTAGGTCTCCGGTAAACCTGAAAAGAGCCCCACTGTGTTGTTTTCTGTGCAAACGGGAAGCAAGTGGAGAAAGCCAACCGCAAAATAGATGGCAAGCTCTGGTGCTGAGAGCGACTCCTGGATCTTTGTGGTGTGCTCTGCAGAAGAGTGGTGAGGAGGGGCCTGGAACAGGGTTTCTCAAAACAAGAGTCTCCATTTGGTTTGCTTCCCCCATGGAAGCTGGCCATCTGGTACTGGCTAGGATTTGAGTTTATGACCCTGCTTTCAGGAAAGCTAGGCACTGCTTACATACAGACCGATTTGAAGAGAAAAGAAAAGGAGAGCCCAGAGGAGCCCTGGAATAGAGGCATTGCCTCTTGTGGTCAGAATTGGAGGCAAAAGTTGCTTGTTATGCTCTATCCCCTCCGGCCCACCTCCCCCTGCCCCCACCCCAAGGACTTTAGAAGCAGAATGGGAAGATTGTCAAATGCAGGGAGGGCAGGAGAGAGCTGGGGGATGTGGGTAGAGCAGGACTGATGAGACACCATAACTGAGTATTGAACTCTGGGCAGTAATACGGTGAATTACAGCCCAGCCCTTGAATGATGGCTGGAAGTCATCAAGTCTCTCGATTTTACTAAGTTGTCATTCACATGTTATATTAGCTGAAACTGTAACTACTGCTTCCCTCTCAGAAGGGAAAATGGCTCTCCGTGCTGGGTTACTGCCTGGGTGGTATCGATTTTGTGTGGGCGGGCAGTGATTCATGGGACACCCCTCCCCTTTTATTTCTGGCTCCAGAGTTTCAAGGGTCTTGTGTGAATTGCACAAGTTGAGCAACAACGTAGCAGGCTCCCTCATCGTGTTTGCGAATGATTACTCTGGTTTCTGGAGCGAGAGGAAGACGGGTGAGAAACCACCAAATATAAAGTGAACTAAAGAAGACAAGGAGGAGGACGATGTTTGTCAATCTGTCAGGGATCGAAAGAAAGAGTTCTGAGTGTGGCGCTCCTACCCTTTAGCTCAGCGGTATTCCTGGGGACGAAGAGAGGGGCAAAGCAAAAATTGAGACTGTTGCTCTCTTTATGTCCTATTAAACAGTTTTCCAAGCCGCTCTTGCTCGTTTTTGCTGAAAAACTTGCCCAAAGCTCTGCTGGAAAGAATGGAACAATTAAATGTTTATGAAGACATTAGGTTGAATGGTTCTTAGTGAGAAAGAACTAATTTTGTCCATCATTAGATACTGATGTGCTTAGGGAGCTCTCTGACTCCGTTCTCAGTTGGGATTCGGGATCTGAATCGGACTTCTGCGGACTACCAGTGTTCTTTCAGACGCTGTCCTGGAGCTTTGATTCCCCTCCCCTTCACAGCCTCCTGCCAAACTCAGCTCATATCCAAAGGTGATGTTTGTAAGAATATCAACATCTGAGGTGTTTTTCCATGAGCGATGCTTTGACCTGGGAATCCAGAACCTTATTCTTGGTATATTTTCACTGTTTATTCTGTTTTATTCCATTCTAACTCCTTAATTTTAGGCAACATATTTAGCAGGTAGTTCTCATTTGAGATGTGATATAATATTAACAATATATGGGGGCACCTGGGTGGCTTAGTCGGTTAAGTGTCTGCCTTTAGCTCAGGTCCTGATCCCAGGGTCCTAGGATGGAGTCCCCAACTAGGCTCCCTGCTCAGCAGGGAGTCTGCTTCTCCCTCTGCCTCTTGCTTGTGCTCTCTCTCTGTCTCTCTCTCAAATAAATACATAAAAGCTTAGGGGAAAAAAGCAATATGTAACAGTAACCATCATTGTAACTGCTATACTTTTGGTAATATGTTACATATTAATCCTATTAATATATACTAATTCTTATAATTGGATTTTGTGTCACTGTTGAGGTAATAATTCTTTGTCACTGCTAACGAGTTCTTAAACCCTTACTATAAGCTGAATGCGGTGCTAAGCCCTTTTCATGTATTACCTCATTGAATCCTCACAAAACCCTGTAGGTTGAGTTTTAATCATTTTACCCCTTTTACAGATGGGGAAACTGGGACTTACAGAGTTTAAAGGAACTGTCCTAGGATGCACAACAAGTTGATGGGAGAACTAGGCCTTCTACCTCTGTGGTCCTCATCTGTCTCCCCTGTAAACACTGCTCTATGATTTGGTTGCTGTGACAGGTGCCTCCAGGCCCAGGTGTCTGGCCCTCCTTCAAGCCTTCTGTTTTCAGGATGATGGAGAAGCCAGTGTCAGCCTCCAGGAAGATGTCATTTTCCAGTGAACTGATGACGGCCACAAGCCTCATTAGTTGGCTGATGCTCTAGGTTTTAGGGGGTCTGGTCAATGGTTCGTGGAGTCAGCTCACTCCTGGGTCACCCCTAGCGATGCACTGGTAGGTCGGGTCTAGGGGCTCCATCCAGCAGTGGGTGCGTTCTGGAGGGTGCCGCCCCCCCCCCCCCCCGGGACAGTGCAGCAAATCAGATCTGTAGATCAGCAGAATCTGCCCCCACTGCCAGCCGCCTCCTCAAAGTACTGTGTGAGGAAGTGTGCAGGGAACCATGTGATGATGAATCATGGCTGGCGCTGGCGCTGGGAAGTGGGCAAAACCGACCCAGTCTTATCTTTGTTCTCATTGACAAGAGTAACAACAAATCCTGGTTGCTGCAGGCAGAACCTTCCACCAGCTGCCCATGAAATCCAAAGGGCCTGAGTTTATCTCACTCATTCTGCTCTGGGGTATCTGAATCAGCCCCCAGCACTAGTTCGGGCTGTCACATGCTGGTATATATTTTGAGAGCACCAAGAAGCAAGCATCTATAATTTGTCGTGTGACACCTACCTGGGAATTTACAACAGTGTTGTCCTTCTAGCCCACGCTGGAGGCCCACAGTTCGTCCAAAGGCCGGCCCAGTGACCTTCACGGTGGAGAACAAGATCATGGAGAAGCTACATTTCCTAGTGGCAGCGGGTTACGTGGAACAGAAGCAGGGTGTGCCTCTTTTTTCTGGAATAATTATTAGCTTCCCTTTCACTCTCAAAGGGGTCCTTCTGAAATAGAAATTACAGGGGCACCTGGGTGGCTCAGTGGGTTAAAGCCTCTGCCTTTGGCTCAGGTCATGGTCCCGGGGTCCTGGGATCGAGGCCCGCATCGGGCTCTCTGCTCAGCAGGGAGCCTGCTTCCCTTCCTCTCTGTCTCTGCCTGCCTCTCTGCCTACTTGTGATCTCTGTCTGTCAAATGAATAAATAAAATATTAAAGGAAAAAAAATAAATTACAGAGTTGTTTTCTGACCCAGCAAAGAATGAAGGTGTTGCAGTCCACAGCCTAAGTATGAATTGTGAGTTTTCTTATTCGCAGCCCTGGGATCTTGAATTGTTAGCTTTCTGAGCTCCGGCTTCCTCACTCTAAAATGAGAAGAATAGTGGCAACGTTTTGAGGGTTGTTTTGTGGATTAAACAAGATGGTATTTGCAAAGGGCTTCATGTGAAGGGCTCACAGGTTAAGTGCTCCGTGAAAACTGAGTTTTGATGCAGTGTGGGGTTGCAAGCTTATATGTTCCGGAGTGCCAGAAAGGCAAACTGGCTTGTTTTGTAGACCTCAATCATATTCCTGGCTTGGACCCTCCCTCTTCTGAGGCCGGGAACATGAAAGCAGTCTGCGAGGCTCTGCTCGAATTTTAGCCCTGCTGGTTAATGGCTGTGTTACCTATGTGCGTCATTTTCAGTTCCTCGGCTGAAAGTTGGACTCATGATGGCAGCTTAAAGTTTGAGACTCTGGATTCTGGATCCAAGTGTCTGCTTCCACATCCTGGCTCATCTGCCCTGTCCCTGTGTGACCTCTGGGACTTCCCTTGCCCCTTTATTACTGTTTCCCAGCTGGGGATAGAATTTACCTGATAGCGTGCCGTGAGGATTAGAGGTGTGAACACACGTAAGCCTCTGAATTGTACCCAACACATCGTGAGCATCAGTGAAGGTGCGATAGAGATGCAGTGTTAGTTTTCAGGGAAATAGGAAGAAATGTAAATAACTGTTCACGAGTTCATCAGCCAGAGATAGCCTCTGTTAATGGTTCAGTGTATTTTCTTTCCTTTATACGTGTACGTGCAATTTTGAAAATACTGTAGGGCTATATAGGCACGTTGCTATCTTTTTCTTAACTTAGGTCAGTCATGTCCTTTATGTTACTGGTTTTTAGAAATTCCATTTTCACCAGTAGCATTGTAGTCTATTATATGATGAAATCTATTTTTTATTCCCCTGATACTGCATATTTACATGATTTCTTTTTTCTACGAAAAGTAATTATTCAGTAAATATTGCTGGGTGAAAACCATAAATTTGGGGATCAGTTCTTTGATTACCTCCTTCATGCAGAAAGACTGGGCCAACAAATAAGAATGTTTTAAGGCTCTTTTTAGGATACATATTGTCAAGTTATACTCTAGGAACGTATCAAATTTACCTTCTTAGCAGCAGAGTAGAGCCCTGCTTGTTTCATCGTGATTTCACCAGCATGAAGTATATTTATTTGTCCTATTCATTGACTTGTATACACAACCTACCCTGTTATTTTTAGACCAGTGCTATCCCATTAAACTTTCTGCAATGATGAAAACGCTGTTTTAGCACTAATCGGGTAACCACTAATTACGTGAGGTTATCGAGCTCTTGAAATGTGGCTAGAGCAACCAAGGAAATGAATTTTTAATTCAATTTAGAGCCATTTGAATTTAAGAATTTTTTAAAAAAGTATTTTTTATTAGATAAATTATTTTTTATTTTTAAATTATTCCCATTAAAAATTTTTATTTTAATTCCAGTGCAGTTAAGACCCACGATTACATGAGTTTCAGGTGTATAGCACAGTGATTCACCAATTCTGTACACTACGCAGTGCTCATTAGGGTAAGTGCACTCCTTAATCCCCATCACCTAATTCACCCATCCCCTACCCTCATCCCCTCTGGTAGCCATCTGGTTGTTCTCTAGAGCTAAGAGTCTGTGTTTTGGTTTGTCTCTTTCTCCCCCTTTGTTCTCTGGTTTCTTAAATTCCACATATGAGTGAGATCCTATGGTATTTATCTTTTCCTAGCTAACTGATTTCAGTTAGTATTATACTTTCTAGGTCCATCCCTGTTGTTGCAAGATTACTTTGAAGTTAAAGAGCCACGTGTGGTCAGTGGCTACCGTAGTGGACAGAGCAGCCCTGCACTCTGTTTCCCATGAACACAGCAGGACAGCCCCGTGCGTTACCAGCTGGGAGCTCGTCTAGTGTTCTTTTCCGGTCCCTGCTGTAGGCAAGACAAATGGTAGCATCACTGTCAGTGATGATTTTGGGCAACAATTCCACTTTTTCTCCTGTGTCCACTCAGCGACATTCCCAGAAGGCCACCCGCCCAGAGAGCTGATGTCACTCCTTCCGTTAGAGGAGATTGAAGTGTGTGCCCCATCTTTGCATTTGCTCCGCTCTGCCGTCTGAGGTTTCTGCCTCCCTTACCCAGTTACTGTTATACCCTTTTCCAGGGTGAGACGGAAACTCCAGAAAAGCCATCTCTCTCTCTGCTGCTTTCCCCCCGTCTCACGTTGGTGCAGAAGGTGGCGAGTTGGTTCTCTGCTTCCCTCTGCCCTCTGTTGTGGATGCTGCCCACGGATCAGCATCTGGGGTTTAGCTGCTCGCTCCTCAAATGCTCAGTGTGTGGTGTTTTTTGTTGCTGTTTATCTCAGTCATGTGACAAGGCACACAGCGTGGTTCGCTGCAGGCCCGAGCTCAGTACCTCTGTGATGGAGAGCCAGCCGGGCCCTCTGTGAAGTGTGCCTCCATCTGCTCGGCCCTGCCCAGTGGGGCCAGAGCTGAACAAGGCCAAACCGCCCAAGGAAACGCTGCCAAATGGCTCGTGGCGGCCGGGCAGATGCCCTGTGGCCTACTCCTGACCACACCAGAAGAGAAATTAATGTCACACCATATAACCTAGTTTCTTAATTCTTGGCAAGTTCGAGCTACAGATAATCTCATTTGTAAGTAAATGGAATCATTTCAGAACCCAAACAGAAACAGGCAGCAAGAAGTGGTAAAATGGTTTGAAGTCTGTTTTTGGGTAACACGTGGTTCTCGCTCAGTTCAGGTGAGAGTTAACTTACATGGTCGCCTGGGGTTGGATTTTGCCTTTGATTTCTTAATCAACTTTTAATCCTACAACTGAAAGGAGCGCCCAGGAATTGACACACATCATGTATGAACTCTTTCTGGGGCAAATTCTTTTCAGAGTGGCTGTGATGGTGGTAAGAGACAGTCACTCTTACATTGTACCTCCGTGTTTGCTGGCTGCCGGGCCACATGCTGAATGCTTCTCATGGTTATTTTGTGTAATCCTTCCAGCATCCTCCTAGATCCCGTGACATTTTGCAGATGAAGAGATGCAAAGGTAAGGGAGGCAAATGGCTGGTAAAGTAGCTGGTAAAGCTGGGATTACACTGCAAGCAAACAGCCTCTAGCAGCTATGTTCCTACCCACTGCACGAATCAAATTCAGCACAAGGGTCGTATGTGTGTGCTGGACGCTGGAGGAGGCTCTTTATGTACATCCTTCTTGTTGTTTGTTTTACTTCTCAGAACAGCCGTACAGGCAGTGGGCACTACTCTTACTCCCAATTTGCAGACAGGCAAACCAAGGGTTAAGACTTAGGAATGTGACCGAGGTCATATGGTGAGGAATATGGCGGCACCAGGACGAGCCACAGTTGGACCCTTCCAGAGCTCAGGTTCTTAGCTACCAGCTTGTAGTCCCTCCCTACCAGTGAGAAGGTTTGTCCTGGGCAGTGGCCAGAGTGTTATTACTGAGAGATTTCCAACCAATAACTAACATAGTTTATGCTTTTAAATTAAACTGTGAATTGGGGCACTGCCATGGGTCTGTGGTGATGCCACGAGAGAGGTTTTGTGGTATAGACCACTGCCCCTCAAACGAGGAGCCAGAGGGGAGGACCAGATTTTTGTTTTGTTTTTCCCTTCTTCAAATTTCTAACTCACTGTGGTCCCACTCTGTATGGATGATGATGTAGCTTATGGCACACGCCTGACTGGGGACATGGCAAGACCCCACATTCAGAGACAAGACCACAGATCTCTGCTTCAATATCAGCAATGTCAACCTGCTGTAAGACTTTCTAAACATCTTCACTCAATTTCTGTACATATCTCATCGCAGAGTGCGATGAGAACATGGACCAGGGCTGGCCGTGTACCACACCATGAGAGAGTCATTACCAGAAATGACATCTCCAGCTCATAATTCAGGAGACACTCATTCTAGCTCCTGCTTTGAGCTTGCTGTGTGGCCCTAAGAAAGTTGCTTCCTCTCTCTGAGTTTAGCTCTTTCATTTAGTGGCTGGGTTTGGAGCAGATAAATACAGGATCCCTGCCAGTTCTAAGCCTCTGTCATTCCATGTTGATTTTTGATGGGGTTTGGGGCTGCCCTTGAGAGGTCAGTGGTCAGAAGCCAAAGAACACCATGCATTTAGAATATGCTGAAAATGGTCTGTTTCTTGACAAAGCTTGGCCTGGGAGACTCACGAACTTAATAAGACTCTTGTGATTTCAGTCTGTGGCATCCCTGTGTCTGACAGAAGAATTTCAAGGGCACCAGAGTAGGTTGAGGCCGCTGAAAATCAGAGCACACCCAGTGTGCCAAAGCAAGTTGTGTGTGGTAAGTCTTTTGAGCTTAGTTACAGTGATAGTTAAAATAACAGGAAATACAGTGAGATTTGCAAAGTATGGTCTGCTTGTTGGATTTGAAGTGCGGGTTCTTTCAACATCCGTCAAGAAGCTACAGAGCACGTCCTGGGTTTCTGCACCAAAGCACTGGAGAGAGTGATTCAAGGCCCTCCCCTTACATCGTAGCTCTGGAGAGATCCTTTATTCTGTAATTGTAAGTGCTCCTCACGTGAAGTGCGGTCCATGGTCCAGGAGCCTCAGCATCTCCTAGGAGTTCGTTAGAAATGCAGAGTCTCGGGCGCCTGGGTGGCTCAGTGGGTTAAAACCTCTGCCTTCGGCTTGGGTCATGATCCTGGAGTCCTGGGATCGAGCCCCGCATTGGGCTCTCTGCTTGGCAGGGAGCCTGCTTCCCCCTTTCACTCTGCCTGCCTCTCTCTGCCTACTTGTGATCTCTGCCTGTCAAATAAATAAATAAAATCTTAAAAAAAAAAAAAAAGCCGAGTCTCAGGTCCTTCCCCAGCCTGGTTGAATCAGAATGTGCATTTTAACAAGTTTCCCAAGTGAACCCTACTCATTAGGATGGGACGAGTACAGCTCGGGGCCACTGGGAATCGCTCTTGGAAAGGGGAAAATGAAAGACTCAGTCATTCAATAAGTGACACTCCCGGTGGTTATCTGGCAGGCTCCATAGTGGGCACCGGACTGGGGTTTGAAGGTGATCGATTTGGCCCCCTTCCTATAGAACTAGGGCCATGCAGTCACGTACGTCACACAGGACTCTGTGCTCTGACAGAGCCCGGGAGTAGCACTAGAGACACATGGAGGAGGGGCAACTTCCCTGCCCCGTGGAAGTCTGGGACACCTTCCCAGGTGTATGGCTTCTAATCCAAGACACAAACGGCTGACCACAAAGAGTGGGAAAGTGCAGTGGTTTCTAGCAGAGGCTCGTGGCATAGGGGCTTTCTTGGCTTTCTGTTCTGGAAAGAGTCAAAGGCAGATTTATAGGTCGCTCTTGATTCACTTAGAACAGTGGCTGGCAAACTGTGGCCCATGACGCCTAATGGATCCTGCTATTTATTTTTGTAAATAAAGTTTTATTGGAACAGAGCCATGCTCCTTTGTTTACATATTGTCTCTGGCTGCGTTCATGATCCAACAGCAGAACCGAGGGGTCGCAACAGAGACTTGATGGTCTGCAAAGTGAAAAATATTTACTGTCTGGCTCTTTATATAAAAAGCTGGAAGGCTCCTTTTCCAGAGCAGTGGTTCCCAAAGTGTGGATTCCAGCTCAGCTGCACCAGCGTCATCTGGGAATGTTTTAGACATGACAATTCCCAGGCCCACTCCAGAGCCACCAAAGTAAACTTTCTGGGGCGAGGCCTAATGATGTGCATTGAACGAGCCCTCCAGATGCTCTGATGCACATAGTGTTTGAGAAACACGGCCTTCGAGCCATCTCCTCTGTGCTTGGGGGACTTCACATAGTCCCATCTTCTCCCTGGATTGGGAGATCCTGGCATGCCTGGCTGCTTCTGTCCTTCAGGCCCCAGCTCCGATAACCCTCCCTCAGAAAGCCACGCCTTGAGCCGCCCATGTAAAGGTGACTCCTTGGTCCGTCTCGATCATCTCTTCTCTGTTTAATGGCACATGCGCTATTTCTCCCACTTACTACCCCCTCTGCCCTTTTTGCTGTCTGCAGAGTAATTTATTCTCTCTTTGCTTTAGTTCCTTATCTGTAAAATGAGGGAGATAATAACACTGGTGCTCTCTGGTTATCATAGAGAATAAATAAGTCACCATGTTAAGTGTTTATCCCGGGTACATGTAGGGATGGCATGTTTATCCCTATCATGTAGGTGATAGTCTAAGAGGTGATACAGTGCTCTAGAAGTTTCCTAGGCTTGGTCGGCAGGAGTCACTTGCCAGAGGGACTGAACTGAACTGGCTTTGATTTGGGGCCCAGAGCTCCTGAGTTCTAAGCAGAAGTTATTTTCACTGGTCTCCTTAGCCCTTGTTCTAGGAACTGGACCAATTGAATACTGGAGCTACAGACTTGGAGATAATCTGCTCTAACCCTCTTGTTTGTAGGAGAAAGGGGCCCCCATCTCCTCTGTTGCTGTGGAATGCTTCCTGAGTCTTTATGTGTCTTATCTCTTCCTTATCCCCAAGTTTAGGTGAGATACCCATGGCTTAGAGAGTTTCGCTGACTTGGCTACCGCCACACAGCTGGAAAATGGCGGAGTGGTGGCTCACCCCCCACAGGTCTGTGTTGTCGACACATTACTGAAATTTGTCCTAACGTGTCCCAAGTGAGCATGATTTCAACCTGTGCTCGGTTCTTTTGAGGACGTATTCTTCTGGAAGGGTCGGATCTCACCTCCCAACATCAGCATAAAGCTCATAGACATTCCTACCGCTCTCCACAAATGTGGCGTTGATGGCCTTCTCTTCTCCATGGACACAAGAATCAGCAAAATCTGGCTGGTGCATATGCCTCACAGATAGGTTAGGCTCATAGCCCTTGTATGCTTAGTTTTTTTCATTGTTTGAAACGGACTCTGAACTTGGCATTGCTAGAATAGCCTTTATCAACCAATTAGCTTCAGATCTGGGTGGAGGGGCTGGGGCACCCCCCCTAAAAAAAGCACACTCTGTGAGAAAGTGAATCGTTAGGGTAACTAACAAAGGTAAGGCCAGTAAATAACGGCGGATCCCCTAAGGTGCCTATACAAAAATATTAATATGTGATCAAGAATTGCTTGCAAAACCAAATAATTTCTTAGAGTGTATGCTTTAAGGGTGAAGCCTCTTTTGAAATAAGAAAAGTATGAGATTGATGGTTACATAAAGCCAGGTCCTCCCGTTCAAAGACTTCAGCAATAATAAGGAATGCTGGCTCTCGCAGGCAGTTGAGCTCAGGACTTTGTAATTACTTTCGTCTTGATAACATCCCAGGCTGGGGTATGTTTATTGCTTGTGAAGAAGAACTGCCCTCAAGTTATCTACGAAAAACCAGTCAAAGGCACGTTTATAAAGGTATTGACCCTAAGATAATAATAAAGTGTGTGGTTGAGGGGGTGGGAAGGCATATTGGGTTTGTGGAGGATTCTGAGGGAAGGGGGTGGTCACTGGGGGACAGAAGGGTAGAAGAAAAATGGGAAAACTGGAACCTGGTTAATGATTGAAATGCATTTGGACTATTTTATTATTTGTCCTGACTTGGAGAGGCCTCAAGTGTTTACGGAACGTAGATGACCATTGTGCCCAGGGCTTGGAAGGCTTTCCTTGAGGATGCTTCAGTGTTTTTGGAAAGTGAAAGGGGAAAAAAAAGGAAAGGGATTTTAAACAAAAATACTAGTGTCTCTCTGAAGTATTAGCTCACCACAGACAATTTCCATACACAGATTTTCAGGGGGGGTTTCAGTCCTTAGACCTGCAGTACAGCCATATGTTGGAGAATCACTCCGGGACAAGGAAAGCCACTTTCTGCCCTCTCTGAAGTAAATGCCATGAAAATCAAACCAGCTCTGGTCCTCAAGTGTGGACCTGAGCCTCCGTTGTGGGATCCAAGGGAGGAAAGTAGCTAAGAGCACTCAAAACATCTCTCAAATACTTGCTCCAACTCTCTGCTCAGTGGGGAGTCTGCTTCTCTCTCTGCCTCTCATCCCGCTCTTTCTCTCAAATAAATAAATAAAATCTTAAAAAAAAAAAAAAAACTTGCTCCAAGGCCACAACCCAAGATGGCAGGTTTGTTTTTTTTTTCCCCTTTCAGTGTTACTGAGACGTAATTGACATAGAGCAGTGCGTAAGTTTCAGGTAGATCCATTACTTCACAGTTACACATTTTTTATTCTTGTGACAAGAACTTTTAAGATCTAGTGTCTCAGCAACCTTCAAACATACAATACAGCATTGTTAACTACAGTCCCCATCTGTGCATTAAATCCAGGGAACGTACTAGATGTTCCTACTTTTGTCCCCCTTCACCCAGTTCCCCACCCCTTCACCCATGCCTCTGGTAACCACCAATTTGTTCTCTGTCCCTGTGAGTCTTTGCTGTTGTTTTATTTTGTTGTGTGTGTGTGTGTCTTTTTAGATGCCACTTGTGAGTGAGCTCATACGGTATTTGTCTGTCTCTGTCTGACTGATTTCACTAGGCGGTTTTCTTTCTTCAGATAACTCTGATGTATTGGTGGGAGATGTGTAAAGTGCTGTATTGAGTAGGGTTCAGACATCATTCTTGACCTCAGCAAGAAGGCGTGCCACAATTGGTTGGCTTTGTCTGCCCTGCAAATGAAAGGGGAGTGTGGTTTCATATGTACACATCTGCCGATGTCACCACGTTCATGCTCAGCTAGGTCGCTGTCCCTAAAAGCACTGTGTTTTGCAAACCTACTGCATAAGCAGGGCAAGAGTCATATTTTTTTCTTAATTTTTTTTTGAGCAGTATTAGCTTTGCAACAAAATGGAGAAGAAAGTATGGAGGTTTTCCATTTACCCCCTGCCCTCATGCATGTGTAGCCTCTCATTGCAACATCCCCCTTGAGAGTGGTATGGTTGTTTCAGTTACTGAATCTGTGTTGACCTCCATCATCATCCAAAGTCCAGGGTTGACATTAGGGTTCACTCTTGGTGTTTTGCATTTGGGGGGCTTGTTCAAATGGACAATGGCACGTATCTATCCATATAGCCATTGTAGTATATTGTACAGAGTATTTTTACTGCCCTAAAAATCCTCCATGCTCTGCCTGTGTGTCTCTTCCCCACAACTCCTGACAATCACTGATCTTCCTACTGTCACCATAGTTTGGAATGCCCTATGGTTGGAATCACAGAGTTTGTAGCTTTTTTCAGACTGAATGACCACATTCTTCATAAATGACTTGGAGAGTTTTCGTAGACAGATCTACTTATTGACTTTGGTTCTGCAGGTGGATAGGTGTCTAGTTCGGAAGACTAAGGGACACTATGAAGCAAGATTTGTCCAACTTTTTCTGTAAAGGGACAGACAGTGAATATTTTAGGCTTTGTGGGTCAAGAGACAAAAAACAAGGTATTTAGATAACGATTTAAAATAAAAGTGTTTAAAAATCTAAAAATTGTTCCTAGTTCATGGGCCATACTGTAACAGGTGGCATGCTGGATTTGGCCCACAGGCCAGAGTTTGCAGCCCTCTGACAGTGGATGTAGACACAGACTTCACCATGTAGACAGCATTTCGTCCTCAATTTCCCACAGACCATGTTCTTGTCATAAACCTCCTGCCTCCTTTATTTACCTCACCTGTCTGAGTTTAGGTAATTAAGTGTGCAACTCCTGGGCCAGAGGAATGAGCTCAAAAGCATGAAATCGTCCTTCTGATACTTTGTGTGTCATACCTTGCAGAGTTGGTGTCAGCGTTAGGTATGAGGGAAGCTAAGAGGGGCAGTTGAGGGTGGAGAAGCAGCATGGACTAAGAGAACGTTCCGGTAGAATGTTCTGGTGGGCTCCGGTAGATGGTGCTCTGGGGTTGGAGTAATGCATTAGAACACAGGCCAGCCCTGACTCTGCCATTTACAAGCCATGTGACCATGGACCAGTCAGCTTTCCAGGTCTCCGTGTTCTCATCCATACAATGGGGATGCCAGTACCCGCCTACCAGCTGACTAGGCTTGCTATAGGACATTTTAGGACTATTATTTTTATTATGTGAATCTATTGGGAAGCCTAGTGTTTAGCAATTTTGGATCATGGGAGATTGAATGTAGGTGAGTGTGGAGTGTGGTTTGATGGGCTGGGGAACAGTGGGCTGAAAGCCCCAAATTGATGAACACCCATGGACTCCTGAATGAGTTCACCGTAGAAATGAGAGAAGGAAATGTCACTACCTGGCAGATGATACTTGAGGAATTGTGTAAAACCTGATGTGTGGCAAATATCTATTGAGAGGCTTAATTAGCACAAGTAAAGCTTTCTTTGGTTCATGGTCTGGCCTTCAGTCATGTGGCCTCAGATGGGGGACTGTCCATACTGTAGTTACTGTATCCATCTTTCAGGGAGGGATTCAGTCTGCCCAAGTTTTCATGGCTGATGCCCCAGAACCAGGCTATTAATGTATTCATTTTGGTGGAATACTCACTCCTGGGTGGTTACCAACCGCTCTCCCTCTTGGCAGAACTATGTGGGAAGACAGAGCTCACCCAGAAGGTTGACTGGGGAGTGGGGAATCGGTGCCAGGCCGGGGAATGAAGTGAGTCCACGGGCCCAAGGCGGGGTAGCCTGTTTCTATTATATCCCTAGTGTTCATGGATAGCTTTGCCCAAGAGACTGGAAAATTCCACATTTTCTTTCAAGTGTCCTAAATTGTGTGTGTGCGCCTATTATAGTACAGCATCTGGGAAATGCAGAAAAGCATCAAAATAGTGTTAATCATCTAATTTCATTCCTCAGTTACAACCTCAGTTAATATTTAATGGACAGTTTTTTCTGTGTATACATACATTTCTAAAAAAAAAAGTCCTATTGTACTGTACTAGTCAGGGTTTTCAAGAGGAACAGAATCAATAGTGTATATATGCATTTGTACCCACGTATAGAGAGATCTTGGTATATATACGGATAAGGATACATATCTATTTGTCTAGAGAGTGAGAGAGGAGACTTCTAAGGAATTGGCTCACACCATTACAGAAGCTGAGAAGTCCCCAAGGGGCCGTCATCCAGCTGGAGACCCAGCAGAGTGGATAGTACAGTTCAAGTCCCAAGGCCAGCAGGCTCTTGCTACCCAAGAAGAGCCCATGATTCAGTTTCCAACCGAAGACAGGAAAAGATTGATATCCCAGCCCCGGTCAGTCAGGCAGAAGCTCCTTCTTGCTTTCGAAGATCAGCCTTTCTGTTCTGGTCGGGCCTTCAGTGCCTTGGATGGAGTCATCCATTCTGGGGAGGATTATTTGCTTTACTCTGTCTAATTCAAGTGTAATGTCATCAGGAAGACACCTTCCCAACACACTCAGAATAATGTTTAACCAACTCTCTGGGCACCCCATGGCCCAGTCAGGTTCACGCATACAGTCAGCCATCCCAAAGACTGCTTTAGAAATGACTTTTCCAATATAGTATATTAGGAACGATTCCCCATTTCATTATATAATCTTTCAAAACAACTTTCAAATTATACCATCTTTTACTTTATTTCTTAAAGATTTTATTTATTTGAGAGAGAGAGAAAGAGAGCATGCACAGGGGAGGGGCAGAGGGAGAAGCAGACTCCCCGCTGAGCAGGCTTGAACCCAGGACCCTGGGATCATGTCCTGAGCTGAAGGCAGCCACTTAACTAACTGAGCCACCCAGATGCCCCTAAATTATACCATAATTTAATTATCTCACCACTGTTGGATATTGAAATGGTCATCCTTGGGTCTTGATGTAGTTCCTGAAAATCCTTTCTGTCCTCCCAAGACAACTCTAGTTTTGTTGCCTGGAACCCCTCTATGTGGATGGATGATTGACAGCCCTTCCTCTCTGGCCAGCACTTCCTACTCCTTCCCTAAATCTTCCTGCATTTTTCTGGCATATAGTAGGTATCTGCCTCTGTGTTTCTTGCCTAAAATCATCCTCCCATCATGACACATTGTTTGTTTCATCTATTGTTTCTTTCATAGCATTTACCTCTACCTAAAATATTCCCATTTATTTTACTTATTTACACGTCTTCCCAACTAGAATGGAAACTCTATAAACCCAGGGATCATCATAGCTCATATATACACTTAGAACATAGACAGGCACATAGCAAGTGCTCACTGAATATCTTAGGAAGGGAAAACGGCTATGTGAGCAACTAGTCTTTTTTAAAAAATATGGATTTCCAGAAGATAAGTTGCTGGTCTTGGAGGGAAAGGAATTTGATTCTCTTGTATAATGAAAAATGACAACTGTAAGCCGTATTTTGATTCACTTTCGTCACAATTAGACCGTGAAAGCTTGATCATTTTTTCAGTGGACCGTTTTTATGTCCTGACATGGATTTCTAATGGCACTCTCTCAAATAAGATTTTAGAAGCGTATCCTCTAGCACACGTGGCCCTTTCCTGCCCTTCTGTAGCTTGGCATTTCTGTCCTCGAAGCCTTCCCAACCCCCGTAAAGGGCTGTCAGTGAAAACATGGCAGATAATCTTTGGAACACCTGTGAGCCCATTCCATACAAAGCATGGGTTTTGCTCAACCCACATTCTCGGGCTTGTACAGGAGGAGATTGCTGGGAGGCAGTGACGGATGAGGGAAGGAGATGTGAGTTTGGTTCACAATGAACTCGTTGGCCTTCTTACCTTTGAGGTCTTGATGCCAGTAAGCAGGAGCGTTCTTGCTTGTCAGGGGCCACAGTGCAGCCCATAGGAGAGCAGGGCTGGTCAGATAAGGCTGGGTCATCGCGGCACAGAAGTCTGCCCCCTGGACATGGCATCCGCCAACTGGATAAGTTCTTTCAGACAATGAACATGATCAGTTGGCCATTTTGGTCTCCCCGGATACCGAGTTGAGCTCTATTCTTCTCATGGGCCAGGACATTAAACCATATGAGGTTGGTGAACATTTACTGGTAAATGGTCAGAGAGAAGACAGGTTTGGCTTTGCAGTCGCTTGACTTTTCTATTGCACAGCGAAAGCAGCCCTCCAGAGGACATGTGTGAACCGCCTGGCTGTGTGCCAAGGAGACAGGTATGTGTAGAAACAGGTGGCAGGCTGGGCTTTGGCCTGTGGGGTGTGGTTCTCGCCCCTCTGCGCCATGGCATTGTGATTACAGATGTGGACTCTGCAATCGGACACACCTGGCTTCACCTGTTTCTGGCCAGGAGACCTTGAAGAGCACAGCTAATGACCTTGAACTCTGTCTTCTTATTAAAGTTAAAGGAATCAAGGGTGTGGGGCATCTTAAAAATGCTGCTGTGCACGGAGACTTCATTCTCAAAGAAATGACATCAGGAACAGTTTACTTTTTACTCAGGATCTCTTCAGTGAGAAAGGAAAAAAAGTAGCATTCTGAGGCAGAAAACGAGACCTTCCTTGACCTTTGGCAACGTCTGGTTCTGCAGCCACCTGAGGCACTGAGCAACAAAAGGCATCAGAAAGGAAACTGATCCAGAAAGAACCTTTGCTTTCAAAGTCCTGGAATAAACCAGACCATAACTGCATCCTTCAAAAATGTGAACTCTTTTTTTTTTTCCCTCCAGAAAGTAAAAATTGGTTTCTAAAATCAAATCTCCTTGTGCGTCCCATACACATGTACTTGGAATAGACAAAATAGTCCCAACTTGCCCACATAATCCCTCCATGGGGTCCAGCCGGAGCTGCTTACCATCATGTCTCTCACAGCAGCGGCTGCTCAGCAAAATCTGGCGGGGGGGGGTTGCTTAATGAGGGGTGAAGACAATATGGACTCAGGGATGCGGCCAGTTGCTTTTTCACAGTTGGTAGGCAGTGTTGCAGGTGCATTCTCTTAATGAGGGTTAATTTGTCTCATATTTTAATCTGACAGAATCTGGCCATGTTGTTCTGTATTCCTTGGAGGTGACTTGGTGTTCTTGGTTGGCAGAAAGAGAGAAAATGGGAGTATAATTTGGGGTTTGTTCAAATGATAAAGAAGCAAGCGGGAGTTGGTAAGGAATCCTACATTTCTGGTGCCCAAAGTGACGATTACATGGAGGAAGAACATTTTAGCACAAGCAGCAAAGATGAAGGAGGGCTAAATTAAGTTTCTGGAAGATTCCACTCGGCAGTGGCTCGCTATACAATGCACTGAATGAGTGTAGGTACCAGCGGTGTTATTTCACACGGCACTCGTGAGTTTGCCACTTGCAGATTCTGCTACCTACAGGGTATTTAATGGCTCCTACTCTGAGAGTGAACACAGATTCTTTCCATTCTTAATTGGAAGCAGAAATTTTTTTGAAAAACACAAACCAAAAAAATCCAAACCCATGTTTTCACTGGAAAAAAAAAAAAAAAACAACAACAAACCCATAAATAGTATCAGTACTTAAGTTAAAATGATTAAATTGGCCCTTCCTGCCCCACGTTAATCACAATCATAGATGATCACATATAAGTACTGTTAAATCACTTGGATGTGTTTTGGATTTGGAGATGGAGACCTCCAGAAGCCCACAGGTATATATCCACGGTATTTGCGAGAGCTCTTTAATTTGCACGTGACTGAAAGCAAACCCACACAAGCTTCAGCCACGAGTGGAATAGCCATGTTCCTGGGAAGTTAGCGAGCGGACATGGATGGATTCCTGATTGGATTCTGGGGCCCGCTGGGAACCTTCTCTCCTCCTCCTCTTCTCCCTTTCTCCTTCTCCATCATCTAGTCCTTCTCTCTCCTTGCCAGTCCTCTGCAGACCGCTCTCTTTCCCTTGGTGGGAATGATGCTCACCCACATCCCCCCAGCCCTACCTCACCAGTGCAGCCGCTCTGGTGGAGAGAAAAACTTCTTTATCTGGGGACTTGGACATCAGTCCCAGTGAAGGATGGTGACTGGCTCTGATCAGGCCAATCTCCGTGGACAGGGGGACAGTGACGGGACAGACCGGGATCACCTCCTTATCTGTACCAGGTGGAGGAATTGTTGTTGGGGAATGTGAAGCCCAGGACCACCTCAACTCAAAGAAGAGGGAGTTTGTGATTCCAGAAAAAGGGGAGAAAGAATGACAGTTAACAACCACGTAGTGTGCCAGTGATGCATACACATGTACATCTTAATTTAAACAACAAAAAGGAATACAGAGTCTTTGCTATTCCATAGCTTTGCTTTTCGCTTGGTACATACCTTTGTGTGTGTCTCCAAACATCCTTATAGCTTTCTTTTTCAAAGCTGTAGAACATTCACTTTGGCATGGATTCTGTTTTACCAGAGCCAAAGGAGCCACCATTTAAGGAAAGACAATCATGTAGTATCCATCTAAGAGCACATGACAACTTACATTTTGGTATTTCCTTGTGTGTCTTTGACAGCTTTCCTCAAAATCCTAGTTTCATTAAACTGTCTTAAAAATCAGGAATGTCATATTATGTGTCAGATTAGCCTTTGTCGGATTTCTGAGCCTTCAGAAATGCCTCTGACTTATTTCTTGTTGCCTGGAATTCCATTTCTGTGGCTCCTTTCCTTTTTCTTGAAAAATGAAAATCTGAGCCCTGGAGGGGTGATGATTTGAGCAAGGAGTCACTTTTACTCCTGGAGGTCAATGAGTTTGTCAGAGCTTTTCCTGCACGGAAGTTTTGGTAGGAGGTGGGAGGGGATCCTGGGCTCGGGGGGCAGAGTACTCCTTTGGGGTAGGGGCTCCCTGAGGAAGGGGGACAGAAGTAAAGGTGGGTGGGGATAAAACTGGATACATGAGAGGTTCTGGAACGTGTTGGAGCTCAGTGCTTCATTAGAGAAAAAAGCTGGAAAACTCCCCTGCCTCTTAGGGATCTGGCTCCACGTGTGCCAATTTCTGGAATAGCCCTGTGTGCCCCCCTACCACCAATTTCTGCCTGTGTCCTTCTGCCTCTATGCCTCCCCATCTGTGCATGCCGCTTTGACGCCACACTTGTTACCATCAGAACAAAGCCCAGCCCCTTCCTTGGTTTCCACAAAACAATTGGTGAGCATCCCTTTTTATTGAAAATTTTAGGAGTTCATGGGAAGGAATAATGTGGGGGTTCACGTGCCTCTTCCAACCACTTCCTGGCACCAACACGATTATTTCTTCATTCCCGATTGCCTTTATTTCTGGGAAAGAAAGATATTCTTCTGCCCGGCTCCTGTAGGATAGTTCTGTATGACGTTCCTGAGTTGTCCCCTTACAACCCCACACACTTCTCAAGAGGCCCGACAGTTACTGATCCGCTGACACAGTATAGGGGCAAGAACAGATGTGTTGGAATCAGGCAGACTTGGTTTCAAATTGTTGTCCTTCTGCTTACTGACTGTGTAACTTTGGGCCAGTTACAAAACCTCTCCCGACTCCGTTTCCCCAGCTCTAAGACAGCTGTAGTGACGCCGCCCAGCCTCCTCCCCGCCGCCTCAAAGCACTGCTGGGAGCCTGAAATGGAGAATCCCTGACAGAAGGCAGAGCACCTGAAGGCTTGTGGGGCTCGGGGTTAGAGGATGGGTATACCTCATTGAGAGGTGGGGCCGAACAAGTAGGCTACATTCTGAACATGGAATGTTCTAAATGTACACCCAGTTTTTGGCTTTCCGTTTAATCCATTTGGGGGCCATTAAAGGTGTATGAATAGAGCTGGG
Source organism: Lontra canadensis (assembly GCF_010015895.1). Classification (NCBI taxonomy): domain Eukaryota; kingdom Metazoa; phylum Chordata; class Mammalia; order Carnivora; family Mustelidae; genus Lontra; species Lontra canadensis. The sequence continues at coordinate 9,966,202 of NW_022631028.1, forward strand.
TCTTATTAGGTTAATTCTGGGAACATGGAGGAAGATGGGTGGTCCAGGCAGGCCCGGGCAGATGCTGGTGAGCACTATGTCATGAAGTGGTGTCAACAGAATTTGATAAATTACTGGATTCTATCCTCAAGTTGGTTTCCATTCAGGCCTTTCCCTCTGCATTTGTTCTTGTGATCTCTGGTACTCATTCATGATGCATAGAGTATATTATTCTAACCGTGTATTATGACTATTTTTCTATTGGCAACCAAGAGAAGGTCTCAGTAGGGTGTACAGGCTTTGTAGATTCTGATTCTGAAGCACGAGGGCTACTTACTTACCGTGCTGCCCTAGAGGAATATCACCCAGCATAGTGGGACCTTTAATTAATCAGACGAGCCATTCTTTCTGTACATTTCACTGAGATGCATGAGTTGAGATGTGTGAACTGTAGCGGGCTTTGATGGACTCCTTGGATGGAGAAGAATCTCTCTCTCAAGCAAAATAGCAAAGATTTCTCTTCAAATGATAGGTATCCCTAATTAGGAGTATCAACCAGAGGATGTATCACAGAAGAATTCTGTTGACGCAGTGTTGGACCCGATGCCCAGCCCCTGCCTTTGAGATGATGCTTTGGTCTCTCCTGATGCCCACTGTGCGGGCTGGGACTGTCGGGGACACACAGCAGAGCTGTTGGTAGGAAAAGGGATCAGACAGTCCCATGAGAAGCTGTGCATTCAGACAAAGCACAAAGCTGCCAGTAATGAGTTTTCTGCTTTTGGCAAAGGTACAAGAGCTTCAGAATTTCCCCAAATCTCAGGTGTGAAAGCTAAAGTTACCTCTAGGCTGTTTCAGGTATGTTACGTGATTGGTACTTCTTTGATAAACCCAAGTGTCTGAGGGCTTGGCACCCTGAAAGGCTGATTTTTCCTAGGGTTCAACTGTCCTCAAATAACTTCCCTGGCATTGAAGGCACTAAGCTGGCTTTCCCCCACCTCCAGCCGTATTGGTAATGCCTCCTGCCTTGTTCCACCCTTGAGTTATTTACAATGGGGTAGAGATGGCATGAAATTCCCAATTTCTGTTTATGTCTGACATGCCCCATGTCTATCAGGCTCATCGCTCCTTAATTATGAAACATTGAGACGGACCTTTGAAATGGAAGCCAAGTCTTATTACAGACTTAATCATGGGTCTTTAAGTCGTATAATTGCTTGTGATCTCTCTTTCTCGGTCCCATTTAAGCAAAGTACGTTTGGTGTCTACGTTTCTGTAAGGTCATTGAGCTAGAAGAGGGTGGATCCAGCCTCCGTGTATGCAAATCGCACAGAAACGTGTGTGCTCTATGTGGTGGTGGTGGTGGCGGGTAGGGGGAGAATGGACTCTTGTTATGTCTGCTGCCTGTTTAATTAATCTTTCTAGATGCATGTCCTTGTTAATGAGTCTAAAATCATGTTGTGTCCCTGAGTAAGCCCTGGGGAAGTGAGGCTTGCTAGCCATGCTTGGGCTGCAGAAGGACAACCTCCCTTCACAGCCTGAGTCCCTTACACGCCATCTGTGAGGTTGGTGTGGAAGTCTCTGTCTCCAGTCCTCTTTCAGTAGGATCCAGGAGACTTCACGTCTCACTCCCAGAGGAACAGGAGACCCATCTCTTGACGAAACCGGGAATATTTTTTCTGAGTTAGATCATGTTCGAGTTAAATGATGTTCAGGTCTGCCTAAGGGCTTCCACGTGAGGAAATGAGAAAACGTAGCAGAACTGTGCTTATTGAACAAAGCTGCCTGTCTTGAGTTCATCCAACCAAGGCTGAAATACACTGGGTTAAAAAAAAAAAATGAAAGGAGGGCTTTTGCTGAATTTGATTTCATATTTTGCTTGCTCTACCCAGAACTTTCTGTTGTCCATTTGCAGGGTAATATGCAAGTTACCCCCTGTTATCCTTGTCTATACTTTACAGCTCTTGAAAAATCAAACTGCCCTTTATTCTGAATGTTTTTCATCAAATACAAATGCTTACAAATACACCAAGGCATAAGGTCAGAAATCAATTCCATCCTCTTAAAATTACTTACATGCGGGAGCTGGCTGCTCCAGGAAGCCTTGCTCAATATCTCATATTTTACTTGTAGAGATTGCTTGTTTGGCTTCCTAATATCTGAGACAGGCTATGGGATATTTTCTCTTATTTTCCTGGAGAGCAAAGAATTCAAAAAAGCCTGATGAAAGAGCCCAGAGAGCGTGGGGTCAGAGGAGGGATCCCTCTGTTTATACTGTGTTTGTGTACAGCCCTTGGCAGTGCCCTACAATCACCTGGCCCCTGGGTGCTGCTCGGTCGCTCCTCTGGACCCCCGAGCAGCTGAGGGTTCTGTTTCATCCCGACGGTCTGAATCCTCACCCTCCGAGTGCTACTGGGGCAGTGCATAGTGGTCTCATTGGCCTTCAAAGTAGGCAGATTTTTTCTTCTCACACATCAACTGAAACGTTTGTCAGAGATCGTTTTCCCGTTAATGGTTGTCTCTACCCTTTGTGAGCTGTGCTCCAAGTGATTGGATCCTTATAATGTATCCAAGCCACGCAGTTATAAATTATTTTTAAAAGGAAATTAATGATTTCAGGGTTATCTCTGTAATAGCATCTCTCTCACCTGAATCCTGCTAATGGTTTTGAGTGGGATAAAAGGAGTGGAGGTAAATTCATTAAAACTTAAATGTTTCCTTCCATCTTTCCAGCTGTCTGTCCATCCATCCATTTACCCATCATCTGTCTGTCTCTCTACTCATTAGCCATCCATCTATCTGTTCATGCACTTGTCATCTCTCCGTCCGTCCATCTATCCATTCATCCATCCAACCATCCCCCGCTTATCAAGCACGTGCTCTGTGTTAGGCATGGAAGAGGGAGTTGAGACAAGTGGTGAGCAAGGCAGGGTTCCTAACTTCATGAAGCATATAATGTATTAGGAGAAATCGAAAATAAAATGGCGAAGGGATTATTAACAAACAAGAAATAATTTTACAAAGATGGCAGAAAAGCCATTTCAGGTCTTCTAGGAAGTCAGCATTTAAACTGAAACCTAAATATTAGAAAGACTGTGCCACGTAAAGATCTGGAGAAGAGTTTCACCAGAAGAGTGAATGGCAAGTGCAAAGGGCCTGATGTGGGAATGAACTAGATAGATGTGAAGAACAGAAAGGAGGCGAGTAGGTGATGGAAAGAGAGGCAGCCCAGAGCAGTGTTTAAAGAGTCTGGACTTGGAGCTGCCTGAACTGGAATCCTGTTGTCTTACTTGTGAGCTGTGGGAACTTGGATAAGTTCCTTAATCTTTCTGTGCTTTTCCTCGTCTGTGAAGTGGGGGATAATGATAGCCCTACCGCATGGTATTTGTTGATAATTAAATGAGCTGGTATTTGTGAAGCACTTGGAATAAGTATTTGCTAACTAAAAAAAAAAAAAGTTTTTTTTTTTTTTAAGATTTATTTATTTATTTGAGAGATGGAGAGTGAAAGAGAGTGCATGTGAGCATCTGCATGAGTCAGGGGAGAGGCAGAGGAGAGTCCCCAGGCAGACTCTCCACTGAGCCCCAAAGTGGGACTCCATCTCAGGACCTTGAGATCATAACCTGAGCTGAAACCGAGAGTCAGCTGCTTAACTAACTGAGACACCCAGGCACCCCTAACTAAAAAAAAACGTTTTTAAGTTGAGAAATTGTACGAGATCTGTTTTAACCATGCCTAGTAATTATAGTGATTAATTACTATAGACACAAATCTTACAATATCATGGCTTGTCACTATAGGGGGAAAAGGTGAATTGCTGACCTAGTTCAATATCCTCATTTTAGAAAAGAGACTGAGGCTTACTTGCAGATTTTATTTAAATTATTTATGAACTACAATATACAGGACCATGTTCTTGTCATAAGACATTCATAGAATGCTACCAAAGCTGAATTTTGAGCTGTTCTTCCCCTCAATTCTAGGCCCCTCCCTGGAGGTCAGTATCTGACTCTGATGACGTTTGTCTATACTTCCCTATGCTCAAGTGACAAGGAGGAAAATGCACAGTTTTGTTTTTATAGATATATTGAGAACATCTTTTGTTTTAAGTTGTGGTAAAAGTACACATACAGTTTACCGTCTTAACTGCTTTGAAGTACACGGCTCAGGGCCAAGAGCACATTCCCACTGTTTTGTCAGAATCTCTTGTTCTTAAACTTGTTTGTTGTTTTCACTTTTTAATTTTCTTTTTACTTAACAGCATGTCTTAGAGATTTTTCTTCAGCATTGGTGTAGCTTTTCCTCATTCCTCTTAACCTCATCTTGGCCTTTCACGGTGTTGTAAATAGTTCTTCGAATCACTTCCATATTACTGGACGTTAAATTGCTTCCAAGTCTCTGCTGTTGTACAGAAAGTGACTTTAAAATATTTTCTTTCTTCCCTGCTAAATAATGAAACAGGATCCAGAGCCATATTGGGTAAAAGTACGACTTTTCAATGTGTTCTTGTTGCTTGTGAAGCCCCGGATTCTTCCATTCTGGCAGAAAGGCATCTTTAAATCAGAAAGCAAGTGATGGGCAATTGCTCTGTAATAATTGTCTCAGGTTCCAAACGGGTCCAAATGAAGCTTTAGCTTAATGAATGACATGAGCGAGGTACCTTTTCCGTAAAGCCCCGCTGGAGAGAGCAGCAATCTGCTTTGTCTCCTGTTTGTTTTCCTCCCATCATCATTTGAGGGGTGCTCAGATGTGGCCTGGTATATAACGGCCATGTGACTGGTAATCAGACACCTGTCCATTCCATCACAACTGTCAGGATTCACGGGGGTCCCACCACATATGGGGCCGTGCTGGCAGCTCTTGCTGGGCTGAGCAGCCCTTTAGTGGCTGAGAGCGTGTGAGAGTGCTGGGACCCCAGGAGGTGCTGGCTGCTGCATCCTGGGGCGCTGGAGACCCTCAGCCCGCACGGAACCATAGAGGTTCTCTGGAACTGCCCTCCCCGCAGGACTGTGGAGCGTGGCATGGGCGGGAGTCAGGGAGCGACTGTGAGGCTGCTTGCCTGGCGAGGACTGTTGCAAAGGACGTACATAGGACAGGTGAACTGAAGAAGTAAGGTCTGTTTTGCCTCTTCACCATGCTGAACATTGTATCCCCAAGACTTTTATCTTATAAATGGCAATTTGGACCTTTGTCCCTGCTTCGCCCATGTCATTCCCCAGCCTCTGGCAAATACCAGTCGACTCTCTGTATCTACGAAGGGTTTTGTATTTTAGATTTCACATGCAATTGAGATCATACAATATTTGTCTTTCTTCTGACTTTCTTCACTTAGCAGAATGCCATCAAAGTCCATCCATGTTGCACATGACAGGATTTCCTTTTTTTTTTTTTCCTTAAGTTATGGCTCAGTAGTATTCTGTTGTGAATATATAACACATTTTCTTTATCCACTGAACTATTGGTAGACCCTTAGACTGTTTCTATGTCTTGGCTATTGTAAGTAATGGTGCAATGAACATGAGGGTACAAATGGCTCTTTGGGATAGTGCTTTTGTTTATTTCTTTTGGGTAAATATCCAAAAGTAGAAATGCTGGGTCATATGGTCATTCTAGTTTTAATTTTTTGAAGAAACTGCACAGTATTTTCCACAGTAGGTATAGCAAAACAGGAAGATAAGAAAGAAAGGAAGGAAGGAAGAAAAGAAAGAAAGAGAAAGAAAGGGAGGAAGGGAGGGAGGGAGAAAAGAAAGAAGGAAGAAGAAAAAGCTAGGTTTGTCCACATTCTGTGCCAGATCTGGAGATGTCACTTGTCCATATCTAGCATCACTTCTGTTCCCTATTGCTGTGATCACTTCCTGGAGTGGCTTTGTGGAGAAGAGAGATTACTGGATGGGCCCCCAGCCTCTCTCAGAATCTACAGTGGCTCTCTTAACTGTCCTCTGCTGATGTGTTTGCAAGTAATCGCTCTCTTCCATCTTTTCCCGATGAGGCAAGTTCATGGTCCCTATTTCCACAAACAAGGCTTTCCCTTCTACCTCCTCGGACTGGCTAACCATTGTAATCTCAGCTCAGTTTGACATAGTAGAGTTGAATGTAGAAAGGTTTCCTTTTTTTGGAAAGGTCTAGAATTTTTCTGTCTGACACTGAAGTTTGGTCAGGATAGTAAAGGATGAGACTGCCTGAGCTCCTGAAGTTGTCGGGGAAGTTGTCAGGTTTGTATGCAGTCAGGTTCACTGGTCTCCTCAATCCTATGAATGAAACAAAGAAACAATGACCATAAGAACAACACACCAGCCTAAAATGATCTTATCCAAAGAACCACCCAGAGTAGACGTTCTCAAAAAGACAGAGAAAGGGGATCTGGCTGATGAGGCTATTTGATGTTTTGAGTGGAATGTGCACAGTTCAGTGTTTTGGGAATTCCAAGTCACCCCAAGGAAAGGAGGAACAGAAGGGTTGGGTGCTCTAGTGGTTTCTTCATTACCTGCAGACTATGAATGTCCCCAGTGATCATCTGTGCTATCTGTTGGGGACATGGGCCAGGTATTTTGTAACTGATCACTTCTATACTTTCTAAAGTAGGGGGTTACAGTTCATGGATACCCCCCCCAGATTGCTTTCATTCGGGGGGGTCATGTGTCAATGCCAAGGCTGGTGGTCAGTGTCCGCAACATAGGACATGCTGAATTCCTGGCAGGGTCTCTGTCTAGGTCTTGTGAAGAGGCAGGTGCTTTGGTTTTGCTCCCAAGAAGGTAGTCCTATAGCTCGGTTAGATATGATTAATGGTTCTGTTCAAAATGAGAGCTGACACTTACCGAGCACTTAATATGTACCTGGCCTCATGACACATTCTTCTGGAGCATTAGGTCATTTCATCTTTCCAGCAACTCTCAGCTGTAGGTGGTATGATCATCAAACTTGAGAGGCTTAGAAGGGTTCTCTTACTCAATGTCACATAACAGGGATCACTCCAGAGTAGTCACTCTTAATCAATGATCGGCAAACTATGGCCCAGAGGCCAAATTCAGTGTCTGTCTGTTCTGGGGTAGGACTCAGGATTGAAGAGTGGTTTTCATATTTTAGAAGTGGGTTTTAGAACATCCAAAGAAGAGTGACATTTTGTAATAGGTGACAGTTATATGGACTTTGCATGTTGGTGTCCGTAAGCCATGTTTTACTGTCACAAAGCCTCCAGCACTCCTTACGAGTGTCTGAGACTCGTGGCTCTCCCACAGCAGAGGGGAGTGGTCGCAGCAGAAACCGTGTGACTTGCACAGCCCAAGTACATGCAGTCTGGTCACTGACTAAGGCAAGCCGGCCCGCCTCCGCTGTTCATCACTACACAATTACCTGCCTGTTTATCCTCGCCCGTCCCCATAGGGAACCCTTCCGTGACCTGCACCATGTGCCAGGCACTGTTCTGGGCGCTGACACTGAGTCTGTAACAACCCTTTGCAACAGATGTCATCATGACTTCTTTTATAAACGAGGACACTGAGGCATCAAGAGACACAGTTGTAGGCACTTGACCTCTATGAACACAACCTTGCAGACTGCCATTGCCCGCATTTGACAGGTGACGGAAATAGAGGACAGAGAGAGTCTGTGACTTTCCATTATGCAGAAAGCTGGAGGCAGACATGCCCCTCAGTACCGCTCTCAACACCATCCCAGGGCTATGACACTTTTACGGGAAGTTTCATCACCATGTGTCCAACAGGTCGGGTTGTGGCTCTCGATGACTCTACCAGCCTGCTTCAGGCTGGCCCCAGAGAGCCTTTGAGAGCCGCTGCCGCCCCCACCCCCGGGCGCCCCCGACTCCCATCCATCCCTGCTAAGCGAGCCTCAGTAATGATCTCATTTACATCAGGGCGGGAGGAGAAGATTTAGTTCAAAACCAAGCGGGCCAAGACATATTCCATTTATGTGCCTTTCAAGCCGCATGCTGAAGCAGGTCTTGGTAATACTTTCTCTCCCTGGAACCAGAGGATTCCAATCCCGCCGGGCCAGCAGCAGGCCCTGCTCCTTTCATGTCAGATAAGGGGAGGCTCACGAGGCTTCCGTGGGAATAGTTTTGATGGTCTCGCAAGGTGAGCGCCTTTCCTTTTCCTTTGAAGGCATTGCTTCTTAGGAGTTATTGCTGAGTCCCTGTTTGAATAAATTTAGACGGCATTTCTTGAAAGCTCTGGTGCTCGTACTATGGATGCATAAGTAGGACATCTGTTTTGAGGCGTGAGAGGAGAAAGGGCCTTTATATCCTTAGAAAGGCTTCCCGTCAAGATTTCTTTCCATCTCATGTGAAACTCCTCTGCCTGCCAGCCGCCCCCCCAACCCCCATGCACACACACCTTGCATCAATCCCCAGAAAATGCTCACTAAGCACCTCATGCCAAAACCAGCTTCAATTTTTGTGATTTGTATTTATTCCTATAAATATTCATCTCCATTTAAAAAAGGGACAGACGGAATTCTGCAGACATCTGAATCCGCTGTAAGAAAACTGTTCGGTGTGTACAGATAGGGCTCGGGGCTCCAGAGAGGAGAGAGTATGCGTCTGAAACAGAAGACAAAATATTTAAAAACCCGTTCTAAGCAAGGCAGAGCAGGCAGTCCTGTACTTTCTGCTGAGCCCTACTGCCTTGTGAGGGTCAGGGGAAAGGCCAAGTCATGGTGGGTGGCTGGGGGTAGTTTGGGAATGTTCCCTGATGGAGGGAGAAATCAGCTTTGAAATGAGACTAAGATTTACAGAAGAGTATTACCGTTGGGGGGAAGGGGGTAGATTTGAAACCAGAAATGGGCAATGTCATTGAAGAAGTAAAAAGAAAACCATGCTTGAATTCCTTAACGTCATCAAATAAAGCCTAGGTTAAAGATTGGTTTCCATGTAGTTTTATAGCACATGGGCTGAATCTGGCCCTCCGCCTATTTTCGTCAATAAAGTTTTATTGGGGCACAGCTGCCCTCCGATTATTCGCATATTATGTGGCTTTTGCCATATGGTGGCAGAGCTGAGTGGTTCTGACAGGGACCAGTTGGCCTTGCAAAGTCTAAAATAATGACTTTCTGATCCCTGTAGAGCAAAAGTTTGCCACCTTCTGCATGGGTCAAGAGGTACCAGCTAAAGAGAAGGAAGGTCACGTGAGGAGAGGGGAGAAAGAGGAAGGTTTAGAAGACGAGCAAGAGGGCACCTGGGTGGCTCAGTGGGTTAAAGCCTCTGCCTTTGGCTCAGGTCATGATCCCTGGATCCTGGGATCAAGCCTCGCGTTGGGCGTTCTGCTCAGCGGGAAGCCTGCTTCCCTTCCTCTCTCTCTGCCTGCTTGTGATCTCTGTCAAATAAATAAATAAAATCTTAAAAAAAAAAAAACAACGAGCAAGCACAAAAAGAAAGGGAAGTGGAGAGTGGCAGAGGCAAGAACCTTCTCCGTTGCATTCGTGCAGATATATATCCTCTTTGCAGTTCAATGTTTCTCCGTTTCAACCACATATGGCATCACTGTTAGTCACGGTCCTTGACAGCTCCGGTCCCTGTGGGACTGTGGAATCATAGTGTCACTGCTGTTGGCCAAAGGAGCCCTGAAGAGTTTGTGTCATAGAAAATTTGGAAGTATAAATTCAAAACTCCAGAGAGCTGTAGGACACATGGCTAATGGCCACATGAGGCCTGAAGGCCAGTACACCAACATCCTGCTTGAGGAGTTCCATCCTGAATATGACAACCAGACAGCTCACCAGGGTGAACTTGGCACTTCCCCAATTTTTAGAGGATTTTCTGTGGTGTGACATGTTTGGTCAGGTAAATTGGGGAAGCTAGGGGTTGCGTACAATTAAACATATTTGCTGGCTGCAGGACTTCTCAGAGCCTTTAATAAGTCTTACGAAGCTCTGGGAGTAGAATGTAAGGTGTAGGGTTTGTCAAATGTATTTCACATGACCTTTACCCTCTCTCTGCCTTTTTTTAATTGATAAATGGAACCCATTTGGGATGTGGTGGAGTAGGCATTATTTCAAGATCAGTGTATTTATATACATTTAAAGGTAGAGAGAGTCTTAGAAGTCATGTAGCTGCGTGCCCTCATAATAATGTTATGAATCATCTTCCCAGGAATTTTATAAAATCAAATTTAAGCCTGAACGTCTGTGCTCCTGACTTTAATGTTGCCCTTGGAAATCTGTTTTTGGTGTTTGGGTTTAGGGATTTTATAATTACAATTTCCAATCCAATTCCAGCCTCAGATTCTGCACTCCTATTGGCTTCTGATTTCTCCCCTTCCCAAGGGGGTAATGGCAAAAAGGGGGTGGAAATAATAAAACTTTGTAATTGGACACTTAAAGGTCAGTCACTGGAAAAAACGAACTAGCACATTGCATCAATGGTTGTGGATGATGAGTTTTTGGTTTAAAAAAAAAAAAACAACCCCCCCCCCAAAAAACCCCTCCTGTATTTCAAACACAGCCGAGTCAGCCCTAATTGCCTGAACCGTGGGCTTCCAAATGAGCATTTGGAAATTGGCAATCAGCACAAGTTCACATCTGCTGTGACAAACTCCTGACTCCACCACGTCCTCGATCATGTGGAGAAGCCTTCCTTATTTCCCTAGTAACACTGTCACTTCAGTGTGGATTTTGCTTCCTCTGTGACATGCTTTGCAAACAAGGGAGGGCTACCCTAGGGGTTTGGGGCAGCGTGCCAGGGTTTACTCAGAGCTCTAGGATAAACCCACTGTATTTTCCTGGAGTCCTTTTAAATAACTTTTTTATTGAAGTATAACATACACCCCCCCTCCACATATAGACACACATGAGAGAGAAGTACACACATATCCTGACTGAGCAACTCAGATTTTGAACCTCTGAACATACCCACATAACCGGCATCTCTGGTGTTGATCAGTTTCAACCACACATGTTAAATTAAAGCAAGTACAGATACATTACCAAGTAATATACCTTATGCTTAAAAATAAAATACAAGGCCCCAAGGAAATTCCAGAACTCTTCATGAATTACTACAATTTTTTTTTTTTTTTGGTTCTTGGAAAAGCTATATAAGCACACAAATGTATTCTTTAAGCAAACAACGTATTCTTCTTTGCCATTAGTTGCTATTTGATAAAATAAAGTTGGAGGAGAAATTGACTAGGCAGAAAAAATTAGTAACCAGCACGGCTCTGAGTCCTTGTGCTGTGTTAGGCATCAGGCATGCATTGCCTAAGTGTTTGTAACAAGCCCGAGGGCCAGTGCACTGTAGGCTTGAAGCAGCTGAGGCTTCTAGGCGTTGCCTGGGAGCCAGAGAGCTAACATCCCAGATCCATCTGACCCGAACATCTATTCTCTTAATTGCTCTGTTCAATTGCCTCTGTGACATTTCTCTGTTTCCTTTTGTTTGGGGCAAGTGATCTCACAAAAGAATATTATTGTTATTATTATTTTTTTAAATGAATTGAATATCCTGACTTCTTTGTCTACGGCTCTAAAAGTATAAAATTTATTTTAGGTTGGAGACACACATCAGTGGGCTTGTTGTATAGCCTGCTGTCAGTTTAAGAGGAAAAGCAATCCAAGTTGAATTTGGAATGAATTACCTTCAAATGGCCATGCTTTGCAATGTACTACTGTAATCTGGGATATTGCAAGGCAGCTTAATGTGCTGGGTGATGACACGTATGACCATTATGTGGCTCTCCCTCATTGAATGCGTTGGGCACAACCCAAATCATAAATCTGCCAGCAGACAAAACATAAAATTTACATGCAAGATCAAATCTCCCCTGTTCCGATTTTTACACAAGGGTCACCAGTGGGTAGTAAATTAAGATTCAGAGTAAAAGTTACCTGCGGGTGCTAAATCACTAGACCATGTCAGGATCATAGAATTTTCTTTTGTTAATGATGCCACTGTTTGTTATCCGAGCCTGTGTGCATGTGAACCCTGGGTCACTGTTTGTATAAGGAAAGGTGCCCTTTGTCCCTCGGAGATTTTGGATTTCTTTTGTCGGAGGTAGTCGTATTGTTTTCTCAAACAGCAGGATGTCTGGTACCAAGATCTGGGTTTGAAAGTTAAACGTAGGTGAGCAGACATGCTTGGATGATCTGTCATACTAATAAATCTCGTGTTGCCAAGAAATTACACATATATTTTAATTTCATTAGCTTTCAAGAAATATTTATTGAGCACCTGCTGCCAGATACTGTTTTAGGCACTGAGTGTGCAAATAGGAATAAGACAATTCCATCGAGAAATGATCAATCAGGATCAGCGCAAGAAAAAGAAATCACCCTGGGTATTTTAAGCATGGGGAGATTTAATGCCGGAAATCTGATGATTAGAAAATCCCAGGAAGTGTCAAAGGAGTGATTCTCTGAGCACCTCTGAGGGACGGCCCAGTCTGCTGACAGGAGGTACCAGGAACCCATTGTCACCACACTGCCATCTCAATACCGTCTTGACACTTGAAGAGTGGAGAATGCATGGCAAATGCTGTTGTACGAAAGCCTCGCTTGTCTCAGTCCTTGATAACAAAGACGGGGAGATGACCTCTGCCTCACTCGTGCCTTCCAGAGTTTTCCTGTGTGTGGTGAACACACAGAGTTGAATTTCTATCCAGCTGCAGAGGAGGCTGGCAGAAGTCATCCCAAACTCTCCCAGGGGAAGAAGGACGGAGTGGGGATCAGGAGAATGGATCTGTAATATCCCCCAGTAGGGTACACGTGCAAAAATGCCTAATTTCAAAGTAATATGTTCAGTGCCATCTCTGTCCTCTGCATTGAGCGTTGTGAGAATAGAGTGGACCTACCTTTCTCCTAGCCTGGGGGTTCTCTAAGGATTGGTGGCAGGAGATATGTCCACATGGAATCTCAAAAGGTGAGGAGGAGTAATGCAGGTGGAGCAGTGAAGAAACAGTCACAGGGACAGCTTGAGAAATGTGGAGGGGCATATGTGTATGTGTGTGTGCATGTGTGTGTGTGTGTGCACGTGTGCATGTGTGCATGCGCCCCTACAAATCACAGACAGTTTGAAATTAATAAACAGCCAGTGAATGAATATTATCAGGATATGGATGGACTGAAGACAGATACAAATAAAAGCAAATTTAAAAAGGTCTGTTTCCCATACCAAAACTCACGGACGCTCCATAAAATGATGGAGCATATCATGAACATTTATTGTTTGTGCCTGTTTTCATTCATCCTCTTTACTTTTAAGGGTATCCCTTCATTCCTCTGGGGAGCTTATTCTCCCAAATTCAATCAGTGTCGTTCAAGTGAGATGGACCCCCCCCACCCCGGCTATGGTTAGAAGGCACGTGATGCAGGCGTGGCTGTGGGGGTGTAATGTGGTCCGGGCCATGCGAACAGGAGTCTTGAGTCCAGCTCATCAAAGACAATAAGCATCAGACCTTAAACTGTCATTGCGTTTATAAGCAACCATGACCATTTTGGGTTTGTTTTACTTTGCTGGGGTTGCTAAGTGGAAGGCATAAGTTGGAGATGCTGAGGTTCCCCCAGAGGCTGCTTGGGAATGTCATTGACTAGAAGGATAACAAAGCCCAAGGGTGAGGAAGATTAAGTGCTCTCATTTCCCTTGGATCCATGAGCCACTGGCCATGCTCATAGCGAGCCTGACAAGACCGTCTCCTCCGTCACAGGAGCCAGAAAACTCCCCTCTCTCATTCAAGTCACTGTGAATTGGATTTCTGCCATTTGCAGGGGAACAAATCTTGATGACAGTGCGGGGCCATCGAAAGGTCTTAAGACAAGTATCATTGTGATCAGATAGAATGAGTGGGTGTAAGACTGAAAGCAGGGAGCCGAGCGTGGAGGCTTGCTGCCCCATCCCATGGAGATACGGCATGAGTTGAGGTCCGAGGTGGTGCAGGGCACCGATTTGGGAAATGGTTGGGAGGTGAATCAGTAGTGCTCATGACTGCTACTTTTATCTGGGCTAATGGCCCCATGTCGTAGGCTTGCTTGCAGCTGGAACCGTCGTGCTACAAAGTAGTAACCCACGGGAGGTGCACAGAGGTGGTGTGTGCAAACCCCGGGTCATTCTTTATTTTTAATATTTTTTAAGGTTTATTTATTTATTTTTTAAATGTTCAGTTAGCCATTGTATAGTACATCTTAGTTTTTGATGTAGTGTCCAGTGATGCATTAGTTACATATAACACCCAGGGCTCCTTACAACTCATGCCTTCCTTAATACCCATCACCTTGTTACACCCTCCCCCCACTGCCCTCTCCTCTGAAACCCTCACTTTGTTCCTCGGGGTCCATAGTCTCTCAAGGCTCCTCTCCGTCTCTGATTGCTCCCCCTTCAGATTTCCTTTCCTTCCCTTATGGTCATGTCTTTAAAACAAAGGCGCTATCCTCTTCTTCCACTTCTCCTCCGCTTCCCACTGATGGGCTGAGATAGGGACATGGATATTGTAGGCAGGCTCAGAAGTGCTGAGGAGACCATAGCTTGAGGGAGGTCAGGGCTTCAAGTGCCTGGACTCTGACAGCTTCATACAGCAAAACCACTCATGTTCTTGCACCACTGGCCACTTTCTCCTTTTACTGAGAGAGAAATGAAGCTTTTTTCTTATTTTAAGCCACTGTGTTTTAGTCTGTCAAGAAAGCTGGCCCCATGTCCTGACTAACATGGCAGCCTTTTATATACAGGGAGTGAAGTTGAGGAAGGAGTCCAGGGGGGAATGATTGCTATGCAGATTTTTACTTCAGAACAGTCGCTCTGATGGTGAATAGATTTGGAGGAGGACACTATCTGACATCCTGGAGGCCAGTGCACAGGGCTGAGGGGGAGAGGACAGCATTTGGGACTAGGGTAGTGGTAGATGGGGCAGAAGGAGATACATAGATGGACTGAAGACACATTTAGGAGCTAGAACCCACAGGGCGTGATGACTGATTGCTGATGGTCGGGGAAAGAAAGAAGCAATGGAGTCTTAGGCCATTGGGTGGAAGATGGAATCATTTACTGAGTTCGGGACCACGGGACTAGGACAGGTTTGCAGGGAGAGAGAACGAAGGCAGGTTGGGGCATACTGAGTTTGAGGTGTGACGTCTAAGAGGGGGTATCCAGCAGGCTTTAGGATGCAAGAGACGCAAGCTACAACAGGGAAAGTAGGACCTACAAATTGGCAGTAGATAAAGGGTAACTGAATTGATGAGTATTGATGGAATTGCCCCAGAAGGAGACAAGATCTAGAACAGGATCTTGAGGATATAGCATTTATGAAAAGAAATGTGCAAAATAGAGGAGTGTCAGAGAGGTGGGGGAGGGAGGTCAGAATAAGAAAGATGGGTTGGAGAGGAGGATATGGGATATGAATAGCTTGCTGCTAGGAGGCCGAAAGAGAACGGTTCTGGAAAGTGTCCCCCGGATTTGGTAACCGATGGGTTTGGTGACAAGAGTAATTACACCTTGGTGGGAGCAGAAACCATCTGGGAGTGGCTTGAGATGTGAGTGGGAGTAAGATAGGGAAGAGAGAATGCAGGCACCCCCTTCAAGAACTTATAAAGGGGAAGCAATGGACGAGATGTTGACTAGAAGATGACATTACATTCAAGGGAAAAGTGTGTCTGTGTTTTTCTTCCCTATTTCTAAGTACCATAAACCTGTGAATCAGTGGGTATGCATAAAGGATGTAACATTGTCCTGAAAAGACCTAGGAATCGCTTGTTTTAATGTTCTAGCCAGATAAAACACTGGAAAGAGCTTTCAACTAGCCAACTGGCCCAAATGTGCATCACTGACTCCCTCTGCTTTCATTCATCGATTTGGTGTGTATTGGGCCACTGTTGCGTACTCGGACCCATGCTGCATCCTCCAGGGGAGAGAGAAGACAGGGAAGATGCGATTTCTGTCCTGTAGGAGCTTGCAGTGATAAGACCTTGTAAAGGCACAGAATTGTAAAATGGCAAGATGCCCTTGCATACATGTCGTTGGTATGACCTGACAGCCACGCACCTGTAGGAGTGCAGCGCTGGGTATCCGCAGGAAGAGTGCCGTGGGGACTAGCATTGCGGTCTCCCTCACAGAACATGGGCCCCAAGTGGACAGTCACTGATCCCCTCCCCCCACTACCATGTTGCCAGGAGTTCCCTAAGGACATAGGCTGTATGTAGAGGATAGTGGGTGTGGTGGCAGAGATGCACATCACATAGGGACCGATCGATCATTCGGGGCCAGAAGGGGGCAGAGGTGCCTCTGTGTGGCCAAGAACCCAGGAATCTGCATTTCATCTTCTTGGGCTCATCTGCATCCCTGAGTGGAGCTTTTATAGCTGGAGTGCTCCCTCAGCTTGCCAAGAATGCAGTCCTCCTCTTCTGGGTGACGTCACCAGCAGAGGAGGGGTAGGGAGGCTTGGGGTACGTTCCTGTGAAGAAGACAGTGTGAGGAAGGTAGAACATTCCTCTAGGTCCCGTGATGCCAGGGCCTTCAAGGAGAATGCAGCAAGGAGCTCTAGTAATGACAATGGTAGAGATAAATAATCATAACAAAAGCCACTAATAGTTGCTGAGAGCTTATTACATGCCAGGTACTGTGCTAAGAGCTGTTCATCTATTACCTCTTCCCCTCCCCCTCCCCCTGCCCCTTTTCTTCTTCTTCTTCTTCTTCTCCTCCTCCTCCCTCTCCCACCCCCTTCCTTCTTCTTCTTCTTTTTCTTCGATTTTGTTTGTTAGAGAGCCGGGAGGAGAGGAGGGAGAGGGAAGGATCCCAAGCAGACTCTGTGCTGAGTAAGAAGCCTGACTCAGGGCTCAGTTTCATGCCCCTGAGATCATGGCCTGAGCTGAAACAAAGAGTCCCATGCTTAACCAACCGAGACACCCAGGAGCCCCTCTTTTGTTGTTTGTTTTAAAATTAGTTTTTGAGTAAATAATAGAATCACAATTGAGAAAAAGCATCAGTGGAAACTGTGTGCTGGAGAACAGTATTATTAATGGTTTCTGTGCGTCCTTCCAGATACCCTTCACCCTTATCTTTCTGTGTTTGTTTTTGTTTTTAAAACACAAGTGGAGGGGCGCCTGGGTGGCTCGGTGGGTTAAAGCCTCTGCCTTCGGCTCAGGTCATGATCCCAGGGTCCTGGGATCGAGCCCCGCATCGGGCTCTCTGCTCAGCAGGGAGCCTGCTTCCCTTCCTCTCTCTCTGCCTGCCTCTCTGCCTACTTGTGATCTCTGTCAAATAAATAAATAAAATCTTAAAAAAAAAAACAAACACAAGTGGAAGCATTCTGTACCCCTTAATATTTTCACTTAACAAGATACTTATGGTTCTTTCCAGGCCAGAACATAAAAGAACCCATTTTTGGTTTGCTTATCTTGGGGAAGACAGCATTATATCCCATCCATTGTTTAGATTACAAAATTTGTTCAGTCGTCTAGAAAAAGCCATTAAAATTTGTTTCCGTTTGTTTGCAAATACAAGTAATGCCCTGATGAGAAACCTTGCGTAGAAGTCATTTTCCGTCACAGCTATATCTGTAGGATAAACTGCGAGAAGTATAATTTGCCACATCAAGAGGTATGTGCCTCTGTGGTTTTGGTAGATGATGCCACGGAGTCCTGTGTGATGGTGACATCTGTTTTCACAGCCTGTAGCTGTATATCTGCTCCACAATGCACCATGGGTTACCCAATTTTTGCATTGTTGCCAATATACTAGGTAAACACTGACATCTTTGTATATGACAATGGACATGTCTCTTAGCATGAATGAGTGTCTTTGTCTCTGTTCGGTCATTTGCCTTTTGTGTTTATATTTCTTTCTGTTTCAGATTGTGTCTTTGACTTCAGTTTCTGGAAGTTCTTATTTATGAGAGAAGTTAGCATTTTCCCCGTGATTTTCCTCAGCTCGTCAGTCTTTCGCTTTGCATAAGTGGTTTTTTCATGCTAATTAAAAAATATTGTACATGACTGAATTTGTCAACCTTTTGTGACTTGTGCTGTTATCAGAAAGGTGTCTCCCATTGTGACGTTATAATAACTCCCTTCCAATTCTCCCCTTTTTTCCCCCTGAAAGATTTCATTTATTTATTTATTTGAGAGAGAGAGAGTACAAGAAGGGAGAGAGGCAGAGGCAGAGGGAGAGGGAGAAGCAAACTCCCTGCTGAGCAGGAGCCTGATGTTGGGCTGGACCCGAGGACTCTGGGATCATGACCTGAGGTGAAGGTAGACACAACCAACTGAGCCACCCAGGCGCCCTTCCCCAGGACTTCTTTGGCTTTATTTTCATATTTCCATCTTTGATCCATTGTGGTTTATTTGGTGTATGATCTATGTATGTGTATATATATATTTTTAAAGATTTTATTTATTTGACAGACAGAGATCACAAGTAGGCAGAGAGGCAGGCAGAGAGAGAGGGGAAGCAGGCTCCCTGCCAAGCAGAGAGCCTGATGCGGGGCTCGATCCCAGGACCCTGGGATCACGACCTGAGCCGAAGGCAGAGGCTTTAACCCACTGAGCCACCCAGGTGTCCCAGGTATGCATATTTCTTTGTACTTTCTCTTTCTTCTTTTAAAGATGCATTAATTTATATTAGGAAGAGAGTGTGATCTGGGGAGGGGCAGAAGGATGGAGGGGGAGAGAAAGAGAGAGAAAGAGAGAGAGATTCCTCAAGCAGACTCCCTGCTAAGCACAGAGTCCAACACAGAGCTCAATCCCAGGATCCCGAGATCATGACCTGAGCTGAAATCAAGAGTCAGATGCTTAAATGAGTGAGCCACCCACTCCTTCTTTGTAAATTTCTGATGGCTACCCTGTTATTCCAAGACCATTTATTGAAAACCCTTTTCTCCCTGGTGTGAAATGCTTCACTCATTATATACCATTATTTCATCTAATTCCCATGACACCCTTTGAAGTCAACATTTGTCTCCTATTATACAGATAAGGAAATGGAGTCTCAGAGAGGTGAAACTTCCAGAAATGCTATTACCCAGATTTGAGCCTAAGCCTGCTCTCATGGCTATATTGTTTCTCTCAACAGAAATCCTAGAAGATGCTCTGTCGGGAGCTTGTGTCTTCTCCTCGATACCAGAGCCCTCATGTTCCTGGGGTTCTGCTCTTATCTGTCTCTGTTGCCTGTCTCCCAGTTACTGTCTCCTGACCTCCCTGATCTGTAGCTCTTGGGCTCAGATGCTTGAAAAGTGCGAACGGTCAGGTTGGCCTGCAGGCAAACCCCTGGAGTGCTATTATAGGGTGATCCTGACTCACTGCCCATTTCACGGGTGGCCACGTTCAGAAATACCAACCTGTGTGGTAACACAGGGGAGTGCTCTTCATTTGGAGGCTTCCCAGATGGTGGGGCACCTTGCTCCACGTCTAGGGGTGTGGGTACCATTCCTCATTCTTGGTATGAATGAAGTTTTGTGCCCTCTGTAGAGATCAGGGCTTTGTAAATGACAGAAACCCAACCTGAGCTAACTTGAACAAAAGGAAAGTTCATTTTCTCTTCTAAGAACATGGTGGGAAAAGCTGTGGTCTACTGGCCTCTGGATGCCAGGATTCAGGAATATCAAAACCATTAAGTGTTTGTTCCTCCTTTTCCTTCTGTGATGCTGGAATTTCAGAAGAGGCAGCTGAGGGCTTACAGTGCTCAGGAAAAGATTCTCTTGCCCGGTCTTGGGTCATGATCTTTCCTGAAATGATCAGTGTGGCCAGGAAAGGGAGGTGTGGGACCTTGGACTGGCCCAGCCTGTCCAGGGGACCACCACCAGGGTAAGGACAAGTGGGTAGTGTTTTTGGAAACTCTACCAAAATCATGCGGTTGAAGGGAGAAGAACAGGGTGGGGTGACTTTTACCAAAGGCCATTAGGCAGAGCAGAAGAACAGATTGGTGCCATTTTCTTCTGCCCTTTGGTTCAGAACCAAAGCAGAGTACTTTGCCTGGTGTTACCTAGTTGTGGCACAAAGTGCTGCCTCCTTCTCCCCTCCTCTTTCTAGGATATGACTTGTTCTGCCTGGATGTCTTCGTGAATTTTAAATCAACCATCCTCGTCTTGAATTTGTGGCTACTGATCGGTTTGTCTTACATACATCCATTTGCATATTTATTCCCTAATTCAACAAACTTTAATTGAATTCTATGTGTTGGTGGGTCTGCTCCATTACCATTATTGTGGGATTAGAGATTCGAGATTTATAAATATTTGTTGCTGAAACAGAAATCTCCTGGAAATAGCTCAAGCAGAACAATAGGATTCAGTTTGGGTACAAGGGGAACCAAAACCTCAGGAAGGGGCCAGAAACAGGCTTAGAAAGCACTTGTGGGTTCCCCTGCACCTCTTGTGTCTGCTTCTGCCAGGGGACTGACTCTCCCACTGGCCACGTGTGTCATGGGCCCATCTTCTGAGCTCATGCATTATAGTTTCGGACACCTGGAGAGACTAGTTAGTTGGCTATGACCGCAAACTTGATGGCTTGAACAATAGAAAGGTACTGTCTCACAGTTCTGGAGGCTAGAAGTCCCAAATCAAGGCGTCTGCAGGACTGGCTCCTCAAAGGACTCTGAAGGACACTCCCATCCCTCTCTCTTGCATTCTGGTGGCCTGCTGGTGACTTTTGTGTGCCATGGCACATAGAAATGTCCTTTGACCTCTGCTTCCACTGTAACATGGTGTTCTTTCTGTGCGTGATGTCTTTCTGTCCACATTTCCATTTTTCATAAGGATACAAGTTGCATTAAGGCCCACCCATTAAACCTCATCTTAATTAATTCTGTCTGCAGTAATCCCATTTCCAGATAAGGTCACCTTCTGAGGTACTGGGAGTTAGAACACTGGCACATGAATTTTGGAGGGGATGTGATGAAGCCTGTAACACAAACTGATTTTCCTTTTTTGTCCAAATTCCAAGCTCCCAGGAGAAGGAAGCTGACTGGTCCATCTTGGGTCAGATGGCAGGTGTCTACTCCCAGTTGAATCAACATGATGATTTGATAGTGCAGGAAGGTGGCAGGCACCCCTGTGGATTGGGGAGCTTTCCAGAAACCACAGAAAGGGTCTGTTAACTCTGCACATAGCCTTCTCCCATCCACTTCTAAACTGCTAATGCCCGTCAGCAGTCATTTATTATTAGCAGAAGTCTTGGGAATGAAAGAGGAGAGCTGTTCAGATGTGTCTCCGTCAATCCGGGAAACAACAGTCAGGCTTACCCTGACCAAACTGGGGCCCAGTCACATTCCCTGAGCTTTGTTCTACCAGGCAAAATGTGCTGCATTGACTCAAATACTTGTTCTCCTTTCTTACGTTCCCTAAGAAAGGAACAAACTTTGCTGGGGATTATAAATGTTCATTAAAAAAAACTCCCCAAAACCTAGATAACAGAAACTAGAAGAAGAAAGTATGAAGCATCCCCAATCCCGCCTGCTTGAAATAAACACTATTAACAGTTTGATGCACTGTCTTCCAGACTGTTGTCATTTATCAATAATTGCATACACATGCAAATGCACGCATGCATATGTTAATAGGCTCATATCACCTGGAGAATTGTGGCTTTTTTACTTTCTTATTGATACCATTCCGTATTAATCTGTATGGATGTACATCAACTTTGTAGAATAACTCCGTAACATTTTTATGTATGTATCCATTCTATTGATGGGTATTTCAGGTTCCTTTTCATTCTTTTTTTTAGCAGAAGTATGTTAGCCATTATCCTTGTCTGTGTATCTTTATGAATTCCTGGAAGGAGCGTCTCCAGGTCAGAGTGTGAGCTCTGCTGCGAGATGAAGAAATGGTAAAAGAGGATTAGCAGCAGACAAGGTCATCCCAGCCCTCTCCCCCACCTTTCTCAACACACACACACACACACACACACACACACACACACACACACACACTTAGAGAAAATCTGCTTCTGAGTTGCGTTCAGGAGATAAGAGAATGCCAGTTTCCCTGGTAGGGGCTCTCTCGGCAGGAGTTCGCATCAGGCTGTTCCTGTTCAGGGCTCAGGTGGGAGGGGCTCTCCTTTGCTCTCATACATCAATTTACATCCTTCAGCCTTGTATCCCTGCAGCTGCAGGCACAGACCCACGATTGGACTCCTACCCGTTACAGTCAATGGGGATGCGTTTTCCTATTCTGTTTACCAGCTCGTTGTAGGTTTCTTTTCTTCCTGTTCCTCTGTCTAGGTTGAAATCCTTTGTAAGATGGCCTGATGCCCACTGAGGGTGCCAACCAGAGCAGGTGGTGGGCCGGCTGTGGCCCCAGAGGCTGAGGGCAGGTGAGTTTTATGCTGACTGGCGTGGGCAGGGGGTTTTTGCCTTTAAAGCCACCCACAAACCAACAAAAATAGCAACAAGAGCTAAATTCAGTGGCCCTTGGCTCTCGAGGAAAATGTCTCAGCATCCCTGATTTTAAAGGTCTCTGCATTGAACAGAGGACTTGATGTATGGTGCTTGATTTAAGCTGGTCGTATTCATAATGTCCACCAAGTCTGCTTTCAAATCATCTACCCGTGACAGATGATAAAAAATCAGGCAGTTGTGATGTCTGGGTTGAAAGACAGTCCCCCATAGGTCTTTGTTTTCTGGGATATTTGTAGTTCCCTAAATCTTGGCTTATTTGTCTTTGGGTTTGGGGAGCCTGTGGAGGAACTCTGCAGGCAGGGGCAAGGGAGGCTGTGTGTGTGTGTGTGTGTGTGTGTGTGTGCGCATGCGTGCGCGCATGTGTGTTGCACACCCACAGGCCAGCTCACAGCTGTCAGGCATCCTCTTAGGGCATTGTCAAGGGAGGTTAACCCCAGTACAGTCATACAGCTTCTTAAAATCTTCATACAAAAATCTGTTCTTGAAAGGGTCCCCACACTCATCCCACACCCTGTCATTCATCCTGAGGGTATCGCAGTTAGGGACAGGCTTCATTTCGTGACAGCTGTTCATCTCCCCGTGGGCCACAGGGACCATGCAGCAGCCAAAGGATAGCAGAGTCCATGAGGCCCTGGGTCCCTCAGTATGAGAGGGAAGAGGGGCGGCCAGCACAGTTTTGAGAAAGCTTGTGTAACAGGATGTTACAGAAGTTGGAGAATTAGATGAAGGGAACCCGGAGAGATTTTTTTTAAAAAAGTGCATGTCCCAAGTGTTTTTGGAGAGAGATTGGACTATGCTAATTTTATACTTTATAAGGAAAATTCTATGTACCCAGAGCTCACCAAGTATCAGGCACCAGGGCTAAATGATTTATGTGCATCGTTTCATTAAATACTTGTAAAAACTTCTTGTGCCCTAATTATTATTCCCATTCCCCAAACAAGAAAGCTGAGTCTGGGAGAAGCTCCATTGTTTGCCCAGGATCACACAGCAGATGTGGAGCAGGGCTGTGATTTTAGTCCTGTCATCCTCAGCGCCCACCTGGGCTCTTCACCACCACCCTCCAAGGCTCCAGGAGTTTGTACGCCGTCTTTGGTTTCGGTGAGATGCTTTCCTGGGCAATAAGTGAAGAAGGCAAGGGGAACGTGATCTCACCAGCAGTATACTTTGTTTCAATAATGGGCGAGAAGCTAGCAATAATTACTCATAATAATAGTTAGAGTTAATTGAGCGTGGCCCAGGGGCCAGCTTTTCCACTAAGGCTTTGACATGTATTATCTCATTCAATCCCACCCAATAACCCTATGGAATAGATACTGTGATGATCCCTGCAATTTCCAGCACTTTTACCTGCTTTCCTTCTGCTTTGTTGTGAACCCGCTACCCACCCCACCCCTCCATTAGTATTAGCCATTAGAAGCTTCATGAAGGTAGGGATCATATCTGCTGCCACACCGCCATGTTACTGCCATCTCCCCCAGGGCTTAGCCGATGCCGGGGATCCAGGAAGCCACTGCTGAATCCAAGAATGAAGCAGTCTCCTAGAAGGGCAGTCAGGGAAGCCCCGAGATGGGAGGTCACTAGCCCAAGACCTCAGGTCTCAGCTCGTACACAAGGGACTTAGGAGCGCTTGGATACTCTGTCTCCAGAGTTACAAAATTCACTTGTTGACTTCGGGAGGGCTAATGTGAGTGGTTATAATTAGGGGAAATGAGAACATTAGGAAGGTTTTCAGAGGGTAAACATTTGACTCATTCTGCCTTGGATAGGCAGTGTGTATCCACCATGGAGTTCCATGAGCTGGCTCATGTCCCAGAGAACAGGGCTTCTTATGTGCGGTCAAGTTTGCCTCCTTCAAGTCCGTGGACTGTCATGGTTGGAGCATCCTTATTCCTACTTAGGAGTGGGAACAAGCTATTCTTTAAAAGTCTTTTGTATTGAAACTGAGAAATATCAAGGTTCCTATGCAAAGACTGTGCAAACTCTTTGCAGGAAGGGCCCCAGTTTCCTCAGCACTTCTTGCTCTGAAGTTGGTCTTTCAAAGAACCCATTTAAAATCCTGCCCTGTGCCTCTCCAGGCTAGACCACTGTGCCCCAGGCACATCTTTCTCTAAAACCAGCAGGGAAAAGCACAAGGATTTTTCAACAAAAAGCCAAGGGGTTAGTGCACCAGGGACCCTAGAGACTATTGTGTTCCCAATGCCGAACTGAGACGGGGGTTGATGAGACGAGGCCAGGATGGACTAAGACGATACTCATCTGAGCCTCAGAAAAGAAGTAGCCAAACCTACGAACAGGGGCCATGTTCTTTTTGCCTTGTACAGTTCAATCACTTGAATATATTAAGTACTTACCAAGTCCTTGCTCTGATCAGGTGGTGTGCGATGGAAGGGTTTACAGATGAGGACATCTGTGACGTCTGTGGCTGGAAAATTCTGTGTTGTGAAGGGCTGTCATGAGCATTTTAGAATCTGGAGCAGTATCCTTGGCCTCCGTTCACTAGATGCCAATAGCAACTCTTTCCCATTTGTGACACCTGAAAATGTCGCAAGACATTGCTACCTGTCCCCGGGGAGGCAAAAATCCCCCTCATTGAGAACCACTGTGCTAAGAGATTTATATACATCTTGGCATTTAATCCTCCACACCCGACCTGTTATTATTCCCCGTTTTGCAGGGGTGAGGCCTGCGGCATAGGGAAGCTCAGCTTTGTACCCGATGTCTCAGTGGTAGCGCACGTGTAGCTGGATCTGACATCTTTAACCGCCGAATTCTGTCACACTGAGAAGTACAGGGCATCTTACTACAAACCATGCTGTCTGCCTCCTCTGAGCAATTTCTGTTCTATTTCTGTTCCTTTATTTGTTTAACACATATTTTTGGAGCATCTGCGATGTGCCAGGCGGTGTTCTGGTTGCTGGATGGGATAATGCAATGAATGAAATCACATAAATCCCTGCCCTGTGGGATGTGGAAAGTGCACATGTGCGACATCTTGTTGCCTGTGCCCTCAGGACAAGTGAGGCAGGCACTGTGGCCACATCACCCCACAGATGACAGCTTAAGTTGACATTTGGCTTTTCTTCCTGATAGTACTGTTATTTTTTCCTAATAGTGACCCCCATTTAAGAGTTTTCCTCCAGCCAAGCTTTGAATTCCTGAAATTTAGCTTTTAAAACTAAGGCTCCGTGTGGCTCTGGTGGAAATGCAAGTAAGACTCAGGAAGGGAAGGCATATTTATTTTTAATGCAATATTGCAAACTAGCTGCTCAGCATTTTTTCAAGTCTAATCAGGTAAATTTTTTTCTCGCTTTCTCTTCCTTCCTGGGTAAGCGATGAGGTTTTGATGTTCTTGCAAGTCATTTAATAATAAAGGCACGGATCTAGCCTGTTTTAACTCCCTCTTAATGGGCTGGAGTTGATGTTGTGATTTTTTTTTTTTAAAGGAGAATTTTGTTTCATTTTAGGTCCAATGTGAATTTTTGCCATCAGAGCACACACATAAGTTTCTAACACTTATGGAAGTCTTTTGATAAATGGCACCATAAACGCAGGCAATTTTCTACATCTTGTTCGTTGGCTTTTGAAATTTACAAGGTTTCTCTTTAATACAATTGTCTATGCCAGCTAACAGGCGGTTTTATGGTCTCTGCGTATTTATCATTAGGATAAAAAAAATCCTCACCTTAGATTCTTTATTCTCACAGGAACATAAATAATTCCAAATAACTAGCAATATGTTGGCCACAATTTGATTTGGTAGCTCTGGGGAAATAGCTCCTATTTTGCTAACTGTTAAGCCCCTTTCTGCAACATACATTTGAGTTTTAAAAGGCCTGGGCAGATTCTGAAATGTGTGTTATCAGTCTGATGCATGTATATAGAAGTGTCCAAATGCAGTTTTGAAACACTCATGATGTGACTGGAGTTGCTCTGAACCCTTTGCACACCTTTATCTTAGGCTATGATGGGGGAGGGAAAGAGAAATGTGTTCAGGGAGTGCAGGCTTTCAGGTTCTGTCATAGGTCACAAATGCATAGAATTGTTGAAAGTTGATTTATGTTTCTATTATATTGGGACAATCTGTCAAACAGTTTGTCATCCTTTTAAGACAAGCAGTTCAAATCAGTTTCCCCCCAAATGCCTGCATTTACCTGTTAGGATAATTTTTAACAGTTTTTTAAAAAATAGACTTTGGCCCCTACTCTATATACACCTCACTAATTGCTACCAACATATCAGAAAATATAGCAAAATAAATATATGTGTAGCTGGCGATATATTTTATATATATTTTATAGAAATATATGTTATATAAGGATATGTTGTATCTTAGGTGTGTAAAATATTATATTTTTCTCACTTATTTCTTTCATATTGCTCACAAGCCACTTTATCAAACTTTCTCAACTGTATACAGTCGCAGTGGGTAATAGGATAATAAAGGAGAGTGAAAGGAGATTAAGTTAACTTTTTTTTTTTTCATGTGAAAAAGAAGTCTGAGATAGAAGGGGCTGATATGGTAGTACCACAAAGTCACCAGGGATCCTGGCTGTTCCTAGCTATTTGTTCTCCTTCCTTAGAGTGTGGCCATTGACTCATGGACCAGAATGGTTGCTGGGATACCAGACATCACAGCCAAGCTCCTAGCAACAAGATAGAGGAAGGAGAGAAGTCTCTGCTCATACCCTTTGAAGAGATTTTATGGGAGTGCCACATAGTATTTCTATTTCCATCTTACTGGCTGAGACACGGTCACCTGTGACTGCAGGGGTGGTGGTGGTATAATCTTGTGGTTGGTTAGCAGCATACACAGCTGAAAATAAGGATTCTGCTGCTGAGAAAGTTGGAAGACAAGCCACCCTCTCATCCTAGTAAGGGAGAGAAACAAACTTGCCAAGTAAAGGTAACTCAGACCCTTCCTGTTTAAGACAGCTGTTTTCAGGTGGACTGTCTCTTTTGCATAAATGCTGATTCCCTCTTCTTCATTCTCCTCTCCCTGGGTGGTATCTGATTAAGAAGGTTAGTAACCTCAGAGGAGGACAGGAAGAAGGAGGTGACTCTTGTTTGTGCTGACTGTTGGGGATGAATGTGTCCTACTGTGGTATGCGGACACGGCCCAGGAATCAAGTTGGCAGTCACTGTCCCATGCCTGTGCTGGTTCGGTCTTGGCTTGCACTGGTTCCCTGCTGCTGCTGACCGCAGACTTGCTCATGCCTTCTGGTCATGAGGTATCTTCCTCTCTCCTGATCTGCCACAGAGGAGGACCCTAGACCCATATCTTTTACCCTATTTGCCTTCATCCCACCCTAAACACTTGTCTCAGAAAGGTGGGTCTCCCCACATTTCTATGGCATGCAGGGTGCTGGCCCCAACATTTCTGCCACCTCCTTCTTTCAGTCCAGCCCTTTTGGGGGAGGAAGGAGAAAATCAGGGTCTTGGAGGTCTTCAGTCTTTGTCCTGCTTTTCTTCCTTCTCATGTCTGGGTGTCCCCTTGCTCCGTGGACTTCACTGCTGTGGGATAAACTGCCTTTCCTTCCCCAGTAGACTTGATGCCCAAGCCTTAGTGGCCAAAGAACCACAGAAGGAATAAAAAGAAAAACACTTATCATAAGGGAAAATACTTTGTAAGTTGTCCTTTCGGTATGTGCCCAAATGGCTTATTTTCTAAATAACTCAGAAACAGCACTGCAACATCGTGTGTGTGTGTGTGTGTGTGTGTGTGTGTGTGTGTGTGTTATTGTGAATGTCATAAAAAGCAGCATGAATTCTGCCCTGATCCAATTATCAAGAATATAAAATTAACACAAATCCTAGTCAAGTGTTGTTTATAATGCTATTAATATGTAGTAAGATTAGAACATGCCCTGCTTTAATGAATACTGAGTTATTTGGATTTTTTTTAAAAAAGGGGGATACTATTTCTTATTATGATCAGGGTTTTTAGTTCCTGGCATGTGTTTGTTGAAACACATGGACGAACTAGAGATAAATCTGAAATCAAGTCTGTGTAAGGGGAAAAAAAAGAACAAAAAAGAATTCACAATCCTCTGGATCAGTCTTTTATTTTAACCTTAGATATTCTTTCCCCTTTGGCATTTTGATTGTCTTAATTCAAACTCAGATGCCCCTCGGCACATTTTTTATCCTGCTCGGAGGCAATATGAAATTTACGCGGTCTGTCATTGGCAGTAATTGCTTTAGGGAGCACGGTCAACACCCTCCTCCACCACACATCAGCTTATCCCTGTCGAAATGCATGGCACCCACATTAAGAACATGTTTTATTCTGCCTCCCTTATTCAGTGACACTGAGAAAGAAGCATCGTTACAGAGCTGAGAGGGAGCGCCCTGTTTCTAAAGCAATAAACCTTTTCCCTATCTTCTTCTTCTTTCATGTTGCTGGCTATTAATTGTAAACTTTCGTGATATCGAGAACAGTAAAAAGGGCAATAAAATTGTTCCTGTGAATTGTGGGGATTTGAGCCTGTGGCATTTATTTGTTTAGATATTTATTTATTACTTAAGATATTTTTTTTTCTTTAGAGATCTAATAAGTCTGCTTGAGAGACCCAGGGTAGCCACTTTTTTATAAGGTGACCAAATATTAATCTAAAGATTAATAAAGTTCTGCCTGTTTCCTGGGGCTATACAAGGTACTATGACTTTTGGTCATACTTACCTTTTTCTTTTCTTTTCTTTTCTTTGAGAGTGGAAAATGCCTTTTGATTTCAGGAGGGCTTTATTGAACTGTAACTGGAAGTTTGAGGCTTTGTAATTTATCTGTCGAAGAGAAACCGCCATCTCAGTATTACTGGTGTAATATTTGCTGGGTGTGTTATTTGTGACCCACATTTGCTTTGGAAGGAAAAGGCCGGTTTTTCACTCCCCTTAGTGAGCTATTGGAATGATTCCTCTGGGTCAGCTTGGATCCTTTGAGGAACTTATACCTGTGTAATCCCCTAAGTCCTAAACCACATTCTAAAGCAAAACATAAAAGTATATGAATATGGGTTTCATAGTACCCCTAAGTATATAGGAGGCTATCTTCTTCACTCACACTTGGAAGAAACCCCCAATCCCTGATCCCCATCACTGGTCCACTGCAAACTAAGCTAAGTATTTAGATATTTGTTTATTTTTACTAATGGCTAAAATAGTTCAGAAATAATACAAAAATATATATGTACACACAAATATATATATTTATATAAAATATATATAAATAATACAGAAATATGAAAAAGTATACAGTGCAAGTATCTGGGTAAACCACTATTAGAAATAACTATTACTTGATGCATACAAAATTACATGGATTTTAAAAGACATGGAATATATAGACTGTTTGGGAACCGTAGGGCTTAGGACATGGGGCAGAGCAGATGAGATGGGGTCACTACAGAGATTAGCGATCTCCCACTTATAACCACTGCCTATTGGAGGGGGTGCGATGTCCCCGATTTCTGGTGAGACAAGAAAGTAAGAATAATGTAGGCTCTGTCCTTCCTACTTTTGCGGTGTTAAAATATCATTACCACACCGATAAGAGATGTTTTTAATATTTTCTTAAGTCCTCTCTTGGAGTTGTAGGCTGGGTGGTTATTCAGAGTGTTTTTTACTCCTCTGAGGAGAACTATATGTCACCTCCCACTCTGGCCCCTAAGACATCCAGCTCCCCCATGCAACCTGCTTCGTTGGCCAAGTGTATCATTTCCTACCAGAATTTTTAAGAGACAGGACGTCTTCTTCCATTATTTCTCTCCCTTCTTCCACAAGGGATGACCTGTTCCATCTGCCTGGTCTCAGGGAGAAGATTGTGTGGAGTAGAGTGGCAGGAAATTTGTATTGGGTGTGTTGCATGGCGAGGAAATAAAAGTTGGTTGTTGCAAAAGCCACCGAGATCCAAGGCTGCTTGGATGTCTAAGCATGACAGCATGACTGTCTAAGCACACTGATGGGCTTGGCAATATTAAATATGGTCAACCCTCTAAGGTTTGACCAGGTATTTAAAATCTGTAAGTCTATAAAAAGTCTATAAAATTCAAGCTCAGTGCTCCATGTGTACATAAAATGGTAAGTAGCAATTTTGAGTGTGAGTCTCTGTTGTTGAGTACGGTAGCCACCAGCCACGCATGGCTCTTGAGCACTTGAAGTGTGGCTAGTCAGGATTAAGTTGTGGTATAAATGTAAAACACACCAGATTTCAAAGATTTAATACAGAAAAAATGTGAAATATCTCGATAATTTTCATATTAATTACATCTTGAGATGATAATGTTTCAAATACAATCAAATACAGTAATAGCATGAACTTTGCCAGTTCTTACTTTTTTAATGTGGCTACTAAAATGTTTTAAATTGCCCACATGGCTCACATTAGATTTTCACTGGACAGACCTGCTCTAGGCCCTGGTAGCTCTGGAGGTGTTTGTTCACCAGTGACACCTTGTAAGGGAGCTTCCTATTTCACACTCACTTCTCATCCGTAATGCAGGGAGAACAGTATCTGCCTGCTAAGGATATTATAATGGCTAAGTAAGATCACGACCATAAATTGTGCAGCCCATAGGAAATGCCCTTCTTCTCCCTTCTGCCCTTCACAATGATGAATTTTTTTAGAAGCTTCCCTTTGCATTACAATTTGCTCATATTTTCTGCTGGGGAGGGTGTGGGCAGTTAATTTCATGACTTCCAAATGCCTCCAAAATTTAGAAGCTAGGAGTCATGGGTAAGACCAACAGATTGGGCCAAAGTTTCGCTCTGAATAGCGTGAGTGAGGCCTTCTCATTCTGCTTCTGTACTTTGGCTTCTCTGGAGGGTAGAGAATTGTCTTGGACTACTGTTCACCCTGATTGCATTATTTACCTCTTCAGAAAATGCAAATGCCCAATGCACTCTAATGTATTATGTTGGGATGTTCATCTAGAAATCATTCATCTTTATTGATTCTTTTGACACAACACATTTGGGGGTGCATAAAGCAAATTCCCTGTGGACTACAAATTAATTTCCTTCATGAATCTACTCAAAGATGCCAGGTTAGTTTATTTTTCCTGATGGCCGATCAGGAGTCATTTGAAAAATGTCTGTCTTCTCAGTCTAAAACATTTTTATATAAGGACTTCCTTCGACTTTCGTTAGGTATTCAAATCAGTTTATAAATACTCATGTTTACACATATTCGGAATCCTTCTGAGACCTGTTTGCGTGTGTGTGTGTGTGTGTGTGTGTGTGTGTGTGTTAGCAAAGTTTTAAAACATCGCTCATAACATAAACCTATTGATCCAACAGCTGCATGTTGTGGTGGGTCGCTCGATGTTGTGACCAGCCAATTATGAAGCTGCAAGCTCTACGACCCAAGCGTCAGACAGCACCCTTCCTTGTGGCCTTCATAGTGTTTTCTCTAAAAAGGGTTTCTCCTTACTTCCATCAGCAAGGCCTAAGTGAAAGGAGTGGAGGTTGGATCTAGCCTTCATGGGACACAGAAGATCCAGGATTGAGGGATGGTGATTATTGCTCCTAAAACCTCCACCACCATCAGCCGTCTCTGTGGTCAGGCTCTGACACACACATGGGACTCTCTGAACCTGGTATATAGGAGCACTTCCTGAGTTTCTAATGTCCCACAAACCTTGTGAGCCCATCTCATTCCTTGGGCCACCCTTTTCTCCAGAATGGCCCCTGGTTTTCTGGGATTTCTCAAGCACCTTTAATATTTAACTTCAAGGTTCAGCTACAAATGAAGGATGACCCAATGCAACAGTGATTTAAATAAGATTGAAATTGATTTCTCTCCTCTGTATATAAAGACCTGGGGTGTAGGCATCTAGGACTGCTCCTGTAGTCAAAATCTGTGGGGACTCAGCTTCCTTTCAGCCTGCTATTCTGCACTTGTCCGCCTCATGGTCCAAAATTGCTGCTGGAGTATCAGCCCAGCCTGGTCCCAGGGTGATAGGCAGAGAAGAAAAAGGCAAAAAAGGGTTTGCCCATAGCCTCTTCCTTTCCAGTCAGCTTTCAAAAAGTGACTCATGACACTTCTGCTTATGGAAGACCGGCCAACACTTGGTTTCATACACTTGGTTTCATACATTTGGTTGTATCAAGCTGCCAGGGAGATCGAGAGATACTGTCTTGATTCAGAGCAGCCCTGCCCCTGCCAAAATTGAGAGGTTCTATTAGTAAAAAAGAAGGGGAGAGAAGATATTGAGGTGAAGAACCAGTAGCCTTTTTTCTATCATCCTTCATTTAATCCTTAAATAGAGACTTTTGTGGACCTTATTTTGTCATGCTTGATTAGTCTTTGCTCACAACTCAATGAGAGAGGCAGGAGTATTTCCATTTTTTTCAGATAAGGAACTGAAATTCAGAAAGTTTACCTTTCTGTTAAGTCACATCTGTAACAATAATGCCAAATGACTTTGGATGTTTTATGTGCATCACTGCCATTAATTTTTGTCCCTCCCAAATCCAATGAGTTGGCTCCATGATACCCAATTTTACATGAGGAAATGTTGGCTGACTGCCCAAAGTCCCAGGCTACTAAATAAAAGCAAGAATTGGTAGTAGAACACAGCAATCAGTTTCAAACTTTTGGATTTTGTTTTTGTTGTTTTCTCTTGTTGCCATAACAAGTTACCCATGAAACTACATCCATTTGTGATTGTCCAGTTCTATAGGTCAGAAATCCTATGGGCCGTTTCCGGAAATGTAGGAACATCTCCTTATTTTAAGACTAAAGGTTCAGCAGACTAGTCACCTTAATTCCGTGTGCAAAATCCCGTCTGCCGTGTAACATGGCCTGTACACAAATTCAAGGGATTAGGGGATGGAATCTCTGGGAGTCCTTAGCCGCCTTCCCACAGACTATGACCGATAGTGAGACACACTTTTACACTGCGACCCAGGACACATGTGCACTTAGAGAGATGGAATGAGTTTCACCAAACAATGTTTACCTATCCAATTTGTTAATTCAGTTTTAAGACATGCTGGGCTTGACCCAGCACATTGATTTCATGACCCACAGCTGGAGAAGCCCTGCCTAAGCCTCCCCCATTTCCCGTGCTACCCCCTCAATCTAGTCCTCTTCCTCTCTTGTCTGCGCGGTTAGGAGAACTTGCCTCCCTGGTGTGATTCAAGATTCTCGACTCTCCTCCTTGAGGAGACCCCACCAGCTCAGGACCCTTTCCCCTCACTGCTTGTGTTCTCCCAGATATCTGTATTCCCCCACGATGCCTGAGCAAAGAGCACTGATGGACATTTCAAAGAATGTCCGAGAGTGAGGTGATCCAGGCTTTTCATAACCAAGGCCTGGGAAAGATGAGGTGACATCTCTGAAGGACTGGCAGAGGGCACTGGTATCCATGAGGGATGTGTGCTGTGCACAATGCACAAAGGAGGGGGGAGAGATGGCACGAGGCCCGGGCATCTGCCATCTCTACTGTTGGTGGCTGTCTGTCACCCTGTCCTTCCAGTTTGCAAAACCACAGTCAGCATTCCTTGGAGGGCAAAACCTAAAGGGAAGGGCAGACACTTGAAGAAGCACTAGATCTGAATTTTAAGAAGAGAAAGGTCTCCTGGGTCTGTATGGAAAGTAAGATATAGAAGATCAGGCAATTTGTGGGAGACTGGGAAAAAATGATTTTTGTGATTTGGGACCATGGAACTGGGAAGGATACAAATCACTTTCTGAGGCTAAAAGAATTCTTAGCTCATTAAAGCCCATTTCTGCTTTTACAACCACTGTCAGCATAATAAATCTGTGTTTACTTTTTTGAGAGGGCCTTGTATCTTCCTTGGTCGTGTGTCTGCTTCCTCAGACAAGAGACTGGAAGCCCAGATGCCTACAAGGAAGACATTTGGAGGCAACATCCTGTCCTTGTTCAGAGCCCTGCTCTCGAGTCGGGCTGCCTGGCTTTAAACCCCAGCTCTGCCACTTATAATGAGCTTGATTCCCAGCAAATTGCTTTACCTTTTGGGGCCTCAGTTTATCTTTATGCCGTTGACAGCTGGGGGTGCTGGGAAATGGGGTGGCGATTGCAGACTGCTGACCTGTGGATAATGCCTCCTGCTTTGTAGGGTCCTTTGGAATAATAAATCAGAATGAGTGACGAACATGAGACACATATTCAGAGAGTGATAAATGACAGTTACTGTGCTTAGTCAGAATCAATGGTTCCTATTTGTACCATTGCTTTGCCATGTTTTAATTATTTGTTTACATGTTTCTTTCCCCCAGAGAGGGCAGATCAAAGGCCGACTTCTTCCGTAGGCTGAATTTCAATGACATTCTATGTATCCATCCTTGTTCTCCATAGTCTTCTCTCCCCGTGGTAGCCAGAGGGATCTTACACCACCTACGACAGGTCATGCTGCCCCTGGTCAAACTCTTTGATGGTTCCAGTGGCCTACGGGGCCTTCGTGATCTGTTCTCCCTACCTGTACCCTTCTGACCTTGTCACCTATCTCACCTCGTTCCATGCCAGCACACCGGCTCTTTGCGATTCCTTGAATGTACCAGATGTGTGTCAACCTTAGCCATTGCAATAGCTCTTCCCATCTTCTAGAACATTCTTCCCATAGAGATCTTCATGGCTGTATTTTCCACTTTATTCAGAGCTTTGCTCAAATATCGCTTCTCAGAGAGCCCTCTCACAATCACCTTTCCTAAAGTAGAAATCCCTCACCCCACAATCACTCTTTGTCTTGTGGCTCTGTGCCATTTTTTTTCTTAAGCATTTTGTCATATCCAGACACATTGTATTTTTACTTGATGGTTAGTTTTTTTGGTCTATCTTTGACCACTCAAAATGAAAGTTCCCTTATAGAAAGGACTTGGTTGGTTTTAGTCATAGCTGTATCTAGTTTGCCTGAAGCTCTGCCCAGCACACAGTAGGCCCTCAGTGGTAATTATTGATTGAATGGCTAAATAAAATTTGAACAAATTTTAACTGAAGACCTACTATGTGCCAGGCACTGCATCAGGCGCCAGTATATACAAATTGAATAAGATTGGACATGGTCCCTACCATCTTAAATTTTGTCATTGATTAAGAGAGACACATGGACAAGTACATAAGTTTCCAAACATATAAAGAACATTATAATAAAGCTCTGAGGGATACTTAATCAAGGGCCTTCCAGAGGAAGGTGTATTTAATCAACACCTTAGAGTATCAGTAGGACTTGAGCTAATGAAGGGGTGTTTTGGGGTAGGGAAGAATGTTTCTGGCTGAAGTGGAAACTTACCCAATCACTGAAGGGTTTGCCCACATCACAGGGGCTGCAGCATCTCTATGCCATAGGGATTTAGGGACAATAATGTGGTTGAAAAGAGGATTGCTCTGAAGGAGTATTGGCACAAGAAGTTTGTATTTAGATCTTATTTTATTTTTAGTGGGGGCTTTGGGGGGGTCTGAGAGGGGATGAATTAAGGGCAAAGTCACTCCTGGGTCCCTGTTAGTGCCACAACCATGGATGCTCTCACAGAGGCTGCTTGGCTGACATGACAGTGCATAATATCTTCCACTAGGCCAACTAAAGCATTGTGGCCTCTAACTTTTCTTCTCTCTGGGCTTGCTAGATGTAAGGGAATCCGGCCACATTGCCTTGAAATTGTCCTTGGTATTTCTCCTTATTTTCAAATGAGAAAACATGAGGGTCAGCGAGGCTGAGTCAGCTAAGATCACCCGGCTCTTCAAGGGCACGCTGCTTTCTCGCTAACCACACTTTTTCTCTCTCTTTTAAAATTTTTTCAGTGTTCTAAGATTCATTGTTCATGCACCACACCCAGTGCTCCATGCAATATGTGCCCTTCATAATACCCACCACCAGGCCTACCCAGGCCCCCAGCCCCTCCCCTCCAAAACCCTCAGTTTGCTTCTCATAGTCCACAAACTCTCATGGTTTGTCTCCCCCTCTGATTTCCCCCAACTCAATTCTCCTCTCCTTTTCCTAATGTCCTCCATCTTATTCCTTATGTTCCACAAGTAAGTGAAACCATATCATACTTGACTCCCTCTGTTTGACCTATTTCACTCAGCATAATCTCCTTCAGTCCTGTCCATGTTGATACAAAGGTTGGGTATTCATCCTTTCTGATGGCTGCATAATATTCCATTGTGTATATGGACCACATTTTTTTTTTAAGATTTTATTTATTTATTTGACACAGAGAGATCACAAGTAGGCAGAGAGGCAGGCGCGGGGGCGGGGTGTGTGGTGGGAGCAGGCTCCCTGCTGAGCAGAGAGCCTGAGGCAGGGCTTGATCCCAGGACCCTAAGACCATGACCTGAGTTGAAGGCAGAGGCTTAATCCTCTGAGCCACCCAGGTACCCCTGGACACATCTTTATCCATTCGTCTGTTGAAGGGGATCTTGGCTCTTTCCACAGTTTGGCAATTGTGGACATTGTTGCTATGAACATTGGGGTACATATGGCCCTTCTTTTCACTACATCTGTACCTTTGGGGTAAATACCCAGTTGTGTAATTGCAGGGTCATAGAGTAGCTCTAATTTTATTTTTTGAGGAATCTCCACACTGTTTTCCAAAGTGGCTGCACCAACTTGCATTCCTACCAACAGTATAAGAAGTTTCCCCTTTCTCCACATCCTCTCCAACACTTGTTTCCTGTCTTATTAATTTTGGCCATTTTAACTGGTGTAAGATGTTATCTCAATGTGATTTTGATTTGAATCTCCCTGATGGCTAATGATGATGAACATTTTTTCATGTGTCTGTTAGCCATTTGTATGTCTCCTTTGGAGAAGTGTCTGTTCATATCTTCTGCCCATTTTTTGACATGATTATCTGTTTTTTGAGTGTTGAGTTTGAGTTCTTTACAGATCTTGGATATCAGCCCTTTGTCTGTAGTGTCATTTGAGAATATCTTCGCCCATTCCGTGGGTTGCCTTTTTGTTTTATTGACTCTTTCCTTTGCTGTGCAGAAGATTTTTATCTTGATGAAGTCCCAGAAGTTCATTTTCGCTTTTCTTTCTTTTGCCTTTGGAGACGTGTGTTGAAAGAAGTTGCTGTGGCCGATGTTGAAGAGGTTACTGCCTATGTTCTCCTCTAGGATTTTGATGGATTCCTATCTCATGTTGCGGTCTTTCATCCATTTTGAGTTTATCTTTGTACGTGTTGTAAGAGAATGGTCGAGTTTCATTCTTCTATACATAGCTGTCCAATTTTCCCAGCCCCACTTATTGAAGAGACTGTCTTTTTTCCACTGTTTATTTTTTCCTACTTTGTCCAAGATTATTTGACCGTAGAGTTGAGGGTCCATATGCGGGCTGTCTACCCTGTTCCATTGGTTTATGTGTCTGTTTTTGTGCCAGTCCCATGCTGTCTTGGTGATCACAGCTTTGTAATAAAGCTTGAAATCAGGCAACATGATGCCCACAGCTTTGTTTTTCTTTTTTGACATTTCCTTAGCGATTTGGGTTTTTTCTGGTTCCATACAAATTTTAGGATTGATTGTTCTAGCACTTTGAAAAATGCCGGTGGAATTTTGATCAGGATGGCATTGAAAGTATGGATTGCTCTGGGCAGAAAGTATGGATTGCTCTGGGCAGTATAGACATTTTAACAAGGACTAGCCACACTTTTAACTGTGCTCCCAGGAGCCCAGCTGGAGTTAGGGGACAGAGCAGGGAGGAAGGAGGAGAGCCATGATAATGGCATAACACAGGGTTTCTCTAACTTGAATGTGCATGCAAATAAATTGTAAGCTAACCCCTGGAATCTGCATTTCCAACCAGCCTCCTGGCTATGCCACAGGAGCTAACCCCAAACCACACTGCATTAAGCAAGGGTGTAGAAGACTTGAAATGTGAAATAAAGTGACTAAAGGGACCCCGAGTGCCCCCAGCAACCTCAGATCTTATCACAAGGCTTCGGAGATCATGTTTCTTCGAACAGTAAGTGCCGACAGAGCTTTAAAAGAAAGGACGCTCTCGGGAGCTTTGTGTCATTTTGGAAGCAGTTTGCCAGTTAATTTGGTTTAATCATCACAGGAAAATGCAAACAGAAAGGAGAGGGCCTGCAGCCCTCATCCGCCACATCGCATTTCAGGCCCTCAGACCTCTGGACTCCAGGCTTTCGTTGATACTACACAGAGGATTTATATGTGGAATAAATATTCTTAAATCTTTATAAGGTGCCTAAAATATTTATGGTTGTTTTAGTTTGGTTTGCATGCCATATTGGGTGCTTACATTAAGCAGTTTTTACACCATCAAGCTTTTCCATTAATCATTTCGGCCTGTTCCCAGCAATCTTAACTGAGGGGAGATCTATTACATTCAGCGACCAGAGCCAAATGATCTAATTTCTCCTTTGGCTGTTTCATCGAATGGTTCATAAACCTATGGCTATTATTGTATTAGGAAGACACATTGTGGTCCCCGAGTGTCCTGTTGACATGTGTATGTTTCTTTTTCTTAAGAGAAATCATTATTAAAATGGAATATTCTTTCACAGGAGGACATTTTATAACAATTTCGGCCTGATGAAATTAAAATAGGGGAACATTCAGTCTCCTGCAAATGCTGAATCCAAAGATCAAGATACTCTTGCTCCTGTCTCCTTAGGACAAGGAACTATTTCAGTGGAGCTTTAAAGACGAGAGAGATTTGCTGAGTGAGAATATTGTCCTGGGGAGACAAAAAAAATGGCGGTGGTATTTTTCAGGAGGAGAGTTGGGGTTTGGAATGGGGGCTCCTGGTGGTGTTGCAACTTTCCTTCTGATGGACCGTGTCCACATTCTTGAGAAATAATTTTTGGGGTCTCTCAGAGTCCAATTTGACCCTGGAGAAGATGACGGATACCATTTTAAATACGACGTGGGCTTGAACTGCGTGAGTCCATTTTTATGCAGGAATTTTTCAATAAATACCGTTCTGTCCTGTACCTGTCTTTTCTCCTGCTTATGACCTACTTATTGGCATTTTCTCTTCTCTCGATTACTTGAGTCTAAGCATATAATCTGTTGGGGCACCTGGGTGGCTCAGTCGGTTAAGGGACTGCCTTTGGCTCAGGTCATGATTCCGGAGTTGGAGTCTGTGTTGGGCTCCCTGCTCACTAGGGAGTCTGTTTCTCCCTCTGACCCTCCCCCGTCTCATGCTCTCTCTCTCACTTACTCTCACTCTCTCAAAGGAATAAATAACATCTTAAAAAAAAAAAGAATGTAGTCCTAATACACATAAAGAACAAAATACATGTTAATTGACTATTGATGTTATTAGTAAGGCTTCCAGTGATAGCAAAAGCTATCAGTAGTTAAGCTTTGGGGAAGTCAGAAGTTACACATGGATTTTCGACTGTATGGGGAGTCAGCACCCCGGCCTCTGAGTTGTTCAAGGGGCAATTGTAATGTTAAAGACTAGAAAAAGAGCACAATTGCCTCAAATAACTTTGGTGGGTTTTGTTTTTTTTTTTTTGGATTGTGTGTATGTGTTTCAACTGGAGGAAAAATGATCACACCCACCCTCACACCCAAGCCATATTTAGAATCTTCTGTGTACTAACTAATGTTAAGTAGCAACCACCACAAAAACAAACCACCAGCCTCACTTCTTCAATCATGGGATGGTTTGGCTGTTAGGAGAAAGCAAAACCCTCAGTCTATTTAAGTTATAACTTTTGAAAGTTACCTTTGACAATCTACACATCCAAAGTTCATGTGCTCCGGAAGGAAATATGTTATTCTTTGCTTCTCCAGCAAGAGAATTTGTAGATAAAATCTAATTAGGTTCAGAAGTCATTTTTGCAAACAATCGCTTCTATTCCCTGAGTCATCGCCAAACGAATGTTGACTAATGCACACCCGTGCCATATTATTTTGGAAGTCACACAGCCTTCAGCATTTTTCACAAGAATCCCTCTTTGCTTTTGGCTGCCATTTTGCAGATATGAACTACGTGTGCCACTGTCTGCTGCATAAACCTGGTTAATTCGCCATGGTATCCAAAACTATACTAGCACCCGGGGAGGGCACTTTACATGTAATCAAAACCCGCCCAAATCAAGTCCAATGGACTGAAACACAAACCCTGGAGACTTTCCCTCATCCATCCATTGTCACAGCTGCTTTTGTGAATGCACGATGTAGGATACAACGTTTCTCTTGTTTTGCTCACAACTATAATTCTTAAAATAATTCTTGCTGGAGTACTCAGCTGGTGAGGAGCCCTGACGAAGGGCTCAAAATCCAGTATTCTTGACCAGGATTCAAAACCTAACCCAACTTTTGTTTGCAGCTTGACAGCCTGGAATGGTCCATTAAAAATACATGAATGCAGATGGCTGTGTGCAAGAAAGTCACAGCTGTCCAACCTGGTCAGATTTACACGCACATGTGCTCAGCCGAGGTATCTAAAGCTTTAAGCAAAAAAGGCACAATAAGGGGTGTCCTTGTTTGGTTATAATTACCGCTTACCTCTGCCCTTTCTTGTTCCCCTCCTTGCTCCAGCATTATGAGGCATGAAGCATGAGCCAGGCTCCCTAAGTCCCACAGGGCCATGATTATTTCATGATAACAATGCTCCCTGGAGTGGTCTTATTGGTATTATAAAAAGTGTTTATTGTGGAGAAAGGCTATATTTTTGGTGCTGGCAGTAAAGCCTGTTGAGAGGCAAGCACAGCTGTGGTTATGGTTTGAATCGACTAATCTTGTGCTTCAGACATCTCATTAGCCAATCAAAGTAATCCTAAATTAAGAAGGAAATTTGTAGAGAGGAGCAGAGCACATTCAGAATGAGGCTGTTACTTGCTTCCTGCTACGAACAGCAGGGAAGCTTCTCCCGGGTTCTATCTGCTCCCATGGCAGGAGAAAATGATTTTTACAAACCCTTCCCTCTCACAGTCAAATTTAGGGATCTGATTGGTCCTCTCAGTATTTTCCAAGCCATGAAGTAGCTCAGTTTTATCTTCAGAGACAAGAGGAGGAGCTGAACATGGGAGGCAGCCAAAAATTAAGGGAAGATCACCATAATTAAGGGAAGATCGCCATGGGGACATTTGCAACATGATGGCTGGAAGTGAGGGCTAGTGGCAGTTCGCATGCTTTCTGGAGGGAACAGAGCATGTCACATGTGTCCAGCCATTACCCCCAGGATCACTACCAGGGTGTAGTCCTCACTGTAGTTTGCAGTGAGGAACACAACTGCACATCCCTAACACAGACATCAAAACACATCGTTTTTGTTTTTGTTTTTAAGATTTTATTTATTAGAGAGGGAGTGAATGCCTGTGTGTTGGGGAGGGGCAGAGGGGGTGGGAGAGGGACAAGCAGACTCCACATTGAGCATGGAGCCCAATGCGAGACTTGACCCCACGACCCCGGGATCGCTACCCCGGCAAAATCAAGAGTCTGACACTCAACCGACTGAGCCATCCAGGTGCCCCATAATGAGTCTTGTTAATGGAGGGAGAGCAGATACTGCCAGACACACCAAAGTGGGCACAGTGTGAGTGTGGGCACAGATGAGCAATTTGGGATGAGCTTGGGACCCTGAAGGGTGGAGAGAGGTCATAGAAGTGGTTCATTCTTTCAGGCACAGACATAACTGAAAAAAACCAGTTAGATCCCTCTGTCTCTAAAATGTAACCTTTCTCCTGTGGCTCAGTAGTGAAAACCTCATTCTATGCCATTAGTGGAGAGATGGTGAGCATTTTATCAGGAACTCTTTACTGAGCATCTGTTATGTGCATTGTGCTGAGTGCAGGAGGGTGGGGTTCAAAAGTGCATGGGGTCTGGGCTTTGCTCTGGAGCCAAGGCCCTTACAGTCTACAGCATCGATAGATGGTTCTTACCCTATTGAACACTGTGGACCCCATTAGCCATCTGGTGAAGCTTTAGGCTCCCTTCTCAAAATATATTTTAGAATTACTAAATAGATACCATAGGTTCACAAAAGAAACCAATAGTACTGATGGTTATCAAAAGCTAAAAAAACCAAACCTGTGATACAGTAGTAAATGTAGTTCTTTATTATTATATTAAATAACCATGATTAGTAGTGGGTCTAGCAAATTAGGAATTTATATGAATAATATTTGATATATCTGTAATAAGTATGACATGATATGAAAATATTTGCCACTTCTATGAATGGCAAAGTGCCAGGTGATTATTACCTTTATTTATAATTGAAGGATACGTCCAATTTTAATTAGATGTCCATGAAAGTGGGGATGTAAGTTTTTTTTTTCATATCTAAGTTCAGGTTGGCATTGGCTATTTGAAATTGTCTTAAGTTTATGGGACCACGTCTGTGTTTAGAATGCCTTAGAATTCTCACCTTGACTTCTCTCCCTGGAGTACAGGTTAAAACCAAGGTCAAGGGAGAAAGAGAAAGTTATCCACTGTCATTTCTAGTCACTGGGACCTAGGTGACGGAGGCTGGGATGAAGGAAGTTTCCTTTCAGACTCAGGAAACTAGGTGGGGATGTGACATTTGGGCTGAAGGACAAAACTCCCCAAGAATTGGGCAGGGGATTGATAAAGAAGTTTGGTAGATCTGGGCTCCTCCTTATTGGTCAGTCTTTGGCTCCCCCACTGTGAGCTGGGACATGACATTGCTGTCATTGGGCTGCAGGTACCAAGCCCAGGGGTGCCCCTCCCTGATCCCAAGCCCACGGCAGAAGATGTAGTCCCACCAAACTTCTTAAGAAGAGTTTCAGAGAGCCGATGCCCATCCACGGGTATTCAGAAATCAAACGTATTTGCCATTTCTGCCCTAAGTGCAAAAGCGCCCCCACAGTGTTGTGTGTGATAATTTTTTTTTTTAAGAGTTTATTTATTTGACCGAGAGAGAGATCACAAGTAGGCAGAGAAGCAGGCAGAGAGAGGGGGGAAAAGGCTCCCCGCTAAGCAGGGAACCCGATGCGGGGCTCAATCCCAGGACCCTGAGATCATGACCTGAGCCAAAGGCAGATGCTTAATGCACTGAACCACCCAGGCGCCCCTGTGTGGGATAATTTATAAGTTAAACTGAATACCCAGCTCCAGCTCTGCTGAATTCATGCGCAGTGAAGACAGCTTGGTCTTACCGTGACTTCCTCCGTGCACGATCCTGCTGTACAACCAAGTGAATTCAGCTTGCACTGGGCAGAGGCACTGGGTGTGATGGTGTGGGTTGTGACTGTGTTAGGTCTGAGGACAGGTGGGGCTGAACTTCCCATCTGGTGCTGACCTGAGTTTACCTGCTGAGGTTGTTTCATGCCTTTCCATTTTCTCCAAAGTACCTTGTATGTCAGTAGGAATTTTAGGTCTTGATCTAAATTCTTCCTTAATTCTTTGAAAAGCGTGCATGCTTCTAGTTTTATCCTCCATCTCTGCCTGGGCCCAACTAAAAACCCCCTCCTTGGTCCCTGAGGAACTTAGAAGCCTTCACGCTGGAGGAGGAGGCCACTTAAACCCTCCTTAAAAAATCCTGCTTTTGCCCTCTTTACAGAAGATCCCACACACGCTCCTCCAAACCTGAGTCATTCCTATTTCTTTTTTTTTTTCTCATATTCCCTTGCTATGCTACTATTTATTTAATATCTTAAAAATAAAAAGCCCCTTTAAAACCTAAATTAGCATACATAGTAAGAAAACTCCAATTTGGAACTATTAATGGAAAATAGGAATTAATTGCCATAAAGAAGCAGTAACTGTGAGAGTATGTGTCATGCTATGAAAATCAAATATTGGGG
Organism: Lontra canadensis; assembly: GCF_010015895.1. Taxonomy (NCBI): domain Eukaryota; kingdom Metazoa; phylum Chordata; class Mammalia; order Carnivora; family Mustelidae; genus Lontra; species Lontra canadensis. The sequence continues at coordinate 10,010,196 of NW_022631028.1, forward strand.
TGCCTGGGTGGCTCAGTTGTTAAGCATCTGCCTTGGGCTCAGGTCATGATCCCAGGGTCCTGCAATCGAGCCCCCCATCGGGCTCTCTACTCATCGAGAGGCCTGCTTCCCCCTCTCCCATTCCCCTTGCCTGTGTTCCATTTCTCGCTCTCTCTTTCTCTCTTCAAATAAATTAATAAAATCTTTAAAAAATCAAATATTGACTTTCAATTGTACTTAACTACTTTTATCTGAAGACTGAGTTCAAGGCCTGCCATCTATTAGAGCAAAGAATTATAAGCATTATAGAAAGGTTAAAGACCCATTCGTGCCAATCTGAATGTTTTTCTTCAGAAGAACAGAAAGAAAATTGAAGAAATAGCGTTCTCTGTGTGTGTATCTATGTTTTATTCGAATAGAGTTGACACACAATGCTACGTTGGTGTCAGATATAAAGCACAGAGATTCAACATCTATCTCTAAGTTATACTAAGCTCACTGCAGGTCTAGCTACCCTCTGTCACCTTACAATGCTCTTATCATATCATTGACTCTATTCTCTGTGCTTTTACTATTACATATATATTCGTGTGTGTGTGTGTGTGTCTGTGTGTGTGTGTGTCTGTGTGTGTGTGTGTCTGTGTGTGTGTGACTTACTCATTCAATAACCGGAAGCCTGTGTCTCCTACTCCCCTTCACACATTTTGTCCATCCCCTCCCCACTCTCCTCTCTGGCAACCATCACTTTGTTCTCTGGATTTATCAGTTTGATTCTGTCTTGTTTGTTTATTCATATGTTTTGTTTTTTAGATTCCACATGTGAGTGAACTCCTATGGTATTTGTCGTTCTCAGTCTGACTTACTTCACTTAGCAGAATACCCTCTAGGTCGATCCGTGTTGTCACGAACAGCAACACCTCTTCTTCTAATGAACTTGCAGCAACCCATTGTACACGTACCACGTTATCTTGATCCACGCATCTGGTGTTGGACACTTGGGTCACTTCCATATCTTGGTTATTGTAAATAATGCTGCAATACACAGGGGTACATGTATCTTTTTGAATTAGCGTTTTTGTTTCTTTGGGTTAAGTGCCCATTAGTAGAATTATTGCAATTATTTGCAATAATGCATTTTGCATTATTGCAAAAAAAATTTCTATTTTTAATTTTTTTGAGGAAATTCTGTACTGTTTCTGCCGTGGCCCTACCAGTTTACATTACCACTAACAGTGCACAGGGGTTCCTTTTTCTCTACATCCTCACCAACACTTCTTTCTTTTTTTATTTTAGCTATTCTGACAAGTGAGGAGTGGTATTTCATTGTGATTTCAATTTGCATTTCCCTGTGTGCCTTCTTTGGAAAAATGTCTCCTCCATTCCTCCACCCATTCTTTTAGGATTTATTTTTTTGATTCTTTAAGAAAGATTTATTTATTTATTCCAGAGGTGGGGGGGAGAGAGGGCAGGGTAGAGGGAAAGAGAGTATCGGGCAGATTCCAAGAAGAGCACAGAGCAGGATGTGGGGTTCAATCTCACGGTCCTGAGATCACTACCTGAGCCCAAACCAAGAGTTGGACACTTAACTATGTCACCAAAGCACCCCAAGATTTATCTATTTTAGAGAGGGCAGGGTAGGGGCAGAGGGAGAGGCAGAGAATCTCAAGCAGAATCTGCCAGAGCCTGATGAAGGTCTCGATCTCATGACCCTGAGATCATGACCTGAGCCAAAATCAAGGGTCAGACTGAGCTTAACTGACTAAGCGACCCAGGTGGTTCTCTGCTTACAGTTTGTTTCTTCCTTTCTTCCTTCTTCTTTCTCTCTTTCTCATGGTGTCTGTGTCTGGTTTTGATATCAAGGTAGTGCTGGCTTCATTTAATGTATTTGGAAGGTTTCCTTTTTCTTTCATGTTTTGGAATGGTTTTAGGAGAATAGGTATTAACTCTTCTTTAAATGTCCAGTAGAACTTACCTGTGAATCTCTCTGGGCCTAGACTTTTATTTTGTGGTAATATTTTGATTACTGATTCAGTTTTGTTACTAGTAATGGGTCTGCTCAGATTTTCTATTTCTTCCTGACTAGTTTTGGCAGATTGTATGATTCCAGGAATTTATGCATTGGTTCTACAGTTGGTTGTCATATAATTTTACATCATGTACTGTTATAATCCTTTGTCATTCTGTGGTGTCAATTGTTACTTCCATTTTTTTTCTGATTTTATTTATTTGGGTCCTTTCTCTCTCTCTCTCTGTCTGATGAGTCTGGCTAGGAGTTTATCAATTATCATTTCCTTTTTTCAAAGAACCAGCTCTTGGTTTCATTGTTTATATATATATATATGTTTATAAACTGAATCTCTATGCCATTTCTTTCTGTTCTTTTTATTATTTCCTGCCTTCTACTCACTTTGATCTTTATTTGTTCTTTCTCTAGTCCCTTTAGGTGTAAGTTTAAATTGTTTGAGTTATTTTTTGTTTCTTGAGGAAGGCCTGTATTACTACATATTTCCCTCAGAATTGTCTTTGCTTCATCCTGAAGATTTGGGACCATTGTGCTTTTATTTTCATTTGTCTCCATGTATTCTTTGATTTTTTTCATTGACCCATTGGTTATTTAGTAGCGTGTGGTTTAACCTCCACATATTTGTGTTTTTTCTTTTTTCTTTTTTTCCTTGTGATTAATTCCTAGTTTCTTACTGTTACAGTTGAAAAAGTTGCAGAGTAGGATTTCAGTCTTCTTAAACTTATTGAGACTTGTTTTGTGGCTTAACATGTGATCTCTTCTGGACAACGCTCTGTGTGTGTGTGTGAAAAGAATGTGTATTCTGTTGTTTTGGGATGAAATGTTCTGTATTTATCTGTTACATCCATCTGGCCTAATGTGTTGTTTAAAGGCGCTGTTTGCTTGCTCATTTTCTGCCTGGATGATATATCCATTGATGTAATTGGGGTGTTAAAGTCCCCTACTATTACTCGGTTACCATACATTTTTCCCTTTATGTCTGTTAGTATTTGGTTTATGTATTTAGGTGTTCTGATGCTGGGAGCATAGATATTTATAATTATTATATCCTCTTATTAGATTGATCTCTATCATTATGTAATGACTTTTTTTTGTCTTTTGTTAGTCTTTGATTTTTTTTTTTTTTTTTAAGATTTTATGTTTTTATTTGAGAAAGAGAGATTGAGAGAATGACTGGGAGGAAGGACAGAGGGAGAAGCCAACTCCCTGCTGAGCAGGGAACCGGATGGGGGACTCAGTCCCAGGACCCTGGGATCATGACCTGAAGGCAGCTACTTAACTGACTGAGCCACACAGGTGCCCTCGTTAATCTTTGTTCTAAAATACATTTTGTCTGAAATACATTTGCTAACCTGGCTCTTTTTCCACTTCTGTTTGCATGGTAAATGTTTTTCCAACCTTTTTCTTTTGGTTGTATATGTCTTTAGGTCTTAGGTGAGTCTCTTGTAAACAGCATACAGATGGGTTTTTTATCTGCCACTCTATGTCTTTGGCTGCAGCAGTTAGACCATTTGCATTTAAAATATTTATTAATAGGAATGTGCTTATTGTCATTTTGTTAATTGTTTTCTGTTGTTGTTGTTGTTTTAAATAGTTCTCTGTTCTCCTTGCTTTCTTTCTTTGTGAGCCTTAAGTTTCCTTGGTGTTATTTGGGTTTCTTTTTATTTTTCATATCTTTCATATCTATTTTTCATATGAAAAATAGGTTTTGGGTTTGTGATTTTCATGAGGTTCATATATTACTTCTTAAATATACAGCAGTCTATATTCTATATTAAGTTGTTGGTCCCTTAAGTTCAAACACATACTAAAATAACTTTTTTTTACTCCTTTCCCCATACTTTATGTATATACTGTCATACTTTATATTTTTTTGTGTATAATTTTCTTATAGCTAATTATGACCATTTCATTTCCACTTAAAGAGGTTCCTTTAACATTTCTTGTAAGGCTGGTTCATTGGTCATAAATTCCTTTATCTTTTTTTTGTCTGGGAGATTCTTTCTCTCTCCTTCCAATCTGAATGATGACTTTGCTGGGGAAAGTAGTCTTCCTTTCAGCACTTTGAATATAGCATGCTAGCCCCTTCTGGCCTGCAGAATCTGCTGAGAAATCAGCTGATACCTTTATAGAGCTTTGCTTGTACATAACGTTTTACTTGTCTCTTGTTGCTTTTAGAATTCTCTCTTTATCTTTAATCTCTGACATTTTAATTATCATGTGTTTTGACGTGGACTTCCCTGGGTTCATTTTGTTTGGACCGTTTTATGCTTCTTGAAGCTGGATGTCTTGATTAGGTAAGTTTTCAGCTATTATTTCCTCAATTAATTTTTCTGCTGCCTTAGCAAGCCATCTGAAGCTGAAGTAGTATGACCCTGGAATGTTTGGGGGTGCTTGGCACCTGTGTAACCTTGGCAAGAAGGCTTGTGGCTGTCATGAGTGCTAACCGTGGGTATCCTATGGCTGCCTTGGTGGCATGGCTGGGGCTGGTATGGGCTAGTGACCTAGGGCTCACTGAGACAATTGGCCAGTTATGGTGACTGAACCCTGTGCTGGTCTGTGCAGTGGAGAAGGGAGCATGGACCATGTCAGCCAGGCCCTTCCTCCCAGATAGACTTCCAGCAGCATCTGGCAGAGTTCTAGCAGTGGCCTTTTTATATGCTAGTTTCTCTTTAAATTGCAACATTTTTCTGTGCCCGGTTGCAGCCAAAGCAATAAGCTGGTCATGTTGTCTGGACACTGTTTTGGTCCACGCTTGCAAGGTACAAGTGGGGCTGGGGGAGCATCCACCATATTGCTGGCCAGTCCCTCTGACCTTGGGGGGGTTCCAGCAACTCCTCTGCCGTTTGGCTGAGTTCTAGTGTTGTCTCTTTGATATGTTAGTTGCTCTTCTAAACCACAGCTTTTTTTTTTTTTTTTAATGTGCCCAAGGACAGAAGAATTTGCCCCTCATCCCTCAGTATTATTCTTTTCTACTGCAGTTTGCAACATTGGGTGTGAGGTTTCCTTTTGTCTCTCCATCTCTCTTACTGTTCTTTTTTGTCATTCTGTCCTTTGTTATGCAGAAGCTGTTCTTTTTTAAAGATTTTATTTATTTAGTTGACAGAGAGAAAGAGAACAAGAACAAGCAGGGGGAGCTGCAGAGGGAGAAGCAGGCTCCCCATTGAGCAGGAAGTCCAATAGGGGATCTCAGCAGGGAACCATGGGATCCTGACCTGAGCCACAGCAGGGTTTAACTGACTGAGCCACCCAGGCGCCCTGCAGAAGCTGTTCAATTAGCCCTCAGTTCTTCCTTCAGGAAGACTTGCTCTTTAAATAGGTTTAATTTGGTGTGATCTGTGGAGAAGGTAAATTCAGGGTCTTCCTAGGTTGCCATCTTGGACCAGAACCTCTTTGTTGTGTTTTTAAATTTAATACTATTTTATCCCCTAACCAGAGGGACCATGTTCCGCACAGCAGGAAATGGTACATTAATACAACCTACCTTGTCCTATAAAGGAGATCAGAGGGTGGAGGTATCTACTTTCATGGAATTAAAGAATGATCTCATTTTACAAGATATGAAAAAAATGGTTTATGCCTGCCAGCTCATTTCCAACTAAACACGGATTAGCACTTTCTAGATTTTGTCACCTCAATCTGCTTCCAAGTCCCCCAGGAAAAGTCATTTGCTGAGGAAACATCATGACATATAATTCTGGTAGATTATGGGACATGTTTCCATGTTTTTTTCACCACAATCTCCCTGGGAATAAATTTAAACAAGAAGGCAAAAGATCTATATACTGAAAACAAAGATATCGATGAAAGAAATTGAAGGAGACACAGATAAATGGAAAGATAGACTATGTTCATGGATCTGAAGAATTATTATTATTAAAATGGTCATACTACATTAATAAATTTATAGATTTGTAGAGTTATAGATTGAACGCAGTTTCTACCAGAATTTCAATGGCATTTCTCACAAATATAGAAAAAGCAATTTCAAAATTCACATAGAATACAAAGACCCTGAATAGCTAAAGCAGTCTCAAGAAAAAAAGAACAAAGCTGGAATTTGTACACTTTCTGATTTGAAAGTGTACTACAATGTTGTAGTAATTAAAACAATATGGCACTGGAATAAAAATGGACACATTGACCAATAGAACAGAATCAAGAGCCTAGAAATAAACCAAATTAAACTCTTAGGATTATATTTTTGAAAAGGGGTTTTTTAAAAGTTTTGGAATGAAGTGTGAGGTGGATTGGTGTTCCAAGAAATGGCTCTTCTAATAGACCAAGGATAAGAGGGTGGATTCAAGTTATGATATGGTCATCAGTTATTTTGGATCAGGCAATGTGATGTAGTTTTATTCTTTCTTGCATTTGATAACCCTGACAACTTTACTGGGCAGGTGTTGTTCTCACCATCTTCTAGACAAGAACACTGAGGGTTGATAGGTTAACTTGCGCAGAGTCCTACAGATCAATTCTCCATCACCAAGGATCTGTGACTTTTAGAAGGCCATGCCACTTTCTATTCCTCATTTTCCTCATTTCTAGAATCCTCATTTCTAGAATCTCATTTCCTCATTTCTAGGACCTTGACCAGTAGTTCTGAGCTTGAAATTCTACCACAAACTGGGTGGCTTAAAACAGAAAAAATACATTCTTTCACAGTTCTGGAGGCTGGAAGTCCAAAATCAAGGTGTCCTCAGGGCCATACCCTCTCCAAAGTGTTTCAGGGAGAAACTTGCCTTGCTTCTTCCTCCTTCTGGTGGCTCCAGACAGTCTTTGTCTTAGGACAGCGTCCCTCCAATGCGTGCCTCCATCTTCTCACAGCCTTTTTGTCTTCTGTGTCTTCTCTCTGTCTCTTATAAGGATGCTTACTAGATTCAGGTCCCACCCAGATAATCTCTGATGATCTCATCCTGAGACCCTTAATTCTAGCTTCAAAGGCTCTCTTCAAACGCAGTCACATTCACACGTTTGGGAGCAAGGACGTGGACATAACATTTGGGGACTACCATTCAACCCACTACAGTAGGTCTCTGTTTTCCCATTAGAAAAGGGAAGAAACTCATTAACACGGACACTTCTAGCCATTTCTAAAAATATTACAACTCTCTACGCTGCATTAGTAGGACAGTGGCATTGAAAAATGTGAGAGAGACATAAATGAAACAATGAAATGAAATAAATGAACCATGATGGAGGAAAGGAGCTGTCTCAGTCATGGCTTTCAGAGTCCCTAGTTTCACTGACTGCATTGTAGTGCCAGTCCCCAGGCTGAGTCCCGGGACTGCCCACCTGCCCTACTGTGCCCACGGCATACAAGTTTCTTAGAAAAGCTACCCAAGAACTTCTTTGATACATAGCTCACCCCAGGTCTTCAGAATTATCCCCAGGTCTTCAGCTGTGTTTCCCAATGTGCTGTCCCCTCTAAAATAAACCAAGTTATCATCCAGAAAGGGCCTGCTGATATCCTCAAATTTACATATCCAGATGAGCCTGCAAAGCCATTTATCTCTCAAGAGCAGCCTGCTGTGGTCCCTTTTATTTTTTTTTATGGGATTGTCCTTAAATGGGTGATTAGTTTGGGGTGATTTATAAATACTTCAAGCTTGGCAATTTCCTCCTTAATGAGTGGACAGATTTGTGCTTGCCTTTAAGCAGCCTTGGTTTTTGTTGTTTTAGCATGTTCTCCCCCCTCCCCTTCCCCATGCAGCCCCTACTCTGAGTTGGCTTCAGTCTCCATCAGCTAGATCTTTCCCCACGTTTCCCAACATTTTAAAATTTGCCTGTCTTTGGCCATTTGTTTATTTACTTATTTTGGAAAGACAGAAAAGGAGATACACATGGCTTCTCCTCATTCCTCTCTCATTCAGACACAAGAGGGAATCGCATCGGGCCTTGGATCCCTTATTTATCCTTTCTGGGTCTTGGTTTACTCATTGGAAAGTAGGAAAATGAGAGAACCTTGTTCTGTCTTAGGGTTCTTTGAGAATGGAATTAGCTAATGTTAGAAAACTGCTTAACACCATCGTCTTTTTCCGGGTAGCCCTTGATGGATGTGACCTGCTGTTTTTCCTGTTTTGATGATATGGCAAGAGGCAAGCATGATAAGTGAGGACACTGAGTTTTATTCGCTTAAACCCCATTTTATCTACTTCGATTTCTTCATTCTTGGCCTCTTCTCAGGGAAGCTTATCTGTGGTGGGTCCAGCTCTCTACCTCACAGTGATGATATGCCTTCCCTTGCTAGGCTTCCTTCATATTTTGGTTTGTTCTTTTTTTAATTTAATTTTTAATATTACTGAAGTAGTAAGTGTACAGCAGAAGTCACTTTCCTATTCCTGGGTTTCCCTTTCTGGAGGCAAAGTACTTTGGTCCTTTCTAGCTGTTTTTCATGATGGCTATTTCTCATTTTTAAGAAATAGAGTTACATTGTTTTTTTCTTGGCTTATGTATTTTAGACTATTTACAGGCTTCCTGAAATGGGAGATGATAGACTTATTTTCTTAAATATTCTCCCACACAGACACAAACCCACACATAAGCTTCCTGTTTCCTCATCCTTCGATATTTCTTATATCATAATTTTTGGTCCAATTACTGTTCTGTACTCTTACTATTCTTATTATGCAGATGTCATTGGCTGCTGAGTCAGGGAGTGAATGATACAGTCAACACTTGCTTTCCTGTACAACCTGGAGATAGTAATTACTTTGGTTATTTACTGTTAATTGTTCAGCTTTCTGGATACTTGTTGATAAGTTTCTCTCAAGCACGCTGATAAAACCCCAAGACCATTTTCAGTATAGATCAGCCCTTGATATAAACCATCAGTTTTATTTCCTGAGAGCCCCCGCTCTGTACCAAGCCTGGCGGCCCCCTGCCCAATACTCTTCCATGGATTTCTTTTTCTCTTGTGATTGGTATTCTCCTTCCTGGATCCGTTGGAAGTTATTCTTGGTTTACTCGCTCATCTCAGTGTCATCCATCCCTTAGTATCCTGCCATATGGAACACAAACAATATGAATACTTTACATTGCCAAAAATATAGACATTTAATTGTTACATTAGATCAACACTGGGTTTGGGTGTGTCATTCTGGGTTGGATGTTATTATTTCTCAGAGAATTTGAAGTCTTGTTCTATTTCCTTTTAACTTTCAAGTTTGCTGTTGAGAAGTCTAATGCTGATTTTTGATCTTTTGCAGGTGGTATGCATATGTTTGTATGCATATATGCATACATTTGTGTATGAGAAAGTCCTTAGCTGCGTGCATGTGTGCACGCGCACTTGTGTGGTGTGTGTGTGTGTGTGTGTGTGTGTATGTGTGCAGATGAATCTCAGGAAGTCCTTTGCCCTCTTCATTTGTAGTGCTCAGCTGTTTCTTCCATTTCCTGAACTGATTTTTTTGTATCCTATTTTAAGTTCCTAGATATTCTTTACTATTCTCAAAATGTTTCCTTCTATAGAATTCTGGTTTTTTTCATGAATATAATATCCTTTCTATCTATCTAACTCTCTAAGTACTGTGATTATGGCATTTGGAAATTTAATTCTGCTTTCTGCACTTTGTTTCTTCTGAGTTCTTCCTCCCACCCCCGGCTCTCAGCCCCATACCCGCTCTGTTTGTTTTGGTACTTGTTTTATTTTTAAAGACTTATTCAAGAAGCTGGTTGTCTTTGATTGCTCATTCATATTTTAAGAAATGGAAATAGCTGCTCTTAAGCTGAGTGGGTGTGTTTGGGGCGTTTGTATGGATGTGCTTGAGATACGTGTGTGTGTTGAGGTAAGTGTTTTGTATTTCTCTCTGTGTTCACATGACACATGTGTATGTTTGGTGTATGTGTGTTGAGGATGTGTGTGTGTATATATGTCCTTGTGATATGTGTGTGGGGGTGGGGATGTATTCATGTATTTGGGGAGCATGTGTATCTGGAGTGTGCGACTCATGGGGGTGTGCATGTGTGTTTAGAGTGTGTGTTTGGTGGGAAGAGATCGGTGGCTTCACTGCAAGGAAACCAGGTCACAACAATTTTGTCTCAACAATCCTAAGATGGTGGTGTCTGGAAGTTTTATTTCTCTTGGGTCGATCAGTTTCTCAACTCAGGAACCCTGCGGTCTCCAATCTTGGGAAGTGTAAACTCAGTACCCAGGCTGATTCTAGGAGCCACAGCAGACAGAAAGGACAGGGATCTCATTATCGGTGTGCAGACTTTTGCTGCATTCCTATTTTCTGTTCAGTGCCATACTGGAGTCTTTGTTGTGCCTTGAGATTTCATGATTGGAAAACATGTCTGTTTGATATCTCAGATATAAAAATCCCATTAACTCTTGGGGGTCAGAAAAGGTCCTAGCCTAACAGGTGTTGAGGGTGGTTCCCTGGAAGTCTCACTGTCCTTTTCACGATCTTTGAACCTCCTCCATGGCTCCTTCCTTTGGAGATAACTGGTGCCTCAGTTCCTAAATCTTTCTGGGGCTCAGCATTACAAACCGGCATCCTTGTTGCCTCTCCCATAAGTCATACACTTTTAGGTCCAAGCTTTCTGTGTTGAGAATAATTGTGTTGTTTTCTTTCAACTATTGACATCTTATATTCTGTTGTTTTTGTCCTTGTGAGTTCATAGCTTTTTGTACCTTTCTAGTATTTTAATGAGATTTTGGAGGGAACAGAAATAACTGCATGAGTTTCATCAGTGCTTTCCAGAAGTCTCGTTGACTATTTGCTAATTTATCATAAGGTCACTAGATCTCTAAGGAATGTGACAGAAAAGTGGGAGTGACATGTATTTCTAGAGATAGAGAGATTGATTGACTAGGTAAATATTTTCATTAGGCTCTGTGCATTTTGATGAGGCATTGTTCAAATCCATTTCTTTCTCTCTATATACGTTATATATATATTTTATATTTATATTTTTATACTTATATATTTATATATTATATATATTTATGTATATTTTATATTTATATATATTTCTCTATATATTTAAGATTATATTTATTTGAGAGAAGAAGGGGGGGAAGGGAGAAAGAATCTGAAGCAGACTCCGCGCTGAGCTCAGAGCCCAGTGTGGGGCTCGATCCCAAGACTGCGAGGTCATGACCTGAGCCCAAAACAAACAGAGTCGGATGCTTAACCAACTGTTGAAGGTGCCCTTCAACATGTATTTATTAAACACGTGCCATATGGCGAGGCATTGTTTTAAAAAGGGGCAGGGAGATGCAGAGGCTAACAGATATCTCTGCTTTGGGGGAAATCACTAGACAGTGGAGGGAGACAGAATAGAAACCTTGTCAGGTGGTCTTAAGTGCTCTGTGGAAAATAAAATAGATGAGTGCTGGAAAGTTATGAGGGGACAGTTTAGGTTGGGCGGTCGGGGTAAGCCTCTGTGAAAAGAGGATGTTTCACCCAATCTCTGATTGACCACGGGGACCAGCAGTGCCAAGGGACAGGGCAACACAAAGAGGAGAGGCAGTTAGAGCACAGGCCTGGAGGTGGAAACTGATGGTGTCGAGAAACTTCAGAATGATGGGTGGTTGGGCTCAGCAAGCTGTCATTGGTGAGTGGAGAGTAGGGGTTATGGCGTGATTCAGTTATAGCTTTTGCTCACTCTGGCTTCTCTATCTGGAGCAGGATGGAAGATGGGGGCTAGGACGGACTCCACAAGGCCTGTGAGAAACTGTAACTCGGGGAGGGGTGCTGATGGCCTGAGCGGGTGGCGAGGCTGGGCTAAGTTGTTTTGACCACAGAGAGTGCAGGACTTACCGTTGGACTGGATGTAGACAGACAATAATCAAGAATAATGTTGGGATTTGGGGTTTCTTTGGAAGAGTATGAGGAACACGTTTACAGAAAAAAGCAATTGAGAGAATGGTTCTGGAATGTGAATTAAGAAAAACACACTTTTTATTATAGTATAAACTATAAACAGAAACGCACAACCATCATCAGTGATGAGTTTTTGTCAAGTGAATACACTCATGTAAGCGCCGGGCAGGTCAAGACCTAGAGCCTTAACCAGTCCCCGGGGTGCGCTGGTTTTGAGATTCGGGTGTCTTCCATAGTCACATGGGGACATTAAGTGTCGAGAGGTAAAAGTTGGGAGCCAGCGGCCTGTTGGTGATGTTTAAAATTGTGGGAACTAGTTGAAACTGACTAGACAGAGATCATGAGGGAACCCCGATTTTCTGCTGCCGTCCTGTGGGTGGTGTGGATAGATTGGAAGTCCAGGGGACAGAACCACATTAGGACCTTGAGCGGCAGCTCTCAGGTCAGAGAGACCGGAGATCACAGGGGGCTGGAAGTCAAGAGAGGGTTTTGAGGAGAGCACGACCAGGTACCCTGAAAGGTGCCAAGAGACTGGGAATAATGAGGTCAGGGATGGGTTCTCTGGCCTGGTTAGCATGAGGGTCCCCAGTCATGCTGAGGTGTGGCTTCACTTTAGGGGACAACTGTCCAGTCAAGTCTGTGAAAAAGGGAACCGGTTTTGAGGAAGTGGAAACAGTGTGACAGAAAATGAGACCACTGGTGAGAAAAGGAGCGGGGGAATGCTCTGGTGTCTGTTGTGGGTCCTGGGGTTAAGCAGGAGGTTTTTTTGTTTTGTTTTGTTTTGTTTTTTGTTTTTTTTTAAGGGTGAGAGCTGCTCTCCAAGTGTGTCTGCTTTCGGGACTGATCCAGTAGCAGGGTGCTATTGACATAGGGAAGGAACGGGCCTGAGCTCCAAGGAAGGGGAAGCATCCAGAGGACACGTTTATTTTCAGGAATAACAACATTTCCCTAACTAGAACAGAAATCATGAGTAGAGATGGGGGTCTGCACGCAGATCAGCTGATGGGTGTGGTGGTGAAGTTCTCGACTTACTGTTTCCAGCTTCTTCCTGAAGTACCAGCAAGGACCTTGGCTCAGGGCACAGGGCGAAAAGGAGAGAGGTGTGAGTGTTTGGGGGAGGGGTGGGGTTGGAGAAGGAGGAGAAGGTGTGAAAGAGCCAGGGAAATACTGGGGAATGAAACAAACCAGAGAGATGCCGTCGGCTTGGGAGTTCGTTAAAGGTGGTCATCCTTAGTTTGTCTCCCATCGCAAAGCATCCGTTTGCCAAGCACGTCCTAGCATGATCTGTGGGTTATTCAACATGCTGTGTCATCTCCCTGTGCTATCTTCTTGATTGATGGGAACGGTGATGAATTCAGTCCATCAGGGTAGCAGGGAACTCTGGCCCCCACATCACATCCCCTCAACCTGCTTCCGGTTGCAGGCAAAGCCATGAGGGCTGTTCTGTGGAAGTTCAGGTTCACCTTGAGCCACACACTCCACCCCGAGTGTACCCATCTCTGCATTGTGCCCCAGGGCCTTCCCATGGGGGCTCATTCGGCTGGCATACCCAGCACCCAGCTGCGTCTGTAAGTATGCATGCACATGGTGTGTATGTGTTTTCGTGCCCCTGGAGGTTCGTGCCTCCCTTAAACCAGAGGGAGGTGGGAGTGGAATGTTCTAGCCCTCCCACTTTTCCAGATGCTTCTGGGAAGCATGCCATCTGCTCAGGAGGTCTCAGGAGCTCGGAGCCCCCAGTGCTCATAGGAGTACCAGTGGCAGATTCTCCCTTACCCTGGCCTTCTCTTCCCCTGTGCCTCACTCTCCCTGCCCAGTCTCTCCTGTTTTCTGAGATCACTTCCCAAATAAACCCCCTGTCCCCAATGCCTTTTCTCAGGTTCTTCTTTCCAGGAAATACAAGATAATCATTCACCTGGGCCACGATCCTTTTACGGTGACTCCCACAAAACAGAACATTTCGGGATGGTGTAGGTGACTGTGACAAGGGACAGGCTGAGCAGAAATAAAAAAGCAAGCTTCCACGGAGCCAGGGGTGAAGAGCTCGAGCTTTGGGGTCGGACAGAGCTGGGACCCAGGGGACTCTACCCCATCTAGATTGGACATTAGACAGATGACACATCTCCAAGCCTCCCTCTTCACATTTTCGAAATGGGGGTGATGAGAACGGGTTTCCCAGTGGAGATGCACACATGCAGCCTGGGGTTCTTGTTACAGGCCCAGGTCCCCCCGCCTTGCCGTCACAGGAGTCCAAGCGGCTCAGTCCGTCGTCTCCTCTTGTGTCACCGGCGATCTGTTGGGGGTGTCTGCTGACCGCACTCGGAGCAATGCTGTCGTGGGAGCCTGTGTGGTCATGTAGTATATGTGAGCCCTGGGCATGGGGAGAAGGGGGACAGCTTATTTCCCGCCTGCCAGCGCCCTGATAAATGTTAGCGGTGAGGACGAGAACCATAGTTCATCCTAATGGGCTTACGGCGCCACCTGTAATTACCACGCGGAGCTGATCACTGGCATCCTTCCTTCTCCAGAAGAGAAGCAGGAGTTGGAAGAGTAGAGGGTGTCTGTGGCAACTGCTCAAGGAGAGAGCAGAGGATGGGGCCACCGGCGGGTGGGGGGGGCATGTCCAGACCTCAGGGCCTGCTGGGCGAGCAAGAATATCCGTGTTTGCACAAGCGAAAGAGGCTCTGCTGGGGCGGGGTTGGGGAGGGTTACATTCCTAACCAGCCCAAGTGGGGCAACAGCTCTCTCCCCGAGATGGGCTGGGAGTTGCTCTTAGCACAATATTTATCTCATCACGTAAAGCAATCTAGCTGGTTAGAAAAACAAGTTTTATTGCAGTGCACTTAGCTGGCTGGTCTCCTATAAAGCCATCTGTGTCTGATGGTAGAAATAACTTATCAGTATAAAGCCTGGGTAAATTAGATTAAGAAATCACCGTGTGCTGAGAAAGTGGACAGACTACATTTACAAATGGAAAAGAGGAGACCGCCCCCCCCAAGAAAAAGAATCAGGGAGGGAAAAGGGAGTGGTGGCTGAGCTCTGCTGCAAATCCCAGCTTCTCTACTTGACAAGCTGTGTGACTGAGGGCAGGTTACTTGACTTCTCTGGGCCTCCACTGAAACATGCAATGGGGAATTCAATGAGAGAATACATGTATTAACAGAGTCCTTAGAATAGTGTCTGTAAACAGTAAGAGTAATAACAAGTTCTGGGAAAACTGTAGACAAGTTGGGAGGTGAGCTTTGCAGGGCTGGGACCAGGATAAAATAGTACGAGGTACTCACTTGGGGTGAATTTAAGGGGGAGCCAAGAGCTCAGTAATCAAGATAAATAGTACTTCGATATTTTTAAAGCATCAAAATCCACGATGAACAAAATACTGAATTTTCCAATAAAGCCAGGATGCGACCCTGTAATTATACCACCCCGCCTCACTTGCTTTAACCCTAATCCTGGCCCTGAGTTTCCAATAAAACTTTATTTACAAAAGCAGGTGACCAACACCAGGACTGTAGTTTGGTGCTTCTGTTTTTGTTTTTTTTTTTTTTTTTTTTTAAGATTTTATTTATTTATTTGACAGAGAGAGACACTGTGAGAGAGGGAACATAGATAGGCAGGGGGAGTGGGAGAGGAAGAAGCAGGCTTCCCGCCGAGCAGGGATCTCAGGACCCTGGGGTCATGACCTGAGCCGAAGGCAGATGCTTAATGACTGAGCCACCAGGCACCCCTGATGCTTCTAATGTTTAAAAAGGATTGCATTAAAATGTTATTTATCCTTATTACTGGTTTTTCACTACCCCCTTCTATTTTGCACCCCAGGTGTGTGTTTCATCTGTCTCATCTTCATCCCAGTGCTGGATATTTTCTCTGAGAATCTCAGGGAAATTCTAAATTATATGCTCACTTCGGAGCTCTCAGGGCCCAACAGGGGTTTCCCCTTTAGCTAAAAGAGCAGAATATTATTGGAGGACATGTGGGTGGCACTTGGGGGGGTGGGCAGTGTCTGGACTCAGGACTGGCTCCAAGGTCACCTCAGAGCAAAACTCCCAGCCCGGAAAGAGAAAGATCTGCTCTCGCACATTCTCCTTCCACACCCGCAGCATATTTTTGAAGTTAAACTGAATGTAGGGGGAGGAACGGGCAGGGGCAGGGAGAAAGCTAGGTGAGAAGCTCAGGAGCAAGAGCTGTTGCCTTTTTCTTTGTTGTTTTAACCTTCTCGGTGCTCTTCCAAAGGAGGCATTTGTCAGTGCTGCTATCAACTTTAGTGCCTTGTGTTTATAGCTCTGGATTTAATAGGAAGGACATAAACATATACTTTTCATCCATTTTCACTGTTACTTGCTCAGCTCAGACAACAGTTAGGATTATCATAACCCTTCGGAGGGAGCTATTATGGGGCCCATGGTTTATCCTTGCCCTAGCAGGGCCATAAAGAGTGCGCCTCGGTGTGCAGAGACACACCATCAATGCGTTCCCGTCATTATCCAAAGCCCCCGCCTCACCCCATTTGTTAGGATTAATCCCCTCTCCTCGAGGCTTAAAGTCAACCAGTTTTTACCTCTCCCCTGACAGTTGCTCAGACATCACGAGGGTTGTGTACGAGACGCAGGCTGTGGGCTGACCTTTCTTGAGGGCACATAAGTCAGGGCTTGGAATTGTCACTCATGTAGCCCTTCAGTTAGAGCCAGGGCACTTCTGTGTCATTTGGGCCCAGAATGCAGCCAACACAGGCACTCACTGCAGAGAGCCGGGGAGCAAACGAGCTTTCTCACTGGCTTCCCCACCAGCAGCCAGTGTGATGGGAGCCAGGCCACTCAGCCAGCCTGCGCCTCCCGTGGGTGCTGCGGTGGGAAATACAGGCCAAGGTTGCCTCCAGCCTGGAAGACTAGGAGAAAGGTCATGTCATTGGGAGGCAGCGGGGTGACCCCCAATCCCAAATTGAAAGCATGCGGTGGGGTGACTGCAGATTCTCTAGCCTCCCAGGGTATCCAGCAAAGGGTATAGTCCTTCTGCTCATTAGACTGACGTGAGGCAAGTGAGTAAGAAAGGACGCAAATGAAAAGGAAAACACACACACACACACACACACACACACTGTCTAAGCAACCATCTGATTTTAAGGAGGAGATTCTGACACAGCAAAACAAGAGTTTCCTATTATTTCTGTCCTGATCTTTGGGCTTAGGGAGTTTGTTTCTTTGCAATAATATGAGTTTTATGACATCCTGGAGGGCCTAGAAACTATTCAGTAGGTTTTTGTTTTTTTTTAATGCTCAATTTATTAAAATTACGCTTTAACTTTTCCTCATACTTTTTAATTCCAAATTCTAAATCTCATTATCCTATTTATAAATCTCACATTTTAGCAAGCTCATTAAAGGAGATTTTGTTTACTATTTGAGCTCCTTTATTAAACTTAGTTAATTAAACCTTTTTAAACATTTTAAACTTAATTTATTAGCTGACTGTATTCAATTTCCTTTTTAAGAATTTCATTTTATTCAGTTGTATGAGGTTTTTTTTTTTTTTTTTTTTTTGGCTCTTTTCGAGTGTTTGGTTCTTTTTATTTTATTTTATTTAAATTCAATTAATTAACATACAATATCTTATTAGTTCCAGAGGTATAGTTTGCTGATTCATCAGTTGTATATAACACCCAGTGCTCATTGCATCACATACCTTTTTAATGCCCATCACCTAATGACCCTATCCCGGCACTCCCCTTGCCTCCAGCAACCCTAAGTCTGTTTCCTATGGTTAAAAGTCTCTTACGTTTTGTCTCCCTTTCTGATTTTGTCTTGTCTTATTTTTCCCTCCCTTCCTCTATGTTCCTCTGTTCTGTTTCTTAAATTCCGTGTATGAGTGAAATCACAAGATAATTGTCTTTCTCTAATTGACTTTTATTTCGCTTAGCACAATACCCTCTAGTTCCATCCATGTTGTTGCAAGTGGCAAGATTTCATTTTTTTGATGGCTAATATTCCATCGTCTGTATATATTCCATCATCTGTATATACCACATCTTCTTTACCCTTTCATCTGTTGATGGATGTCTGGGTTCTTTCCATATATTGGCTATTGTGGACATTGAATGAGTTTTCAAAACTTTCTAAGTACTCAGGCAATTCTTATAACTCTCATAAATTAAGCTTATGTCAATATGGTGAGTCTTAAAATCTCTGAATTCTTACAATCCTGTTTTGAAAGTAGATCACAATTGCAAGCTTGCGTTAATCAAGTGTGTATCTTAAACAGGAGTTTCTAAGGATGTTTGATTAACTCCAACTTATTTCTCTCACAAAATTCTATAAGAAAATAAGCACAGATTTTCTAATGTAAAAAAAAAATCATATGAATTTGTTGCTCACAGACATTCCTTTACTTAATTCTAAGTCTTTATTTAAAAGGTACTTACCCAGGTAACAGATGCTATTTCAAAAATTGGGGATATGTCTTTCTCCAACCAAATGTGAACTCATTTCTCAGGTTCCTGAACTTCCCCAGTAACCAGAATTACCAGCTGGAATGGGAGTTAGATTCATATCCATGTACCTGATTAGCACAATCTGTATGTTTGTTAGTCTATACCAAGGTCTCCATAACCCAGGCTACTGATCCTACACATCCACTCAGACTCTGTTGGAGTTTGTAGTTCTCTGACCTTTAAAATTCTTGAACTTGATTGACCCCTGCACTTAAAATCATACATATTCTTATTGATATTAAAATTCTATCTGGTTGGCTTCTCTACATCACAAGGCCATATTTGACTCATGAATACTGTTATGAGCTGAATTATGTCCCCCAGGAAACCAATACCTCAAAATAGGACCTTATTTAGAGAGCTGGTCTTTACAGAGGTAATTCAATTAAAGTGGGATTCCCAGGGTGGGCCTTAATCCCATAGGACGGGTGTTCTTATAAACAGGAAGCTTGGACACAGAGACAGACATGTACATAGGGAAGACAAGGGGAAGTTGGTCCTGTGCTGTTGGACTCAGGACTGGTTGATGCGTCTATGAGCCAAGGAGCTCATGAGCCTCAGCATCTGAGAGAGACGCATGAAGCAGACCCATCCTTAGCACCTGCCAAAGGGGCATGGCCCTGCCAACACCCTGATTTAAAACTTTTGGCTTCCAAACCTATAAGACAAAAATTTACTGTGGGTTTAAGCCACTCTATTTCTTGTGTAAGAAACTGTAAAATTTGCTCTCATTCAGGCATGAGAAAAAGAAAGGAACTGTTTGGGGGATGGTGTATGTGGTCTCTTGCTGAGACCCAGGGCTGAGGCAAAGTGACCTCATGAGGTTACTCTCACACTGTTGGTTTTAGGACTATCCTTAAATGGGAAAGGCGATCCTAAAAGGCGTCTACTGGTTTATTTCAAGTGGTGCCTTCAAGGTCATGAGTACTCAGCAGGGCATGTAGATAGATAGTGGTAAAGAGTGTTGGTTCTGCAGTGAGCCCTGAGGGTGCACCCCAGCTCTGAGTGGGACTTGAATGTATCATTGAGCCTTGGTGAAGGTTGATATCCTTGCCAGTGCAAAGGCATATATCTCAGAGGGTAGTCTAAGAGCCAGCTGAGATTCAAATTTTAGCTCAATAACTGGTATATCTTAGGTGTTCAGTAAATGTTGAAAAATTGTTATTGCTATTCTCTTGGTATGTACCTGCTACTAGACATCTGACATGTTCTCCTTGAATTTAATTGACTTTTACACCCTTGGGGACCACAATCAAGAAAAGATGGTGTGCACTAGGGTGTAAGTAAGAGGCCCTACTCTTTTGAAATCTTGGTTGCCCAAGAACCCTCTGTGTGACCTTCAGTACCACCGAGCTCCACTAGGCTGCATTTCTTTAACTTTAGAGACAGAAGGTTAGGCTGAACCCACTTCCTTCTCTGTAAATCTAAGACTGCATGACCTAAGGCCCTGATAAAACCCATGTGACTCTCTTGTTGAGACTTCCAGGTAGAGACCCTTATCTCTGTGCCCCAGGCTGGAAGGGATCTTTAGTGAACTAATAAAGAGTTCTGTTTCCATTTGCTTTCTGACACTGTTGCACCAACTGACACACCTACTTAATGCTGTTATCAACAATTTATGGTCACCTCAATGCCACGCTCTTATCAGCAAAGCTAATCACATTTTAAGCTTTTTTGAGTTTTTCTCCTTCAAGTAATTGCTTGGCTTTACTGTCTAACAATTCTTTAAATGATAGTTTGATTCTTGGGTGCAGGAGAGCTGGAAGATGATTCTGGTAAATTCCAGTGACTTCTACCCCAAAGAGAGACTGACTTATTAAAAGAAAATGACAGTGACACCTTTTTTCTTTCTTTGCAAGGTGCTATGAGCCTTGGCTCTGGCCAACTCAATATTGGCCGGCTGACCACTTTCTCTTCTGTGGGTATCTCTAAAATTATCCATAATTCAAAGTTTATTACCAGCAGTTCCCAGTTATGTTTCTTAGTGAGTTATTCTCAGAAATGTGATTGATTGGGTATTGTGAAAGGAAATATAAGAAGAGAAAGAAAAGATTGCAGTGAAATAAAACTGGTGTCTTTGTAGATTGTATTTCTTTCTTTTTTTGGAGACTCATAAAGTCCCCTATCCTATTAAAGTCACTAAAACATCCTGTAGTCAACAATCTGTTTCCACAGAGTTTAAACCACCACTTTTGTGAATAACTTTTTTTTTTTTTTGGCAAATGACTGTATTATAACACTTCTTAGCATCTGTCCCTGGAAAATACTCTAGATTGTGCTGTTGACCCTTTGAGCAGAATTGAACCCTAATTGTAGCTTCTATTTGTAAGAAAAGCATTTGACATTTACGACCAATTACCTAGCCAAGGGGTGACTGCATGAGTTCTCTTTGTGGAGGTTCACTGACTCTCCCTCCTTCCCTACCACATTGCATGCACCCTTTGGGGTTCTGTGAGACATCTTCTCAGCCTAGCTTCTTAGGCCTTTTTATAGTGGACTTAGGCTTCCAGGATCAGCGGTGAGGGGAGCATAACCTCCTCTGGCTTCAGCCCCCTACCTTTCTAGGAGCTCCAGGGGCAGGCTGGAAGTCAAGTGGCTCTTCTGGCTCCTGAAATCTAGGATCTCCTGTGCCTTGTTGTTCTTCTGTCATTGGGAATCTGTCTTCGCCTCCTCTTCCTCCCACTTGCTGACCCGGGGTAGTGCTATACTTGCCTCTTTTGAGACTGGGTCTGATTTTATTTTTGTAACGGCTACTCAGAAAAAAGCAGGCAGTGATCCCATTTGAAAGAAACCAAGAGTGTTAGGAAACTCTCTGATAAAGTGAAACCCAGGTAGGCATTTTGCCCCTGTTGTATGCTTGAGTGTGCTAGTTCACTAGGGCTGGTATGACAAAGTGCTACAGCCCGAGTGGTTTAAAGAACGGATATTTATTCTCTCACTGTTTAGGCTAACTCTTCAAAGATCAAGATGTAGGTAGATTTGGCTGCTTCTGAGAGCTGTGGGAGAAAGACTATCCCATGGCCATTTCCTCACTTCTGGTGGCTGGCTGGCCATCTTTGGCATTCTTTGACTTGTAGATGTGTTGGTTTTCTCTCTGCCTTCATCTTCACAAGGTGTTCTCCTGTGTTTGTGTCTGACTCCAGATTTCTCCTTTTCATGAGGACATCAGTCAGACTGCATTAGAGCCCACCTCACTGTAACTTGATTACCTCTATAAAGACCCTGTCTTTAAATAAAGTCACATTCTGAAGTGCCAGAGGTTAAGACTTCAACCTAAGTTCAACCCATAACATTGAGTGTTAGGGAGCACCAGAGTAGTGATGATACGATGGCATCCACCACTCCTGATGGAAAGTCGACGTAAGGGGGCTGTAGACATTACCTCACCACCACCTGTGGGAGGCTATGGTTTATACAGCAGCAGGAACAGCAAACATTTGTATCTTTCCTTTGTTTAATGCTTATAGAGCATCAGGCGAGTTTATATAAATTGTCTCATTAATTGCTTATAGAAACATTCCACTTCCCTCGGACTCCCTTGGAGTCCCTTGGACTCCTGCTTGGACTCCCAGCACCTGCCTTCATCTCTCTGACAGAATCTCCAGTCCCTTCCCTCTTGCTTTCCTGCTCCAGCCCTACATGTGTTCTTGCTGTTCCTTAAACTTTCCATTGCATTTGGTGTCTCCTCTGCCTGGAGTGCCCACCACTCATCCCATACCCACATAGTCCTCCCTCCCCATTCTTAGCTCCATTCAGATGACACACATCAATGAGGCCTCTGTTGACCACCCTGTTTAAAATGACAGTATCTCCCTACCTTACTCCTTCCTTGCTTTATTTTCCTCTGAAACACGTGTCATCAAAGGCATTCTATGATTTCCTTTGTTGTTGTTGTTTCTTGTCAGTTTCTCCACATTGTAAGGTAAGCTCTAAGAGGGCAAGGATTTGTTTTCTGTTTTGTTCACATGGTAGCCTTAGCCCATCAAATAACATTTAACCTACCATAAGCGTTCAGCATATATGTCTCTAACGAATGGATGAGTGATTGGTGTAAGTATTAATATCCTAAACCACAGATAAGGAAATAAATTCAGAGTGCTGAAGACCAAGAAACCACAGAGATGGGAGATGGGGCCACAGTTAAAGTCCATACTGGTAAAGACACGTAAATCAAAACCACACTGAGGTGTCACCTCACCCCATTGAGATGGCCACCATCAACCAGACAGACAACAAGGTTTTGGGGAGGTTGTGGATGAATTGGAGCCCTCCAGCACTGTGGTGGGATTTTAAGATTGTACAACTGCTGGGGAAAACAGTGTGGTGGTTTTCCTCAAATAATTAACACTATAACTATGATAGGACTGAACAATTCCACTTCTGGATATACATCTGAGAGAATTGAAAGCAAGACCTCAGAGAGAGATTAGCATACCCATGTTCACAGCAGCGCTGTTCCCAAGGGCCAAGAGGCAGAAGCAACTCCACTGTCTGTTGACAGATAAATGGATTAAGACCATGTGATGTATATGTACAATGGAATATTGTTCAGCCTTTAAAAAGAAGGAAATTCTGACCTATCCTATAATCTGGATGAATCTTGAAGACATTATATTAAGTGAAATAACATAGTCACAAAAGGATAAATGCTGTAGGATTCATTTTAATGAGGTACCTCAACTAGAGACAGAAAGTGGTAGAGGGAGTTAACAGGCCCTGCGTTGGAGAAGGAGGGTGGCAAGGCACGTTCTTGCTTAATGGTTATTGAGTTCCAGTGTTACAGATGAAAATAGTTCTGGAGATCCGTGAACATACCTGACACTGATCTGCACACCTAAAAATGGTTAAAAGGGTAAAAAATAAATAATGATAGTTATTATTTATATAACATTGAATTAAAAAAATTATTAGCTCAATGGAATAAAATGAGGGAGGGTTGCATTGCAGGAAATGGCAACTAATAAATGTAGAAGGAATGTAAAAAGACCAAGCCCAAACCACCCACACTCTATAGCCCCCTGAGGGGTTCCCTCTTGCGTGTACCTTCTGGGTGCTGGCCAAGGTCTGTATCAAATGGTCATGACCTCAGCAAGAGCTGCCTCTGGTCAGAACCAGGAGAGACTGGCTCTGGGCCTCAGTGTGAAACCAAATAGTGCCATCCAAGGCTCAGAGAATGCCTTTCCCTTCCCAAAGAGGACTCCTTCCCCCAAGGGGAATCCAACACCAGGGAGGTAGGCAGAGGCCACGTATAAAAGTCAAGGTCAAATGCATTTGCTTCATCCCAGCCAGGCCATCCCGTAGAACATGCTGGTGGCTTGTTGAGGGAGTCTCTTACAACACTTACGGCAGGAAGTCTGGAAGAGCTTGCACTGGGTAAAAGTAAAAAAAAAAAAAAAAGGCCTAAAGAAATGTCTGTAAACACTACCTACACAGGAAGTTGTTTTTCTACCAGAAATTAAAAGATGGGGTGCTCGGGGAGGGGAGAAATGGTCCCTCAGAGAATGTCAAGGCAGGTGCATGCCTGAGAATGGCTGGGCTGCAGGCACTGCGGGCATCTCTAGGGACACCTCAGGTCCACCTCAGAACACCTCAGAACCAGAGCCGCCTCCTCCTCCTCACCCCTCCTCCTCACCCGGGGGGCTGCGCCCGTGCTGGTATATGGAAGGCTGCTCCCACCCTCACGGTCTGAGGAAAGCAGTTTACCAGGACGCTTGTGGCTTGTTGGCAGCTGGGACTGCAGGGAAGGAGAAAGAGGCATGGCTCTGCAAGAGGAGTCTGCAAGTGTGCATGGTGATGGTTAATTTTTTTTTTTTAATATTTTAAAGATTTTATTTACTTATTTATTTGTCAGAGAGATAGAGAGAGTACAGGCAGGCAGAGAAGCAGGCAGAGAGAGGAGTGTGGGGAAGCAGGCTCCCCACAGAGCAAGTATCCCGATGTGGGACTCAATCCCAGGACGCTGGGATCATGACCTGAGCTGAAGGAAGGCAGCCTCTCAACCGACTGAGCCACCCAGGCAGGTGATGGTTAATTTTACGTGTCCTCTTGACTGGGTAGGCCATGAGGTCCTCAGATATTTGGTCAAACGTTATTCTGGGCACTTCTGTGAGAGCACTTTTGGGTGATATTAGCATTAGAGTTGGCAGATTGAATAAAGCAGATTGCTCTTACCAATGGAGGTGGGCCTTGTCCAATTCGTTGAACTCCTAGGTAGAACAAAAAGGCTCACTGTCCTCCAGTAAGAGAGTTCTTCTTGCCTAATGGCCTTTGTATCAAATCATTAGCTTGTCTCCTGCTTTCAGACTTGAACTGAAACAGTAGAAATTCCTGGGTCTCAACTTGTCAGCCTTTGGACAAACCACCTGCCCTCGTGGGTCTCCACTTGCCAACTCACCCTGCAGATCTTGGGATTTGCTTTCCTCCACAACCATGTGAGCCCATTCCTTCTAATCAGTACCCACCCCCATTCATACATATGTGTGCACCCAATGGGCACAAACATACATACGTATATCCCATTGGATCAGTTTCTCTGGAGAACCCTGACCAGTGCCTGGCCTAAGCTTGTAGTTAGGAACCTATGGCCCATGAGCCAAATCCAGCCTGCACCTCTTGTTGTATGGCCCATGAATTAAGAATGGTTTTTACTGTAAACATTTGGAATCAATGTGATGACAGGAGCACTAACTTTGAACCCTAAGTAAGCAAAATGTCCCACCATCCTTGCATTCTTCTCATTAGTAGGCCTATACTACTAACAGTAACACATACTTGGAAATTCATCAATAAAAAATAATGGAAATTTGTTTTCTCTCTTCTTCTTCTTCCTTTTCCTCATCTCCTCCTCCTTCTCCTCCTCACCCTCCTCCTCCTCCTCCTCCTCCTTCTTCTTCTTCTTTTCCCAAATATAAGCTCATGCCCAGAGTGGGGCTTGAACTTATGACTCCGAGATCAAGAGTCACATGCTCTACCAAATGAGCCAGCCAGGTGCCACATTTTTTCTCCTATATAAGTATCCAGTTAACATTCTTGATTTTGTCTCTTGACCCATAGATACTAAAATATTTACTATCAGATCTGTAAAAAGTTTGCTGACCCCTCACCTGAAGTCTGAATTCTAAGCTTCTGCTCTAAGTGACAAAATTGTGGCTACCTTAAAGACATCCAAAACAAT
Organism: Lontra canadensis; assembly: GCF_010015895.1. Classification (NCBI taxonomy): domain Eukaryota; kingdom Metazoa; phylum Chordata; class Mammalia; order Carnivora; family Mustelidae; genus Lontra; species Lontra canadensis. Next base: position 10,035,683 of record NW_022631028.1, read on the forward strand.
TTTTTTTTACTTCTTAAATTTTAAAAAGTATCTTTTAATATTCCATTAATTTTTAACATTAAAAAATGACATCAAAATAATTTTCCTGGTGGGCATAATTAGAGCCAAACTTACATCTTTTTTTGCTGATGAAGGTAAGCGCTGCAGGGAAGGAGGGGAGCTGCCTCTTCCGTGTCTCCCTGGCTGCCAGTTTTGTGTGCTGCCACAGTTGGAACTCAGCTGGGTATTGATGATGAAATACCCATGTTGACTTATCCCAACCCCTTCCCCTGGCTCCTGGCAGTTTGAGTCACTACAGTCACATATGTCACTGCTTTCTCTCACTTGCTGCCCTGCTTATGACGCCACCTGAAATGTATGTTGGCATGTGCTTTCTTGATGGTGGAAATGATGAGGACAGGACAAGCTTCAGAATGCACTGTTGAAAGTCGTAGTTCTCCAGCCTGGCTTTCGGGGGACACCTGGGAGCCTTTTAGTCCAGGGTCACTGAGAGGTCATTCTGACCGGACAACAGGGCAGGCTCGTCAACAAAGGCCTTGTCTGCAGTTTGGCGCTGTGTGGTGGGCTTTGCGTGCACACCCAACTAGAAAGGTGGTCATGCCTACAGAGGGGTCAGGTTTTTCATCTGCTGGTGAAGCTCACAAGAGACCTAGACTTACGTTCCTTGGAGAGGTAAGAGTCTGGATCCCAGAGTCAGAGATGGGACTCTTGACCTGCAAAGCATGGCTTGTCAGACAGTCTGGTTTTGAAGGAAGATTTTTTCCTACCCCAGGACTTTGGCACTTGGTTCTCACAGTTGGTTTAGAACCTTCTTGCCCACACTCTTTATGTGGCTGAGTCTGGCTCGAACTTTAGGTCTCAGGTCAAATACTTAGATCTTCTCTGACAACCCAGCTTAAAGTATTAAGAACTTTCTTAAAGTAAAGAAACCCAGTGGTTCATGTGTTTGCCATATTTTGTAGAGTGCCTTGTATGTCCAGGGACTGCTCTGAGGATTAGAGGTAAATAACCAAAACACTCAAATGGTCAAAACCCATGCTTGTTTGCAGTGTTCGCCAAACTTCAGCATGTGCCTGAGGGAGTCATTTGGAGGGCTTGTAACACAGATACCTTGGCTCTTGAGTGTGTGAATCAGCCAGTCTTGGTGGGACCCCAGAATCTGCATTTCTAGCAATACTCCAGGTGATGCAGGGACCCCACTGTGAGAACCACTGGTCTGGTGTGTAATTCTCCTCTCAGACCTGTGCCTGTCTGCTTATCAAGATTTGATAGTCTTTATCTCTATTTGTTTCCTTGAGTTTCTTTGAGGGGGGATCATCTCTGCCTTGTCTCTGGCGTAGCTACGGGCCCTAGCCGAGTGACCAACACATAGTAGGTGCTCTGTAGATAGTTGAAGGAGGGAAGGCCAGTAGGCAGCAAGAAAAACCCTCTCATTGCTCTTCCTCCCTGTGTATACCCCCTTAATCCAGCCACTTCCACTATATGAGAAATATATATGAGAAATATATATGAGAAATATATATGAGAAATCTTGGCAGGAGGGACAAGGAGAACCTAAGTTAGTGTCTCTGTTTCCCAGTGAGAACTTCATGTGTTCAGTCCGATTATTTCAGCCTAAGCAGTGATTTATGATATACGGTGAGATTACAGAATAGGTGAGTGTGTAAGAGATAAGAGTGAGAGACAGGTGGAGATTATGTAATGGTGGGTGTCCCCAAGTATGGAATGGGTGCTGGGAAGAACGATTTTGCAATCGGAGACCCCATGGCACTTAAGCTTCTGGGCAATCTTTTAAAAAGAGCTCCTAGAGGGCGCCTGGGTGGCTCAGCGGCTTAAGCCGCTGCCTTCGGCTCAGGTCATGATCTCAGGGTTCTGGGATCGAGTCCCATATGGGGCTCTCTGCTCAGCAGGGAGCCTGCTTCCCTCTCTCTCTCTCTGCCTGCCTCTGTCTACTGTGATCTCTCTCTGTCAAATAAATAAATAAAATCTTTAAAAAAAAAAAAAAAGAGCTCCTAGAATCTGGGCAGTGAGGTCATCCTTGCTGGGAGCCGTCTTCGTGCCTAGGTTTTCTAGATTAGAATTCTGTGCTGTGTAATCTCATGAGGGCAACAAGAAGCAAGCCAACCAACTTTATTTCATGCCTGGAGATAGACCCTCATCCCCTGCCAGTCACAGTGGAGCCCAAAGTGTCTTTGTAACTTACAACTAGGCACCTTAAGAAGTATTCGAAAGAATGTTTTGGTATTTCAGACCATTTTCAATTGTTCATTCCAAAACATCTTAGCCTATTTTGACTGCTGTTAAAAAAAATACCAAAGCCTGGGTGGCTTAAAAAGAGGAGAGATTTATTTCTCACATGGTGGAGGCTGGAAGTCCTAGATCAGGGGACCAGCGTGGCTGAGTTCTAGTGAAGGCCCTCTTCTGTGTTGTACTGGGCTGCCTTCTTACGGTATCCTTGCTTGGCAGTAGTGGGGAGGGAGCTCTCTGGGGTCTCTTTTGTAAGAGCACGAATCCCATCCAGGAGGGCTCTGTCCTCATGAGCTAATCAGCTTGCAGAGGGCCCACATCCTATTAACTCCACCTTGGGGGGCTAGATTTCAACACGTGAAATTTAAGAGGTACAAATATTTGATCTGTAACACCGAGGTAGGCATGACTCCCTGCCCAGGCGTGAGCAGTCCACAAGCCCAGGAGATATTGGTATAACTTATTTCCTCAGCACCTCAATTAATAAAAATATCCTTAGCTCACATGAAGGGGCACTAGCCTCATTTTGCCTTGGATCCATGCTACCTCAGATCAGAACTAACCTGGTGTCTAATAGTGCTTTTGCAAAAAGTGTGAACTCGAATAAATAAAAATCAGCATATGTATTTGTTTTCTGATTAAAGAAGTATACATAGATCTCAACAATGCTTACAACAGTCAATGCTCTCAAGAAGCCAAAGGTAATTTGGCTTGACAGAAGACGTGAATTATTTTTTGGTTGTGATTATAATTGTGATTACACAGATACACACGTCATAAAATTTACCATTTCAGTGATTTTAACTACATAATTCAGTGCATGAATTACATTCCTAATGTTGTACATCCATCACCATTATCTGTTTCCAAAACTTTTCCATCACTCTAAACAGAATACTCTGTACACATTAAGCAATAATTCTGCCCCTCTCTCCTCTGGTCCATTGTAACCACGTTCTAGTTTTCTGTCTCTGTGAATTTATCTATTTTATATATTTCATATAACTGGAATGACACTATATTTGTCCCTTTATGTTTGGCTTATTTCACTTAGCATAATGTTTTCAACATTCATCCATGTTGCAACATTTATCAGATCACCATTCCTTTTTCATGGCTGAATAATATTCTGCTGCATGAATATACCCCATTTTATTTTAATGGACACTTGTGTTGTTTCCATCTTTTGGCTGTTATGAATAATATTACTTCTATGAATTTTAACTTACAAATACCTTTTCAAGTCCTGGCTTTCAGTCTTTTTGGTTTTCTATCCAGAAATGAAATTCCTGGATTATATGGTAATTCTGCATATAGAGTTTTTTGAGGAACCACCAACCGTTTCCCCAGAATGGCTGCACCATTTTACATTCCCACCAGAAATGTATGTATTCTGATTTCTTCACTCCTCACCAACACCTGTTCTTTTGTTTCTGTTTGGTTTTGGTTTTGATAGTAGTCATTTTAGCGGATAGGAGATTGTATCTCCTTGTGGTTTTGATTTGCGTTTCCCTAATGATTAGTGAGGTTGAGCATCTTTTCATGTGCTTATTGGCCATCTGTACCTGTTCTGTGGAGAACTGTCTACTAAAGTCCTTGCCCATTTTTAAATGGGGTTCTTTTTTGTCATTGAGTTGGATTAAGGTGGGCCCCCAACCCCATATGGTTGGAGATCTTTCTGTACTCTGGATAATAAACCCTGTTCAGACATATGATTTGCAAGTATTTTCTCCAATTCTTTAAGTTATCTTTTCACTCTCTTAATAATGTCCTTTAATGCACAAAGTTTTTAATTTTACGAAGCCCAATGTATCCATTTTGTGCTTCGTTGTTCATGCATTTGGTATCACATCTAAGAATCCATTGTCAAATCCAAGTTCATGAGGATGACATGAGGTTGTCTGGATGAGGAGAGCAAGTCAGTATTTGTCATGACTTTGTTTAAGACAGTACATCATTTTGTGAATCCCCTGAATTATATGCAAAATTTTGTACTTTGGAGTTTTAACGGGATCTCTGTGTTCAAGATAGATAACAGGGAAGCATCTGTCATGATATCAGTTAGTGGCTGCTTGTTTTAGGGGTGTGTCTGCCGACATCTCCCAAAGCGTTGTTCTGAGAGGCAGGTGTCCTGGCTCACCCTGGGGCGAGATCTTGAACATGTCCTTTGTGTTTGGTAGTGGATCCATCGTACATGCAGGTTTTTCCTTCTTATATGAGCTGAGTATTCATGAGTTTTTGTGCATTTTAAGAAACACATTTATATATGGCCTTGGCTCTCACTGTACAACTCTATGCTTCTTTTGGAATTATGCTTGATGTTAATTGAAGGAATGAATTCCAAGCCTGGTTTATAAACTGTTCTTAAGGAGATCAGGTCATGACACCTTGGGTGGATATTAAGGAAGTGACTTTGGTGCAGAGGCGGGAAAAGCAGGAGGGTTAAGGGAGTAGAAAATAGAAGCAGTTGGCATTCCTGAAAAGGCTTCGTCAAAAAGAGTCAGAAGACTGAAAAGTTGATTACAGAACACTGGTCAAATATAAGCCTCCTCACCAAAGTACTCCTCAGAATGTTGACTTGGAATGTAGACAGAGGGCCTAAGAGCATACCATGTTCTTAAGGTAACCAAGTCCCTCAGTGCTTGTAACGAGGCTCAGGTCGTGGCGAAGGTAACTCTTAGAAACTCATTATTTTTTCATTAGATCCAATACCTTTCTCCCCAAGACGCTGCTCTACAACCACATGGGCAGGTTTTGTTCATTCTGGGTAAATGCGAGGCATTTGCAAACCCCATGTTCCTTGACTTAAATGCCTACTTATCAGAAAGGGGAAAGGCTTACATTATATTTAATTAGGATGTATTTAGCTCCTGTGCTTCTAGCTCATCAGCGCTGAGAAACTGCGTGATGGAGGTGGATGTTCAGTGTCTTTGGAAACTTGCGGCTTCAGCTCAGGACACCTTTGGGATCACTTACGGAAGGAAGAGCGCAATGACTGGCAGCAGGGGTTGGGAAACTGCCCTCTGACACAGAGTCATCCTGTTAGTTCACACAGCGGGTCACAATTCAGGAGAGGTGTTTCCAAAGGCTGGCTAATCAGAGCAGCTGTGTGGCCCTAAAACTACTTAAATTGCCTTCTTCATTATACACTCAGTGGGACCATTTCATCAGGTCGGGTTCTTTATCTCCAGACGGTGGTAAGACCTGGGAGGCCGGGTTTTTAGCTGGGAATGAAGGAAGGAGGAAACTCGCTTTTTCTTAGCCCTTGATCTGTATGTTCATGATGGGTGATGGAAAAGGCAGACTTGGAAAGGGAGTTGTGTTCTTACCACTGGTCAACTCTGCAGAAGTGAATGGACTAAGCTTGTTAAGTTTATCATCTGCAGGAGCATAGAAATGAGAAGCAACAGGGTTACGGACAGATTTATACCTGCACTGAAGAAGGGCACACAGCGATCAACAGAGGTCACATTGATACTTATGTATCAATGTGTCGTGTGCCTCTCCCCACCCCTGAATTCATGCCTGTTGAAGCCCTAACCCCCAGTGTTTGCGTATTATGGAGATGAGGCCTTTGGGAGGTAATTAAGGTTAGATGAAATCGTGAGGGTTTATTTTATATGTATATATAAAATAAACTTATAAAAAGCCTATATATATATATATATATATGTTATTGTAAGTTTATTATAAGTTTAGTGTCCATATAAGAAGAGAAAGAGACCAGAGCTTGGTGCTCTCCCCACAATGGGGAGACAGCTATCTACAAGCCAGGAAGAGAGTTGTCACCAGAACCTGATTACACCGATCTCACACTTCCGCCTCCAGACCTGTAGGAAATACACTGCTGTTGTGTAAGCTCCAGCTAAGATGCAAACAAGCATCTGGCACTTGCTGAAATATGAGCATGTCTCGCAGGGAAAATCTATGAGCTCCCTGTCATGGAAATGCTATTTCCAAGCACAGCGATCCACAGGTTTTGCTTCATTGTCATTGACCACTTTATCTGGTTGTCAGTTTAGGGTATTTAGTGATAAAACTGCAGTCCCTTAAGAAAAAAGAAAGAGTAGTTGGAAAGAACTGGTTTTACCTTTCCCCTTCACCCTGTACCAGCTCTTTCACTTTGAGCAGGGGAGAGGACAACACTCCCACCCATCTCATAAGCTGTTTATGCTTAAACAAGTTAGCACACATAACCATTCAGTATAAATTCCAGCACATGTTGGGTGCTCAGTAAGTATTGGCCACTGGGAATGGGTCTTTATGGTCGAGTGGAGAACTGGGTTCTTTGCTACCTCTCCAGTCTTAATCACATACCCTCTTCTCCACTGCATTCTGAGCACAAGCTACATGGCTTTCTTTGTTGTTGTTGTTAATTTGTTTAAATTAAATAAGCCACGTCTCTCCCACCTCAGGACCTTTGCATATGTTGTTTCCACTGCCTGGGATATAACCACTTCCTCTGTCTAGTTAACTCACCTAGTTAGTTTTGAGCTTTGAGCTCAACCGTTACTTTTTTGGGAGACCCACCTTGAACTCTGTGGCATTAGCTCTCCCATCTACCAATCCTCCCCCAACTGTAATCATGCTGACATTTTTTTTTTTAATATTTGTGTGATGACTGGATTATTATTTTCTTTTCCACTAGACTGTGAGCTTTAGGAGAACTCACTGTGGCCTTAACCCTGGGGACCCAGAAAAGTGCTGGCTGAACACGTCCATGCTGGGTCATGATGTAGCTCCTGGGGCACGGGGGTGGTAACAGTTCCTCGGAGGTAGAAGTGTTAAGTCCAACCCATCACATCTGGGGTGGTGGATGAGGAGGAGGACTAAACACATGGTTCAACCTAATCCTAATAGATTTTCATTTAGGGAGGTTTCATTTGGCTTCTGAGGGTTTTGGCAAGACTCACTAAACTGGTGAGCCAGCCTAATTCTGCAGTAGCCCCACAAAAGTAAGAATCCTTAATAGCCCATTTTTCATTTTAAAAAGCAGCTGAGTGCACGGAGGTCAGCTTTCTACCACTGCAAGGCAAAACCACGTTACTGGCAAATCACATGACCACGAGGACCACGCTCTTTCAGGATTAGCTAAAACTGGAAGCTGGGCAAAATGGACCATTTAAGCAGGAAAACCCATCTGAATGAAACCCAAAGAACCATACTCTGTTTCGTAACTGCTTTAGGGAATTCACATTTAATCAAAATTGAAGACTACAGCATTTGCCATGAGAATTCTTGCATCTTATCTCGGGTTTTAGTGATTTCTTTTTAATTAGTTGCTGCTCTGCAGAAATCTGAATGTGCTTAAAACAATTGGGAAACGAATAAAACTGGGAGCTGCATTTGCTTATGGTGCAACTGTGTTTGCTTCCTTGGTTTTAGGCAATTTCTCTAACAAGTAACCTGTAACCTGCTTCTAAGGCTACGAGGAGATAATTATTTGGTAAATTTTCATACTTCAGTTTATAATACTAATTAGTTCTCCAACTGGTATTCCCCAGGCAACGTGTGCCGTCCTCTCATCACATTTGTGCTTCTTTTGACTTGGGAATCTCCCGTTTATCATTTAAAAGATGAAAAGCTTAATTTGTGCCCCAAATTCCTAAATTTTTATGTGCCGTCTGTCCTATGTTCTTGCCAGGAGAGTTAGAATACCCTGTAATTTAAAACTCAAAGAGAACTGAGCAAAATGCCCGTCATTTTGAAGCGGTTTCTTTTATTGCAATCATGACTATGTTACAAGTAATGGCAGAACTTGAACAGACCGTAAGTGACTTCTTGAGAAGTGGATGGAGGCACAGTGGTGACAGGTGAAGGGTTTGGCATCACGTGGGTGCAAATTCAAAGCCCCTCTCTACACTCATCTGGGCGGATTGCATCACCGGAGTTTAAAGCGTGGCTGAGGCCACCGCCGTGCTGAAGCACCCCACTGATGGGGTGAGATGGCGGGGTGGCTTTGCACACGCGTGGTTGAGAGTCTCTATCAGTGCTACAGGATAGAAATAGAATATGTGGCACATGCGTAACCAAATGTTTCTAGGAGCCACATTAAAGTGAAAAGAGATAAAATTAAAAGTATTTTCTTTAACCCAACATATGTGAAATATTATCATTTCAACATGCATGAAAATTGAAATGTTTTACGTCCTTTTTTGGGGGGCATCTTTTAAATTCATTTTCTCATAACATTTCAGTTGAGGCTAGCCATATTTTAACAACCCGCTAGGGCTAGTGGCTCCTGTATTGGATGGTATGGGAGCACGGAATCATCCATGAACTCTCATTTCTTTCCCTGTGAATTTTGAAAGTATTGTTTAAAATTGAGTTATCCAGCCAGTGGAGTGGCTGCTAGGGAGAAGTGGGGATCTGTCCTTGTAGCCCTGAGATGTATTCAGCTAGGAGAGGAAGAACCCTCAGCACGATGACTGGCGGAGTATGGTTGCTAGTGGTTGGTTGGATTTTAATTGCCATCAGCAACATGGTTCTAAGGGAGAAGATGTTTATTCCTCGATATTAAAAATGGGTGCCCCGATCAAACAGTGCCGTCAGAGGCGACTCAAAGCAGCTTGCAAAATAAATCCATATGATTGTCCAGTTCACTTGGTCTCAGGTTGAGGTTTTTGTAACTTCAGGGGAGGAACACGAATGGACTTTGTGGGCACAGAAGGCCTCCAAAATGATACACAACTTACTAGGTTTTTCCGTGAGGAGAATCCTTGGCTTCCATCAGATTCTTCTCTGGGCCAAGGAAATCAGAGTATTAGCAGCTGAGGCGGGAGGGCGGCCTGTCGGCTACAGTGGAAGTTCTGTTTACACAGGAGCCAGGGTTTCACACCAGCGAGAGCACAAGTTGTAAATTGTCTCTTGTCACCATGACCCAGGAAAATCCCTCCATGTACCCACCGGCTCGGAAATGCCTACACTGAGAGGCACTTGGGAGCTCAGACTCACTGAAGAAATGGCAGATTCATGTCTCCTGGCTTATGCTCACTCCAGGGCATCCACTGGTGAAATGTGTTTATTTTTTGGTTGAGGGCACATGGTCACGTGCATCTGAGCGAACTGTGGATATGACAGCTACCTCTCTCCTGCGGCCGTGGCATTAAGAGCTGTGGGAACGGGAGGTGGGCTCTGAATTCAGATCCCCGTTTGTTTATTGAATGAGCTACTTTTGTCTCCGTGAGCCTCTTGCTGGTGGATAAAGTGACGATTTCTGGGGTGTCTTCCAGAATTTCTTTTTGGAGTTGACTTGCCAAATTAGATTTGGAAACTTCTTCTGACATTGCAAATTATGACCAAATGCATTTATATGATAAAGTGATTTAAAATATAAGTTGTAATTGTAGGATCTAGAATTGGATTTAAACGTATGCTGCTTTCCATTTCCCTGCACTTTTTTCATTAAGTGGCACTGGCTGACCCCTCATTTGGAGGCGGGAGGGGAGCTCTGGTGAGAAACTCCTCAGCTTCACTCTCATGGCACATGACTGTTGAGGCTAGAGCTCTTTGTTCCTGTGGCTACATACGTACCTCTGACTTCCGTGAGAACACACAAGGGGAGGAAAACTATTTCCCCACAGAAACCCACATATTTCCATGTGTCTCGCAGTCATGTTTGTTCTTTGTGAAACAGGAGTGAAAAATGGTGTGAGGCAAGAGCGCTATAGATGAGCTTCTTCTGGGAACCGAGGACCACTTCTGCTTGCGGGTGAACTTGGGAGAATATTGGAAAACCATGGCCCTGTTAGTTCACCTTTTGAGAAAACTTGTCTTTGGAGGGCTGATGAGAGTAATGTAGCAGATTTAATTGTCTTTGTAGTGCCTGGTCTAGAAGAGGGAATGAACAGACATCTTATACACTTCCAATGTCTTTTCTTCACTAAATTATTGTAAGTGCGACTAAGAGCTTCAAGATTTTAGCCCCCAAGGAGGAATTTTGGTTGGAGGAGCATAGAGGGGAGTTATCTGTGAGATGTCTAACCAGCTGGTCACTTCAATCAAATTTTTAGTCAGATCAGTGTGTAAACTAGATGTCTGGCAACATGGCAAATGAAATGGACTCCCTTCCTAATCCTATCTTTATTTTGTGTTTTCAGTAAGTTTTACAGTTGCAATTGGTGTCAACTATAACCAGGGAACCATTTGTAGCAAATTCATTATTTAAGATCCATCATCTTTTTGTGGCTCAGTGGTTGGGATTCTGGAAGATACCAGTTTTAAAAACCTGCTCCCTTTGGTGACCTAGGTTATTCTGTGAAAATATGAGATAGTTTGCAGAAATGGGAAGTTGGGTCTAGCCACCCAGAGTTGTTTTATCGGCAGGCAGTAATGGCTGCAATAAACCAGAGAGATTTCATTGTAAATGTGACCCTGATTGATAAACTTGCTCCTTCTCATTCTTGCTTACAGGGTAACCGGGCCAGGCTTGAGGCTTTCTGCAAGACAGCAGTCAGAATGCAGGATTCAGTGGTGAGTTTTATTCCCTCTTCTTAACTGACAGACATTTGTTTTAGGTCTGCCTTTGGGTTTTGGGCAGAATGAAGGTACCGGATGATTTGAAAGAGTCAAATATTCCCAAGGTAGTAGATAATATAATGGGAGAAAAAAAGAAACACTGCGAAAGGCTTTTATTTTATAAGCACCACTGCAAAAAATGAGGAATCACTTCAAAACATATCAAATAGAAAATAATAATTTATTTTAACTTCATTTTACTTAGTGTTTGTAACTAATCATGATTTCATGAGCTTGCTTGTAAAACTCTGTCCCTTCAAATCTACAAAGCAAAGGTTTACTACAATGAGCACTTAAAATTCCACAAACCACCTCCATCCACAACTTTCCTTTACATGCAAATTCTTCCATCGGGCTGCAATATTTGCAAACATGCTTTAAACTTCCATAAAGCTGCGTGATATTTTGCTTTCTGGTAAAACCTTTACGCTCTTGGGAACTTTCACCAGGAAAAAAAAAAAAAATGTTTGTTTAAATGTGTATCCCAACTCTAAACACTGCTGGTTTGGTTATGTGTATTAAATCCTAAACCACACAGTTTGGGAGTTTTGAGTTGAAGCCTTGACCTTAATTATATATTAGTGGTCACTCATATGAAACACATTTAACAAAGTAACATTATAAAATAGGGTTCTGTTAAAAATACACACTGACGGTTGTATTTGTTTTCGGCAGGAAAAAAAAAGCGTGTTTAACTTTTTTATATGAATATAGTTTAAACAAATTATTCTGTGAAAGTATGCTTAATAAAAGATCTTTTTGAAATTTAAACACTTTATGTAAAAGGTAGCAAGTAAAAAAGTACAATTGCTATTTGAAAAAAGCTCTGCTTGTAACCGTTGCCTTCCAAGACAGTTAAGGGTGGGTTTTCTCCGCTTAAAAGAGAGCTATCGACACCCAGAGTGAGTCGCAGCGTTGGCCAGTCGTGACTATAAACAGGATGACCGTATTTATCTTATATACAAAAACTTGCCGCATTGAACGAGGCAGGAATTTCTACCCCAACGGTAGCGTTCTGTCGTCTGTACACCACGCGGGAGGGGACAATTATACAGTCGTCACGGACAAGAAGGAATTGTACACTCTCGTGCCATCCGGGGACTTTGTGCCGTGGGTTAGGAGTTCTTGGATTGTCATCCAGTTGTCAAAGATCTTTTTGTTCCTCTTCTTCATCATCTTTTTGTGGCTCAGTTCGAGGATGTTCATCTCCTTCCTGTCGTCCGCCGCCTGCTGCTCCTTCAGGCAGTCGAGCCGGCTCTGCATCATGAACTCCCTCCGGCGCCGCTGCTCCTTGGCCTTCACCACGTGCTGCTTGCGCTCCTCCTTGCTCCAGTAGCGGCCCAGCTTCAGCTCGCTCACCGCGTCGTCGTCCGTGGTCATGCCGCTGCGCTCCTCGCGGATCTTGAGCGCGCGCTCCCGCAGCAGGCGGTCGCGCACCGGCCGCTTGGTGATGTAGCGCGTGCCGTCGCTGCGGACCTTGACCTTCCACTCCATGCGGGCCTCGGCCGCGCCGGCCGAGTGCAGGTCCTTGCACATGCTCACCAGGCTCATCTGGCTCTGCGCGTACTCCACGGCCGACTTCTGCTGGATCAGCTGCATGTAGCTCTGGTAGTGCTGCGCGTGCGCCGGGATGTGCGCGTGTTTGTAGGGCGAGTGCGGGAAGGGCGGCAGGTAGGAGCCGCCCAGCTTGGGGCTCTGGCCGGGGCTGCCGCCGTCGTCGCTGGGCCTCCGCTCCCTGCTCTCCGGAGCCGGGCTGGGCTCCAGCTCTCGGGGCGGCGGCGGGCTGTAGCTGGCGCCGCCCACCTCCGGATCTTCGGTGATGGAGAGCAGGTTCCCGGGACACGGCCCGTAGGCCTCCGCGCTCCCCGCCGCCCCCTCGCCGCCCGCGCAGCCGCCGCCCTCCGCCACTCTCCTCAGGGAGTTGTCTGGGGACATTTCCAAGGTGAGCGGGGTGCTGCGGCAGCTCTCGCCCGTGTTGTAGGCGCTCGAGCTGTCCTTGTCGGATTTCTCGGGGAGCTCGGTGATGTCCGACAGCTCGTGGCGGCGGACGTCCACGCTGGTGTTGTAGTTGCGGAAGCCGCTGTGGTGCAGCATCCACGACTCGCGGTACTGCTCGCGGAGCTGCTGCATCTTGTGCGCCCGCACGATGCTCAGGCACTCCAGCTCGATGCTGCGCAGCTCCTCGTTCAGCAGCTCCAGCTCCTTGTCCACGCTCTCGGGGTCACTCTTGCTGGCGTCCAGGGGGCTGCTGGCGTAGTACAGGCTGTAGGGGCTGCTGCTCTTGGCCTGGCACTTGAGCTCCAGGAGCTCCCGGAAGCGCTCGCACTCGTCCACGGGGATGCCCAGGTAGTCGGCGTCGGCGCAGTCGGCCGACAGGAAGGACTCGTTGCTGAAGGGCAGGTCGCCGCTGCCCAGGGTGTCCTGGCTGCACGTGAGCTTCCTCTGCCCGGCCAGCGGGGTGGACGAGGCGGTGGCGTCGTCGCCGTTGTTCTCCTGCTCCGAGCTCTCGTCGTTGCGCGTGCTCTCGTCGGTGCGTCCCACGCCGCTGTCCTTCTCGTGCTGGTTGGACAGGATGGTGGCTGTATCGGTGGTCCCCCCGTCTTCTTCGTGCTTCTTCTGGAACAAGAACAAACGGCCACGGTGAGGGAGGTGCGGACCGCAGCGGCCACGTGCCCTGCAGGACAAGGGCTGCCGGTCGGGGCAGGCTCTGCGTCTCTAAGGCTGAGGGGCCGCGGATGCTCTCCGAACCTCGCCATCAGGCAGACCCACCCGGGCTAAACACCTCCTCAGTTCTCCCACCTGCAAGACGAGGGTATTAGCCACCTTAGCTCAGTGAATGATCCTAGCCACGCTGGCACCCAGTGCACGAGGAGCAGGAGGCGCAGAGGGCCTTACCACTCAGCAGTGCGTTTTCAGGACCCTGACCACGGCGGTGGCACAGAATAGGGCTACAGAGCCCTAAGAAGCTCAGGTTACGCCAACGGAATTGTTCTAGTTTTGAAAACATGACTTCATGCTTCCTAACGTGCGTTAAAGCTGGCTCAGGCGTTTTCCAAGCGGATAGCTCGTCAGCTGGACCTCAGCAGGACGACCGCGCTTTCAGAGCCCAGCCCCACTGCCTGGGTGGGGGAGGCTGTGGGCTTGGGCTGTGCTGGTGTGCAGAGGGGAAGGCACGGGGAGGGGCGGGGCGGGGCGGGGAGTCACCTGCGGCAGCACACCCGCTGTGAACTGCATGGCCTGATGGTGCTGCTCCTCCAGCATGTCCATGTGCAGCTGGTCCAGGAAGTCATTGCGGTCATCATCCATCCAGCCCTCGTCCAGCTGCAGAGACAGAGCAGCCCACACGGGCCTCAGACGGGATTCCTTTTGCTTTCATTTACTCTTTAAAAGAAAGGACATTAACTTGGGGGAAAAGACTTCTTAGGCTCTCTCTGGGAGGCCTGAAAACACAGTGTGCCCATTGTTCGGCCTCCTTCATGGTCAAGAGCCCTTCTACCCTAGGAAAGCCTCTGCTGGCCACCGCTGTCTTTTCTCCAGGGGATGCTCCTGCATCCACGGGGGCTACTTTCAGGGAAGCAGGCCACCCGGGAGGGGTCCCGGACAGCTAGCCCTGCCCCTGCCCCTGCTGGCTGGCCCACACATGGGTTTAGCAGGCCCTGAAGACAAACTATTTGCGGTGCTGGAAGCGTTCCTTTCAACACAGAACGTGGTTCTGCTAACTACCCGTCTGGGGCAAAACCCCTCGCTTTGATCACGCCCACGTCTTCCTAGAGCAGACTGCTCAGGGGTCAGATGTGGCCTGCCGCCCGTGGACTGTCTGCAGCCACTTCTGTGCTACTGTAGCAGAGTCTAGCGATGGCACCAGAGGCTATATGGCCCCCAAAGCCAGACACTGAGAAAAGGTTTTCTGAGCAATGGTGCTTTCATTTTTTAAAATAAAAGTTGTATTTTATGTTTAAGAGGTACATGGTGATGAATGAATATACATCAACATAGGTAATTCCTAGAGTCAAGCTCATTAACGAGGAAAACGTGTGTGTGTGTGTGGTGAGATCACCTGAGATTTACTCTCTCATCAAAGATTTAGCAGCAATGCACTATTATTAGCCACAGCTACTGTGCTGTACCTTCCCTCCACTCTGCAGCTGGAGATGAGGTCCACACTGACCCTGGCTGGAACACCTGTCAAGCTTTGGGAATGCCAACATCTAGATGGTTATGACCTTGGCTCTCCCTTGTTTTCTTCTTCATGACCATTCCTACGCTAATGAGCCTGCTGGGCCTACAGTGTGATGTCAGGCTGGATGTCAGTGCCCTCCTTAAACGGTTAAAACATAAAATAGATTTTAGGTCATATCAAGTGAGACGACCTTTTCAGGGTATACAAAGTGCCTTCAAATTCAGACCCAATACTTGGGCAGTGGTCTACAGTGCCATGGACTTGGGTTTTTGGTTGTAGCAACACAGACCCAGCTTCTCATGCAGGAAGCGGACCCACCTGGAGTTCAGGCCTTGCAATCAGCAAGGAAAAGTTCTTGTTTTCTTCACTGGTTAGGAGAGCCACCGCCTCTTCACGGTTCTGTACCTCTATCCCATTAATCTTAAAAAAAAAAAAAAAAGGGGGTGAGGAGGCCACGGAGGGGTGGACAATAGTATAATGAGATCATAACAAAATCATTCTATACTGTTCCAGGCTTCCGTGTGTCACACAGTCACAGCTGGAGCAGAGAACTTCCATGGAGCTTGCAAAGAATGCTCATTTTCCGAAGGAAAGGCCTTGCTCAGACTGGTCTATCAGTCAGCCGTGACAGGTATACAAGGCAACTAATGTGGAAACTATGTGAACATAAATGGCTGAGACTCCAGAAGGCAGACTGAGAAAAATCACCATGTTGTGAAGAGGGAACATCTGAGCAATTTAATCAGACATAATACTCCGGCAGGAACATAAAGGGAATATACTAATGCATTATTATAGGCATTTTCAGATAATAGGGGAGAAAAAGCAGCAGCAGGTCTCATGTGACCATTATGGAAGTTGAGGGCAAACAAGGAAATGGCATTATATGTGGTGGTCTGTGTGCCCAGTTTGTCACTTGAACTTCGTTAGGTTGGACAAAAAGTCTAGCAGGAGGGACCCTCACAAATTGCTCCAGGGCACAGAGGAATGGTCTCAAGAGCAGGGAGGGGACCCTTCCATCCAACACAGGCCTGTGAACCAAGAGGCAACAGAGGGGGTGACCCTACTGGTTGGGGTGAATGAACCCAGTGACCCGTGGAGGTAGGCAGGGCCATGTCTGGAACCCAGGACTTCCGTGCCCCATAGAAAAGCTAAAGGAAGAGGACAGTATCCCCAAGTGGCGGGACTGCTGATGAGTCAGAGCATTTAGGAATGAAGGTATGGGTTACTTCACCAGCAAACTGTCGTTAAGCAGCTGAGGTTGGGGTTGAAATCTGGGGAAATGCAGACGAAGCAGTGGAAAAAGGGAAGATAAATGACTCACAGTGCAGTAAGTCATGGCAGATACAAACACAGTGGAACATAAATGGTAAGATAGGAATGAGGGGAGGTAGAAGCTAAGCCTTGTGGGACACAGTGGACCAAACGATCTCCATTTCTGGGAGATTAAAGAAGACTGTAGCTGGAACAAGTAGTCTCATTTGGACTCCAAAGAGCAACAGGGCTTCAGGTAAAGAAACTATCCTCAGAAGCCCTTCTAAATGTCAAGTCATGAAATTTAAAAGGCTTCTCCATCAATTTTACTAAATTTTCCAAAGATGTTCCTATTTTAAGGACAAGACCAAACTTGACATTCATGGTCCAGAATAACTCCTCAGGGAAATAAAAAATGAGAATTATTCTGGTTCACAAGTTGCAGACTATTGGCTTGACTTGGGCCCTGGCGGTGCTGCGCTGGGTCCTGCAGAAAGAATGGAAGGCAATGAGGTGTGTCTTCTATAAGGTGCTGGAGCAGCTCTGTCCAATTGTCCTAGGCCTTACCACTCCCTGGTGCATGTCACTTTGCAGGGTCTTTGCTTCACTCTTTAATTTAATTAAATCTGGCCTCCCTGTACATCTGACTTGGTGATCCTTGTTCTTTAATGTCTTCTGCATTTTCAACCCTAAAGCTATTATCATCATCCATAAAATGTGCTCGTCAGGGACAGGCAGGGGACGAGGCCTCTGATGGAAGGCTGACCTACCTGGATGATGCGGTCTCCTTCTCGGATGCGCCCATCCTTGGCCGCAATGCTGTTAGGGTCGATCTGAAACACACACGGACAGGTCAGCACGGAGTGGATACTGAAGATACGTATGAGAATAAACAGCAGCACTTCTCAAAGGCTATCTGACACACAGTCCTGCTTATCCCTGTTTTTGTTTTGCACAGAAATAAACAAGACTTGGTGTCATGCAAGGAGAGGCAAACATGGATTAATCTGTTTCCAAGCCTTTCCTGGGCAGGCACTTGGATCCCTACATGGCCTCCTTGTGACAGGGTGGTGTGCACAGACCCTGCTGACCTGAGGGATGGAGAGGCACAGCTCATGTTCATCGCAGGCACCGAAATGAAAACCAAAGTGTGATGCAGAACAAGGTAAACTGGACCCCACGCCTATGCTGACGAGCGACCATACCTTGATTATTTTCCTAAATGGTTCCATTTTGGAAAGTAACTTTAAAAATGAAATATAATTGAGACAAGTGGGATGAAGTATGGGAAAAATCCCCCCAAATTCAGGAACGGTGGACCATCTTAAGCTTGGTGAATAAAGTACACCCAAAGGGATAACTATTAAGCCTAGTAAACACATCCCTTGGCTCATCCCACGGAGAGAGGTTTCATGTCCTGACAAAACTGAGTGTCTGTGCTCGTGTAGATGGGAGGCTCGGGTTAAGTATCTATGTGTATCACACTGCATTGTCTTCTCTAAGAAGATCACAATAGGGGTGCCTGGGTGGCTCAGTGGGTTAAAGCCTCTGCCTTCGGCTCAGGTCATGATCCCAGGGTCCTGGGATTGAGCCCCGCACTGGGCTCTCTGCTCGCCGGCGAGCCTGCTTCCCTCTCTTTCTCTGCTTGCCTTTCCACCTACTTGTGATCTCTCTGTCAAATACATAAATAAAATCTTTAAAAAAAAAAAAAAAGATCACAATAGCTTCCATCTCTGTCCGTTGCAGACATATTTAACTTACATGAGTGCAGCGATATACACAGTCAACGAAAAGGAAAAAATAAATACTTTAAAAAGTGTAAATGATTCCATCCACCATCCCATTCAATGGACATGAGAAAGGAAATGTGAATTGCTGTCCCCTCGGGGTTGAACACACAAAACCGTGTAAACGGCTCCATTTTATGGCCGATTTGCAGGCTTCTCAAGTGTAATTTCGCCTTATGTGCTGACTGACATTTGAACTTAACCCCCATGTAAAGATGTAACTTCATGGACTGTGTGATGAAGGGGAGAAAGACATTTGGGTCTTTCCAAAGACTTGTCAATGAGCCAGAGTGAAGGCTGGTTAACATGTAACAGGAAAAAACCCAACAAAGCAAAACTCCTCTGGTCTTGGGATGATACTTATAAATGCTCAGCCTTCGTACCTCACTTATGTAAATCCCAAGGTCATCTTCATCATCTGTCCGGTAGCACACGGTGAGGCCCAGCTTGTCCTGGCTGTTCATTCTGTAGAGATCCACTTCCTAGACAAAGAAAAGGCCACTGCAGTGAGCCTCCAGCAAGCAGGGAGAGCTGGGAGGGGTCAAATGCTTTAGAAATACTTTGTTTCAATGATGAACTGGGTTTCTTTGTATTTGACTGTATAGAGTGGTTAACTTACTAAACAAAAAGTGATTATGGACACAGGATCAATGCCCACGGCATATCTGACCTTTCAGTCAATATAAAGTCATTTTGAAAATAGTTATTTTATTGATCCCCCAAAAGAAAAATAACCTATATTTCACTCAGTGTCAAGACTTCTGGGGTTGGGCTTTTAAAAAGCCTTCTTTCAACGTCTGCCACAAACAAGACTATTTCCATACCCCAAACCATCCAGCCATTTCAGTACAAATGTTTCCAATGTGTTCAGTTAGATTATTTCACGTTGCGTTCCCTTAATATTCACAGTAATAGAACTTGCAAACAGATTACACATAAATTGATCCAAGAAAGGAGGGTAACGTGATAGTGTGCAATTAATGGTTTCCACAACAGCTGTGATATTTACAGTCGAGAAATTAGTTTCAGCCGCTATTACTGCAAATTAAATAAGATAAAAGCAAAGTGAGCCCAAATGCGAGACACATGAGCACAGGGAACACCACTGTATTTGCCAATTAGTCTGTGCGGCAGAATGAAGTCAGAACTCCGAAAACTGCTGGAGTCCTGGGAGGAAGTTCTGGGTTTTCTGAAAGTATCAACCAGCCAAGTTGTCCTCTCTGCCACACTGCCAACTGCCCCTGCGAGATTCTGCAGTGCTAAGCTGAGGCCTAGCTGAAGGGCTGCCTGAGAAGGTCTCCAGCAGGTCTCTCGGTCTGGTTTTTACGTCGCCTGCTCACCAACTGGGAGGGGGGAGGTGCTGAGAGACTGGGTCTCCGAAACCATGGTCTCTGGGGACCACTCCCTCTCTCCACAGTATTCTTGGTGGGTGGTAAGGATGCAGTTGTCCTTGTGGGGAAGCTCAAAGCAGATACTTCCTGAACCCTCCCCTGTGAAAGGCAAGGTCCCAACACCGTGGACACTTTCAAGGGGGAGGAACAGCAGGTGCAAATGTCCTGGGCCAAATGCCAAAGCCCTGTGTGCAAAGAGGTGGGCTGAGCACGGCTAGGCATGAGGCCAGACCAGGTCAGGAGGACCCCCTCCACAGGCCAGCATGAGAAGCCCAGATCTCACTTTGCCATTGTGGGAACCCATGAAAAAGATTTAAGTGAGGACTGCCCTGATGGGACAGATTCCTTTCGGCAGTCTTTCTGGCAGATGAGTAATGTGATGGTGAAGGGTTGGGGCTGTGAAGACAGGAAGACCTGGGTTCAGATCCCAAAGCTACATTTTCTGGTACCTCCATCATGGGCCTGTGGCTGTATCTAAGCCTGTCTCCTCACTAGGCAATGCCATTCTGCTGCCTCAGGCTGGGGGAAGACTCAGTGAGGTAAGACACGTAGACAGCTTCAGCACAGTGCTTGGCCCAGAGTTAACAGGAAACGGTAGTAAAATAATTACTGCAGGTATGTTTACCTGCACTTGCGTGTAGCAGAGGGGTTATAATCTCACATGTCCCTTCCCCAATAAAGTAACTTTGTTTTATGAATATTGATATGTTAATTAATTCACTTCCTAATTATAGCTTTAGCAATATGGCAAATTTTCATTAAATGAAATCCCATTAATTTCTGATACTTCAGTTGGATGGAAATGTCTTTCCTCCTGTTTTGAGAACTGGACTGAGCAGCACAGTAAGGGAGGAAGCAGGAGTTTGAAGGTCACATGTAAACTACAAGGGCCTATTCTTTCCAAATAGTTTGGAGTAACCCATTTGCATACCTCACATAATATTATCAGTCACACATCCTCCTCTTACGTTTCAAACACAAGCCCACGTCTCTGTCTCAGGTTACACTTCCTTTGGGTCTGGGTAGAAGGAAAGACTTTCTCCGTTTTGACCCTTCTCACAAGTTAGTGTGAGTCAGTGGAATTTCATGATGGTTTGTTTGGGTCCAACTGCACAACTATAGGCAAATGCTGCCACCGAGCTCTGTGCTATCATGGCAGACGCCAGATGGTTCGGGAACGGGTCCATGGGCAACCAAAGCGGAGAGAGGGAAAGAACAGGAAAGGCTGGAGGAAGGAAAACGATAAAGACAATAAATGCTGTGATAGTCCTTTTAAGAGAAGCACAAATGGTGATATGAGTTACAGCTTTTTTCTGAGCAACTGGCCACCAAGGTGAGTTTCTAAGCATAATGGATTTCAAAGTTCCACTGGGCTTTATTCTAGAACCCAGAGTGAGCTTCCAAGTGTGGTTTTAAGGAATAAGTGCAGAAACTGAGGGAAGGATTTAGAAACTACTAGAGCATTTGGATATTGTCATAATACCCAAGAACAAGATGAGCAAGCTTGGCTTCCGGACCGAAGTGTGTGTTGGTTCAGGTGCTCCTGGCTCAAGTGGCAAAGTTTATACAGGATGAGCTATATAGCGTGCCACATGGTAGAACCACGTATCAGTGACACACTGAAGCTGGTTGGTCCTCCTGGTTTTTCAGTATAGAGCGTCTGAGAAGCACAGCTCTCCAACACACATCTAGAAGTGAGGGCTCCATCTGAAAACCTAGGAAAGTGAAATGTGTGGAAATTGTTGTCTTGGAAAAGAAGAGCATAATGTACTAGGATTATTCAAGACAGAAAAAGGAAGGCTCTTAAGGAATGGGATAGCTGAAGGTCTGCTACATAAAAAAGGATTACATTCTGGCTTGGTTTCCAAAACGTAGACAGTCTGCTGTCTCAAGTGTTGGGTAAATGATTTAAAAAAAAAAACAAAACCTAGCTTGAACAGCATTTCTACTCTATTTTTTGGTCAGGATTTTGACTGACAGATAGTTGGAGAACTATGAAGCTATAAATGTGGACATCAGCTCATGCTGCTATTGGTGGGAGGCTTTTTTCCCCCTGTACTTTACTCTTCTGAATCTGCCAGTTCCTTTCAACAAATCTTTTATAACCAGGGAGGAAACTTTCTTAGAACAAGATGTCAGGCTGGAAAGGAATACATCCTAAAGTGTTGCTTTAAAATAGTTTCACCTGAATTTCTGATACCTGAATCATGGATAATCCCTTATGCTGTCCTTGAACACATTTTTATATGCTGCTATTAACCTCATAAGTGATTAGCAAATCAATAATAGATTTCCAACACACTGCTGGAAATGACACATAATACACGATGGTCGACATTTCCACATTTGTGCATGGGAAACGAGAGGTTTTCATTACCAGATCTATTCCCAGTTAGCAATACTCTGAGAATGCAGGGCTCCCTACCTACAGCACAGAGATTTAGCCGACACTGCATTTAGCCTTTAAATCCCATTGCAAATCCTCCCAGGACAGACTGTCATGGCTACAATCACATTTTCACTTTGGTCAGATTTGACTTAAATACTACAAAAGCTGAATTCCATCTTTGACATGGATGAGAAGCTGGCTCTGGCATCAAACGCACGTGCATGCATGTACACACACACACACACACCATGAGAGGGCAGAGCATAGGAGGAGCCCACTCTTATGCTTGCCCTGAGTATGTTAAAGCTTTCTTTTCCACCCACAATTCCAGTTGGCTGTGAAGCAAACTTTAGGACTTGACTTTTAGAACAGATTCAAAAATGGGAGTGTAATTCTAGTTTAGGGAGTAGTCCTCTGGAAATAACTTTCTATCTTAGAAGTGGTCTGGTTTTAAAAATGATGAGTGGTACAGGATAGACTTATGCTGGTATTACATTTCTCAGTGGTGGGAAAGGAAAGGAAAGGTTTACTCCAGGTATGTTCTTGACATTGATATTAGAAAGGGTGGCTTGGCCTAGAACGTCTCCTTGTGTTACCTGGATCTTCTGAGGAACACTAAACAAACACCAGAAAAGTTTCCCTTAGAAGGCAGATGGTACAACTTAGCTCTGGTCACTCAATTTCCAAGGGACGGTTCAACATTGGAGAATGAGCCTAGATGCTCATAGTTAGGCAAAGAGTGAACCATAAAAGGTTTTCAGAAGCTCTTGGAAAACAATACCGTAAAAACTGCTACTGTCCTAGCTGTGTGTAAATCTGAGTTTTACCTTGGTTGCTCATCAAGATTATATTAAGGCAATAGTTGAATCATGAGTTTTGAAGTAAAGAAAAGCCTAATGTAGTGTGCACAGTAGGTGCCTCAGAATTGAATGAAGGAGCTTGCAATTCCAAGGCAGAAAAAAAAAAAATCCACATGAACAACCTGCTGGTTGCATCCTGGCTGGGCCATGAGCAAGCCAGGCGACCTTGGGAAAGTCACTTCACTTCTCTGAAACGTCTCAGCTATTCTACAATTTCCCAACCAGATATGGTATATTTGGGGGCCTGAGCAGACAATTCTCCAAACTCACTGGCTGGCTTGTAAATTCTCAACATTGCATTCTGCCTCAAAGCTAAAGGCAGAGTCTTACCCAACTGAGCACATCACTGAAAGCTTAGAGGTTATCAATACATATCTGTCTGTGATGATGGAGATAAGATTTCAAAGAAGACCATTAATCAAACTGGTATGAATAATGTATTAGCATTATCTGGATTACAGCTCCCCCATCACTGGTGTCCTGTTGCTTACTGGTCTAGATGGACTCTTGGATAAAAATGAACTGCTAAGCCTGACATTTCAGATGAAATTGAAACGATAGCCCAATTAAGAGAATTAATGGGGCCATTCCACCTGGGTGATTCAAGCTTTCTGTTTCAACATCAGCCACTTTAATCAGAGAGGATCCCAAAGACTAATTTCAGTGGCTTATCCCACACCAGGAAGATGGGTCACTGCAGCATACCTCTACCTTATCGGTTCAGAACTGCTGTGCCAACATCTTTAAATCATTTCCATTGTCTATGGGTCTATGCATGGGGCGGGCTACATACAACACAGAGTTGTCTCTAGAGAGGCTTCACTTCCCTTTGAGAACCTTCACTGGAGATAAGGTAATGAGGCATTTATTCCTCCACTCCACAAATGTTTACGGGGTATCTGCCATGTGCCGAGTATCCTAGACACGAGGAGTGGAGCCACGAATGAGCTGGACAAGAGCCCAGCTCTCATGGAACTCCTGTTCTAGGTGGGGAGGCCAGTCAGTAAGTAGGAAATGGCACTGTTGGGGTAGGGATGTCCTAGAAAGAGTGGCTGGAAAGCTTCTCTGGAGGTGACCTGTGGACAAAAGATGGAGCCGGGTGGGGCCACACTAGGATCTGGGCAAGTTCTCTGTGGGATGAGAGCAGAGCAGGCAGAAGGTCCTGGTGTGCAGACAGTAGCACAAAGAACGGGCAAGTGCCGACTGTACTGGGACTAGGTGAGGAGGCCGACTCCATGAGGGCAGGGCTGACCAGGGAAGGCTTCCTGGAGGAGTTCTTGAGCTGCGCCTTAAAGGCTGAAGACAACTGGATCGATTGGCTGGGGTGTCCTGCATCGCCTCCAGCATAATCCCAATTCCCTAGTGATCTACTTCGGTTACTTGATGAAACCCGGTTTGGAGGTCATTTTAGTCTCCCTGTTGAAACTGTAGCTTTTCTTCTCTTTTCTCACCCCAAAATGACATCATTAGAACACAACATAGGTGAGGGTAGTTTCACAGCTTGGAAGGGAGGGGGGGCTACCGATAAACCGACTGGGAAATTAACATGCTAGATTAAGGAAAAAGCCTTCTTCAAACATCTATTTTCCTTCTTAATTGCCTCCAGGAAGATCTAGAGCAGGTGTTCAGTACCTGAAAATTTATGGGTAATTATGTGGCTGCTCAACCCTTGGGCATACTTGGGTATAATCCTTTTAGCTTTACACAGTTTCACAATAACAGGGATTTGACACTTACCTAAATACGATCATTTTGTGTGCTTTAAAAGACAGAACATCTGTTTTTCTCTGTGCATTTGCTTCTATAATATCCCAACACACTCATATATTTTCCTCCTATATAATATCCACGGAACAAGTTATTTTTCAAAAGGTATGGATGTTGATCTTATCCAACTCGGACGATGAGTGGTGTGTTGAGACTGACCCCCTAACTCAAAACACGCTGCTCTTTTTGTAATCTAACTCCAGAGTCGGGGGCAGGGGATATAAGAGGACGGAACGTAGCAGAGACAGAGTGTGGACTGCTCTATGAAACCTGGTGAGAATCATGGATGACAGGTATGTGCCAATCTCCCTAAAAACTGGGTCTGTTTTAGAAACTCTGTTCTTGGCACTGAGGTTCGTTTGAGCATCTGGGAGCTGACCAGACTACCGTCCGAGGACGTGCCTCTGCAATGGGGCAAAGCATTGGAGGTACACTGTTCTCTACGGGAGAGTGCCTCCTGGGAAGGGGTCACACTGAGCTTCCGGAAGACTTCACACCCTCACCACAGGACTCAGGATGGGCCTCTTATCCCAAACCGCCAGGTTCACTTTGTGAGATGTGCTTACTTAACAAAAATAACCTGGTGACATCTCAGCTAAGGACAAAAGTCCAGAGGGGAAAGCAACCTTCCTGCTTGGTGTGCACCCATGACCATATTTTGGCTTTCTTAGGAGATGGCGAGCTCCTGTCTAATAATCCTAAGGGCTTAGGAACTGTGAGGGACGTGAGCTCCTTAAAGGCAAGCAGGGTGGTGACTTCCTGATTTTACATTTCCAGCTCCAGTGTATTCTGTGTAACAGATGATCAGTGAAAATGGGCAAGTCTAAATGAAAATAATCATGGACGTAAAGTCTCATGGCATCAAAGGTCTAATGTAAAACACTCAGCAAAAGAAGAAAAGAAAAGAAAACGGGTTTCAGGGAAAATTGCAGAGAGACCTTTTCGGAACAGGCACTTTTTACTATCAAATTTTACTTTGTTTGCATTGCAAAAAAAATAAAACACTCAACTGATTTTCCAAATATTTGGGTTGTTTGTCTCTGCTTTTTGCTCATGAAAAGAAAGAAGTCTATACAGAATGGAATGCACAACCAAAGCCTTGCTGCTTTGCCCCTTGAGCAAATGGAAACTTGGATTTTTTTACCTCTAGGTGGGGCCCCTCCAACTTGAGCGTGCACCGAGGCACCTGGGGATCTTGTTAAAAATGCAGATTCTGACTCAGCAGGTCTGAGGGCCAAGACTGCATTTCCTTCCATCTCCCAGGGGATGCTGTGCCAGTCCTGGCACCACATTTGGAGAAGCAAGATTCTAGGGAACTGTTTTAGAGTGGCTTCTACCAAAAGCAAGGCAGTTCATGCTGAGAAGGTTACCACCTTTAGGAAGATGGACTCCGCCGTCTGGGCTAGTCTGAACACTTCTTTAACACTAGCTGATCTCCTGAGTAAGAGAGGTGGGCTGGGGCGAACCGGCCCCAGGCCCCCCAGGCCTCACCGGGCCCCATCAATGATGCACACCAGGATTTGGTAACATTGTCTGGGGTCCACTGTATGTACTGTGTAGAACCTTTTATTTATGGCAGTTGATGCTAATTTTCTGTCTGAGGCAGTCATAGTGCATTGCCTTTAAAATAAATTCACCTTAGTTACAATGAGTTGAGCTGGGTTAAAGCAGAACAGAAAGCAAACAGTGATCTTGTGGTATTCAGATACAAGAAAAAAAAATGTAGGGCAGAATGGGTCAAATGGGGCAGATACTGTGGGAGCTCTGTGACTTTCCAGAAAGCATCTGCAAGCTCTTTTAGACATAAGCATTTTTCCAGGAAGAAACCCTAGGTTCCGTCAGGTTCTCTGAGGCGTTAGACACTAAAATAGATCACTAGTATGGAGTCGAGCTTAACAAAGTGTCCATGACTTACCAAGTCTACACCATACAGCCAACCCTTGAACAACATGGGTTTTAACCACATGGGTCCACTTACATGTGGATTGTTTTTGATAAATACAATATAATACTGAAAATGTATTTTTTCTTATTTTCTTTTCTCTGGCTTACCCGACTGTAAGGATAAAGTGTGTGTTAACTGTCTATGTCATCGGTAAGGCTTCTGGTCAATGGTAGGCTAATAGTTAAACTTTTGGACAGTCTGAAGTTAGACGTGGATTTCTGACTGCACGGGGGGTCAGCCCTCCTAACCCCTGTGTTGTTCAGAGGTCAGTCAGACTCTAAAAATCTAGCTCCTGAGATATTTTATAGCTTTTTAAAGACTTTGACTTTATCACAGTTACATTCATCATCAAAATGTAGTGTTGTCCTATAACTATTATTAAATAACCTTCTTCTTGTAAAGCCCTATTCCAGAGAACTCTAGACCCAGGAAATGCTAAGAGGTAGTTGGCCAAAGAGAAGTTGTTCGATCAAAAAAAAAAAAAAAAATGTTGGGGTAATTTTGTCTATTGTGTCTCTTCCCCTTCATGGGACATTTACTGTGCCCTTGAACATATCCAGGACTGAGACGTCCTCTGGAACCCAAATCTGTTCACTGTGGTTCACTCAGACATTTCTCAAACACAGTTGATGTGGAACCCCATTTGCACACACTGTGTGTTAGTTAACATGTTAAGAACTAGTGTCCTGGGGGAGGCACTGGCTGCTCCATGAACTAGCCCTGAAGTTGGGGAGCTGAGAAATTGTAAATAATAGGCAGAATCGCTGGTTTTCGGAAAGGCACAAGGCTACATTTCACACAGCATCAATCAGTGGGAGGCCAATACTGCAGTCTACGGTGGACAGTGTGCAGGAACGGCCGCAGTCTTGAGTCACAATGACCACCGTTCCACAGTGACCATAGGCATTTAGCGGAAAATTCAAATTTTCCAAACAATGCCTCTGAGTCCATCACGGCTCTATTGCCAAGTACACCGATCAGTCTGTGTCAGGCTGTAGGGAGCAGCCAACTGATCCCTGTCCTCTCTTCTGGCACAAAACCCCTTGGTAACTGTAAAGGAGAGTTCCAGGATCACGACCACCTTCCACTCATCCCCCGCCTCCGTCACTGCCCCCCAACCTACTCCACTCACAGCAATCCGTCAGCCTCACGCATGTCGGTAGGATGGCCCGGATGGCACAGTGGGCAGCCACGGTTGAGTAAAATGTTACTGGACTTTTCCTGGCTGGCCTCCCGATGGAGCTGCAGGGCCTACCCTTGACATCAGGAATCTTTCCAAAAGGTCCCCGATTATCCTAGTCTGTAAAGTCAGTTCTGAAAAAACTCTTATATTTTTCAAAAACACAGTGGAATACAGGAACCAGTGTTTGCCCAAAAGTATAAATAAGCACATCTTGAAAGGTGACTTTGCTCTATTTTCCATCTCTCTTATTAAAAGACAAATGAGATCTGGAACTCTGTAAACGGAGGTCCACTAGAGGAGGTGGGCCAGGGGCTGTGTGAAACGGGTGACAGGGACAAGGAGTGCACTTCTCAGAGGGGCCCTGAGTAACCTACAGGACTGCTGAGTCACACTGTTGGACACCTGAAACTAATGCAACACCGTATCTTAGTTATACTTGAATAAGAATAAATTTAAAAGCCCTTAGAGGTTGGTGTGACCTCAGACATCACCTAAAATCATATCTGAGTCAGATATAGCCTCAACTTAAGCAGAGTTTTGGATTACCGAATTTTTTTCAAGCTCAATGTTAGAAACCATTGGGTAAGCCCTTTTGTGTTGGTGTGGGTGAGCACCCACTCTAATTATCCACCTACTCTCGCCTTTGAGTCAAAGTGGCCATGACTTTAAGAGGAGAAAAGGTCGGGGAGCCCCCTGCAGTTACAAGAACGGATGGAGTTTAGAGCCTGATGAGAGGAGAGAACCTGAGTTCACAGATCCACAAAAGGACTCGCTACCCTATCTTTCAAGTGATTTTAATTTAAAGAAAACCCCTACATTTCTGCTTTGGGGTCAGACTGTTACGTTCTGTTTTGAAAGGGGAACAGAAGGGAAAAAAGAGGCAGGGAAGAAAAGCCGAATTATGCCTTTAAATGGCATGACTCAAAGTGGTTCTTCTGAAAGAAATCCACCCACAGTGGCTCTTTCGTTAACATCCATGAACTACGTGTGTGCTCACAGAGACCTTGTTAGTCTTAGCAACGACTCCTACATCGAGACAAGGACGTCCTTACCTCCAACTCCAGCTCCTCCCTGTCCATTTCCTGATGGATGCCGCCAATGTAGTCACTGGGGTCACAGTACTCGTGGGCCGAGGGATGCCTGAGAATAGAAGAGACACCTTTATGGCCTGCTTATGGCTGAAGGTTGCTGCTTTCATTCTCCCCCAACCTCGCCGGGCCTGCTGTCATGCCGCCTCTATTCTCAGGGCCAGGGCACTGTCTTGCCCAAGTCCCCCTGTTCTGACCGTGCTTCCCAGCAGCACAGGACCTCCCCTAATGAACACTTCTATCCTCCTCAGAGAAGATGCAGGGGACAGAGGCATTGCCTCTACTGCTCCCAGCGACCATCCTCCCACCGACCAGTCCCATGAATCAACAGGCCTCCTGTCTCACTCAGTGTCTAGGCAGCAGACACACTCCTCTCTCCTACTTATTGTTTCACTGTTCCATTTTGTCTTTGGGGAGAAAAGGCTGGACTTCAGGCAACACTCCAAGATATGTGCTGGCCGCTGAGTCCAGTCCAAAGGGCTGGGACCAAAACTATGAGGCTGTCATCTAGGACAGTGTCTTTCCAAACTTCTGTGATTGTCCCATGACAAGGCAAGTTTGACATGAAACCCGAGTACGCACATACGTGTACATAATGAATGAACGAATGTACCTACATGCACATGTGAAATGCACCCGTATTGGAGCTGACATGCATACACACCACTGCTCAGAGGACGGAAGCTTGAGTCTCTCTAGGACAACATATGTGAAAACCTGTTTCCAGAAGCCACGGCCTCTTTGGGACCTCCAGGAGCCGTGGCAGTGGGGATGGTAACAGGCTTGGTGAGCAGCTCTGAGAGGGGCCAGACATGGTGGGAAGGCTTCAGTCTGACGGTTGCCTGGGGACTCAAAGCATCTTGTCCTCAAAGGTCAGCACAGCAATCA
Source organism: Lontra canadensis (assembly GCF_010015895.1). Classification (NCBI taxonomy): domain Eukaryota; kingdom Metazoa; phylum Chordata; class Mammalia; order Carnivora; family Mustelidae; genus Lontra; species Lontra canadensis. The sequence goes on from NW_022631028.1 coordinate 10,065,179, forward strand.
ATGGGCTTTGGTCTTCCCTCCCGGGCACTTAGTTTTGAAATACCAGATCAGACACGAATGGCCAAACAAGGGCTGGCTTTCAATTCTCTGGACCTATCTGGTAAATATCCTGCCAGCACTTAAGGGGCTTGTAGTACTGAGGATGCCGCTGGAAGGCCTGGGCTTTCAAGCATCATATTAACACTTCCCTTTCCATCCTGATGTACGCTCTTGCCCTGCTCTGACCTTTGGGCCAGAACCTGGAGAGGCCTGACCTCTGGACTCTACTGACATTTCTCAAGTCGCCCCAGGGGGGTAAGTCATGTCATGTTAACTAGACTGAAGAGGAAATTAAGGGTTTGGCTTCTAAAAGGCCCATCACGGTGACAGTTCAACATCTGAGAGGCAGGAGTGGCTACAAAGCCCTCATCAATACTGAGAGGCAGTTTTGCTCTATAAAGTCAAAGGACTGGCTTGAATGATTGTGTTCAGTCAATCAGGCAATTCTTTTCCAGGAGCAACTGGGAGGCCACAGAAGAGTCGTGTGGCTAAGCGCTGGCAGTTGAGGTTAGACAGACCTGACTTTCAGTCGCTGCCAACTTCAGCTGAGGAGAAGGGATGCCTATGCACTTCCCCACCGCACAGAAGGGACCATCGTCTGTGCACACTCCTGTGCACGCTGAGCACGGATGCCAGAGAGAGGAACCCCTCGTCCCCCATCCCCACTGTCAGCTGCAGCTGAAATTACTCTGTCAGGCCTGGGGAATTAGCCCTGGGCTCCTGTGACTGTCAGCGGGTAACACCATGGGATGAAAGGCAAGCCTCCGTCTGGAATCTGGAGGAACCACAGGGAATGTGGGCTCACTCCAGCTATTGAGCTACTATCTGAAACCCAACATGTAGCACCCAGACATTCGCCCTAGGAGGGATAAGATGCCCTTGGAAATAAAGCATCACGTCAATGATCGGAAGCAGGAGCAAGACAGGAAGACCCAGGAGTGACTCTCCCATCACCTAGAGAGACTCAGGTGGGGAAGTAGACATCCCGTCCTCACACAGGCAAAATCACACACTATGAGCTCTACGATAAAGCAGGCATTTTCTCAGAAGTGGTCTCTCTCAGAAAATTTCTCGCTCTTCATTTTTTCTCTAGATGTTTCATCTCACTAACTCAATGAACGATTCTACTCCCTCCTGAGTGCTTACCATATGTCATGCTGAGAACTTCCCACACATTACTTCCTCTAGCCCAACACCTACACACTGGGTGCTATCACCACTTTTCTTATATTAAAATGGGGATAAAGTAAATTGTCCCAGCTGCCCAGCTAGGTATCAGTTCAAACATCAGTTTCATCTGACTTGAAGGCTCCGAGCTCCTCTCTCTCTCTCTCTCTGGCAGGAAGTAAGGTAAGAGGAGAGTCATGTGTAAAGTAATTCATTCGGGATGCCGGATCGCAGCTGTTACTTAATCGGTAAATGTGGTATTTATATGAGGCACGTGTGGGCTTATTAACATAGATCCAGGTTTGAAACGAGACCCAAGAAAGCAGAATGCACACCCTTCAGGGTTCTCTTTACACTCCCGACTCACTTTGTTGTCTGTTTAAGAGAACCATCAGCATTCCCTCTAGTTAGAACACAAAACCTTCACATTGCCATTTGCGGTGATTAAATTTTAGTCTGAAATAACTTTTACGACATTTGTAAGTAATTTCGTTTTTAGAATATAATTTGAATAACTCCGCTCCAGGGCTATAATAAAGTAATTAATATGTCAGGGCAGTTTTGAGCAGGACTCAATTGATTGCCTCTATAAACAATAAAGTTAAACATGAGCAACTTGGAGGAAAATTGTAAGACCCGCTCATGTTTTCCACCACATGGAAGGGAAGAAAACAACTTCACTGCACTTCTTTACCGTGCTTAACGGGTTAGTGCCACAGGACCATGTGACTTACTCCTCTGGCAAGAGATAGGGATCCAGCACAGGTGGGGTGGGAGAGGACATCTTGGTGAGTGCCATGATGTGCTCAAAGGTGATGTCAGTCTGGGTTCCCGTGTCTACCAGCTGCGACTCTGACGGAGGCGTGAACATTTTGGTCCGAGGCGTCCTCCTCAACACCTGTACCACAATGGGTTCTTTGGCGGTCTTGAAAGCTTCCACAGCCTGGTCATGAGTCGCTCTGGATAAGTCTTTACCGTTGACCTGTGGAAAAATATATTTAGGGTGAGAGAGGATTATAGTCAAGCAGAAGCTGGAAAGACTGCACCCCCGTGTAAGCAAGCTAAAATGAAGAACTTGGCGGTGTCAGAGAATTCCAATTCTCCCTGTTTTAGGTTTCTTTCCTAAGGAATGCCTGGTGGGATGGGAGTGAGTTTGGAGGGATACAGATCTGGCATCAAATGATAAATCTCACAGTGGGGAAGTCTTGGCTTCCTACCGGAATGTCTTTCACACGGTATCATCACCTGCTAATCTTGCCTGTGAGAGAAAAGAGCAGCCTCCAGGCTCAGAGCCTTTATCAGCCAATAATAGCTAACTGGAAATTAATTACATTGTTATGCTTTAATGGGGTCTATTATGTCAGGTGACATTAGCTTTGCTTTTACGGAAGTGATGTGAAGTTTCCTTTTTAAATAAATTGCTTTGCTTTTATTTCTTTTTTTCAAAGTCAATCTAATATATTAAGTAAATGATAATCCGGGCGATAGATGGACATGGCAGGTGTCAACGTGGTGCACGGACGGCTGGCATTCTAGCCGACATGTGGGGAACCATTGCTAGCTTCATAGAGTCTTGTTTCCCACTGTGTACAGCTTGAGCCACCACCGCATCCCCCGTGCCTTTACTTACAGCGTGTCCACAGTCCACCGCAGGACTGACCCAAAGCTACCACTTAACACTTCCCTCAACACAGTCCGGGAAGCTGGCAGAGCCAATGTTATGCTCATCTCCCTCCTCTAACAACTGCAGATTCACCACATGAGCCCACACAGCTCGTTAGCGGTGGGTCACAACTTTATACCATTGGCAAGAATCTGGGTTGCGGCATCCAATCCGCTAACTCAACGTGGCTATCTTTAGCACAGCTTACACAAGAGGAAACAGAAACCAGAACCTTACTTCTAGAAAATGAAGTCATTCCAAGCAACCTCTTAGTCCAACTCGTGAATTTACCTCGTCCTCCTCCCGTCCCCCACAGAGAAGGACTAGGATGTTATGTTCCGGGAGTTTGGTAACGTCTAGCGACTACACTGCAGAAACGGTCCCCGGCTCATAGTTTAGTATTATTCCCCAGGGGGTCGGCTTGCTTTGTAAAGTCAGATACAAAGTGATCGTACAGGAACCATACTCTGTGGGCTGTACCTCTGCAAAACTTCCTGAGCTTCTCAAATCTCCGGAGAGCAACACTCACAAGCTCGTGTCACTTCACATAGGGGTTCCTGAGCATAAATCTCTTAGACTGATACTGTTACAATAGGCATGTTTTTAGTATTTATTTACAAATGTCAAAATGAACACTGAACCTTTTCCTGTCCGGCATACGCTTCCTCCCCCTAACCTCCCAGTATCTTGTACTTCAAAGCACAATGACAATTAGGTCCCACCTCTGAGGCAGAGAGCATGTCGGTTTCTCTTTGTCCGAGCAAAACACGAGTATTGATCAGGCAGCCGTTTTTCTATTTTTGCTAAGCCCCTCCACTCCGGCCCTGCAGGGACAAGAACTCTCAGGACCGCGGATCTTGTAAACAACTGCTGGGTTGAAGAATAGATGTGAGACTCTTTGCTTGTAATGAAGCCCAAGTGCATCACGCCGGCGGAGATTATTAATGATCTGGAGTCAATCTACTTAAGTAATTTACTTGCAACACGAGGGACTTGGGTAGAACAAGAACTCTGGGTTAGGAAATGACTCGAGTGCGCCAGGAAGTAGGGAAACGGCTGAAAACACCAAACTCTTCCATCCTCTGCCCAGGAGGACTGGGGACGCCAGGGTTGAACCTCACAACTGTCTCCCCCCCCCCCCCTTTGAGAAGAGGACAAACAGACACAAAGGAATTCTTTCCAGTTTCCAAACCAGCGGACCATCTTGGCCCCCTCCTTGCTCAGAGCCCAGAGTGCTCGGGGCCTGGGTTGGGAGGGAAGGGGAGGGGGCGTGGTTGAACAGGGACTTGGAGATCTGTGAGATTCATGCTCTGGCAGAACTCTCTGAGCCCTATTTTCCATTACTGCCTGACGCCAAGGGTCAAATACTACAGGAATGTGCAGTGTGAGAGTCAGACTGTCCCTGGGTTAGATTAATGCCATAGACAGCACGTGTAGGAGATGTGGGCGTGGCCGTTGCCAGCTAGCCCAGCTGTCTCCTGCCCTCGGTCGTCACCAGGGATGGCTTGTACCGGAGGCAGTATTACTCCCAACCAACTCTCACGTGAAGACTTTTTTTCCCCTAAGTTTTTATGTATTTGAGAAAGAGTACGCATGGGCAGAGGAAGGGGCTGAGGGAGAAGCAGACGCCCTGCTGAGCAGGGAGCCCCACTCGACTCAGGGCTCCACCCCAGCACCTGGAGATCATGACCTGAGCAGAAGACAGATGATTAACTGACTGGGTCACCCGGGCGCCCTCAGACATGAAGACTTTTGAATGCGTCCTGCAAGATCTTATAACCTATGGTTTCTCTATTCATACATAAATACCAGGGCTTTTGCCAAAAGGGAGTGAACATGAGATTTTCTTTCAGGATCCTTCTAGTTGCATCTAAAGAAGAACCCATCCTAGGAGTCAACTTTTTACATGTACAATCAGGTCTTCTAGATGCAACACCAGACAGTGTTAGCTACCTGGTTGACAGACAGCCCTCCTTGCCTCACCTTCCTCTCAGCTCAGGAAGATGGGATTTTGTTTTACTTCCATCAGATCAGAGAGCTTTCCCTCCCGGGGAGCCTGCCGGTGTGGATTTGATTAACTTTGGCTTATTACGGTGCTCTTGTTCCCTTAGTGATGGATTTAGGCATGGGCATGCAACACACTTCTGGCTGGTAGGAGACCATGAGGAATCTGCTAGGGAGCTTTTGAAGTTTTGTTTGTTTTTAAAACAGGTAGGGATGGCCCCCTGCTTCCTCTGGGCAAATCATCTGCATGTGCTGCCTGGACGCCTGGGAGTATGTTGGGATCATGTTGAGAGCCGGTCGCTGGGGCCAAATTAACAACATACTGAGGGATTCGGAGCAGAAAAACTGGGCAGCTAGGGTCTCTGATGGTTGCATTGAGCAAACGAACTAACCAAGCTTAGAACCTCTGAACCCCAAATTTCTTCTCATTTTCAGTACTGAATTCCTTATACATCAACCATTTTAACTTCAATCTTCACTGCTTGCAGCCCAAAACATCCCAGTAGGTGTTAACTATTATAGAGATGTACTGTAAAATTAGGCAGGAATGTTACTACCTATTACTTAGGTAGATTTTATAAATCAATGCTACGAGACTGAGCAGATGTTTAAATGGTACCCAGAAAAAGACACGCAACGGACCCACCTGAATCAGTCTAGGCTAAGAGGATTCACGGGGGCAAAGAGCAGCCCTGTGTCTCTATGCACAGAATTCCAAAACACAAGAAGGCTCTTCTGAATCCGTCCCATTGTTGGTATTATTCGAAGGTGTTGATGCAACGACGCCCATTGCATCGCTACTGCCTAGAGTGAAGAAAGAGGGCAGCAAACCCAAGGAAGGCCTGGAATGTTGGGGTGACCACGAAATGACCTCTTGTCCTACTCCAGGATGTCACTGCCATGCTTGGTTCCCCAGAAAGGCATTTCTGACACCTGTGCCCATGAGAACAACTTCAGAAGCCCAGTGTCATATGTGTATGTGAATCAAACACAGTTCCATTGAAGCCTGGGCACAATCTAGGTGAGCTCCTCCTTCCTTAAGTTCCAGCTTAGGGATGGAAAGCACAGTTCTGCAAGGGTGAAAGAAGGGCAGGGCTGGAATCCTGGCTGTGGGCTTTGAACAGCTTGACTATTCCAAGTCTCACTTACCCCATCCACAAAATAATGTAATTACAGTGTTGTGCCTATTAAGGTTATTATGAAGTTTAACAAGATAATCTACTTAGAGTGACTAACATGCAAATAATAAGAAATTTACTAAGATACCAGGGCTAATGGGGATCCTATACCAGAACAGTCACATTTTCCCAGGAGAAAATAATCTATAAATCAAAGCAGCAAAATGCAGCCTAATTAGGTAGTCTTAAGAAACATTTGTGTACCCAGGAGCTCCCTGCTCATCTCCTGTTCCTGGACTACCAACATGCACGTTAATATCCTAGAGTCCTCAAGCTGGGATTCTCCAGCGAGGGTTTGGGGGGCGGGGGTAAGAGATAAATTTTGCAAGACTTGACCCACACAAGCTTTTTGACAGGGTATTTTAGGGATCATTACATTCTCTTAAAGGACAAGGAGACAATGTGGGAGTTTACCATCCTAGACGATCCATTTTTGCAGCCAAATTTGTTTTGAATTACCTTGTGCACATAACACTTATTACACTGTCATCTTGGAATCACATCCCTGAGAGCCTTCGCGAGGGGATGACGCCGGTGCACTGTCAGCCACCCGAGAATGACAGCCCTTATTCCCGGGATTAGCATTACAGCTACATTACACGGTGCGGCCGTGATGATGGCTGCAATTACAGAGGGAATGTGCCGCAGTGCTCATCCGGTGACGTTTGGCCCGGTCACATTAAATATCATTAACTCGCCCAATTGAGCAGATTGCTTTTAAAACAGTTTATGCAGCTCTAAAACCAAGTAAATGGAATGTTTTGGAACTAGAAATGCTGATTGCAAACTTTATCTTTATTATAAATTAAAGGCTTAAGTTATTCACCTAAGGCTCCGGCTGGCCCCTCGGGACTTAGGTGCAATTATGGTGAAAATCCAATCAGTCTGTCTCATGGCAAACATCGCGGCCACAAACATGACATGACACTAAGGAACCCTTGAGAGGTCCTTTAGCATAAGGTCTCCTGAGACAAGACAATTACGCCATGGGCGTGGAATGATCCCTGCCTGGTTCCGATGAGGCCGGGCTAACGTGCTTGCTGCTTTCTGTATGAGGTACCTGTGACGGTCTTTTCCACGGCCCTGAGAGGTGATGCAAGACGGCGGGGGGGGGGTGTGGATTTTTTACTTAGGGGCAGATCTCACGGACAACCCCTCGGTCCACCTTGTAGTCATTCGATCCCCGAGAAAGTATTTGCTGGGGTTATTTAGACAGGACGCTACTCGGGAGAATTAAAAATGAGGCCCCAGCATGCGTGAGCCACTCAAGAAACGGCCAGAAGGAATGTGTCGTGGACGTCATTTTCCCAAGACACCCGGTGAAGGATGTGACCTGCTGAGGTGGCCGGTTTGCTCCCAGAGACTACACATGCTGGCACACAAAATGAGCCCATAGCCCAGAGAGAAGCCAGACCACTGCTACATACCTAGAAATGCCATCAGTGCAAGTCCTGTCCTGCATCTTTAGTGTCGCCTTCCAAAAGACGCTCCCATAAAGCTTGAAGGGTGCCCTCCAACCCAATGGTGAGCGGTTCAGGATACCTGAATATGTAATATTTGGAAAAGACATACCATGCTGTCTCTAAGTTAGAAAATATGTATCTATTTTTGGGAAGACATCTGGTTTCTGAGGTTTGAGGTACCGCAGTCACCTCTCTTTCCACTGCGTGTGCCAGTAACCCCAATGGAAAGCGCTAATGCAATTTTAAATCCAGCCTACTCTCAATTATGCCCCTGGCTAAAACACAACTTTTATAGGGTTCATTTAATTAAATACAGGGGCAGGGATTTCATTCTGTAAAATATCACACCTATGTTGTTGAACTAATTAAAACTTAGATCCCACTGGAACCAACAGACAATAATAAACTACAATACCAAAAAGTAAAAGGTTTCAAGCTCTGATTTGGGTTGAAGCAAAAAACATTTTTTTTTCATTGAGGAAACTTCTTGTGTGTTTTCATTTAGTTCAAATATATAGTCTGCTCTGGGGCTGGATAAAGGGAAGGTTAACTTATCTAACATGTAGACATTATGTTTAATAAGAAGGAAGAGGAGTCTTCATAAACAAATGGTGTTTAAATTAATGTATTTCTGTGGAAAGCACTCACTTTCCTCTGTGAGGTCATGTATAAATAGATTACCCTTCTGGAGATCTATAGATCTCAGTTCCTATGATGTAAAAACTTAAATCTGTAGGAGCACATTTGATTTCTAGCACGGACCACACTAGAGTTTGTCCACAGTAATTTCTAAATGCATCCTGATGTTAATTCCCTGGGTTTGGTATTTCTGTAACTGGAAGATTCCTCCCCACCCCCCACCCCTGACTTACTACATTCTGAGTCACTTGAACAACTGAATTTACAGTCTAGGTAGTTTTCCTGTTAGAGGACCCTTCCTTATGTCTAACTTAAGTATCTCGCATTTTAAAATCCCTTACTTCTTTTTTCCTCAACGGAGAATATTCCTGGTGATAGCCTCTGAATAATAAAATGGATGACAAGTCCTAAAGAAAGAGAGGTGAAAAGTCACGTATGTTCTTAGTTTTTCTAAAGGTAGTATTAGTCCTAAAATTATAAAATGCTTTCTTCTCAGGTTAAAAAAAACAAATCTACCTTAATCGACAATGTTTTGTTTATCTCTTTTCGGGAGCCTTGATGTCATCATGCCGAAGTCCCATTTTAAGTGATCACATCCAAATGTCCATTAAACTATGGCGTATCTGAACCACTCAGCAACTTATTAACATGGACATTTTTACATCATCTTAAAGGTGATAATTTAAAGAGGCAACTCAACCTGTTATAGGAAAGCGCAGTGTCGAGTACTTGGAAAGAAGGTGTTTCTATCGCTAAATCTCCCTGCTTTCTAGGACTCCTTAGTTCTTTGGAACGTGTCTTCTCTAGTCCTATCTTTCATGCCCCTGCAGCACGGGATGGTTTCAGGTTTAAAGCCAGTTAAATATGGCCAATTATATTCCGCAGCCCATCACTATTCACTCCTGGGAGACATTCTTCCAAATACCTCCAACCATCCTTGCCCTTCTCTTATTCTTTATGCTCATCTGGAAGAACCCCCACCAGCCCTTATGGTCCAACCACCTGCCTGTTGTCCACTTCCACACATGAGTTTAGTGATGTTAATTCACACAACGAGATGTCACCAAGTAGAATTCACAAAATTTTCTTGATGTGCAATCACATAGTTACTTTTCTTGCCTCTATTTTCTCACCAGGCTCTGAACTCCATGAGAGCATGAACGGTGCCTTTTGCTCCCTGCACACCCGGACCTCAGCACAGCAGCTGGAAGGCAGACTTGCCAGCAGGCCACCGGAGTGACCTCTTCACTCGTTTGTAGACAGTTGCATCCCCCCACTGGGCACATCTGCTACCATTTCATGGTCCTTTCTATTCTTAAACCAAAATTCAACATCTTCTGCTCTGTGGTCGTCTATGCTTAGCTAAGCTAAATACAAATCTGGTTGAGTTTCCTTTAGAATTTCCACATGTCAAAGGAAAATACAATATGCCTTTTGTGTTTTTCACATACATATGCACATACTTAGTGAGAAGCATTTTCAGTATAAAATGTACATGGCACCATTCTCGGAAGGACTGACGTGATGTCAAGGGTAAAGTATCCTCTGTTTTTTTGGAGAATGTAAAATATGAGGCTCAGAAAGATCATGGAGTGTCCACAAAGACCAGGGTGGCTCTACCCAAGCTTTCCTGTCCTCTGTGGGTTCTGTATTATAGGAGACAAGGTGGGACCACTTCAAGTGAAAACACGGAACCTCCCATATAGGGGAAGGAGACAAGAAAGACCAAAGTTACAGACCTCACAGAAAATCAGAACAGGTGAAAATGCAAAATTTCTTCTCCCCTCCCTATCCCCCTGCCCTCCTCCCTCATACCCTCTCTCCTGGATCCCTGCTTAGGGTTGTGCAGACTAAGCTGTGAGCAAGGTGCCCAGACAAGGAGGGGATCAGGTGGGTGGGCTCAGAGGAAAGGGAGCTTTTTTCTAATCCCCACTTAAGTGCCAGAAGGACTGGCCATGGTCCCACTTGGGGCTGTCACCGGGTCAGGAGTAGGAGGTGTCATGGACACATGTGACGACCTGGCTCTGGACACGCAGAGGGGATTGCGTGATGGCTCAGCTACCCCAGCCCTACCCCAAAAGGGTTGGAAAAAGGTCTCTTCCCCTAGTACCACCGTGCTGCAGCGTCCGGGAGAGCAGGCATTATCTTTCCGGGCTCCGTTGCTCACCTCGCCATCTGATGAGAGCCCAGAAAAGCGGAAGTAACGTGCAGGAATTTGGGGCACTCTGGCCATCATCATGTCAACAGTGGTCCTGTGCTCACTCCAGGCCGGCCACTATTCTAAGCACGGTGCGTCTATGTACTCAGCTGATCTCCCATACCAGGGAGATGGTATAAAATGACCTTTATCTGGCGGATGAAATCGGGAGGCCAGCGAGCATTTGTGTATCTGCAGAGCTTGGATTCAAGTGGCCAGTGGCTTCTAACTTGGATTGGCAGATGCAGTTCAGAGTAGCCGTGCTTCTTTTTACAGGTCCGTTTTATTGCATTTAACCATCCATATTGGCCTTACCCCCTCCTATCAGAGCAATACAGCCAGCACTCAAAGGAGAAAGGCGTGGTTCCGTTTTTGCAAGCATCACACCCAAGGCCTTATGAAAACCACTTTACTATGTCATTTCCATCTCCCTGGGGTAACCTTCGTATCGGTCTCATAAACAGACCTTGTAAATTTGTTAGCTGTTTTCCTCAAAGATGAGGGCAGTGATTAGGATAAAACTCTACCCTCCAGCCTCTCATCATCAGAGAAAAGGACATGTAGGAAGACTCCTCCATGAAAACAATCATTGTCATGCTGAAAGTAAAATATGATGTAAAAAGAAGTGTTTAATGATGTTTCACATAACCATGGATGCCAAAGTTTCAAACAGGATCCTAATGGAGACAGCATGGAGGTGCATAAGAACAGGAAGGAGTTCTACACAGGGTCTAGCCGTCTCAGTTTAAATGTAAGCTGTGTCACTTCTGTGTTATATCGTCTTGAGCAAGTCAACCTCCTGGTGTCTCAGGTTTCTTATCTGGAAAATGGGTCAACAGGAGGACCTAACTCATTGGTTATTCAAATTCATTAGGCCACACATGGAAAGTCATTAGGGTTTGGGCCCCCACAGAGTGCATGCTCAATAAATATCAGGTATCTTTTATCTTCATTCATTTGAAGATTTACTGGGGGAACCCACTAAGTGCCAGGCTCTATGTCCCACTGAGAAAGTGGTGACCGCAAAGCTCAGTAACAGTGGGTAAGAGTGACCACTGTCTGGGCTCTGGGGTGAGACACACATCGGTCTGAATCTCTGTTCTACCATTCACCACATGTGAGACCGGGTAAATTACTCTACCTCTATGTGCCTCAGTGTCCCCCACTGAAAATGGAGGATATTAAAGCAGTTACCTCCTAGGGTTTCTGTAACCACTTAGCAGTGCAAAGTAAAGCTCTTAGCATAGTGCTGAATGCCAGCCATTGTCATAACCCTGCAAACTCGGACACGTTCTCCCTGTGCCTCATCTGTGAATGGAGTTGTGAAGATTCAATGTGAAGAAAGTCTGGCTCAGGGTCAGCACTTTTCACAGGAGATACCAGCCCCCATGTGGTTCTGTAACATTCCAGTTATCAAATTTCAGTAAAAAACTTTAGTGCAAATAAATTGTATAAGAATATCAATAAGATGCTTAACGAATGAGCTGGGTGGCTCATTCGTTAAGCATCTGCTTTCGGCTCAGGTCATGATCCCAGCATCCTGGGATCGAGCCCCGCATTGGGCTCCCTGCTTGGCAGGAAGCCTGCTTCTCCCTCTCCCATTCCCTTTGCTTATGTTCTCTCTCTCACTGTGTCTCTCCCTGTCAAATAAATAAATAAAATCTTAAATAAAAAAGAACATCAATAAAAAAGATTTTATGTTACACTCATGTCTATGGGAAAGACACAGACGGATTTGTAGAGGGATCCTAGTGTCCATCTCAAGGATCTGGTATTCTGAACTACTTGCAGTGCATGCTGCTTTGGGCCAGGCCCTGTGCTAAATGCTTTCTATGCATGAGCCCATCCCATCCTCTCAATAAGGTCACTGGTGAGGTCAGAGGTGTTTTCCATGTTTACAGATGAGAAAATAAAAGCCCAAGTTGCTAAAAGCAGCATCTGAAAAATAGTGCAGCTCATAAGCAGTAAATATGGGACTTGAACCACGTCTGCCCAACTTCAAGCATATGTTCTATCCCTCTTACAGCAGAGTTGCATAGCTGGAGCACTGTTGTCTGACCCCAGCCCAGAGGTAAGATGAGGTGGAAACAGGATGGGAGAGCGGAATGAAAAAGAGTCATCATCACACGGGGGGCGAGTGAGCCTCAGAGGGGAAACTCAAAGCTCTCATGAGGAAGTCAAGTTCCTCAAAGTTCCTCACCCAAGAAAGACATTCGCTGTTGGTGCCTTGGGCGAATGGGTGAGCTGGGCCACACGGACCCAAGGTGGCTAAGCCAGCTGACCTTTCCCAGAAACTCACCTTGGTCATGGGACATGTTTACCCAGCAGAGTGAGAAAACACAAGTTTCCACTCACCCACCCCTTCCTACTTATCTGCAGAGAAGATGAAGGCAGAGGAATCTATTTTCTTTTCTCATTTCTTTTCTTTTTCTTTTCTTACGAAGCTGTCCCTTCAAATTTTAGCATGTTTGTCCTACACATGTCCTGAGGCATTTTGTGAAGCCCCAGTGATGGGACACCATTTAAAATGGTCCAACTAGGTGGAATGTAATGTGAGTCTTGTCTTAGAAAACTCTTGAGCGGTAATAAGAAAACCAGTAGCACCAGGCATATTGAAGCCCGTGAATCTTATAGAAGCCAGGCCAAAAGAACAAATTTTACAAGAAGCTCACTGACCTTAATGACCTCTGTCTTACTTATTCCTCTTGATAAGACAACGAAATTTCCTTACTATCTTTATATAACACCAATGTCAGTAAACAATCCGATGCATGCCAGGACAAATGAAAGCTAAAGTCATGCACTTGACAGAATTTCCTGGCTCTTGTGGATCTGTGTCTCAAGTTTTTATGTCACTTCAACAGTGGTTTGGAACCTTTTTTGTTTGTTTTCTGTTTTCTTCCAATAAATAAAATTATGATATATAGGACTTAGATAAAAACTAATTTTTTGCTTCTGCCCTGCAAGCTAGTAATAAAATTTCCATGAAAATGACTGGGATAGAATCCTTAAAGAAAATGTTGTAAATGACTGCCTTGTGGTCTTAGCAGTTAAAGCAAAGTCCATTGAGAAGGGCCTAGTACAAGCATGAAAATGAAACTGGCACCAGATATTGAGAGAATGGGCTATTTTTTCTTTTGTTTTCACAGAAAATAATCATTAGTTGGCTTGTCCACAATCATCTTCCTCAATAAATTATTATATATCATCTCAAACACTTCTAATTTAATAAATAGAATTTTAAAAAGATCCACACCAGAGAAAAACCAGAAAGTATGGCTGGGATTTGAAATACAACTGAAAGACTAAAAAGTCCCTTGATGTTAGGGATCCTACTTTTTACTTCCTAGAAATATCAGACGTCATCATTCATTCAGAATATTTTCTAGGTACCATGCTCTCTGCTTAGTCATTTTATATTCAATCACTCATTCATGTGCTTATTGATCTAATAAATACTGGAGATGACCATGTGCCTGGTATCCTGCTTGGGGTTGCCAGTGCACTGGCGAGCAAAACCAGAAATGAGAGCCACCCATTAAGTTCATAGTCTGGCAAAGGAGACAGAGCTAATGATCCTATAACTGAGAGAAGGAAAGAGAACCTGCCTGGGTTTGGAAAGGAGGCCAGTACTGGGATGAGGGGGGAATCCTCTGTGGAAGAGATGTCAAGCATAAATCAGCAGAATGGACAGGATTTACATGGGTGGAAAGAGAGAAGGGCATAGTCCAGACAGAAGGAGGAGCATGTGCAAAGGTCCTGTGGCTGGAAGAAACTGCATGTGGCACAACTGCATGAGAACAGGTGGACTATAGACTGTTATGTGATAGGACTGGAAGGGTGGGCAGGTACAGATCACATTGACCACTGGAGGCCACAGAAAGGACTCTGACTCTGAGACAACTAAAAAGGGGGAGGTGGAGAACTAACCAAAGAGGATACATGTTCAGGTTTGCCTCTTAGAAACATGACCCTAGCACCTGGCTGCTGTGTGAAGACTGCGGTGGCAGAGACTAGGTAACAGGTGTCTGCAGTGGCCCAAGGACAACAAAGAAAGATTTAGGAAGTGGGACCCTTTCAACCACCCTTTGAGTTATTTCCAATTTCATAGGAAGCTGAGACTCAAGAGGGTAAGTGACCTGTCGAAGGGTCACAGAACTATTAAATGTAGTTTGGGGAGCCTGAACTTGGTTTCTTAACTCCAAAAGAGCCTGCTTTGCTAAGATAAATCACTCGAGGTGTGAATATCATGGCAAAACACATCCAAGTAGCAAATTTCAAAACATGAAATGAATAAGGATCCAAGCAGGTCCTAGGCTTCTCAAGAATTTTCCTTGTTCTACTACAGACTTCCTGTAATGTCTTGGGTTCTAAATCATGGTCCCTTCTTGGGGCTCCCTCCCAAGTGCATGGTGAGGGCATTGTGTCACCACCAGCTGTTCCCATCCAGTGGAAGCTACCATTTTGTTGGAGCCTCTGCTTCCTATGGCTCTGGAATCCTACAGGTCTATTCTTTGGCTAGAAAACCATAATGAGTTTAGATTATAGGCTTAAGAATGGTTTATTGTGCCAACGGGTTAAAAAAGCCACTCAATCATATTTCAACAACTCTTCCTGCAAAATGGGAGCTTCAGCAGGGGAAGACCTTTGCTCTGCACATGAGCTTCCCATATGGTTGGTGTTCTAAAGCTGTTGTAAACCATATCTAATTATACGATTCCCAGATTTTTAGTTTTAGACTTTATTGGATGTCAACATTTCTAAGTCATATTACGATGGGCAATTTTCAGCACTTTTAGTACGAAAATTTTTCCTGATCTTCTTTTCCCTCTTAATTATCCCCAGGAGGAAAATTGCAGAATTGAAGTCTGCAGTTAGCAGGATGGCCCTTGCTATGCAAGCATCCTCAGAGTGGGTGGACAAGCTCTGGATTTTATTTTCCTAACTTGTAGCAACAGACTCATTTTGGAGAGGGATAGTGTGTGTGTGTGTGTGTGTGTGTGTGTGTGTGTGTGTGTGTGTGTATGTGTGTGTGTGTGTGTGTGAGTGATATAAAGTCACTGCAACAAAACAAGAACAATTCATTGCTTATCTAATCGATGTGCTTAAAGCACAAAAACTAACCTCTTGTTTTGTCCCGAACTGTGACAAAATTCTCTATTTTTAATTGCAAACTGTTGCTCGATTTGTTCAGGAAAATTTTGGTTAGAGGAAAAAATATGTCTCTCTCCTGCTGGGTTGAGATAGATTTCTAAATTTAAATATAATTTCTAAAAGACAAAACACTTCATCCTACCAGCTCGTACTTCATCTGTCCTATGTATAAGAATATTCCGTTTAGGAGTGTTTAAATGCAGTAAGGAACCTAGATAGATCTCTAGTGAATTGCCAAAAGAATCACAGTTTGCAGATACCTTCCCTTGCAACCAGAGACAACTTTGTATCAAGAGATTATATACATTCTCGTCAAGTTCTCTCCGCAGGAGTATGGAGTTACCAAATGATCACTGTGAGACATTAATGCAGAACTCTGGAAATACTGGCTTTGAAAGCAGAACCAATGTAAGTGAACAGGAATGATGGCCTTTGGAGGTGTGGAAGGAACAGAAATCGGTAAGATTTAGAACCTTTATGAATCAAAAATAAACTTAAGGTGGTACTTCTTCCTCAAAGATTTATAAATGTGATTTATAAATGGCACCAAAAGAATAATGATGACATCCCGGGATATTTATCACCTCTAAAATAGGGAATAAAATGACTCTTCCTCTCAACTTCACAGACACTGAGGGCTTTAAAATATGACCACATTATCATAATTGATCTTCGCTTTTTTGGTGATTAAATTCTGGGCAATGAGAATGGCAGAGTAATTACAAGAATGAGCTGCACAGCACTCCCAGGATATAGAAGGCCCATGATAAGTTTGTTGATCGTAATGGAAATAAAAAATAAGAGATGCTTATGGAAAGTATGAACTTAGCCTTTCTACACACAATTCCACAATCCCCCTGCTCCCAATATTCTGCCAAACGGTGAGAGGAAGAACTATGCCCCCACATCTTTTACCTCATAAAAACGCTCAACTGTTAAAACTTCTTGACTTCCTTTTCTTGCTCTCAGTTTTGGTTATAGGGAAGCATCACATCCGGGGAGTGGGTCCGTCAGACATCTGCCTGACTCTCGGCTCCAGCAGGGGACACAGAGGAGATGGATTCCTTGCCTGTGGCCACTTGGAGAACTTTGTTTAGATGACAAAATAACCTTGAGTGTGTCTCAGTGAGGTGAGCTGTGGAATACTCCAGTGAGAGGTTTGGCCAAAGCACAACTATGAAGTCTCTCCTCTGCTGTCAAGTTGTTAGTGAGTTTTAAGGAAGAAGCTAACAGGGTTGTTTTGCTGAGAGGAAGGAGAATAAAACCGTTTGCAGGGCACAGGAATTAGCATGTGGACTCTCATCCCTATGACAGAGAAGAACCTGCAGCATTTTCTAAGATGATTTATTAGACATGGGTAGAATTTGCTAGAAACCTACCAGGAGCAAATCATCTGGGAAGGAATTAATGATCCAAACACAACACTTGATAATGCAATTAGAATATGAGGAAATGTAGGGGTTTTCCAGAGAGAGAGAGAAAAGTAGGGAGGGAAGGAGGGGGACAGAGACACACACACACACACACACACACACACACACACACACACACAAAGAGGGAGGGAGGTGGGGACTTTGGGGAGGAGAGAGAGAGAGAGACAGGGAAGGAGGGAGGGAGGGGAGCAGAGAGACAGAGAGGGAGAGAGAGAGAGAAATACATATACATGATTTTGATTATGTCAAAAGTAAAGCCAGAAAAAGAATCTAACAACAAATTTCTGAAAGAGTGAAGTTGTCAGAGGGGAGAAGGAGAAGACTGGGGTGCGCTCTCTAGTTCTTTCCCTCGAGTATAGTTAGCAAGTGTGCCCAGCTGAGTGGAAATGCACTTGTGGCTACGTTTCAGCAAAGTGTTGTGTGGGTCTGAGAAAAAAAAAAAAAATCAGACCACCGGCAGCAAAAACAGGGACCCCCATCATTGAATGGCAGAGCACAGCGATGGGATACAGTGTTTTTCTTTAGATGCTGGAGGCAACAGTAAGATTTCTTCCCCCTACTTTTGTTTGGGTCAGGGATTTTTTTCCTTTAAACCTTTTCTTAGTTGAGTTAGAAAATGAGAGTCTGAAGCTCTGGGAGCTTTTTTTCTGACCTCATTTCATCTTGCCTCATAGATGCGCTCACCAAAATACGCGTTTTCCAGTGGCAACATCCGCTGCATGTGTCTCCAGAGAAAATTTCTGGCTGTGTACTCCTTCTAGCTGCTATCCTAGGCTTTGTGCACACACTCTATCTGGGTAGCACAGGCTCCCTTTATTTTTATGAATATCTAACCCTATATGTTTTAAAAATCTGTTATTGAACAACATATCTTCCCTCTTTCATTAGTTTGTTTAGTTTGGAGAGGCTATGATTAACATTAGTGATGCCTTTCCAAAGCATTTCTTTATTTAAATATTTGGCGTGGTCCTACCCCCATCTACACAGAACTTGCTTCATACTTTCAAAGCATTTCGTCTGCTTTCGCTCAGCAAGTAAGGGTTCAGCTTGGGACGGCAGCCCAGAACGTGAACCCTCTTGGGATGGGCGAGAGCACAGGAAACATATGCTCAGGGAGGTATTGTCCATGAAATGCTCTTCCTAGAGCTCCAGGCCTCTTTCTGCCCTCGAGCTTCTGCCTGGCTCATGCTGACTGCTGTGGGCTCAGATGGTTAGGAAGCCCAGCCTGGCTACCAGGATTGGATCCTCACCCCCGAACAAGCGGCCCCTGGGGCTTGGCACTGGCCGCTTGCAGGTCTTCTTACTGGTGTGTGTTTACCTGTGTGATAACTTGGCAGTGTCCAACCCCTTCCACATCCAGGGGGTAACAACGGGAGGCTCGTAACTTTGTCGGTGTTGTAACCCTTGCATCACCACCAGTGGATCCCCTCCTTGGCATAGTAGAGGTATTCAAGAAATAACACATGAACAAATGATAGAATCTGAGCATTTCTTCCCAACATACTGTGTATTCACCTTTGCGTTATAATTCTTGGGGAATCTTGGCCTTTCATACTTCTTTCAAAAGCCCTGTTTGCCACTGCTCCTTTCTAAGAAATGACTTAGCAACAGTGGTGGCCAATGAAGTCCACACAAGTTGCCCTTTCTGGAGCCACTGCCGTCCCTTGACCTACCTCTCAAAGACCTTCCAGCATAATGGTGACCCCTTTTACACCCAACTCTGGAGGCCTGGCTGCCACCGCCTCCTCTAGGAATGCTGGCTTTCTCCCTTGGTCCCCAGAGCCGTAACTGGCTTGTCGGACAACACGTAATAGTTAACAGCACGGAGTCGGGGGCCAGGATGTGAGTGCTGTGAGCACAGGCTGCCTTCCGTCTTTCCCTTGGCACATGGCCCAGTGAACCAAGCCAGCACTCAGTAAACGCTGGCCTTCAGACCACAAGAGGGTGACTCACCACTGGGATAACTCGCGGATGGGACTCCTCTCCTGCTTTAGTAAGACAGTAAGATGAACCTCCCTGGAGGGACGTGTCACACCATACACCATGTAATCCCCATAGCTGTGGAACTCTTTTTTTTTTTTTTTTAAACTTCCCTTTGATAAAGGAGAAAACAGAGCACAGTTTCCTGGTCCACACTTTTGACAATACTTCTGTGGCAGATCCATATTCCTTCAAGCTTACCTTATAACACAGTCATATGCTCATTAACGTAAGATTTAATTTCTGACCTCCTGCCATCCCAGAACGTGAGCCCCCAGGACAGGGACACTTGGCTATCACGGTGCCAGATATTTAGTACAATGCTGGGGACGCTGTTCAGACATGTCCTGGAGACCAACAGTTCTGTTCTAGGACCCTGGCTCTGCCCCATGGGAGCTGTGTGATCCCAGTCACATCAATCTGCTTCTCTAACTGACCCCCAGTTGTCCCGTCTATAAAATGGATGTAACAATAAGAGCTGTGTTCCAAGGGGCTGTGTTGGAATCACATGAGCTCTGTGTCTAACACGCATCTACAGACCATGAGCACTGCAGCTCACGGTGACTTATCATCGCTATTAGCACAGAAATCCAAATCACTGGAATGTATCTGTCTAGCCCTCCCTGGACAGAGAACACAATGCTGGAATGGCTTCTTCCTTTCTCTGGATGTTCCTTTTTTTTTTTTTTTTTTTAATTTTATTTTTTATAAACATATATTTTTATCCCCAGGGGTACAGGTCTGTGAATCGCCAGGTTTACACACTTCACCGCACTCATCATAGCACATACCCTCCCCAATGTCCATAATAACCCCACCCCCCAACCTCCCTCCCCCCAGCAACCCTCAGTTTCTCTGGATGTTTCTTAACTGTGGCTGGGTGTGGAGGACAGCTGCTTCTAAACCTTGACAGCCAACTGAGAAAAAGATGTGCTAGCTCTTCACCGTGCCTTCTCCCTGAGGCTTGCCCCTCCCTGTACTGTAAAGGGGAACAGGTACTTGCTCTCAATTCCACTCCGGGGAAGAACCACACCAGAACCTTCCATTGGTTGGGGAAGCGATTAGACAGACATGCTTGACAACTCAAACATCAATGCCTGGGAAGTTTCTAGATACCTGAGCTTATACTCCAAATTTTAGGCTTAGAAAGTTGCTAGAGTGACAATGGAAAAGGAGAAAACCCTGGGCCCCTGGAAACAGGCGCTGCAGGCTACGGTACTGTAACGCATGGGGAACACACGGATTCATGCTGGTCAGTGCAACAAGTGGTAGCTGGTATCCAACAAGGAGAGGGAAGGACATACAAGTCATTCACGCCCACCTGGGCATTTCCTAACTAGATAAAAAGAAGAGAATCCCAGGTGTGAAATACCATTGTTGATTCGGCGGGGGAGGGGACACAGCTCTTCCTCTCCTAATGCCAATGGAAATACTGTGCTGAAAGAGGGCAGTTTCTCCCTAGGTTTTCCAGATCCCCCAAACAGTAAACAGGGTCTTGATAAAGGAACATCGGTTCCTGTTAATTACTTAGAGTTTCCTCTTATTAGAATGCATGTCACTTCTAATGCTATGTGCCCCACCACGGACACTTTTGGGCACAGGAGGGGAATAAAGAATGGTCATGTATGGTAAAGCAGGAACTCATCTGAGCTGTGGGACACTGCTTAACACACTGGGAGGAAACTTATTTTCCCAGACGTCTGACAAATTAACTCTGTTCTCATTGGTTAATGCTGTGAAGAATGTCTGTCTCCATTATATGGCTTATGCATTTTTTTGTTCACAAAAACAGGAAACATTTTTGCTAAGACTTCTTTATATACAGACATGCAAACGTGCCAACTCTTGAGCAATGTGTTTGTAAAGATCCAGGTTATAACGGTGGTCCTACAGCTGTCTTCTGCTACAACAAATGGTAGAGGGTGAGAGAATTCTTGCGCACATGAAGAATGTTTTTTCTTAAGGAAAATATAAGGCAGTATTTTAATACTTTTTAAAGATCTTGAGAGCCAACCAACGTTTTCCTCCCCATCATTACTATTACTGATGTATTTTCCTTCAGAATTTGGGGGAGGGGAGAAGCTTTTTATAATACATGATATTTCTTCTTGGGGCTCTTCTTAATATTTTTATTTTATTAAAATAAATAAATAAATAAATTTTAATAAAATAAATTTTATTAAAATAAAATAATATGCTGTATACATTAAAAGTTTTGTAAGAGGCATATAATTATAAAGAATGCTATGCTGCATACTTGTAAGCCCATCCCCCCATTTGAGAAAAGAGCACTACCAATATGTCACTTTGACAAGCTGAACATCCATGTCTGTGGACAGACAGAATGCCAAGAAGACCACAAGAAGACGGCACCAGAGAAGGACCTTCTCCCAGGGGGACAAGAGTTTCTAGATAACTATAGCACAAAAAAACAGACACCCTTAGTGTGATTTTGGTGCAGGGAGACTCTTGATGGACCAGAAAAGAAAGGCCAGAAACAGACCCAAACACAAAGGGAAACTGGCACTGCCCTTTGATGCAGAAGAGATGGGCTTTTCTCCATTGGTACAAGGAGATCCATCCTAAAACAAAGTCAGCTCCCGCCTTACAGCCTTCCGTGGAAGGCGAAAGTTATATAAAGCTTTTGGAAGAAAATACAGGATAGCAGCGTTAGAGCTTCAGAATAGAAAATACACTTCCTCACAGAGACTGAAAGCACAAACCATAAAAAAAAGACTGATATATTTGACTATGTTCAATGAAGGGATTTGGTTCACTGGAACACATCATAAAGAGAAGGCAAAGACAAACCACAGACTGGGAGAAAAGGTCTGGAAGTCGTACCTGATACAGGACTGGTATCCAGACAATGCTTTAAAAAAATCCTATGAACCAAAGGAAAAAAGATGAAAAATCCAATAGAGAACCGGGGCGAACACCTGAACAGGCACTGTACACACACACACACACACACACACGTGCGTGCGCGCACACACACTCGAATATGGTCAATATATACATCAAAAATAAAACACTCTATTTCATTAATAATCAAGAGCACAGCAAATTTAAACCATAGTGAGAAACCTCTTTGTATTCAGAGCATTGTAGAAATTAAGGAGCCAGATGATACCAAGTACTGACAGGGAAGTGAAGCAGCAAGAACCCTTCTACCATAATAGTCTGGCATTAGTAAAATCAAGAAGCATTCACCTTAAAGCCCGCCTTCCTTCCCTCCCTCCTGTCCTTTTGTCCATCTTTTTGTCCGTCAGTTTGTCCATCCATCCAACCAACCATCCACCCGTCCGTCTGTCCGTCAATCCACCCATCCATCCAACCATCCGTCCATCAACCACCCATCCACCCACCTGTCTGTCCATCCATCCAACCACCCACCTGTCTACCCGTCCATCCGTCCACCCATCCATCTGTCCATCCATCCATATGTAACCACATATCTCTCACAGCAGTGGTTCCCAGACCAACAGCATCTAAACTAGGGGTGGGGCGGGCGACTCAGTGCTTTCATACTGCCTCCAGGAGATGCTGCTTCATGTTCCAGTTTGCGAACCAGTGCCCTAGAGGAACTTCATGCCTTGAAACTGGTGTAGGAATGCAAGTTACAGTTGACAGTGCAGTCCTCTCCCACCCCCTTTTCCTACCAAATAGAAAAAAAGTGAGAATGACTTTAATGCCCAGTGAGTATGGGAAATGGAGACAAGGTGAGACAGACACTTAGTTGCCGGTGGTGTTACACGAAGAGGCTTATCTGGGGGATAATCAGGCAATACTTATTAAGACTGCTAGAAGTGTTTCTCCTCTGGCATAACACATCAGAATGTACACTAAGACAGTTCCTAAGGTCAGTGGTACTGTTTCCCCAACAGAGACAGCTGGACTGCGTCCTGCAACCTGAACATGCTCTGGAAGCAGGGTCTGTAAATCGTGACCCAGCAGCATAGTGATGGCCACCCAGCTCACCATCAGAAGGAGCTCCCTGCTCCACTTACTCACCCACGATTCTGCAATTGAGGATTCGTTTGGCTAACAAGGTCTTTCTAAACACACATTCTCTTCGGGCAGGAGGATTCTGTGTACCATCATTTGTGTTCTTGGGAATTACTTCATTTTTTTTTAAAGATTTTTATTTATTTATTTGACAGATCACAAGTAGGCAGAGAGGCAGGCAGAGAGAGAGGAGGAAGCAGGCTCCCCGCTGAGCAGCGCGCCCAATGCGGGGCTCGATCCCAGGACCCTGGGATCATGACCCGAGCCAAAGGCAGAGGCTTTAACCCACTGAGCCACCCAGGCGCCCCTTGGGAATTACTTTAAATGAATTTCCCACTGACTACAGAAAAGGGAGCATTTATACGAGAAGGAGGGTGTATGACTTAAGAAGATGCTGGAAAATTCTGGAATCTGGGGTGATTCTGAAAGCGACACTGGTTGAAGAAAATTGAAGGTTAACTGGCAGAAGATACACACACACGGGCACACATGTACATGTGCCTATATGTCTTTACTAGGGAAAGCTTCACTAACCTTCATTTCCCCACTGGTAAACTAGATATTATAGAACAACTTACTTGAAAAAAAGCCCTGCTTCGCCAGAATAAAACGACCGCTATTTCGTATTCACCTACAGATGGTTACATTTTGAATCTGAATGGAAGTGTCTGAGATAGGAGTGTGTCCTGCCGCCTCTTCCTTCCAAGGAAGAATGGAGAAAATCTGCCCCAAAGCTTAGGTAACTTCTGGTATTTTGGGCTGAACCTGGAACAGAGGTGCTGAAACTTGAGTGAGCATCAGACTCACCTGGACACCTTGTTCAACACAGACTGCTGGCGCCTGGCACAGAGGCTGGAGCTCAGTAGGTCTGGACTGCGGCTAGAGTGTGCATTTCTAACGAGTTCCTACGTGATAGTGATGCTTCTGCTCCAAGACCATACTCTGAGAATGAATGACTTAGAAGAAACTTCTGGAGACTCTTCAGCTGTCAGGAAAGCACCCCTTGATCCTCACTGCCTCTCAGATTGAGATCCTTATACTCCCACAACTGGACATTGATGCCAATAACTTCCTTCCACTTCTGCATAATTCCAGCATATTCTGTCCTGTAGACTGATGGGTATAATAAAATGGTTTTGAAAAAAAAAAAAAAAAGTTATCCTGCCAGGCAGGTGGCCAGTAGACTGGAAAAGGGGCCCTCTCCCCAAAGTTAACCAACAAACACACACCACTCAATATGCCCTTGATGAAGAAATAGGAAAGCAGGGCATCGGAAGTAGACAAATTCATGCCTGACTTTTGCCAGCGCAGCACTCGCCGTTAGGCAGCAGAATCCGATGACATTTCACCAATGTTATGACACCTGCCACACTACGGAGGGTAATGTTGCTAGCAGCGTGGCTTCGTAAGCTTTAGAGAGTGAAGGCTGTGCTCCTTGTTGCATCCCACACTGGGAAGACAAGGCAGGGGGTTCTTTTGGCTCTGGCATGCCTCTGGACCTGGGGATGGCATTCTTTTGTGCCTGCTTTCCCCCGCCCCCAGTGCAGCCACGACCTCTCCCTGCATTATTAATGAGTGCAAGAGAAGTCATTTATTAAAGCTACATTTTTTCACTGTTCCATATGTTTCTTTCTACCAGCCACGGCAGGCACGTCACAGGAGCAGAGAGAGAGGGGTAGTCGTCTCCCCTGTGGCTGCGTACCACCTGCCTCATGGCGATATGCAGCTGAACCTATGGAAGCCATTAGAATCCCAGGATGCAGACTCATTCGTCATTGCTAAAAGCCTGCCTGGACCAAAGTGGGACCTACTTAATACATTCCTCATTCAGAAGTTAATTTGGTAAACATGTCCTGAATAGTTTACTGGTTATATGTCAGGACCTGGGGTGTCACAGAGAATAAGACAAAGTCCCCACCTTCATGGGGCTGACGTTTTCCTGGGGACTACGAGCTGGAAACAATGGACAAGTTAGTAAGTACATGAATTATGATAAGTGCTAAGAAAGAAAGAAAGAAACTGTGCGCAGAGAGGTCAACATGGGTGGGGGGAGGGGAACTTCTCAGATCAGGGAAGATCACTGGGGAAGAGAGATATTTGAGCCGAGTCCTCAAGGATGAGCTGGTGAGCTATGTTTCAGGTGGAGAGGAATGGCTAGTCTAAGGTGTGAAGACAGAAGCAGTCATGTGGGGTCTGGGTGCTGTAAGAAACCGGTAAGGACCAGAGTGGATGTATGATGGGCTCGCGGCAGGTGGCTTGCTGGAAGGGGGAGAAAGAGGCCAGAGCATACAGACCCCTGCAAGCCCCAGTGAAGGAAGTTTTATCTCCAGGGCACTGCGGAGCCAGTGAGTAGGGAGTGGGAAATTCGGTACTCAGCATGGGGTTGGTTGGGTAAACACATTGGCCAAATGAATGGAAATGCAATGTCTCGTACCCGCTGTGTTCTCCGTTGGCCCCTTTTTGGATGAATCACAGGCATGTCTTCCAACAGCTTGTTCTGGGTTCCTAACTAGTACCCTTGTTTCTTTTCTTGCTCCTCGTGCCCTTCCGACACGTACAAAATTCAGTGTGTTCAAGTGATCACACGCGGAGGGTACAGATGGTGACTAGGCCGCCCAGGATTTCACAGTGTAACCGAGGAGGCCAAATTAACAGATTAGTACCGAAACAAGGAAAAGAATGATGAGCAGAGCCTCAAGGGAGGGCTCAGGGCAGGGGTATGGTGGTGCACAGGACCTCATGGGGGCTCAGTGCAGGGACTCATGGGCACACTCACAAAGTCACCTGAGCTGGGGTGGTGGCCAACTGACTTCAGTCCTAAGAGGAGAGCAAGAGACCACCAATACGGTCACCAAACATGTTGTACCTAAAGAAGAGATCGGTAGAAAGGGAAGTCAGCCCTGCTCAGACCCTAAGCCTTTCCTTTTCACTGCTTCATCGACATCAAAGTGTTTGATGGTCCACTGTTGACTGAAGGAAAAAACAAGCCTAAGTGATGGATAAATGCCTCCCATGAAAAAAAAGGGATCCTTTTGGCCACAGATCGTGCCATGCCATTAAGGCAGGAAGAGATGGGCTTTCTTTTTCCACACCTCAACTAATTCAGATTACAAAGCTGCTTCTAATAATAACGTTTTGGGAACTGATAGGTTGTTTAAGCAGACACACACTCACTTACAGGAAAACTAAACCACGTGCAACACTTCTATATGGAGGTCAAGTTTATGTTCATCCAATTAATCACCATTAGCTCTGTCCATGCTTTATCATTCCACAAGCTTGCTGATTCCCCAGCAAGCACAGATTCCTCCTATTTGTTACCGTGAAATGCAAAAGAACATGAACCACTCTCAAATGAACCACTCTTAGAACGGCCTGGGAAGTGGGTGGGAATGCTGCATTCCTCCTGAACACTTTTCTCTCCGTCCACCATTCTCCCCCGGCATGAGGGACCCGAGACCCTGTCTCAAGTCCTCTCATTTGTAGGAGAACAGACCCAAGTGCTCCCAGGCTGACGGGGAGGCCGAGCAGCACATGGCCCTGTTGGAGAATACAGGGCCTCCCTGTTCGCTCCACAAACTTCAGAATGATTTTTTAAAAATTTATCTAGGTGTCCCATATAATACAGGCATCTCCTCACTGGTTTTGATAAAAAATGATTTGTGTAAGAGAAGAATTCAGACTTTGGAATCCCAGCACAGGCACTGCTGCCACCCCCATTCCTAATTCCTTTGTGTCTCGATTTATCTCCAAAATTGGGTAACAGTATGACCCACCTCTTGGTGCTGCTATGAGGATCTGACAGAGAAATGTGCAGTCAGCATGGGTGCAAAGTAAGTGCCCAATAATGCTGTGGTTCCCACAATGGCCATCACTGCGATTCCTATGTTCTCCTCGCCATCTTGAAACCGTGTGTACAGTGCAAGTGAACGCACTCGTTACTAAAATTTCAGTTTGAAGCCCAAGTCCCAAACAGTATTACTTCCTTATGACCCAATCAAGTGAACCAAGGTCACTATTCTACAAAGAGCATCTGGTCGACCTTAGGAGAGGCAGAGGGAATGAATGATACTGTCTGGTGTGTTATTCCTTTTCCCTTCCCCCAGCCTCTATCTGAAAACTCTCTTCAAAGCATCCACACGCTGGCCTTTCCCTTGTCCTGAAAGGATGCAGCTGGGGGGGATGGCTGATGCCTGGCTGGTGACGGGGTCCTGGGCACCAAGCCAGCGGAGCCACAGACTTCTCCAGCCCTGCCAACACTGCTCCCAAACCCCTTCCCTATAGCCAGGGGACCAGCCTCAGCTAGGTTCTGGACATAGCTCTAAAGCTGTCAGGCTCCCCACCCCATCACCCCCTGCTCATGAGATCTTCTGGGCAGTTAATTTGTCCAAGCAGAAGACTGTGCCCCTTGATAACCTTAGAGCATCTTCTTTTCTTGCTTCTGTCTTTATGCTTCAGCAGTGCTTCTGAGTGGTCTCCCGAGATGGGCTGGTTTTCCAAAGCAGGAAGCACTCGCTAACTTAAATGTTAGATGTCCCACAGGCATAGGTCCTGTCTTGATGCTCCCCAGGACGCTACAGTTACAAGGAAAGCATGAAGACTGCTATACCTGGGCTGATCTGACACCTCCGGGGTGGGCAGGAGGCTCGCCCCATACCCCCCAGGAAATATTCCGGAGATCCCCAGACACCTGGGGATACTGTGTGGTGGGACTCGCTGCTATGTGTGCACTTCTAGCAGCGCCGTCTGACAGCCAGGCAACTTCCTGTGTTGCTGGTGTTTTTCTAATGTGATTAAAGGTACAATAAGGTATGTGTGCAACAAGAGGCAAAGCCATTGTTCTGCATCATTAAGCTCACAGCAGCCCCAAAAAGAAATTGTAGGCAGCTTGCCAAAGGCCCTAATGAAGAGCATCTCTTTGAATTATCTCTGGATGAGGGAAGGATAAAGTCTGAGCCCCAGAATATTTGATCCTCTTTGTGCTGCTGTTACGAGGGCTTACCGAAGCCAGACACACTGGACCTTCTGGAACTGTAATTTATGGAAACCCTAATTTCTCTGCTTTTAATAAGGCTTTGCATAATAAGAAGGGGAATGCAGTTATTAATTCCTGCAAGTGTTTTGTGAATTCCTTTATGCTACGGATCAGGACTCCCAAAGAATAGGAGAAAGGGGATTTTACTTAGTTGGCACAAGGGTAATGGGTCCGAAAAGTAGTTTGAGTTTCCTGAAAATAAATCTGCATGGCTTCCTAAATTGCTGACAAAGTGTATTCCAGATGGAAGTCATTTATCAGCAATTTACTGCATGATGCTTTGGCCAGAAGTATTTCCACATAAATTCACCTAGTAAAAACAAACAAACAGAATCCAGGCTCTTTCTTTCGGGGGTGGGGGGGCTAATGGGGAAGAGCCTACCTAATCCAGATGAATAAAGCCCGAGTTAACACAGATCTGCAGGAGACTGGGTAGGGTGACCACATTTTGGAGGGTACCAGTGTAATTAAACACATCTATGACAATGAATACTAAGTGATATTTCTGTGCATGGATAGTTAAAAGAAAAAAAGCCCAGCAAGTTATTAAGACTCTATTTTTATGCACTGTATTATATACACAGTAGTGCATGTCTGCCACACAACCACCTTGGTGATGGTTCTGTTCTGGTTCTGAATGCCTCACTCACGGAGAAGGGGGGGCTCAGTGCTCATCGCACATGATAACCTGGCACAATGTAGATGACAATATCACCACACGACCACACAAGGGATGGAGGCCAGCCCTCCACTGCCAGTGGCACTAAATTTAGCCCAGGCTTCCAATGTGCAACCCAACACTGCTTTCAAAGGACAGAAGTCTGGCAAACTGCGAAGCGTGAAGTCATAAGGTCAAAAGTGTATGTCAAACACCTATTTAAGATGCTTGTTTTTGTAAGAGATGTGCGCTCTGTACAGGGGCGGCTGCCGGGGGCTGGGGAGGTGGGGAATGACCAAGCCCCAAAAGGTTTGTCCTGACATTCTCTGTGCTTCAGTGGAGAAAAGACACACACGCGTGCGCACACATCTTTTCTTTACCCAGGGTCCCTCTATCCTGAGGCTGTCCACAGAGGCAGCCAATGCACAGAAGCAGCCTTGCTACACTGTGTCTTTTTAATGCTATGCGCCCTCTGGTGGCTTGTGCAAAAATGGTACCCAAGTGAGGGCTAATCAAATTCTTTTTTTAAGCTGTCTGGCTCTTTAGAGAATATATTAATATATCCCCATTCACTGTGATAAATTAAGGAATAAATACCTTTGTTTCCTTACCATAACGACCTTTTTCTGTTATTCTAACTGAAAAAAAAACCCTTTTTAATGGGATTCTAATTTTTTTGATTAGCAAAGAAAAACTGGACTGAGTTAGAATGATTTAAGGAGAAAACACTTAACTGTCAAGTTAGATTACCAACGACAGTCGAAAAACCTCATAGTTCAGGATAAAACTTGAATACTTAAAAATAAAACACTCAACACAAATGTTAGGCAAGTTCTCTGGGTTATGCCTTAACTGTCCCATCTCATCTCGACTGAATTTCCACGTCACTCATGCTGTAGAAGTTTCGAGAAGTCATCTGCCGTGGATGACAGCACCCAAGATCAAGCCACTTGCTCTTGAAGCTCTTAAAATTTTCACAGGGT
The DNA here is from genome assembly GCF_010015895.1 of Lontra canadensis. Classification (NCBI taxonomy): domain Eukaryota; kingdom Metazoa; phylum Chordata; class Mammalia; order Carnivora; family Mustelidae; genus Lontra; species Lontra canadensis. The sequence goes on from NW_022631028.1 coordinate 10,094,780, forward strand.
GAGGTACAGAAATGGCAAGTGTGAAGCATAAATCAGAACCACATGTCCCAGGACAAGACGCTGCTGAAAGAATCGAGTCTGTGGTAGATGCCTGTGCTCTACTGAAAGGCGCGCCTCGGAACTATTTGTAAACAGAGACAAAACCGCACAAGCATCAATCATCATCCCCGTCTTCTCCAACTTGTTCAAAGGGTGACCACGCTCTGACCCTTCCTAAGACAGTCGCTGACACTCCAGAGAGTGGTCAGTTGAAAAGGAGCTTTGTGGCATGACTGCTGGAAATGTACTTTGTGACTGTCAGCATCTATTTAAGTATTCAAATGCTGGCACCTAAGTGCCACTGGGAGGGAAAGCACAGAGGAGACTGAACGGAGGCTGTATGGACGAGTCAGAGAAGCCGTCTCGTTCAGAACACAGACACACGCCCCCAGCCCCAATTCCTTTCCGAGAAGTTACACTCTGCCAGGTGAGTGCCGGTCCACGCCCACAGAATAAAAGGCAACGCGTTACCTGACAAACTTCATAGAGCAATTTGTACTGCTCCTCTTGCTTCTGCAGGCTGCACAAACTGCATCCCATGTTTAGAGGAATGTCCGAGGAAGGCTTCAGGACTCGCCAGCACCCGGGAACAGCAGCGTCCTGCGTGCAGGCATGAAGGGATCCTCGGAGAGCCTCAGGTGCATCGGACGGCTGCTACACTTCACATTGGCGTTGCTCTCGAAGGCTGAAAACAACTCTCTCCCCGTCCACGCTTCCCCTCCTTGCCTCGCAGCATGCACACACGCGCACACACAGACACATGCACGCACACACACACACAGATACACACACACACACACACACACCGCTCCCTCCTCGGAGGGACTCTGGCAGCTGGATTGTGGTCCAATGCACACGGTATATATACTGCTGCTCATGCATATTAATCAGCTCTCATTGACTATTCATAACAGACAATGATACAGAAGCTATAATTGCCAACTATGACAGTTGAAATTTCTCTAATTAACAAGCCAAGTGCTCCAGTGGTAGGGAATAATAAAAGACACTAACAATTTTGTAAGCCATTTTCTGGCAGTTACAAATAAACAGGACTGCATTTTTAGCAAGGTCTCTTAGGATGATCCCTAATGCATTTAAGCTAAGTAGAAATTCATTTTTAAATATATCATAAAATTTTTGATGATATAAAATGTATTTAATGCTGCGGATAATGATGGCATATAAACAAGTTTTATGGAAGGCACATGTTTTGAATGATATTCATATAATATTTAGCGCTTTACCAAGTTGCAGGAAAAATGTGCCCCATATGAATAAAATATAAAAATTTAAATTGCAAGAACTATTTGTGTGTATGCAAAGTCACCGGGGGGTTGTAAGGAGACAGTTTCCCCTAAAGGTGAGGAAGCAGATAATCACCGCTAAAGTGTATTCGCAGTTCCCAAAACAGAAAGTTATTTCTTAAAGGGCTGCCCAGCTAACTGGAAGGAAGAGAAGCAACCAGCCCAATACCATTTCTGGAGCTAGGAGATGCTCCAGATACCTCAGAGCCCATGCTGTTCAGCTAACTGTCACTGGCTACTACGGGTCTGGATCTGATAATCCCAGGGCCACCTAGACCGTCATAGCTCTGATCCGTGCTGTGTGTCACGAAAGCGGGGAGCTGCAATGACCCAGAGCATTTAAGAATTTTTTTTCTTGCTGCCTTGCCTCTTGTCTCCCTTTATTCAGCCTCTGACCCACTAAGTCTGACGGATGGCTTTCAAAACAAAAACCTGCTGTTTTCAAATCATCGCCCCACCGCCTAAACGAAATGCACAGGTACTATTGTTTCAATGCAAATCACTGAGGTATAAAATTCTCACAACTGCTTCCAAACCTTCACACCCCCCTCGATTTTATGAAGGTTGAACTGTCTCTCAGGAGGACTCCCACGTCTTGCCAAGAGGCATAACAGGGCCTGAAGAATAATGCTCCCTTTCTCTAGGAGCCCAGACACACCTGTGATGTGAGTAAACCTGTAAATAAAATCCCACTTGGGCTGGTGGCCAGCAGATACATCTGGTCCCATTTCTCAGACCCAGAAGATGAGGCATGACAACTTGTCACAGATCAACTCATAGCTCTGGCTTGCTGGAGGGGGAGGAGGGAATCTTCATCTCAGACACACACCTGGTGTCCCTATCCCAGCTAGAGCAGAGAGCACAGGCATACCACCAGGGAAAAGAAGCCACAGATGGGGCTGGGCAGTGGCAGTGACCTCTGACTTGCCCTGATGCTGGGAAGAGCCCTATGGATCCATGAGCAGGTTACTGGGAGCTCGGTTTCCTAATCCCTAAATAGCTCTGCAACTACCTACCTACCTTGCAGACTTTTGTTGCAGCCTCGTGAGAAAACACAAGCTATCAAGCCAAAGCTGGAAGTCATGCTTGTTCGCTGCCCCAGTCCCCAGAGCCTTCCCCCCTCTGTAAGTCTGCTCTCTTTGATTCCAAGTGAGATTTCAGTTCTGCACTTCTGTTTATCATCCCTGGCGTGCCATCTACTCCAGATGGATGACACTAAGAGCCTCCGATGCACTTGGTGCTTCCTCTCCTGCCCACCCATAGGCTCCCACTCTACAAGGTTGCCAGGTCCATCTTCATAAAGCAGAGACAGGATCACTTCTTCCACTTGCCTGAAAACCCCACAATGACCTCTCATCACAGTTGGATTAAAATCACTTTCTTCACTGGACCTCCAATGACCTAGGAAATCTGGTCCTTGCCCATCAGTTTCTCTATACCATCATCTCCTGGGGCTCTGGGGCTCACCTTATTCCCACCAAGCTGTGTCCCTCCTCAGAATTCCCTCCTCCAGACTGCACCCCCTTCTCCTTCCTAGCCACCCAGCAGCCCCGTCTCAGCTCAAACCAAGTCCCGTTCGAAAAGCCTTTGCTGGCCACCTTATGTGAATCTATTTCTCTATCCTCCAAATGACTGTGTGGTATCATTCCATTCATTTCCTCAGTCTTCCTGTTCATTTATGCTTATCTGTTACTCAAGTCTCCTTAAACAGGGATGCCGGCTTCCCAAGGGCAGGAACTGTGTCTGCACTGCCCTGTGGGCCAGCCCTGTAAAGGGGCTGGGGAAACACACGTCCTCTAGTTGAACGACGTCTCCCAAACTCCTACCCGAGAGGGTGGACTGGAAGTACCATACACAGAGGACAACGGTGTGCTTGGTTTTCCTCCCCCAAAGTTGTGGGCTTTTAAATGATTTTTTTGAGAAGGTTTTGCATTTCACACTAGCTTATATGCACGTTTTTCCTTCATATCCACAGATAAATGTAGAAATGGGCTCCTGCTAAAGGGATAGGGAACTTAGGCAAATCCCTTTAGTCTTTGTTGGAAAACTTCAAATCTCATTCCCAAGCCAGGAGAGTTTTACCACATACGGCCCTGCACTGCGAAAAAGTTTCTCCAACTTTTGGCTCTTAGGCGTCCTTCACATTCTTAAAAAACTACTGAGAAAGTTGAAGAGCTGGTCTTTATTTGGGCTATACCTATCGATGTTGATCATGTTAGAAACAGAAATACGAAAATATTTATTCCTTCGTTCATTTAAAATAGCAACAACAAACCCACTATGTATTAACATAAACAACATTTTTATGAAACATTACCATATTTTCCAAAACAAAAAGAATTTTTTGGGAAGAATGGCATTGTTTTACATTTTCACAAAGCCCTCTATGTCTAGCTTAATTGAAGACAGCTGGCCTTTTGCTTCTGCATTCAATCATTTCTGTTATGCGATAGGGGGGCTTCTAGAAAACTCTACTGCACTGTACGTTCATAAAAGAACAAGAACAATAGAAAAAAATAAGATCTTGATGTTTTTAGGAACATAGTTTGACCTCATGGACTCCGTGAAACAGTACGGAGGACTCGCGTGATACGTGAGAATCACCACTCTCAGAAGACATGGATGGTGGTGAGCTGGGTGTCTAAGAACCCCATGCTTCGGGGTGGGGAGAAAAGTGGAGAGAATACTAATTCAAATTCAATTTATGGCTGGTCTTCCATTCTTATGATTAATTACGCATTATTTGGACTCAAGAATGAGAAAACACTCGTACCCATTATGCCTAAAACAAGACTTACCAAACTGATGATCTGCCTTAAAAATACACTTTCCTTTGCAAAATCATCTAGTACACCGAGAATAGTTTCATTTTCAAAATGTTGCTCCCACAGAGTAAGAAACACAACTGTGTCAAAGGCAGCTCATCTGTCCTGGGCTCCACACCAAGGCCGATCAGAGAGGCACGGACCATAGTGACAGGAAGTTATTTACTACAGAACTGTTTTTGAGAAAACAGCTGTCCCAGGAAAAATGAAAAACTCCAGGCCGCACAATGACACACATTGTTTGAGGAAGATGCTGGATGTCCTTTTCGAGTTCGTAATCACATCATCAGAAAGTGCCTAATGAGCTCGTGAGAGCCCAGAGCACGCCTCTCGGGGGTTCTGGGCCATCAGACGCCTGCCTCTTCCTGCCTTCGTGGTAATGAAAAATCCAGTGCCAAGAAGGGTCACCGAGGAACACACAGAGAGAGACACACAGAAGAGGCACATATGGTAAGGGCCGGAGGCGCCCGGGGAAGAGCCTCTATCATCATTCTTTGAACTTCCTTAAGACATCAAGGATGCTGCAAGAGTAGCACATGGAGACAAGAACTTATGTTTGCTTAATTGTGGAAGCATCTCTCTGCTTCAGGCATACTATTCTGGCACCCAAACTGGGGTGCCCGTTTTGTCTGATACCTGTTATCTGACCTTCCTGTTGTTCCCCATGTATGAAGGGCACAGGGGTCATCAAACTACAGAAGAACATCCTGGGAAGAGTGATGACAAAAAAGAGGTGGGGTGATGGAGCCAAGTTCATGTTGAGAACTGGGAGTCTCGGCGGGGACCAGCACGAGAGAGTTGTGGAGTCAGTCCCACCTCCCTTCTATCTCTGAGAGCCCCGCCCACTGACTTGGTGTTTCCTTAAGCACTTTTCAGCTTTTTTTCAGGATCCTGCGGGCTCATTAACTTGTTTCTTCCTGGTTTGACTCTTACTCTCATTTCAAGTCCTTCCTACTCTACCATGCAGCTAGAATCATCCCCCCACCCCACACACATGGCGGATAAACCACCAACCTCCAGACAGAATCCAAGTGCCCAAGCTTGTGGACCTGACCCCTCCAGCTCTGCCCAGCCTCTTCTGTCCTCTATCATCCAGCAGCGCTTCCTGCGTTAGGGTCCTTCACGCCTCATGTCCATCCACACGGCAGGCCATCAGCTTGCACTGCCCAAACTCTGCAGCCTTAGGTGTGGCCCTCAAGTCTCCCCACCTCTTCTGCCGCCTTTTTTCTGGCAAGCTTCACACTGAGTGGTCCTTCTGTGTTTCCAACACTCCCTTCCTCCCTGGAGGGGGCCCTGGAGAAGACCAGGACAAATGCAGCTTTGGAGGCCCACCCCTGCCCCCCAACCCCAGGTACTCAATCAGTCTCTCATAAATAAATTCGGTATCTGATATTCACTGAGTGTTCACTCACTATGAGGCAGTTTCCTGAGTTCTGAGAACACAACGGTGACCAAAATGGACATAGAATGCAACACTCACAAGGAGATTAAGGCCGTAAACCTGCGAAAAGCACTTTTTGTGCTGGCTCTGGTCTGGATGTTTGTGTCCCCTCCCCAATTAATACACTGACATCCTAATGTCCAGTGTGATGGGTATTAGGAGGTTGGGCCCTTGGGAAGTACTGAGGTGATGAGAGTGGAGCCCTCAGTGTTCTTAGAAAAGAGACCCCACAGAGCTTCTAGTCCTTTCTGCAGTGTGATAATACAGCCCAATCTGTGACTTGGAAGCCAGCCCTCCCCCAGGCACGTTGGCACCCTAACCTGGGACGATGCCACTTTGTTGAAACAACCCAAAGGGACCAAGATGCTACCTTGTGCGGGACAAAAGCTGCTCCTACAGGCCTCCCATCCACGTCATACCAGAGATTCAACTCATAATCTGTTGAGCAAGCGGGTTAGTAACTTCTAGTGAACCGTCTCCTTTGTCAGGGTGACACTCCCAAGGCCTGTCTGAATCACACGTAGTGAGTTCTCGAGCTAATCCCTGAACAAGGAGGAAGAACTCCTGGAAAGCCAGGTGTGGATGAGGAGCACATCATCGTTGCGAAGAAGAAAAGCAACGGCCAGGATGTCAGAACACACGAGCAACACGGCAGAGCGGGGTAGGGGTGGGGGTTGGAGAAACATTTCCCAGCAGCCTTGAGTGCAGGTTTGGTTCTGAAAATCTACATAAGTTCAGAATATCTGCTGAGGACTTCCACTCTTATTTCTACACATGAAAGGATGTTTTTCCTTTTGACTGAGGTGCTGCCGTCCTGCGGGCACGTCCTCTGGGCTCCAGGTGCCCAGTGAGCACCCTGGCTGCCTGAGCCCCACAGCTTGCTGCTTCCACTGCAAGCAATCGGGAGCGAAGGCACCACTGAGCCCTGAGGTGGGCGGCGGCAGCGGGACAGCTGCCCTTCAAATGCCACACAGTCAGATGAGCACCAGGCCCCAAGAGCTACCTCACAAACCACAAAACCACTGGACAAGGATGCAGCCAGAACCACGGAGATCTGTCACAGGGCGGCTGGAATATGAGCATTTTGGGTGAAGGCAGCCAGTGGGGAAGAGCTCCAAGGGCCCTCAACTTCCAACAGAAAATTCAAGTTTTCTGATGGGCTTGGGATGCCCCTGTAGATGCATTTCTTCCTCAAAGGCCCCAAAGCACACTGTGTTTGGGGTGGCGCCAGTGCGTCTTATTGTTGGGAGTAAGTGCGTGCCTCAGTTTCCCCAACTATAGCTGAGGTTCCTGGAGGGCGGACTCCCGACTAAGTCATCTCTAGGACCCCTGGAATGCCTAGAACAACGTCCAAATCTTCTCTACGTGCATGTGAGTTCCTCCCAGAGAAGATGGAGCACACCTACTGGTCCTGGCTCCTAGAGCCACGTGGGGGAAGGGAGACTAATGGTCAACTCAGTCCAATCCAGAAGAAAAACTCATGGGCTGTAGGAAGGAAACTCACAGTCTCCCGGGATCGTGGTTTCCCCACCTTCCAGTGTGGCACCCAGCCCCTCAAACCGGGACTCTGGAGAGAGGACTCACTAAAGAGAAGGCCTATGAAGGTTCTTAGAACACAGCCCACAGGTGTGCAACCAGACGAAAGGCAAGTGACACACCAGGGGCCCCAAAGCCCTTCCAGCATGTTCTAGTGCAGAGGATGGCAAACTTTTACCACAAAGGGCCAGACAGTAAATAGTTTACATTTTGTCAGCCAAGAGGCCAAACTGAGAACAGTATGTAGAAACTTAGAGAACCATTTTATTATTTCATTAATTTCTTCAAGATTTATTTATTTTAGTGAGGGTGCATAGAGGGGGAGACTTTTTCAAGCAGACTCCCTGCTGAGAGTGGAGCCCAACGCAGGCTCAATCTCATGACCCGTGCGATCACGACCTAAGCCAAAACCAGGAGTCAGATGCTTAACTAACTGCGCCACCCGGGCACCTCTAGAACCACTTTAAAATGTAGAAAACATTCTTCCAGTGCAGGTTGTATATAAACGGGCTGTGGGCTGGATTTGGCCTGGGAACCAAAATTTGCCGACCAGACGCTGACCGAGTGAACAAAGAGTTCTTTGATACAGACAGCACGAGGAGGCAGTGCTCGCTCTTCTCCCCAAGTCATGTAGGAGGAAACGGGCGGGTGGGCAGGCAGAGCCACTGACCCAAGAGCCCATGGCCAGTAACAGTGGAGATGAGATTCGGATTCAGACTGCATAACCCCAAGCCCACGAGCTGCTGTGTGTCCAGTTCCCTTCCACCACCTTACAGGTTCATCAGGAATACTGTACGCAGAGAGGCTCTGAATGCCAGGTCCTTGTTGGGAAGTGGCAGGCACTGCTACAGAAAAAAAATCTGTAAGCCACACAATGTACCCGTGATGATCCTATTCAACACACAAAATCTGTAACTCACTGGCCTGCCCAAGAGGACAAGGCATGCTTGCTGCAGCTGTGATGGATTCCTATCTCATGCTGGATAGCTTTTTCCTTTTTGATATTTCAACCACCCAGCAGCCCAATCCCAGATGTCCCTCCTGAGTCCAGGGGATGTGAAATGTGTCCAGTCCTCCCCAAGGCACTGTGCCCACTTACATATGACAGACCCCTCAAAGGCTATATTCTGAATGGCATGAGGGGAGGACAGATTCTGCAGCTCTGTGACCCTGGCCAGGCTTCCAGAAGTCCTGGGGGTTATCTCAGGCTGGCTGAGAACCATGTGGGTCTGTTCCAACCACGGGATATGGGATTCCTGACAGCAGGAAAGAAGATTCCAGGCCTGGAGTCTAGGCCGGGAGAGACGGAAGAGGAGGAGACGTGACAAAGACAGATGAGTGAGCACAGAAGCTGAGGAGAAGGGAAGATAGCTGGAGAGGGCGTCAGGCTAGGATTTGGGGGAATTATGATGGGGGCAAGCACATCTTTCAAAGTCCCGATGGCTTAAGCCAGGCTTAACTGTGTGAAGCCTGAACTCGGATGACAGAGAAAGAAAGCAAGTGACAGGACCAAACGGCCAAGATGAAGGACATTCGGCAGGAGGAAAGTGGGAGAGATCTGGAACTCAGGCTACGGGACACATGAAAAGGGCACCAACTGTGTTACTGTAGATTCAGAGAAATCACTAAAATAGCAGGCAAAAAAAAAAAAATGCACATAAAGGGACAACTGACTGTGACAAAACTTTGGGCAAAGGAAGAGACAGGACTTCATTTCATTACCTCAGAGGTCACAGACTGCGTGCTGGACCCATATGCAGACTCTTCAGAATTTTGGATCGGGGCTAAGTAAAAACACAATCAGGAACTCTCACCTAAAATGTGTATTTTATGGACATCTTTTGATCAATCCCCCAAATCTGACACGTGTGGCAAACAGAAGCAGAGTAAAGACTGTCCCCTTGAGATGGGGCTGGGGGTTTGTGGTCCCCAGCTCCCTCCCAGGCGTCCTCATGGACCGGTTTACACTGGAGGACACCAGGGTGCCCAGGGCCCTACGGCGCTGGTAATATACTGGGAAAGCGTGAGAGACTCAGCGGGAGACCCCCACTGGAGCCCACAGGCTGGCCACTCCGTAGCCTGCCTCCCTCCTCCACCAACACGGGTCCCGTGAGCTCACTCAGGAGGGGGCGTGAGAACCAGGCTGCTCCCAGCTCCCCAGCTCCAGCCAGCCGCGGTGGGAGGAAAGCAGCAGCCCGAGTCCATGCCACGGGTGGAAAGAAAAGCCTCGCTTCAGACCTACCACATGCTGATTCACACCTTCTCATTAATTGCCCGCAATGAGCCAGACACTGTTGTGTAGTGATAAACAAGGAACATAAAATCCCAGCCCTCACGGAAGAGCTGCCCTGTATCTGACTTCTGGCTCTCCTGGGACTACGGCGGCTCTTGCCAAATTCACCGATGGCTTCCCACCGGCTCAGGCTCCAACAATCCTGTGGTCCTGGGCCTAGGTAGCTTCTCTGCAGCAACTTTCCACCGGGGGAGGGGGAATCTTTCCGTTTTGACATATGGCCCCAGCACTATTTACTTTGTATTTTCCTCTAAAGCTACTCACTTGGTTTTATTTGAGAAAAAACAAAAAACAAAAAACTTTTATGCCTCCTGTAAATGGGAAACCATGATCACCTACAATGTATAAAAATTATTATTAAAAATAATCATGAATGTAAAATGAGAAAAGAGGGGCGCCTGGGTGGCTCAGTGGGTTAAGCCTCTGCCTTCGGCTCAGGTCATGATCTCAGGGTCCTGGGATCGAGCCCCGCATCCGGCTCTCTGCTCAGTAGGGAGCCTGCTTCCCCCTCTCTGTCTGCCTGCTTGTGCCTACTTGTGATTTCTCTCTCTGTCAAATAAATAAAATCTTTAAAAAAAAAATGAGAAAAGAGGTCCATTCCTATCCCACACAAATGACTATATGCCACCATGCTTAACATGTTTTTGGAATGAACGTCTACTTGGCACTGAATTTCAGCCCCAACATGACCTTTCCCATGCCTGTTTTGTCAGCCTTCCCTGCACTTTCATTGAGCCTGTTGGCTCTAAGTAGGATGCCTTCTGCACACTCGGCTTCTCCCAATTTGAACTCCAAGCTTTTAAATCCCATTTATATTAAAGCCAAGTCCAACTTCACCCCTCCAAATTCATCTCTAGATCCTAGGTGCTCCTACTGCACCTGCTGCCATCCGGTGTGTGCTGGTTTCTTGGGGGCATGCCTTTCAGTCTTCCAAACCATTTAAACTGGCAAATGTTAAGTGTTGGGGACAGAATGGTGACTGTGACCAGCTTCTTCCTCCTCTGGGAAAAGCTACAATTTCCTAAGACAGAAATGCCACAGTGTTTTATGACCAATAAATGGCTTTGTTACAGTGATTCATCAATAAGCAAGTATTTACCAAGCGTCTGAACTGTACATCCTACCCCTGGAGCAGACCCAGAAAAATTGTACAACCTTGTCTTTATACCCAGAGAGCAGATCACTCCCTGTGGAAGATGGGATTGAACTATAAAGGGGGCAACAGAAAGTCAGAGTTGCAGAGAGCAGAGGCTGAAGACAACGGAGGCCACTGGTCCTGGTGACCCCCCCCATGAAAGAGTTATCACAAAGCCCCCTGGGGCCATGCTTCTGGGTCTGGTGTAATTCAGACAGTCTCTGTGGAGGAGGCAGGGTCTGAGCTGGCTGTTGCAAGACAGAGGGAATTTGGACATCGGAATAACAACCCAGAAAGAACAATGCATGTGAAATAGCGTGAGGGAGAACTTGCTGGTTGCAGTTGGAGCTGGGTCCCTGGACCATGGCAGGATGTCCAGGAGGATGGTGGTCTCGAAGGCAAAGAAATGGTAGGACAGAAGCCATGTCCGAGGAGGTGATCTGGGACTGTTGTCTTTGTGGGCGTGAAGGTGGGAGAGTATAAAATGGCGAGAGGGTGACACAGGGTACAGGCAGGAAGTAGTAAGAAAGAGCCCAGATCTGAATTCAGAACTGGGTGTGCTGATGGGCAAATCTCGTGGTCCTTTGTTTTGGCAGATGCCAGGCTGAACTACTGCCAAAAGTGGGTCAGAGAAACGCAGCTTCCGTGTTTCGGTCTCGGCCAGGCTCAAGGATCTGGGTCACACCCCTGCCATAGATTGTTTTTTTCCCAACGATCCGTAATCGAGTCACAGGATCCTGGACTGTTCCTGTGTGAAGGAATCTGTGGTACAGGAAAAGCACGAGCTGGATGGATGACTTGGGCACTGACAGGAAGCTAATTCACTATTTTAAAATCACTCAGAAGATGAAAAAATAGTGACGAATCGACGTATTTGAGGAAGAACAGCAACATGGCAAAGTAGGGCTTCGTAATTCACTTACGCCGCTCAGGTTGTATGCTACTGAGTCTGACATTACTTATCAAGCTTCTATCCTGGATTTACTTTCGATATAAAACAGCACTTCGGAGAATAACTAAGCAAACAGTATTATGACCAATGACTTGTTTTAAGAGAAAAATGCTCTCACAAAGGGCTATACTAATTTTTCTTAACACTTCTCTGGGAAAATATAACAACGATATACTTGAGAACTGGGTAAAAACTATCTGACATTGTACTTCGTCTCTGAAACTGATCTATAGGCATCCGAAAGCTAATGAAGTCGCCTGTAATACAAATGGGTGGGGGGGCGGGGAGTAAAACACTAGATCACAGGCCACACTCATCCACTTCGGATTCTGGTCTTATGGGCAGAGCCCAAGGGCAGAGAAAATTGAAGTGATTTAAAATAGTCTCTGATAGGATATATCTGATATTAGTGGGCTTACTGTAGCGAGACAGTAATATCCAGAGATACCAAGGTGTAGAACCTGTTAATGGGCGTCCAAATGTTTAGAGGCCTGGGACCTCCACATCTTTTATCTACCATGGGGTAGGCAGAGCTACGCTGGATAGATCAATGAGAAGACCAGGAAATGGGTATTCTGAAACCATGATTTATTTTATGGGATGAACCCGGAACGCTAATGGCATCTTCTTTCAGTTTCCACCTTCTGCCCCGAAGCCCCCCCTCTCCCCGTTAGCCCTCTGAGTTCTGCCTATCTTCTTCCTGAGTCCCTCTACCAAGACCTACCTTGGAGCGAGGCATTTCATTACAGGAAGAGCAGCAAATACATGGTCATGTAGACAGAGCGTGTCCCCTCACAGCTCTGCTTGAGCACACCACGCCACCGTCCCCTTCACCTGCCACGTACGCTGACTTATTAACTGTACCGTGGATGCCAAGTACTGCTAGTTCTCTGCCACTTGGTGGCTCACAGACCAGTCAAGTTATCAAGGGGAAAAGTGCCTGACGAACTACATGGTCAAATATATGCACTGTCTTGTAAGGACCTTTAATCTGTTAGTATCTTTTTTTTTTTTTTTTGGTAAATATTTAATTTATTCATTTGACAGAGATCACAAGTAGGCAGAGAGGCAGGCAGAGAAAGAGGGGGAAGCAGGCTCCCTTCTGAGCAGAGAGCCCAATGCAGGGCTCGATCCCAGGACCCTGAGATCATGATCTGAGCCGAAGGCAGAGGCTTAATCCACTGAGCCACCCAGGCGCCTCAATCTGTTAGTATCTTAACTGGGAAAAAATCCCCTTAGAATGACAGGACACAATCTAAGAACTGACAAAACAGAGTGACTTGATATTGACCAAGTACTCGCTACACGATCCCTTCGGGCTCTCTGCAGCCGCACCCCTACAGGCACGGCGGGCACGGGCACTAACATACATGCCATCCAGCCTGCTCCTGGTGACAGGGAAGCTCCCTGCCTGGAGGAAGAAGCGCTGACCAGGGTGCACGGAACAATGGACAATGAGGCACCGTTTCTTCTTTTAAATACCGAATCGTACAGCAGCAAGCCGGTCTGTCTTATCTGTCTTGCTGTCTTCACTTGCGTCCTCCGTGTCTCCCACGGGCATGATGCCGGTGGAGCAGACCCCCAGTTCCCGCCTCTCCCCTTTCCTTTATTCCCACCTTCACTCCCAGCTTTCGCGTGCCCTTCTGAACCCAGGACAGGAGGACTCCTCATTGGTTCAGACTGACACGGGCTAAGCCATCACTGCTTCTAGGAACCTCATGAAAACATGTGTGTCTATGCAATCCATGCATCTGTCTCCCTGTTCATTCCCCAGCCCCAAGTTATCCGTGTCGGTGGAGAAACAAACTCTGTGCACTTCCTGGCTCCATCCCACTGCCCTTGTTTGGCTCCTCCAGTGTCTACAGGGAATGGGGCCCTCTCTCCCTCTGAACGCAGGTTTTCTAGACTCACAGAGACGGTCTTGCTACAATCCCTCCCACTGTGCTCTCTGACCCAGCCCCAGCTGTCTGCCCTTCCTCTGGAAACCACCAGGCTACAGACGTTTCCTCATCCTGAAGACTCTCAAATCTACGGGGCCCCAACCTCCTCCTCCACCCGCTGTTCACTGCCACACTTCTTGACAGAGGTGTCTACGAGGGGGTACCCCCTCTTCTTTCTCACCTCGACACCATGTGATTTGGTTTGTCCTTATGATCTGTCCCTCCTACAGACAAACACATCTCACCATGAGGATCACAAGGACCTCTCGAATGTCACAACAAAGAGCCTTCTGTAAGTCCTCGATTCAACCTATCTAAGCAGGAGGACACTGAGGCCCATGGTCCAAGCTTTACCTCTACCAACTTGGGAGAAAAAGGAATTGCAGCCCAGAAACACGGGGGCGGCCTTGTGGCCATGGCCACCCAGCCGCTTACGGGCAGAGCTGGGATGTGAGCCCAGCTTCTGGCCACTATGCTGATGCTTCCTGCCGCCCCCACCCCCCTGAGCAAATTGCCACCACTGGCCCTGCTTTCCCTCTCCGGTCTGACCCTGGTAACCATCTAGTCCTTCTGAACTCCTCCTGGTAGCACACATTCCCGCTGTCCGTGGATCCCTCCAGGGTCTCATGCATGTGTTTCTTCTTCCTCCTGGCTTCTAAATGAATGTGGACACATCCCAAAGTCCCAGCCTTTCCAGGAGTCAGTAAAGTATGAGCAGATCTAAATTCTCTGCTCCCCACCTCTCTTCCGTGTGTACTCCTGTCAATGGAGGTGCAACATCTCAGAAATGTCCTCTGACATTTAAAAATATCCTTTCTTTTCGTCACCTGTAAATAAGCACCCCCTGCGCAAGGTTTTGCAGAACGGGGAGAAGAGTCAGGGACTGGGGCTCAGACTGCCGACTTTGGAATGCTGCTCAGCCCCCAGGACTTGGCTTGTTTCTGCCTGAGTGTCCGTGTCCTCACTGAAGCACACAGGACTGTTGAGAAAACCACTGAGAGAGCTTTTCTGAATTACTCGGTACCGGGGCTGGCTCATAGCACTCCCAGGAAACAGAAGATTTCAGTTCGTTCTTATTTAAAGTCTCATCATTAATGTCTGTCAGGGAGGACACTAAGGCTCTCTTGCTTCTCCTGAGTGGCTCAGTGTCCTTTAAGGCTCAAAGACACACAGACTGAACGGCACCACTGACTTCAGATGTGCTCTGATAGCTGCAGGAGGAGTGGTGTGGGAAGAACAGGGGAAAGAGTTAACTCCACTTGGGACATCAGAAAAAGCTTCACCGTGAAGAACTGGACATGGGTCTGGACCTCGTTCCCTCTCCTGGGAATGAGGCTCCTCTAGGAACCACATGCCAACTTTGCCTTCTGAAAAGAGCAGTAGGTCAAGAAAAACGCCAAAACATTTAGAACAGAATCACTCAGACTTTAGGGTGCACCAGAAATCCCCCATTACTGGGTAGGCAAGGTGGTGGGTTGGTTAAATGCAGATTCCTAAGCCCTGCCCAAAGGGGCGATGGTTCAGCAGACCTGGGCACCCACCCGTTTTCCATGCAGGAGGTCCCCGAGTGCTAGCAGGAGCATGCCGACTGTGATGTGACATCAAAGTCCCAACGGGCATCTTCCTATTTCAAGCTAATCATCTCCACCACCACTACCAGCTTCCAGTACCTATTAAGCAGGTTCAATTTCTCTCGACGATGCCATGTACGGCATGGCTGGGGTCACAAGGCTGATGATGTTCCTGGGCTTTTGAACCTCTGCTTGTGTGTTTGAGTTTTACTGAAGCCTGGTCTTTGAGAGAGAGAGAGAGAGAGCAGGAAGAAATCAAGGATAATTAAAGCTTAAAATATTCTTATTTCACGGTGGGGATAACAAGTGAAACTACAAGTAATGATGTAATCCAACTTGTCAAAAAGGAAAATGAAAAGAGGAGACAGAAGGCAGGACAGAGCCTTGGGACCTGGCGTGCCATGTCATCTTCTAATTAACTAACTGATCCTTTAAACTGTCAAACTCAGAGAGGGGCTCCGTGGCCTGGCGTCTGATTAATATTCATATTTGGGCACTGGATGCTCTGATTTAGGTCCCAGTGGTTGTAGTTAAACATCAGTCTTTAAAAAAGAGAGAGAGAGAAATAAAAACTGGCCTGGCCAGCCAAAATCTCCAGGTTTTACATTCATAGGGAAATGAGGGGAGGCCACCCTGAAGTCCATAATCCACGGCGAGAACAAACCCTCCACGGATGCATATTGATTTCTGAATCATGATGAGGACTTGTATATTGAAAAAATAATTATTTTGTCTCTTCCCACTGGCAGCCACATTGTTAATCACACTCTGTGCCTCATTGTTAAATAAGTGAATGGCATGTATAAAATTACATAGCATTCGGTAATATAATCAAGCTTTTAATTTCAAACAAAAATAATTGAATATGTAATTTAATCAAAGCAAACTAGAATCGATCATTTAAACTATAGTAAGTGGCAACCTGGACTTTTGTTCTTATGGCACAGGCTGTGAAAGAATCCATTATTCCCTTCCACATATTGGCTTTCCCTGGCTAAAAAAATAACCTCAGTCCGGGGTATAAGAAGCACCCGTTCTAACAAATGCTTTCCGTGGAGAAGGCAGTTGGCTTGAAAACCAAAACTGGCTCCCTCGTGGTGAGTCCGGTTCACACTTCCAACCAGCAACAGCCGGGCAGGACAACCCGCGGGTTGCTCTTCCAGAAGGTGGTAACATGAGGAAGCTTGGCACTGAACCCACGAGGCCTTTTCCTTCATTCTCCGTTCACATTTTAAAAATTTAAAAATCTTCCAAGGAAGGAAACAATGCAACCCAGTTCCGCTGTGAGCTCCAACGGCCATGGCTTTCAGAAACGATTTCCCAAATTCTAACCTGAGCCTGGCCTCTCACGCTGTGGATCCATCCCACAGTCCTCCGAGCTGGATTGAGATGCCCCGTATCCCATAAATGTTCTCCCCTGCAATTCCCCTTTACCCTAGAGAACTCAGAGGACATCCTTAAGCTCTTGTTTAACTTACTACTCAGCTATTTCAAGTTAGCTTTAAAAATGGGGGACACTGTAGGCTCAGACTAGGATCATATTTCACACGCTTTCTGAAAACAAGTGATGTGGAACAGCTAGACTCAGGCTGATGAATTCAACCACCAGATACTGAGGCCCTACCATGTAATCAGACACATTAATAAGTTGCAGTTCATTTCCGTTTGGTGGGGAGAGAGGCCATACCACTCGTACGATCAATACATTTTTAATAAAGGAACAGCCCACTTCTAATAAATAAATAGATACATTACGAATGGCTTGTAGTGCTTTCTAGATTGAGAAGAAATTCATGGCCATTTTCTTTCAGGGCACAGGTTTACATTCCAGGAGGCATTCATGTACTTCTACTAAGGAGACCAGGAGAAGGAGGAAAACCACCCAGCAGCATTAAGAGTATGTGACCTGGGTCACAACCATTTGTGAAACATCACAACTAAAATCTCCTGGGGAAAGAAGGGCTGATGCCACCCATCAGGAACCTTGGTTCATCGACCCCCCAAGTCGATGGTCAACAACGTTTTTCCCCCTGATAATTATTTCTAGGATGACTTGAAACCTTTCTCATGCTCTTAAAACAAAACAAAACACACAGAAAAACCAAGAAGCTGACATAATGCCAAATTCACAAACGCCCACCTCCGCTTGGAGTCTTGGCCGTCGGGGACATCTACCGTCACTGCCAGGCCTGACTGAGAGCTCCACATAGGGAGGAATCCAATACCAAGGCAGGGAATGTCTTGATGTCTCACTTCAGAAGTCAACACACAACTTCCGTACGCTGCCTGCCACACGATGTCCTGTGCCGTGTTCCCTGGAGCTGCAAATCCTTCTTCGGGTGGGGAGCAGACTCCGGGGACACCGAAACTGGCTCCAGTCCACAGGCAATAAGGTAATTAATGGTGTCTTTCAGGGCAAGCGCAGTAAAAAAATAATTGCTCTCAAATTTTTACTGCTAATGAATGATTGGTACAGTCAATATTTGTGTTGTTGGGAGTGGATGTGTGTGAGTGCGTGTGTGTGTGTGTGTGTGTGTGTGTGAGAGAGAGAGAGAGAGAGAGAGAGAGAGAGAAGGAGGAGCAAGAGTCTTTTGGATGCAAATGCCCAAACCAGTCTATCAGCTTGGCTAACAACTTTGAACCTCCAGACCACAAATGTTGAATATGTTGACTTTAAATGTCTGTGGGGAACACATGCCATGGATCAAAGAACACAGTGATTAATCCGACAGAGACTAAAATCTGTCACTTTGGTAATGGTGCAAAGACGTGCCAAACAAGATCACGAAAGAGAGTAAACAAATGGGAGAGAAATACCAAAGTTAAATTGGTTTCAAAGAGGGGCTGAGCTGCCAACTACCTGTCTAAAGGCGACTGGGTTAGGTGAACACATTTCCTTCCCCAGCACATCTGCCCACTTGCGTTAAAACAGCACTTCCCCTTGCTTAAGACAACTACCAGCTTGCTGACGCCAGGTAACTCTCACTCTTGCTGTCGTCATTTACTACCACATTAGGTCATTGGCTTTCCCTCTGCTCAATCCCACAGACACTCCGGCTTCTCATCACACACACACAGTCCTGCAGACAGATTTAAAGAGAACTCTGCTCGTGTGGTTTAGTGGGAAGTTGGTTCTCGTAAGTAACAGAAAGCCACTGCTCGTATCAACAGTGAACACAGGGAGAAAACCGTGAGAGCCAAACATGATCAGGTCTTGGCTATAGCGCATGGAAGACACATGCTGCCATGTTTATTGGATTTTTTTTTTTTAATGGGCCAGTTTGCCCAATGGTTAGAACACAGCTGAGGCTGCAGCAGCAAGCCTGATTCCCACGTGAGGAGGACAAATGGCCTCATGGCTGCAGAATGAATCCTTCATCGCCACATCACCCCACAAATATGCTCGCCTGGGGTTGGGGCGGGACCCATGACTAACACAAAGGCTGAGTCAATATGGTGGGTCAGCGGTGGGGTCTCAGGCAGAGGTGCGGTGGGGTGGAGGGAGGGGAGGTGCGGGGAGTTAGACTGGGCCACAGACACATTTCTATTCTCTGCCTCTGATGGGGTGACGGTCATTTGTTTATCTTCTGCCAAGAAGCCACAAACTATCGGCCACACAGAGTCCTGCAGACTGATGGGGAAAGATACACTTGGATGTTCCTGTTAAATCTGCTTCTGCCTTACTGCCCAGAAGAGCTGGCTCGGAGCCAGGAACCCCGTGCTCCTCCAGGGAGCCGAACGGGAGGCCGAGTGGCTGTGGCTGGGCCGGGCTTCCCGCACAGTCCCACTGCCACCCCCGTACTGCTGTGACTCATGCATTACTCCTGGGAGTGTCAAGACACACGCGTGTCCGATCGGCTCTCTTTCTGGCCACCACATTTCACTTGGTTTCAAGTTCTGAGTGACTTCAGGGCTGCTCCCCCCACGCAACCCCGGGGCAAACCAAGCGAACGCTTCAACTAAGAGGGTACGGTTGAATAATTTTATAAGTTATTCATGAAGTAACAACGGCTGTCAACAACACAAGCTTTCCAAAGGAAATTCTTTTCAACCCGCCACATAGCTGGTGGGTTGTTTTTCCCCCCAGTCCTCTGCAGTTGTCCTTAACTTGTTCTTCTGTATAATTTATTGGGCAGCTGTCAAACACGCATGTTCTCTTGTCTCCTATCTGACATATGCACGGTGAGAAGTGACACCGGAAATGGGCGACAAACACACGGACACTCTTGAGACTGAATAAATGAAAGCCAAGGAGTACAGTGATGAGAGAAAACAGTTGGGACAAAGTATGCTACGTCCTCTGCCAACAGGCAGGCCTATGAATGGACTCACTGTGAATTCTTGAGCGGCCGGCAGAAATGGGACTGACTTCACAGAAACACTCATTTTAATATACATAAAGTTGTTTCCTTCTTGCCTCAACTAGATACACACACACATACATACTTACACACATATATGCATGTATATATATATATATATATATATATAAATTTATGTATAATTTTATATGATCTACAATGATTTTACAAAGTCAACAACGTTGATACTGTAATCGAATACACAGTTTGAGAAACTCCTGAATTTCCCCGAAGAGAACACCTAATCCCTGCAACGGGCCAAATAATGCAACTCTGCAAACCTCACATGCACAGACAATTGATCTCCACGCTAACCCATGGAGCACCATTGCTAAGCGAACACGCTCCTTCCTTTTGATCTCTTTCCATCTCCTGCATTGTGTTCAGTGCCTCTTATCCTTGTCCAACATCAACAGGTCATTTGCAGAGTGGTCAGTCTTGGCCAACAAAAATAACCATTATAAAACCTCTAGCATGTTTAAAATCAACAACCCAAGTGGCCTACACTGTTTAAAGACTAAATTCCAAATATTTTGATGGCAGAGCGTAGCCAGGGACTGTGAAAAGTACAGGTACAAATTATAGTTACATAATCAGATCACAGCAAGCTCTTCTAGCGCAACGCTCTCTATTTTTAAACCAGCTTGAACACAAATAGGGATACAGCGTTCCTTGGGCAGGATGGTAAGCCCGGCTTTGTGCCACAGGCAGGTATGTTTCAGAAGAGGTTCACACACATGGCTGAAATTACCCGTATGGACACAGATGCAAGGGTTCTCAGCCAAATCTCCAAGAGCCGGAGAATTCGAGAGCCCAGACAACCTCCGAGCAGGCAGAGGCAGTGACTCTCTCAGTCTCCAGCTGCCTCCCTCTCTTACCCCCAAAGCCCATTGACAATAACCCCCTCCCTACGCTCACCTGAGCAGGGCACTGCATTGCGACATCAACGAGCCTCCAAACAAACTCTCCCTTGAAAGAACAGAAATGGGCTGATGTGGGTAGTCTGAGAGCTGCGGATGTCTCCCTTTGAGGATGACATGGATCCTCACTCCAGATTTGCCTCTTCTGCTTGCGTTGCTCAGGTGGTTACTGGAATTAATCTGCATTATCTGAGAACACAGTAATTAAGCTGGGTGGAGTAGTATCTATAAATGCTAAGGACCTAGTGGGCCAAGAATAATATTGACCATGACCATAAGGAAGATCTACCTTTACTGCCATAGAGAGACAGCTAGAACACAGTGCTAATTGAGAAATGGGAGGTTCTGGAACAAGCATGCAAAGTGCTGCATTATTTTACAAAAAAAACTACATAGGTGGATGAAACAATGAGTGAATAAATGAACACATTACGTCCAGAGAATGTTTATTCAAATCTCTTCTCTGTGTACTGGGTTAGCAGCTGATCTGAAGTCTCTGCATTATTATTATCATAAAACATTACTTAAATTTTGATGTTTCGGTCTGATTGGCTTATCATCCCTAGGAAATTTGTCTTGACTTTCTACACTCTACACTTGGGGCACCAGCTGATTCCTCCTAGAGGTCCATCCAATGTTGCAACTCCTATGTCAAGCTGTTTGTCTAGAAGTGCCCACACCTTTCTGGCAAACTGGACCCTCACCATTTTGGAGTTCCCTTCCCCAAATTTATTTTCATAATAAACTGAAGTTCTTATGATTGGGAAAAGCAGCTGTTTTCATGTTGAAGAAACAATCACCACGAGGAATGACCAAAGACTATTCTCAGGTCACCACTACTGATATTTTAAGCATTACTCCGCACCAGACATTACTTAGTTTAATCCGTATGCTAACTCCATGAGGTAAAACACTTGCCTAGGATTGTCTTTCCAGTTTGTAGACAAGAAAGGTGAGGATGAAAAGGTTAGGGAACCTAGTCAGAATCACACAGGAACTGCTGGAACCAGAGTGAAACTTCAGTTGATCCAAATCTAGAGCCTGAGTTCTTAATGCCTCCAGGTGCCATGTTAACATTATGAAACAGCGACAGTACTATCTCCACACGTGTAAAGAAAAACATTGCAGACCCAGGAAACCAAGACACTGGCCTCTCCGTGCCATAGAAATCTACTTCCTTACCCCCAGAATGGCTCCCACTAGCAAGGCATGTATCATTTCTGGGCTTCTATTTTTCTCACCTGTAAAACATATTATAATAAATCTTGTTCCAATGATGAAGATGCCTTATTTATTTCCAGAGCCCGCTGAGAAGCTGGGATGTAATATCCCACTTTTACCAATGATGGGTCACTTTTCTCCAGCACTGAGCAAACAAAGCGTAAAACTGCATTTACGTTTTTCAGACACAAATTCATACAAATCAAAATGTACGTTTTCTTTACTTTCTTCATGAGACTAACTGTCTTCCTCTGGCCCCCTGCTAATTCTCCTGATGATGTTTGAACAGAACATGCTGATTTGGGTAATTCTATGTCCAGGCACAAAAATAACTGATGACATCAGCATAGTTATGGGAATTAGACTTATTAGTTAATTACAGAACCAGCAGAGGGAGCACAAACCCTGCATAAATAATAACTGTTTCTTCTGAGCTTCTTAAAAACCAGTTGCAATAGTTGTAGGGAGAAATACATTTAAAACTAATTACCAGTAGTCAGAAGATGGTCTCTGGTTCCTTGGAATGGTGTTAAGGTAGAAATCCAATATATTGTCCATACAATTTAGATTCAGATATACGTTGCCTTCTTGGGTATCTAAGAAGGAGAAAGTGTGTGTGTGTGTGTGTGTGTGTGTGTACATGTACGCTTGTGTGCCTCTTGGTATCATGGTGATACCCTCTCCACTGGTGAATTAATTAAGGTGAGATGATAAGACTTGCCTAGAGTTGGCAATATTTACTTGTTCAACCCTGATATCAGAGCAGCTTTCATTTTAGCTCTTTTCATCCTGATAAAGTACTGAATGAATAAACCAATTTTATCCTTTTAAGATGCAATTAAGGCTTACATTTAAAGTAGAAGGTTTGACACAAAATAGCACAATGTCTACTGGTAAAAAAATCATATATTTAAGGAACTATCAGCCATAAGTACTGCTAAGATTTTTACATAAATGGTCATATTTTTGAGTTTGAAACAGATGTTGTTGACCTTTTTTTCTGCAACAATAAATTACTGATAGACAGTAAAGAGACTAGGTCCCCAACCAAATAACACTTCCACATAGACACGGAAGAAAAAGGGCACCCTTTTATTGGTCCTTTGATAAGTTGGGTCAATTCCTTTAAAGATAGCTATGACCACCCACCCACCCACCACCACTGAGGAAGATGTAAAATTCAGCCAAAGAGATAATATAATGAAAGACCTGATTTCTCTGTCATGGATTTCTTCTGATTTTGAGAGGATGGTCTCCCCATCGTTGACATGGGCAAATTAAAAAGGGAAATCATGGAACACATATATTAACATTGAAATTATATGTGTCCTGATATACTACAACAAAGTGTTTATTTCAGAAAAGACTTCTGTGGAAGTGGGGAGGGGAATGCATTTCAGCTTTAGCTCACAGTCAGAGAGCTGCCAAGACTCAGGAACAGGGAAATGGTGTTGATGAAGAGACACTATGTGTTCGGTGAAGAAAGGCCCCAGTGCATGACTGTGTGACTCAGGTGAGAATCCAGTGGGGGTATGATGTGGGCCTGGGCTTCCACTAACCTCTCCATAAGGCCCCGTCCTGCGGGCAGCGGTTCCCGTTATCCTGTTAGCCCATGCCGACCACCCCGGGAAAGTGGACCAGGACAGGCGGCAGCAGACCTGCCATGGAAGCTGGAAAGGCACTCCAGTACAGAGACCTAGAGGCTGGTTATCAATGGGGAAAGACATGCTCTGCCCTGGCCACCCCCCTACCTCCCGCCCCCCGCTGCCTTACTTTTTATCTTTCTTCTCCCATGAAGGACTCTAAACATAGTGCAGCCTCCAAATGTGGCCCTCATCTATTGGCTGCAGTTTACTTCGGGCGGGTTTGCTTTCCTTATGGACATGATCAGAGGAACGGGAGGGACCTGGGTGGTCCCAGTGGGCAGGCTCTACTACGGTGCCTGCGGTGATGGTTCTTACTGACCACTCCCAGGTCCAAT
Organism: Lontra canadensis; assembly: GCF_010015895.1. Lineage (NCBI taxonomy): Eukaryota > Metazoa > Chordata > Mammalia > Carnivora > Mustelidae > Lontra > Lontra canadensis. The sequence continues at coordinate 10,118,302 of NW_022631028.1, forward strand.
GTCAACACCTGTCTTTCAGGGACTGATGGCCTCTTAGTGGTGCTTTCTCCCACACTCAAATGTTGCTCTTACAGGGTCAGGTAACTCCCTATGCCTGAATGCTGTGTCTGAGCACAAATATTCGTGAATCCTTTTTTCCATTTAATTGTCCTGCAACATTCTGCATATTTGAGGTTTTAATGGCAAAGGAGAATTTACAGAACTCCTATCATACACCACCACGGTGTTACAAGGCTTGGCTGCATGATCTCGATTCTCAGAAGAGCTTTAAGACTTACACACTCTCTTTTTTTAAAGATTATTTATTTATTTATTTATTTAGTTGACAGACAGAGATCACAGTGGGCAGAGAGGCAGGCAGAGAGAGAGAGAGGGGGAAGCAGACTCCCTGCCGAGCAGAGAGCCCGATGTGGGGCTCGATCCCAGGGGGCTCGATCCCAGGACCCTGGGATCATGACCTGAGCTGAAGGCAGAGGTTTTAACCAACTGAGCCACCCAGGTGCCCCATGCACTCTCTTTTATTCCTAGTTCATAGGTGGGGAACCTGGAACTCGAGCAATTAAGCAAGCTGCCCAAGGTCAGCCCGATTATATGTGGTAGTCAGGAATCACATCCATGTGTCTGTCTCTGTGAGTCCAGGCATGGCCTTCCCATGAGAGCGCAGTGTGTTACCCATTTCAAGTGAAGAAGGTAGATGATAATGTGCAGGGAAAATGGTAGTTTCCATCCGTTATTAGAACTCTCAAACAGACATTGTGGGTATTTTTTTATTGATGTTTTAGGCAATCAAAAGTTTGCTGGTTTGGGAAACTAACAGCAAACGAAAATGAGCAAAATAATCCCACTGAAAAAAATACCAATCAGTGAGAGAATAATGATTGGGAAAATAATGATCTACCATAATGCTAACATTCTCTCCAGTGATCCTTAGTGCCTGTGTCGTGAGTTGTGTCCTCCACGGGAAGGAGCTTTCTTTTCCATCATGATGGCTAAAGGTCATTACAGACCCAATCAACAAGCTAACTAGCTCCTTATCTGTCGGAGTCATTAAGAACAAAATAAATGGGACCAACTGTCTGAGGCCTCGAATCCTGATTCATCTTAACAATGCACTGAAAACCACAGGTTTTCTATAAATTAAGAAATTTAAAAATTCTCTTCAGGGAGCATATTATGTACCTGGCAAATGTATTCCAATCATTTTCTTTATGATATCATGTTTTCTAATGAAAAGTTTAACATTGAATGTGATATAAACACTCTCTTCCCGAGTTTTCTTAGCTGATCAAGAACAAAGAAAGAAATCAACAATGTTTATTTTCACTCAACAAATGAATTTAACACAGCTTATCTATGGACTACTCATGACTATAGGGATTCATGTTAAACATCCTAGCACTCATTATAACATGTATAAAAGTGGCCTCAGAATGAAGCTGCTCAGAGAGACCAGTACAGCGTCTTGTCTAATCATGTTAGGAAATGACTGAAAATCCTGACCCAATAATTTATTTCAGTAAAAACAGCCAAGCTTGAATAGAGCTACCCATTGGTCAGGCCTCTGCTCTGTGCACACTTGTATCTGTAGCGTGTCGCAGCCATTCCTGGCCAATTCTACAGGTAACTCAGGAAGCTGTATGAACTCAGGATAGGTACTGTAAATGTGGAGAACCCAGAAATCTTTAGAGGAATCCTCTGGACACTTGCCCCACTTTGCTTTATAAACACCAGCGAGATCGTGTCAGTGAAACTCATCCCATCAATGTACAAAGCACTGATGCCCACAAATGTGTTTACGTCAAAAAAGTAGGTAGTCTGCTTCACGCATCGGTTTAGAGACACTGTCTCTGCCTCTGTACCCCCAAACACAAGTTAAAGTTCTTGTGGTCATCTGGAAAAGAAATGCAAAATTTCCCCCCATGGATTACTGGTTTGCTTTCTCAGAAAGACCTGGAGATAATATTAACTCATTTGAATGGTTCTGTGGACACCGGACGTCAGAGCAGAGACATGTGCACACGTGTGAGAAAGTACATGTTACAGCAATGGCCACGTCATCTATGGCCTAAGCTTCCCTGAGGACAGGGGTTCAGCCATGGGGCGGCCAGAGAGAGGGCCATGATTCACTCTAGCAGGGCCAGAGCCTGGACAGACTCGTCTTTAATTGCCTGGTTGTCATCTCTGAGATACTCCTGGGTGACATTGTGGCTAGAGTAATGAAGAAAATAAATACACAGAATCCCATAGATTCCAGGATCCTGAAATGCTCTATTTATTTGCTCCATATTCATTAATGAGGAAAAAAATCAAGGTTTCATCTTTCACACTACGCATCAATGCTGTATATCATCTTTGCTTGAGTGTAAATGGTGATGTGTATTCGTTTAATGATATGAAAAGCAAGATGTCAAAGGCATTATGAATCTGCAGTGATGCTGTTCTACGTGATCACATTTTTTTTTGACTGTGGAAGTCTGTAGTTCCAACACAGGGGTAATCAGCTCAAACAGTTTGGATGGTAATTTTGCTCTAGAGGTGTCAAATCATAATTTTGTCACAGAAGTGTCACATAGCTTGTGAACCCTTAAAAAGGAACTTGATTCCATTTAAGGTCTAGAAGTTTTCATCCTATTGTATAATGTCACAAAAAGTCTCAAGCATTTTAGGTTGGGTATAATGGCATGTTGAGAGAAAACCAAGCCTCCACTTGGCCTCCTGATCCCTCTGCCTGTGGTGTTGGAAGTCCTGTCCCATTCTCTCATTTAACAAAAGCAGTGGCCACCACCAGATACCAGGTACAGGCTAAGCACTTGGCCTCCATTATCACATTTAACTTTTTCCATATGCTTTTGCCATAAGCTTTACTGGTCATGCTTTTGCTAATGAAAATGAGAGGCTTTGAGGGAGGGACTAAGTATTACACATCCTGCATGCACTGGTCTGTCCTGGTTTGGATCACCAAGGACGGAAAGGAAATGGCAGAGAGAAAGCAAAGAATCAAGTCCTAGCCTGGCAAGACAGATGTGCACACATGCGAAGGGAAAAGGCAAGCCTCAGGAAGAACTAGTTATCTTATTGGGGTAGCAGTGGCAGAATTTCTGTTCTCCTGGGACTCATTGCATTGTGACCTCAAGCAGGGTCTACCTTACTCTGTCAGACTTGGGAAGGAGAGATCTAGCAACACTGAGAAGCAGACAGCTGAGACTACCATATGGAACAGTATTTGGGAGCTTACTGGTTACTCAGTGTCAAGAGGTTTTGTCCCAAGGACAACCCAACTAGTAGCTCAGGGAGCCAATGTACCATTCATGCGCAACTACTTACTGTACATATCATATCTATATGGCATATAAAGACTTTTATCATAAGTGGATGTAAAACCTAAAAAATAGAAAAGGGGGTCTCTCTTTCTTTTTAATCTAAAACCCACATTCTGCTTTGCTAGGTTTTGAGAGACCCCTGATCACAAGGTTCTAAGTGGTCCTCAGGTCATGGAACTGTCACATGATGAATCTTAATTACATTATAATAGAGTGTCCACAGATAACTGGTGTAGCACTGACTGCTTTCCCCACAGAGGCTAGCCTGGCAGCTGATACTTAGGAGATACTCAGTAACTATTTCAGGAAAAATGAAAGATACTTTCTTTCATGTTTTTTTAGTTTCTGCATCTTGAAACCGCTCTTCCTACCCATGTCTCTTCCTTCCCCTCAGATTCAGCATCCCCTATGGCAAAAAAAATCCACTTTCTCAGGCAGGGGGTAGGGGGTTGAGGGTATGGTCTGAACATCCACTAGGACAGGTGGTTCCGGGCTACGGAATCTGAGGGGATTTGGAAAACAAAACCCTAATTAAACAAAGTATCCCTTTCTAATTTGCTAAAAAATACCTCCGAAAGGACCAGAGTTGAAGAACAAAACCATGCCACTGGACTTCCCCAGGATGAGGCCAGCTGGGTGTGAGGGTCAAAGAGCGGCTACTGGGAAGTCACAATTATTGTTGGATATTATTTGTGTTTAGTGCCAGAGAAATGATTTTCTTTTTGCAATATCTCCGTCCCAATAAAATTAAGAACTTAGTGCAGGATCCAAATTCCCCCCAAAGGAGTCAGCTTAAAAAAATTTACTAGCTCTCCTGCCACCGGGATTTATGGTTTCTTCTTTAATAGTTACAGTCTGATACACTATAAGTTTCTTCGGTCACTACACAGATTCATTTATCTTTCTTTTGAAATACACACTGAACATTTTAAACAAATTCTGGCGGTCCAATTTGGCTGAATTTTACATCGAGGAATGAATTGTAAAGTGGCTTTGGAATGGGTCTCCAAAACAAGACGACCTTAAAATAAAAACAGATACTGAAGACTGTATTTTCCTGATTGTCAGTCAAGCTAATTACGCTTTACTCTAAAGCTTTGTCTATCAGGCAAGAAAGCAAAAGGCAACTGGGGGCTCTCTCCTTGCACAGCCTGATGTCTGGGAATATAACACCAGTTTTTTCACAGCAGGAGGCTGCTGTAATTGGCAGTTCCATTTTCCCTTACTAGAGGGTAATTCTCAAGCGAAGAAAACACAATGTTAACAAGATTTTACAAATCTGACATATGGTATTCTATCTAAAATGACCAACAAAAGTTCCTTCTCTCCCCAAGCAAACAGTTTTCACTGGATAAGACTATAAGAGAATGTGATAAAAGGGGGTAAAGGCACCTGGAGTTCTTTTAGGGCAACAGTATATCTGCGATCATAAGAAAAAAAGCAACAAGAAATAATAGCAATGAAAGGTAAGCCACTCAGGGTAGTTGTGTCCCAGAGAGGTGTTGATACAATGACAACAAAAACCTCACCTAGAACACCAGGCTTAATTAATGATATGTGGTCATGCCTAGGGCCCTCTAGGCGAGGATTCAGACCCAGGAGAGAATCCTTAGTGAGTCCATTAAAGTGGGGGTAGGGCTGGTTCACAGTGTGAGTGCACAGGACCTAGAGACGGGTCTTAGCTTATCTTCATCCCCTCCCTAAACACACAGAAACTTTAGAATGAATTTTTAGGGAAGGCCCAATTGCCTTAATGTGAATCCAAAAACTTGTGATCTTAACAGAATTCTTGTTTAAAACCATATACCCCGGGTGCCCAGGTGACTCAGTTAGTTAAATGTCTGCCTTTGGCTCAGGTGATGATCCCAGGGTCCTGGGAGCTAGCCCTGAGCTGGGAACCCCTGTGAAGCGGGGAGTCTGCTTCTCCCTCTGCCCCTCCCCCTGTTCATGGGTGCCAGTGCATGCACATGCTCTCTCTCCCTAATAAATAAATCTTTAAAAAAAATTTTAAAAACTCTATATACCCCCCAATGAAGTCTCTGGATTTTTTTTTTTTTAAAGATTTTATTTATTTATTTGATAGAGATCACAAGTAGGCAGAAAGGCAGGCAGAGAGGAGGAAGCAGGCTCCCCGCTGAGCAGAGAGCCTCATGCGGGGCTCGATCCCAGGACCCTGAGATCATGACCTGAGCCGAAGGCAGAGGCTTCAACTCACGGAGCCACCCAGGTGCCCCTCTGGATTCTTTTTTAGCTAACAAAGGAATGCAGGAAAGAATACTCTAGTACATAAAAAGCAGAACAGAAATGTACAACAGCTTTCCAGGAAAAGAGCAAGGATTTTTCTCCCCGTCTCCTGAGCATCATTTCATTCCTACTTGGTAAGGCATTGGGTAGATTCCAAAGATGGGCAAAAATGGATCCCTAGGAATTCACCCTGGATTTGCCGCTAAGTTAGACACCGTTCATTGTCTGTAGCTCTCATCCAGACAGACCTCGTCTGAGGTTACATCTGCCCCCAGCTGCAGAGATGGTGCATGGACTAGAGATTCATTTTTAGGTTGGCGATCTCAAGGGGATTCCAGGAAGGGGTTTATGAGCATTCACAGCCACCAGGTACTAGCAGGAAAGGCACGGAGTCAGGGCGAGTCCTAATTTTCATGGGGAATTAAACTGCTTTTTGTTACCACCTGGTGACACATAATTGACAATCATTGAGAACCTGCCCAGGTGAAGGAAAGAAGGACGGCAAAGCCACTCTTTTGTTTCAGTGCACTCAACAGCACAGACGCTCCACGTTCTCCAGCAACAACATTTGCTTCTCTGGGGAAACTATTTGTGCGTTCCTGTCCATTTCTTCTTTCTTTCTGGGATGTGCTACACTGGTGATTCCCAGTAGCACCTGAGCTATTTTCAAGTAGTATAAAGACAGGCTTTGAATTAACACTGAATCACGTAACAAAAGAGAGTTTTACTCTCTCCATTGTCTTGCTAGTCTGAGTCTCCGATATGAAAAAGTGGGAATCTCAGTTTGGTGCTGATACAGTTTTTGTACCTGGCTAGTATGTGCTAATCTAAAAGCAAGGCAGGAAGTCAGAGTGCCCAAAGGACACTAGAACCCAGCTAACATCTAATAATGGAATTTCACTGTAATTCATTTTTACAATAATTTCTTCTTCTATGACAAACATCACTGATTCTCCATTCCCAGAAATTAGAGAAAATTTTCACTTAAAACAGTCATGCTAGATGAAATCAGCAAGTCACAGAAAGGCAAATATTCTATGATTCCACTTGTTTGAAGTATCTCAAGTAGTCAAATTCATACACAAAAGAAGTAGTACTGGTTGCCAGGGGTGGGGCAGAAGGGAACAGAGAGTCGTTTCCTGGGTACAGAGTTTCAGTTTTGCAAGATGAAAACTTCTGTCGATTGGCTGCACTACAATGTAAATATGTTTAGCACTACTGAACTGTTGCATGCTTAAAAAATGGTAAAAATGGCAAAATTTATGTGTATTTTACTGCAACCAAAAAAAAAAAAAAAAAAAAAAAGAAGAGAGAAGCAGAGAATGATGTGCCTATGGATAAATGTAACGTTGTGGGCCTGGAAGACCGAGGAGAAGCCACGAACCCAGGAATGCAGACAGCCTGCAAATGCTGGAAAAGGCCAGGAAATGGATCTTTCTCTTGAGCCTCCAGAAAGGAAGATGTCCCTGCTAACACCTTGATTCTAACCCAGCAGGACACAGTGCAGACTTCTGTGAGATAATGAATTTGTGTTGTTTTAAGCACCTCTTATCTCCCTATTCCCTGAAAAACACAATCACTCAAATGTATCTTCCTCTGAGTCACTTCAAGCATATTTGGGAATGATAGAGATGAGGTCCATGCCTACAGGAAAACTCTTGAGTGCCTATGAGAACACCTGATGGTTGGTGAACACAAATCCTATCTGTGGGGCTATAGAAGGCAAACAAAGTTTTCCAGGATTATACCCAAGAGGCATCGTGACCATGGGGAGAGATCAAATTAGATGCCAAATACTTTACGTTCAACTCGAACACAGGCAATGGTCTTCAGTTATTCAAGGCACCTCCCTCCCAAACTTTCTCACCTTGCTGGCCGATGGAAATATGAACCAGGAGTTAAGCTGGGGGACAGGAAGCAGCCGTGCTAGATTTACCCCTGGCTTTGCCACAAGCAGCTGCGTACACCTGGGCTCATCCCCTGCTCTCAGAGTCTCGACTCTGCAATGGGTGAATCAGTATTTCCCTCGAAAACGCTGCTGTGAGACTCAATCAAAATGCACAGCAACTTTAGGCACATGCCTGGTTCCTATGATTAATACAATTATTACCAGGCATTCAGATTCTACAACACAGCTATCTTCTTTCAGGGAAAACAAAACAAAACAAAACACACCCACCAGATTCAGAACTTCAACATACATTAAGTCTGAGCAACTCCAGCCACCAGTCCTTTGGTATTTTGGGGGGCACGTTATTTGGAGTGATCTAGGATGCCACCATGTCGGGGCAGCCTTGTTCTTGGGGACAGCTCTACCCTCTGGTCAGCTCTGAGTGAAAGTGCCCAGTGCTGTGTGCTGGTTCACTGGGCCAAGGCTGTGGCGGTGAGGGCACCTAAGAGCTTGAGCCATTGAATGCTGGGAATGCTGGAGCCTGGACTGAGTGCTGGGTCTTTCCACAGCTGTCACTTATCAGCAACACAATACGCTAGGAATATGTATTCATCAAATGCTTATTGACTTAAGCTGTTGGGCTTTTTTTTTTTTTTTTAACTTTTTCCTTTTTGTAACATTAGAAAATATTGCTTCTGATTTAAATAGTTTTCTTTGCAGGGTGGAATTAAAAAAAAAAAACACAACAAAGGTCCATTTTCTGAGTGTATTCGATGAATGAAGGTGAGCAGTTGGGACCTTAAGGCAGGGTTCCCCAACCTTGGCACTACTGACCTCTCAGGCCAAATGATTCTAGGTTTGTAGACACTGTCCTGTGCTTTGTATGATGTTTAGCAACCCATGGCCTCTACCTGCCAGACGCCACCAGGATCCCTGCCCCCAGCTGTGACAACCAGAAATGCTTCCATACACGGCTAAAATAGCCCCCGCTGGCAAAATTGCCTTCAGCTGAGACCAACTCCATTGGAGGACGATATCAACTCTGAGATTACTAACAGTAGCTGTTTCCTTAAAAAAAAAAAAAAATTAAAAAATATTTAACACAGAAAGAGCCACAGTTATGGCCACCAGTTGTGAATAATTAAAAAGAAACATTTATTATTTTTAAAGAGTCGCTTAATCCAATAGACAGAAATTAAATGTAATAATAAATAAAACTGCTTTGTAAACTACGAAGTGCCATGTTCACGATTATTACAATGATACCAGCATGCTCTGGAACTCCACAAAGCAGGGGCCACTTTGAAGAACTGACTTTTTATTAAGCCCGTGCTATGGGTTAGGTACTTTGCTCACACCATCTCATTTGAACTTAAAACTCTGATTTGTATGAACGAGGGAACAAAGGCTCAGGAAATAGAGTAATATGATCAAGGTCATTCAGCCAGTAAAAGATAGTGGCAGGATCTTGAATCTAGGACTGTAACTCTCCAAAGCCCCATTCTCCTCTCCCACTCACTGCCTACCAGATGCTGTGGATGCCAGTCTGGAATGGGAGGGAGATACTCGTATGTTCTCTGACAAGCCCTTCTGGCAACAATGGCACATCTATCTAGAGAAGCCAGCCAGGGCTGGAAGAAATCTACAACCAGGAGCTGAAGCCATCTGAGCTGGTTAATGCAGGCCTAAATTCAGAACCCAAGACCCTATGAGTCAGTTACCCAACCAACCAGTCAAAACCTGACATTTTTAGGGTCCACTCTTAGTACATGCTATTCTTTTTCTTTTTCTTTTGTATTCCTTTTGCATTCTTATTCTTTTTCTCCCTCTAAGTATTCAGAAAATTAAGCTTTGATGCAAGCAGGAGAAACACACTGCAAATTGACCTAAGTCACAAGAAGGAATTTAGATGCTGTTTTTCAATTTTTGAACTTAGTATTTGTAATGGGTTGAAATGTCTCCCCCAGAACACGTTATATGTCGAATTCCTAAGCCCGAGTCCCTCAGAAGGGACTGTTTCTTTATTTGGAAACAGGGTCTTTACAGAGATCCTCAAATTATAATGAAGTCATCAGGGTGGGGCCCTGATCCAATATGGCTGGTGTCCTTTTAAAAGGAAGAATTTAGACACAGATGGGAAGAAATATCGGAAGAAGACCAGGTGAAGACAGAACATCAAAGACTGACAACCCCTCAGAAGCTAGAAAGAGGCAAGAGGGAATTTCCCTCTCACCTTCAGAGGGAGCATGGCATTGCCAACACCCTGTTTTTAGACTTCCAGCCTGTAAAACATTGAGATGATAAATTTCTCTTTAAATCTCTGAGTTTGTGACTTCATGGGTGAGGAAAACGAATGTTATGGCGGCCCTAGGAAACTAACACAGTTCCTATTTTATAACCTAATCCATAAGCAGACTTGGGAAAAGGCATATGGCATGTTTTCAGGGGGTTCTAGAATACTGTATTTGCATGAGTGGAAAGCAGGCTGAGTTGTCTGAGGTGGCTTGTCCCCTGAGTTGTGCCCGCCATATGCATTTTTTGGCTTACTGCCATGTAATGACAGGGCCCTCACCCATGCCAACCGGCAGCTGGGCCCCCGTCGGCCTGTCTTCCATCCACCTCCTCAAGGCATGTCTTTTCTAGGTCCCAGGCAAAATGGCCTCCCGGCTTTATCGTGAAGGTTCAGAATGTTTATTCACATGAATTCTAATGGATTTGTAAAACTAACATCTTCAAGTTTCTACTATATAGTTCCATTAACATTTGAATGATGTAAATACGTTTAGAGAAAAAAGGAGGAATATTTACTACATACAGAAACGCCAGTGGCATTAATATTCATGTCCATCTGAAATGTGGGCAAAGACGGGGATAAATGAGTGGGCCGTGGGAAACTAAAACAGCAACAAAAACTTTTCTCAATCTTTTTTGAACTGAAGTATAGCACCGATCTGCTGTCTTGAAGATGACCAGGACAGAGGAAAACCTATTTGCGGAGAGTTAAAAAGTTCACATCTGGCATTAGTAAATCAAGGCAGAAAACACCACTGCTCATCTCCTTGGTGAGCCAGGCCTGGGCCGTTATCTAATCACGGCACTTCTGGCTTTGTTCGGGCTGTCCGCGCCGCATTTGTTTATAGGTGTTCTCTTCTGCAAATCCGCCCGTGGAGGCTCCCCCGTGTCATTTGTCAGGGGCTAAAGAGCCCCAGGCCAAGAGCAGACATTTACTTACAGAATCTTCAGATTCTTTTAAATAGGCCTTTGGGATTTTGCCACTGACTGTTCTGTGGCAAGAGGCTCTGGACATCTTGCACTGGGTGTTTCTTTTAATTGACTAAGCTCGATGTTGCTGCTCAGAACCACTGTAACCCACACATGCCCTCGGTTTGAAGCTTCTAATGACCTTTCTCTGGCCCTCCACACATGGCTGAGACAATGCAAACATCATTTGGAAGATGAGTAAATTCAATAACACAATTACAGCTACACCAAAGCGCCATTTATCAAACTTGGACCACAGCACTTTGTCTCTCTTAGAACCTCTGTTTTTCCACGGCCAGGCATTTGGGGAAAGTCACTAATCAATTTAGGAATGATTAAATTGGAATTTGTAACACTTCCCATTATTAAACCTTCAATCTTCATTACGGCAACTTAATGATTACATCATGGCTGAGAAAAACAAATTATGGGTAGCTGGCATCATTCAGAGAGCTACAGTGGCGAGGAAATCGTCAAAACCACCGGAAGGCTAGTATGTGTGGGTGTATGAACGATTGTTGGATGTGTACAAAGGAACACCAAATTGCCATTCACATTAGGTTAAAATATGCATTAAAACTTGACATAGTGTGTTGGCCTTTAGGTATTCTTGTTCTTTTCCTATAGGTTCAGTTGATTAACCTGGGGTGAATGGATGGGAGCCGGGAAGCCCTCTAAAAATCGATGCAAACCTGGATGTGGGCACATGAGCTTTATTACAAGAGAAAGTTCCTAAGATCATATCTGATTTCTAATGGGGTGCATAAATAGAGGTGGTCTCTATTTAGTAGGGGAAGCCATGTTCTACAGCTTTCCACTCTTACGTCCTTCATAGGCCCGTCTGTCCTCTTTCTACCAAACTCCAGTATTAGCGCTCTGGTCAAAAACTCTTTTATAGGAAACATTTATTTTCTCAACTCTTTTTAATGAGCTTTCAATGGCTAACTTCATGCAGATTCTTCGCCGTTTCTACCACTCACCATATCCTCTGTGTGCTGGCAGCAGAGAAAACTCAGTAGGGTTACCCATGTGACTTTAGGTACTGACATTCTGATGGATTCTCATTGGGCAGCCAAGAAAGAGGGTGAAATTCAAGGAAGTGGGGGGATCATTAATGGCAAGGAGAAAAACAAAACAGGAATTGGTGTTATACAGGCCCATTTAAACACTATAGAAAGGTAGAGGGTAGATACTGACAACTATGATCATGATGATAAAATAATACTGAGAGTTTATCAGGATTCAGATAAGGTGTGTTGATTCAAATTCAATCTTCACTATGAAGCCACTGAAGTATTATTTCCTTATTTTACAGATGAAGAAATGGAGGCTCAGAGAAGTGAGGCAGCTTGCCTGGTTGTGGTAGCTGGCCTCCAAGATGGCTCCCAATGGGCCCAGTCTGGTGTTCACAGTCTTGTCCTCTCCTACAATATATCGAGGCTGGTCTGGGTGACTAATGGAATACAGCAGAAGTGACTGAATGCCACTTCTAAGATTAGCTATGAAAAGATACAAAGGCTTCCTTCACCTTGGGCATTTGCTCATTTGCTCTTGCTCTCAAGGAAGCCAGATATAGTGTCATGAGCAGGCCTTCACCATGGTAGAGTCCCTGAGGCCAATAGCCATGGGAGTAAACTTGGAGGTGGGACCCCAGCCCTGACCTGCCTCATGGGACTGCTGCCCCAGTCCACAACCCGAGTATACCCATAGGAGAAACCCTGAATCAGAACTACTCAGACCTTAGCCACTTCACATTCCTGACATTCAGAAACCATACAGCAGAATTAACATTTGTTGTTTTAAACTACTAGGTTTGCAGGTAATTTGTTAAGTAACAATAACTAACATACTAATCACACACCTAGTAAGCAGGAGAGCCTTGATTCAAACTCAAACCTGCCTGGCTCTAGAGTTTATGTCCTTAACCCTCCCTCAATGTCTCTCAATAGTTCCTTTATGCACCTAGCACCTCTTTTATGGGAAAACATAAATTTATTTCTGCTCCCACAGTCACCTTAGTAGGCACTTGTCAAAGTAGCTGTAGTCTTCCCCAGCCTGCCAATCACCAAAGGAAAAGGTCAAAGGTAACACAGTTCATCATCCAGACAGATGGGAGAAATCCCAGTGCTTAGCAGGTGGGCCCTCTCCCTGGCCCTATCAGCTTTGGAAGTTAATTTTATACACACAGGGTTTCTAAAGCAGACTGCTGTCAATGACATTCAGTGGGGAAAATATACCCACATCTCATAATTACCTTATTTATTTAAAAAGGTAGAGCAGATTAAACTCGACAAATACCGTCTTCTTCCACCACAGGGTTTACATATTAGAGTAAATCTGATGAACACTAAGGTCACTGTCTTGTGCTCCATCTTCATTTAAAAATGGATGTGGTAAGAAAAACACCTACATTAAAAACACTGTAGATCCGTAATTTCCTTGCAATCCAAGCTTCATTTATGGTGAGAGTGCAGAGCGAGTGCTACTATTACGGTGACAGTGTACACTTCTAAGCTCAGAGAATAGAGAGGCATTAAACAAAAGAGGACCAGTGGGATACCCATCCATTTCAGGCCCTGGGAACAGTCCCTCTTGCCAAGTGAAGGGGGAAAAATGAGCCGTAAGGCATTAAGAAAGGAGCAAGCTGTGAAATGAACCAAGGGGTAGATGGTGCAGTTCATGACCCTGTAGCCTCATAACACAGTCCTTCAGCCACGGGGTCGCTAATGAAGGGCGATGCCTGGAAATTAATGGAGTGGTATGGGGGCATTCGGGTGAAAATGGGAGCATGGTGAATTTTCTAGCCCTTTCTGCTCAAAGAGTTGGGGCAGAATGGTTATTAAAGCTTCCAGCACTTTGATAAGTTAATATTTCACCATTATATGATTAGAATGAGCGAGCCCAGGCATCAAGTACCCAAGCGTCTTCTTTTTGAAAAACAGAAGGGATCACTAGTCCTAGGAAGAAGAAAGAGAATAAAGACATGCTCATCCGATTCTGAGCTCTGATGAGGCAAGAGCCTTCATTTTCTTTGTTTTAATTCAAAAGGCCCCTTTGGCCGAGTGGACCCTGCGAAAATCCTCTAGTGAGAGCTCCCATCCTAATCACGTCCTTCCAAAAGCCTCACAAATAGATATTTACAGCAAATACAAAATGCCAAGCGTGCTGACTTATGAAAGGCGATTTGTTCCGTCTGTGAATTGAGACCTGAAACCTTTCTACTTTCATGTGAGCTGTCATTTTTCTCCCACAAATGAAATGAATAATTCCTCCTCATGGCAGTCAATTTCAAATTCACAGGGTTCCCCCACCCCTGAACCCATTATATTTTGTTGCATAAAACCCATCTCATAAAATAAACCTCTCAAAGTTGTAAATTAAAAAATAAACATTCTTGAGAAAATGTCAAATGCAGGCCTGAGAGAAAGGCCAAAAAATCCATTTAAGGGAATATTGCAGTGAATCCGTCCCCAGAAAATTGGGGGAAAACACTCAGACTGGTGATTGAATATAAATGCACTGCCTTCAGCCAGTTTGTAATGAAATGAACCTTTAGCTAGGGGTTGCTATACACTTTGAAAACGGACTATAAGATGAGCCATGCCTGTGGTGGAGGGAAATCAAAAAATATGTACCAGAATATTAAAATAAAAGCGAGGGTGAACGAATGGCAGAGGGCAAACATAGTATTTGGCACCATCTCTGGGTGTGCAAATAAGTCAAGAAAATACTCCCCCCCACACACACACGGTAGTTGCATTGACCCTACCAAGTAGACTCATACCAAGTGCTCAGGCTAGTGGGTTTTCAGTGGTACATCCTTAATTCTGGAGAAGTCCTCCTAGGGTCTCTGGTCAGCATCCCCCCTTCACGGCTTGGTACATGCTTCACCTTACTCAGAAACAGAGCACGAACACCAGCGTGGCATAAACATCAACCTCCAAGATGGCGCCCTCATGCTGCCTTCCGGTATTCACACCCTGTGTTCTCCCCTCCCACACTGTGTAAATCAAGATTTTTATTTGGTGTAAGAATTTGTTGAATACCAAGGATATCTGAACCTGAAACCGGCTAAACGCTGCCATGAGTCAGTAAATGTGTGCCCATCTTTAAGATGAAATCAAGTAAGAGAAAGGTATGTGTGCATTACTTGGGCTGAATTCTGAACCTGCAGGGACACTAACCGAAGTTTCTGTTGGTAGCTTCCGTCTTAGCTGTAGAATTAAAAACAGTCAAAGAGAGGTCCAGCCCTCTGACACATGTTGCTTTTTGCCTGGAGTACATCCCAGGTGCAGTTATCATCTCTTTAAGATACTCTATAAAATTAATGAGAAATAACAGAAACTATATGCTGATACTGTTTAAAAACACATCTTGACCAAGTCTCATACAGCTGATTAATCAACATACAGCTTTCCTCTTTGGAGTAGAACCTTGGGTTCTACATAATTCAGGGCTGAATGAACATCTGTTCACTCCTGAGATTGACATATCATGAGCACTTATGGGGTGGGAGACTAAGAAATGTGGCTTGAATCCTATTCTACCTTGAAGAATTCTCTCCTCCTCTGAGGTTAGGAAGCCTGATAAAAGGCACTGGCTTTTTGTGAACTCATTTCTTTATGACATCGTCATCATTTATCAAAGTAACCCAGCAACTTCAAAGAAATCTGCCACTGAGAGCATCCATTCTCTTTCAGCCCATGAGGAGGAAAGTTCAATTCCTCCTGTTCATTGGTGTTTTCAAATTGTGAAGGCAGCGATTAGTAGAACCAAACCCCGAGGAGACGCTTTTTGCCTGTATACACTTGCCCACAGTCGACCGCCCAAGTTCCTTTTCCACTGTCATTTGGCTGGCCACGTCCCTGTAATTCCCCGAGAACACCTACCGGAGTCAGCCACCAGCCAGCGGGAGCCCCGGGATTGCTCCAACCCAACATCCACAGGGGAGCTCCACCCGAGAAGCGGATGCCCAGCAGCGTGGCCACCGGGAAGGGCTTCAGAGCGGTCTTTGCAATAAGAGCATCTCTGAAAGGCCCCAGACTTTTCCTGTTCCCCCTTCTCAGACCGTCTGATCAGAAGGATGAAGCAGGCCCAGCAACACTGCCCCCCACCCCCAGCCCCATGCCCATGCTCCAGACTCATTCTGTCTCCACGAATGTTGTAGACTCTCTTGTATCCGTTTTAAAACAACCAACCAACAAACTGCCAGCCACAGTCATATAGGGCTCCATGTCGTGTGATCTGGCAAAGTGAGACAGACAGACTGAGTAGGAGGGGCGGACGACGGGAGGAAGAGAAGGAAATCAGGTTATGCGCAAGGGACCCGGCAGTGCACTGGAATACAGTTTCCAATACAGATGCTGGCACCAGGTGTTCCAATAAACCCTTGTGTTTGTAATGTGATTTTACTGGGGGCAATCCAATTACAGAGAAGTTCAAACCACCATCCTTAGGGTAAGACCTGCAGCCAGGGTCTAACTATTAATAACTCTATTAATACTCCTGCTCACGAGACAAACTGTGTCTGCTCTTGGCTGCTAAGACTGCCTGTCGGAGAGCACCCTGATCCTGACACCACTGGGGCATGAAGGCCAGCCAGCCCGAGATCAGCCAACACTGAAGTCACTGTTGTCAAAACTGTGGCCCACAAGTTATAAAGTCCAACAGAGTTCACGGCTCTCAGAGTGCAGCACGCAGGGGAGCCCTTGGTGATGCGGTGTCCTGCTGCTGAGAAACCCACAGGACCCTCTACAGTCTGCCCCCACCGAAATGGTGTCAGCTAAAGATGCAGGTGAGCAGGTTATCGAACCTCTTGTCCTCTGCACACGTGGGTCTCTCTGCTGGGAAAGGCTTCCTGAAGCTGGTCTGTCTAGCTCTCTGGTAAACCACGCTGAAGGCAGGCTCTGCTTTGTTCTTTCTTGGACATGGTCTCTAGTCAGCTCTTCAAGTCTGACTTAGAGCTCCTGGGACCTCCTCCTTAACCTGCTCCCCACACAGTCTACGCTTGCTTCTGCAACAGCCCTTGGCTCCCTGACAAGAGGCACAGGTATTTCTACCGCTTACCACACCACACCGAGGAGGGAGTAACTTCCCTTCCTCGATCCGCACCCTCAGTGGCAACCAGAAAGTGCTGTCGGACCCACACCTCTGCTCCCAATTCAGTATGTTTATAGCGGCTCCTGCTGCTGTGTATGTACGGCTTCCCAAACCACACGTCCTGCAACAGTTTCTGCCCCAGGACAGTAACAGGACAAGCAGCCTCCACACTTTGCTTTCATACAGTTACGGACTATTTATATGCATGAGTTCATGTACCTCTAACAATGTTGTACATTAGTACTTGCATTATTCTGAATTTGCAGCCAGGAATTAGCATTTGGGTAAATGACTTGTCCAAGGACATGAAAGTCTAATAAATGATAGAGGTGGGATCTGGCCCATTCTGTCCTGACCCCGGAATCTGTGCTCTTCACCTATATGGGCATACCTAATTTATCCTTCCAGGCTTTCGAGCCCTTCGCCACAAGGACTGTGTATGGTGATGAGATGTGTCAGAGGGTAAACGGGTCACAGTGCCCATCTAGGAGTGTAGCACTTTGGAGAATAATCTCTCCTCTTAACCTTAAAATAATGAAAAATGGAGATAATACAATTTATTATACTTAATAAAAAGGTCTGATGATAGGCATCTATCTCCTAGAAGACCATGAGCTGGACATATGGAAACCCACTGAATTCATGGGAAGCAAACCACTCCTTCTTACTTCTACCCCTGAAAAAGAAATAAAACAAAATATTCAAATTTATGAACGGGTTGTTCTCGGAATTTATAGTGCAATTTTACAAATATAAGGGACATCAGAGATTCTCTAATCTACCTCCCTCACTTTATAGAGGAGGGACAGAAAGGTCCAAGAAGAGTGAAAAAGATGAGCAAAACCACAGAGCTGTGAGTAGAAGCATCTAGACTGAACACAGGTGTCCTCCATCCCAGGATGGATAATGGGACATCCTTCCCATTATCCAAGCATGGCAAATTGTTTCAACACGAAGGGTGCCTCTGACTGATGGGCAGTGGCTGCCTGGAGTGACACTGTGAAGTGTCTGGAGCCACGGGGGTGGATGTGGCGGGGGGACGAGGTAGGGGAGGGGGGGCTCCAAGGGTAAGAAGGCAGTGAGTGATTAATCACATCTGATGCAGGGATGGGCCAAAAGATGAAAGAGTCAGCTGCTCCCTTCTGAAGTTCTCTATTCACAGAATTGTGTCTGTTTAATTGTAGTGAACTCATAATTTATCTCAAGAGCAATTACATTAATACCATCACAGGATTCTAGTTCATTAGACTGTTACAAATCTATTTCAAAGGGAAAACACCGTTTTGATTTGCAACATGGGATCTCAGAGCCCTGGACTCCTCTTCAGAGGAAAGCCCAAGGAAAGGCAAATGGAGATGAGGTCACTGGAGAGCAACCCAATGGAGAGTCACAAATGCTCATCATCTTCAACAGTGGCCTTGAGACAGACAAACCCTCTTCTATTTGGCCGCCATTCCACAAGGTTGTGTCAGAATGGCTAAAGCAGACATTTATTACCTGGTTCCTAAAAGTGACACTGACAGTCTTCTACTCTATTTTCTGAAACATCGTACACCCTAACATACCCTTGGAATGTACTAAGAGAAAGCTCTGGTCTATTTTGGGATTGCCTTGAGCAAGTTCAACTGAGTACCTGAAGACAATGCAGGGAATGAGGTGCCCACAGGGCTGTCTGGGATGCCCCTCAACTATGAAAGGACCCAGAGTTGTCAGACACCCCTAGACAGTAATACAGCCTTTGATGAATCTTGAACTTACATGGTTTCTGAGGACAGAACACTTCCAGTCTTTCTGCTGGGTAGATCCAGAAACCATCATACTCACCCTGGGGCACTCCTAAGTATCCAACCTCCCTCCGACTTTCCTCACTACGGCCAGCATGACTGATCCCTGGACACCAGAGGGGTTAGGGAACTGCTGCTGATGGTTTCCTATTTTGTTATAAGTAAAGTCAACTGTTCTTGTGCATTAGAGAACAAACATGCATACCTTGCCTTTGCTTTATAATCCAGAGTAAAAGATGAAATTTTCCCTCTACTTCAGAGAAGGTGATTAGAGAAGAAATGATTATTATGGTTGTTATAGATACACCAGACACCTGAGCGCCTGACCCAAGCACACAGAAGGGAGAAAGTCACCAAGAAATATCTAAGAGAAGAGCTTTATTCTGAAGCAGTCCGTATGAAGCCACAAAGACGTGCCTTTTTTGAACTCACTCTCCCTGCCTGCAAAGTCAATAGAAGGAGGATGCGAGAAACAGCAGTTAACATAAAGCATTTCGGCTGGGCACACTTTTGTGCCCAGGGTGCTCTGTCAACGATGTCTTCACAGTGCTATCAGTTGTCCCGGGGAAGAAATGTGTCCTGAGCTCACCAACACTGACGAGCTTCCAGAAGAGGAGAAATTTATTTTTTTAGCTCACCAGTTGTTATGATGACGGCTATGATAAGGCTCTTTCTGGCTTCCTGTCACTATCTCTTGTCTGGGTACCGTGGCTGCACTGTGCTTAGGCAAATATATGCCTATTCTTTAAAGGGCGAATGTGGAGGGGATGTAAGTTTACTGCATGTGCTATAAAGTGAGGTCGCTTAGCTGGTTGATTGTGTTGTTCACAACACAGAGCCTTATAGAAAAACAATGTGGAAGGATTTAGCAAGAAGCTAGGAATATAACTGTCTACTAAGCATTTGGTCCTGCTTTCTTAGAACCACAGCCTAATCAAGAATTTAGTGGGGGAAAAAGTCCACTGATGGTATCAGTAAACTCTGCTTCAGAATTAGCAGTGAAACACTCTCTGCTTTTGCTTTTTCCCTGATTTGTTTTCAGAGGATGGACAGAAAGTCAATTTTCTTTGTCCCTTTTCTAGGAATGACAAGTACAACCCCATTAAAAGATGATTTGGGTTTCGCTGACAATGCCGGGAAGGGTGTCCCAGATGGAGGGGATAGTAGGCACAGAGGCACAGGACCATGGCACTCCTGGATGGATCTGCACACAGGATGGCTGGTGTGGCAAGCTTTGGTTGGAGGCAACTAGAGAGGTGAGTGGGCTGGGAGAGGCTGGGAAGGGCCTTGGGGATGAGGCTAAGTAATGGGAACAATATAGCGACCAGAAGAACTTGCCTCCATAAGGAAAAAATGTACCGCGGCACAGTTTTAGAATTTTGACTCCTGGAGATAGTGTAGCAAAAAGATTGCAGGAAGGAGAAAATGGACTAAGGTAGGCACTAAGGAAAGAGGTATAACAATCCTGGCAAAGGTGATGGGAAATCTGTGGTGGAAATGCAGAGGAGGGGATGGATAGGAGAGATAATAACAGAAAGCTAGAACTGGCAGGCACTGACAGGTGAGTGAAGAGGGAGAGTCCAGAACATTTCCAAAGTTTCTAGCTTGAGTGACTGTGGGTGGATAAGGATGACCTCAAGGAAGACTTGGAAGGTAAGAGGGAAAGCAGGAGTGTGGCATATAAACCTTAGGCTTGAGGTACACTGACATTTGAGCAGAGATGTCCCAAAGACAGGGTACAGATCTGGGTTCTGGAGAACAATGGCTGACTTGGGAGTCACCTAAGTCAGGACTGTCCAGAGTGTGCAGGAGAGAGTTGAGGTCAGAGGAGCTTGGGGGGTGTTTGGTCAAATGCCTCAAGACCCAGGGTAAGAACTGTCAGTGCTTTGTGGGTATGATGGCAGAAAAGTCCCACGGTGTCATCTGCTGCAAGAGCTTCAGGACAGAGCTAGGGAAAGAAGCCAGGCTGTGACACAGAAAGTCAAAAAAGAAAGCAGGGACAGACTGGTCTTTCAAGATGACTTTCAGATGTTCTTTCCAAGATGATAGTCAAAGAGAGAGAGAGAGAGAGAGATGAGGCAGTGCCATCATGGGGAGGAAAAGGTGGCCTGGGAAAGGAGTGAAACCCGGAGCCTTGCTATGCCCGGTGGGGTCTCCAGGCCAGGCGCAGTAGCATCACGCATGGACTTGTTAAAAATGCAGAATCTCAGGCCTCTCTCTCCAGAGTAAACGAATCAGAATCTGTGCTTTAGCGAGTTCCTCTGTGATGGGTTTGCATATTCAAGTCTGAGAAGCTTGTTGTAAAGGAGGCTTGGACTTCTGTGGCATAGAATGGGGGGCACCTAGGAAGAGGGAGGGCAAACATTCTCCTGCAAAAAGTGCAATTAGATTACAACAGGAGGAGTGATTTTAACCTTAAAATGAAGCCAGAAAGGGCATACATCCTAATCTTTCTTCCTTTCCTCCAGTTTCCAACAAATATACCTGAATGATGCAAATAAGCATCACTTTCTCTGGTCTCAGTTCTCTGAACTCGTAAAATAAGGATAATGAAGAATTATTGAATTCTGCAATTAATTTTTAACCTCATCAACATGATGGGATAGGAAATATATTCCTCAAATCCTCTTTATATCTTTGTAGAATGAGGCCATTACAGATTTTGAACCAATGACAGAAGGACATTTCAGGAGTTCAGATCGAGTTCCTACCTCAGACTGTTCACAATAGAAGGAGTTTTCCTACCACTGTTTGGTTACTATATCTGGAAGCTTCAAAGTCAAATACAGTTTGCCTTACAAAGAATTAAGCCCTAGCTTCAGGATAGATGGTGGTATCTCATTCTTCCAACAACTTCCTGAATGAGATCTCTGTCAAGTCCAAACTTACTGGTAGCAGGAAATGCTCATTTTAAAAGGTAAGATCATGAAAAATGGTTAGTTTGGTGTTTTTTGGTTTTTTTGTTTGTTTTGTTTTTAACGCAGGCACTGCAAGAAATGTGGTTAGCATGCAAAAGATGACAATTAAATAAGTCAACTTTGGGAAAATTAGTAGGTAATCTGATGTGTGTTGATCTACCCATCTCTGCTCCTAATGTTTAAAAAGAAATTTGGAAAAACTTACAGGTGACGCAAACCTGATAAAAACCTATAATTACAACCACAAGGCAGCCCATGTAGCATCTTTATCAAGTAATTAACAACGTGTCTGGCAATGATGGCCCATGACTCCTTGTTTCTAATTTCTTTAAGTGAATGTTAAAGCTATTACCACGGCCCTTGCCAACACACAGCAAGGGATGTGGCTGAGCAGCTTTCGTGCAAAAAAAACCCTTCATCTTCATCAGAGGAAGTAAGTGGATCAAGCTGACAGGGAGCTGGGAAACAGCACAGGGCAAGGATGGACGGGCGTGGCCAGGGAACTGGAAAAATCATCAACGCGCTACCAGACACTGGGGTCGGGGAGATGCCAGTGGCTGCAAATGGCTCACTTTTAGGTCAACAGCTTGAATCCGGCTCCAATGGGCAATAACTCCAAATTCTATGGCCTGTGTAAGAGCCCATGGATGGGAGGGGTGGGATTCCAATCCAGTCACAAGTACGCAGCTGGGAATTTCCATGGCTTTAGAGCTGGCAGGGCTGGAGAGGAGACTGGGAGAAAAATGATCGTTCAGCCAACCAATATGATTTTGCAAACCCTGAAAACAACCCCATTAAACCAACAGACAAAAAAAGCCACACACTGGCTTAGCGGTTACAGTTTCTGTTTGGGACAGTGAAAATGTTTCGGGTACCGTCAGTGGGGACGGTTGTATAACCTTGTCAATGTCATTAATGCCGCTAAATCGTACGTTTTAAAATAGATGAAATGGTAAATGTGAAGCTATTCAGATTCTGCCACAACAAAAAGAAACAAAGAAGAGAAACAAAGAAGCCAAACATTTAATTTATCCAGTCCACGAAAATTTCCTCAGTTGGCCAAGCTGGGAGGCAGAGCTGATAGATATTTTGTGTTGTGATTATTTGTGAAGCTGCTGGCAGCTGACTGGTAGAGATGACACTTAAACCTTATTATCAGACATGCCAGAGGTCAAATGTTTAATTTCATATCAGAAAAACTGAGTATTTTTAAAGTATCGGAAAGATATTAATAAATTAGCTTTAGAAAAACCCTTAAACCTATAGTCTATTCTAAGGTAAATCTACCCCGTGGAATGAAAATCTCTTTTCCTCCAAAGTTTATGTGCATTGTATTTTATACTACTCCCTACCACCAATAAACTGGTTAAACATATAAATACTCAAAATGTCCTATTTACATGGAAATCAAATGGATTTTTAAAGTGATTGCAGGGTCATAGGGAAGCTCTATTTTTAATTTCTTAAGGAATCTCCACACTGTTCTCCAAAGTGGTTGCACCAACTTGCATTCCCACCAACAGTGTAAGAGGGTTCCCCTTTCTCCACATCCTCTCCAACACATGTTTCCTGTCTTGCTAATTTTGGCCATTCTAACTGGTGTAAGGTGGTATCTCAATGTGGTTTTAATTTGAATCTCCCTGATGGCTAGTGGTGATGAACATTTTTTCATGTGTCTGATAGCCATTTGTATGTCTTCATTGGAGAAGTGTCTGTTCATATCTTCTGCCCATTTTTTGATATGATTATCTGTTTTGTGTGTGTTGAGTTTGAGGAGTTCTTTATAGTGAATATGATAAAAAAAATTGACCAATATCGATTTCTAAATGGAAGTGATCTGAATGTCGACTTGCTGTACCGTTTTTTATTAGCTTCTGTATCTGCAAACTTAGATGTTTCCTAAGAAACAGTTTTAGGTTTTGAAATTCAAGGCACTTGATGGCACTTAGTACTTAATTCTGTATCTTATCATCAGATGGCGAAGTTCTTCTTTAAAAATAAGATACAGAGAACCTGGGTAGCTCAGTCGGTTAAGCAGCCAACTCTTGATTTCAGCTCAGGTCATGATCTCAGGGTCTGGGGATGGAGACCCACATTGGGGTCTGCTCTTGGCAGGGAATCAGCTTGAGAATTCCCTCTCTCCCTCACCCTGTGCTCACTCTCTCTCAAAAAAAAAAAACCTTTAAAAAAAATGAAAAAAATACAAAGGAGACAAAAAAAGATTTTTTTTTTTACCCCTAGAAAAATAACATCAATACAGTAAATCCTTACATAATAAAATGGAGGAGAGGGACCAAAACAGTCTGCACAACTCCCAAGAGAAGGGTGTCCTCCCTTTCTGTGTTTTCTGGGAAGTAAACTAATCAGTTCATTATACTACACAAGATGAAGATGTCACAATTACCTGATCCCACCTAATTACCACTGAAACTGTCTGGGACACATCAGAGCTCTCTCATCTCCTGACCTTCAAGCCTCCTTTGGCTGAAAAGAAACTTTTTTTTTCTTTTTAATTCAGAACAAATGTGCCACCATTAAGTAGTTAAAACATTTACAATCTTGAATTTCTGTGAAGGTCTAAAAATGGTTCTTGCGTAAGCCAATAATTTCTGTGTTGCTATCTGACCTAAGTGCAGAGAACTTTTGGAACCCATGTGACCTTCTCAGTGATTTCTCCCTCACTGCCCCTTGTGAGGCTTTTAACTGCTCACTATTTAAAGTACTCAACTTTGAGGCTGTTTCTCAACAGGACAAAGCCTCCCAGAAACATCACCTCATGAGAAGCCCAGAAACCATTTTCTTATCTCACGGCAGCGTGCAGGAAAAAAACACATCATACACCTACTACAGGCTGATTTCCTCTAATTTTAGATAAGCGCTTTTCAATAAGGTTGTGATCGAGGCATTAGGCTTTTATATTTCATGAGGGCAAATGCAAGGCACCGAGTGTTGTCTAATTTTTAGATTAATTGCTAAGTCATGTGCCAGCACAGGTCCACTAGCTTCTACATCAAATCCCCCTTTGAGGGAAATGAACAGAAGTCTAAATTTTCTCCTACAAGTTTCCTTGGGGTGAAAAAGCTGAGCCTCTTGGGCTGAAATTAACCAAAGAGAATGAGGTGTACAAAGACACATGTATGATTTAAGGAAAAGGTGGCTATGAGGAACTAAACTTAGCCTGTCCCCAAATACCTCTATCAATTCTCTATCAATCTTTTCCACTTTCTCCCATGCTGCTCTCCTTGTCATTTCTCAGGCCACAGCCAGTTACTTTCAGTTCCTCCAATAAGCAAGGACCTTTATGGCCTTAGGGCCTTTGCATATGCTATTGTCCTGGCTAGAACAACCTTCTTCCCAACTCTTGCCTTAATTGCCACCTTCTCATAGCTTGGTCTTTGTTTAAATGACCCATTATCTAAAAAGCCACCTGCCTACCATCTCTAGTAGTCTGTCACCTTTTTGGTTTTTCTTTGCCTTGGTCTTATTCTTTCTTACTTTAGTAGGAATTATATTCATTGGACGTGGGAGGGTGGATGGATATCATCCTAATTCTTTTTAACCTGTAGGACTAGCTTCATGTACTCATGAGGGTGCTTCCCCATACTTGGGGCTTAATGCTCTATCTTGAAAGCCTTAATAATTTTATCTTTGAATTTGTGTTTCAAAAATGAAATTGGGTAAGACAACACAGTATGCGCTGAAGGCTTAGCTCACAATGAGTTGCTCTGAGACCTGCTGGCCCCTTCCTCCCTGCCTCTGCTGCTGACCTCCAGCCTTGATGTGGGCTGGGCCTGGGGAGGGTTTGAGTCAGGTGTATGTGACTGTGACACCTAGGGGTGGGACACAGTAGTGGCCTGCCTCCCTGGGCTTGCCATTCCCCAGTATGTCTGGTAGGCCTACCACATCTTGGCATACTGGTTGCAATTCCCTTGCGGATCACCTGTCAAGGGAGGCTTAGGGCTGCAGGCCCATGAGATGGGGAGATACCTTCCCTTGCCCAGTGGGGACACAGGGCATTGGGGAGGTGAGTGGCAGGAGGAGGACCCAGTGGTGGTTGTGTGTGCGCCAGCGTGCAGGGAGGGCCCAGGAGCCTGTGAGGGTCTGCACTTGCACATGTTCTGTGGGTAGCTCCATGCCTGAAGGAACACATCAAACAGCAAATAAAACGCCAAGGCAGGTAGACAGACCATGGGAGAAAAGCAAAAGGCATGCAAAAAAAAAAAAAATATATATATATATATATATATATATAATGGCAATGCAATATATATATATATTTTTAAATATTTTATTTATTTATTTGACAGACAGAGATCACAAGTAGGCAGAGAGGCAGGCAGAGAGAGAGGAAGAAGCAGGCTCCCCACGGAGCAGAAAGCCCGATGTGGGGCTCGATCCCTGGACCCTGGGATCATGACCTGAGCTGAAGGCAGCGGCTTAAACCACGGAGCCACCCAGGCACCCCAATATACATATATATTTTTAATGATTTATTTATTTGAGAGAAAGAGTGCGAGCACATGCAAGCAGGGGAAGGTATTCATTTCAGAGAGAGCATACACACACACTCACGCATGTGTGAGCTGGGGTAGGGGCAGGGGAGAGAGGATCTCAGGCCAACTCCACACTGAGTGCGAAGCCCAACTCAGGACTGGATCCCAGGACCCTGAGGGTCATGACCTGAGCTGGAATCAAGAATGGCTGCTTAACCCACTGAGCCACCCTATGGCCCCCAAATGGCATATATTTTCGTGCCTTTAAATGACCCTCTCTTCAGTTTTCTCAAACCATGGGGCCCTGTGTTTTCGCTCTACACAGGCCCCTCCACACCAGGAGGCTGAACCTGCTCACCACTGTAGCCCCGCGCCCAGCAGAGGAGATACCCAACCTCTGCTCAATCAAACCCTCTACCCTCTTCTGTCAGAAGTAGTTTCCGGGGGGGGGGCCTCTCAGGGGGCGGCACAGCTGAGGACTAACTGTGCCACCCGAGGCTGTCCTGGCTGGGCTGGCTGGCAGCTCCCGGTGTTCCCGCAGGCACCCAGGGCGGCGATGGCGCAGAATGTTCCTGGGGTATCTAACCACCCAGATGTGATTATAAAGCGTGGATGGGATCTCATGAGTAGGTTGTGGAATCAAGCCACGTTACTCCTCATCCCATCTCTTCATCTGTGAACCTATGGATTGACGAAAAACCCGCTGATGAACTCATTTTAATTGCCACAACCTGCCCTGCAGAACCTTGAAGAAATTTTTGTCTCAACGGCTAAGTCCATCTTCAGGCCCCCGCACCCCTGCAGCCCTGCTCGGGGGCACACCTCTCCCTGCTCAGTGGCAAGGCCTGCTTTCCCCACTCCATGGAAAGGGAGAGCCCGGCACAGCCTGGAGGGCTCAGCATGGTTGAAATAGCACCCACCATCCCACGTCAGGGACCGCCTCTCACCCCTGCACACGGAATCCTAAGTCCCCTTAAGGCCACCAAGGGGAGAGGAAATGCTGGGTCTCATCAGGATTCTTGTTCTTCAGGTATAACCAGTACCTCCTAAAGGTTTTCAGATGACGTGTGGCCCAGCTGAGAAACACTCTGAGCCTCTCCTATCGTCCGTTGCCAAGAGTGATGCTTGCTTCTATGGCACGGGCACTCATAACCCCCAGAGCGGCTAATGCAGGCAAAACCCTCACAGCCACGTATGTACCCGTGGCCCAACAAAGGTTTGAGTCTTCATCAGTTCTCCAACTATAAATTCAGACGCATGCAGGATAAAACTGGGGGGCATGGGGTTACTCTTCTCTCCTGCTGAATCAGCAGGAAATGCTAGCTAAGGAGAAAAGGCTGACATGGGGGTACATTCAGATGAAAATGACCTTTTCTGGGGAAGGCCTGCTTCTTGGGCAGGCCTGCTGCCACGGAACCCTTGCCTTAAAGAAAAAGCACAGGCAGGGGCTAGCAGTCTCCATCCTCTGACCTCCAAAGGAACTGAAGCGACGGCGCCCAACGTGCTACCAAAGAAAGCAGAGTCCGAGGGCTCCCTGGCCGGACGTGAGCGCGGGCACAGCTGTCCCCAGATGCGCAGGGGCCGCTCTCTCTTTCCTGTCTCAGACTGAAACTAGGAGCCAGTAAAACCCTGCCAGGCAAACCCTCCAAGGTCAGGGTCAGTTCAGCAAGCTGCAGGAAGGCTCAGGCAGGCGGCGACGATTCCCAGCAGTCCCGTTTCCTGGATGTTCCCATGCCACGACCTCCTGGCCTGCCGGCAGGGCCTCCGCTCCACGCAGGGGGCTCCCGCTCGCGGTACGGTGACGCATGTTTTAAATCACTGAAATTCTCTCCGGGGTTCTTAGGATGAATTCCTGCCGCCCGTGTCACTCCTCCTTCAGGGACTGCATGAAGATTAGCCTATAAATGACTCAATGGGGAACCAGCGGCTCCTTTCCCAACCTCTCCCACAGAGAAAAAGGCAACGAGGGGAAGCTTGATGTCTGATGCTGTTCACCCCCTGCTCCTGGGCTCGGAGCTGGCCTCACCTGCTGCAGACTGGCCTCCTGCAGCCCACGTGTGAGGACGTGGACTGATGCTGCCACCTGGCTCCACGCCAGTTGCTCAGACAGATTTGGAACTGTGAGTGTGAGGTTGTAAGAGAAGGGGGGGTTGCTAATTCAGGCGAGGACACTGCCAGGGTCCTCCAGTTCCTGCCAGTTCCTCCAGTCACCGGGAGGAACAGAAGATGCTCGTGTGGAATGGTCTCAATTAGACCGGAGGGCCAGCGTCCCGTCTCTCCGGGTGCTCTGTGGCTCATGGATGGATCTGGGAACCTCTGCTTCCACCACGTGCTTCTCCAGACCTCCTCTCCCCATGAGAAAGACCCACACACTGCTGTGATGAGCCGTCCTTGAGAGTCTGAGAGCCAGCAGTGAAGAAATCTTTGCATTCTCTAATCCTGGAATCTCCTTCCTGGGTGCTAGCAGGCCTGGACACCAATGAAGGGGGTCTCTGAAACTTGTAAATTGGTTTCCAACCCAACGAATCAAATGATTCACAGAAAATCTTGGCTTGCTGTCTTCTCTTGCAGAAACATAGAGGCTCCAGCAGGAGCGGGCTCGCGTGTCTTCATGGCCATCGCTGGCTGGCTCTGGGTTGTGGCTTCTGTCTGTCTGAAGCCAGGCTGTGTGCCCGCGAGCCCCTCACGGTGTCCCACCTCACTCACACTTGCCCTGCACCTCCCTGGCCCTTGGAGGTGCTTGTATTTATGACCCTGGTCACAAACGTGCTCTGGAAACCGCAAGATTGACCACCTGTTCAAAGCCTGGGTGGAGGCCATTCGCCGAGTGCCTACGTGCGAGGTGCTGTTCTCAGCAACAGGGGACCGAGGAGGTGCATCTGGAAAGGATCCTACAGCAAGGTGGAAAGGCGAGGCACACTTAAGAACGGAGGCGTGCTGGAGGAAGTGGGCTGGTACTCAGGCTCTAAGCCATCTGGTCTTTCTGGGAATCCACAAAAATGAGCACTGCCCTTTCTTTTTTTACTTAAAACTTGGCAAAGATTTCTCGTCTATGATTTTACGCAAACTGAAATCTGTAGGCAGGGAAAGAAAGAGGGTAAGTCGGGGGCTCCCATCTCTTTGGCTTTCTCTTTTTATTCTGTAGCTTCTTCTAGTGCCCCAGAGGGACCTCTCCTGGAGCTGAAGGCTCCCAAAGGCCCAGGTGGAGCCTCAGTGACCCGCGTGATGCCCAAGGTCTCTCTCTGCTCTCATGTTCTAGTGTCTTTCTGAGCGGCCCCATGGAAATGGGAGGGCAGGTGCAATGGCAGAGCGTCCTGCTACGTTACAGAAGAAAACTGCCGGTAGGAGAGTCAATGACAATATGCATGACCTCATCCATGGGGCGCCTATGACTGACTCTGAAACTGTAAGGCAGGAGATCGTGTACCATCTCAGAAGCGTCTCTAAACCTGACAGAGCAGGACTCATGACCCAACATCCACCACTCGAAACAGCACCCTAGTAGATGAGTAGATGAGAAGGAGGTCTACGCAGGTGCGTGTGCCTGTGTTTGCACGCATGCACACACATAACTGGAGCCCTTGTCAAAAACCACACAGACTGCAGGCTCAAATACCTGGTCATTCTGCAACATATCACTCTTTCTGCCTATCCCTGATCCCTACTTGGCAAAGAGCTCCTTATTTCCCCTTGGGCAACCATCCCTCCCTCCTCCTTTCAACATGGTTCAGCTGAACTTGACCCCATCACTAGTTCCAGAGATGAGCACGTGCCTCCAGCCTGGCCAATAAGATGGCTACAAACCACTGGCATAAGTCATTGGTTAAAGGATGGCACACACTTAAACTGGCACAGTGAGAGTGCTGTTAGATTTTTGCTGAAATGGTCAAGAAGAGACCTTGCTTTTACCCTGGGAGTGCTGTGCTGGTGGGATCAACCTTACAGATGCTAGGAGCCATGTTTACCACCTTGTGGGAAGAGTGCAGCCCAAAACGAAACCAGTCAGAGTTAGGCACAGCTAAGAATGTGAAGAGATCTGTGCTGGATGAGAAGAGTTAAAGAGTTGGGAGCTAGGTGAGCCTGTGTTTTTCCATTTCAGGAGCCAATGAACTGCCATGTGTCCTTTGTTTTGTTTTGTTTACTGCTGAGGCCAACCTGACTGAGGTTTTGACACATGCGTTCTCAAGAATCCTGACCACGATCATCTTTCTTCACTGGGCACCACTGGACTTTTAGCTAAATACCTTAAATGCATACTAAGGTTTTCTTACTGTAAACCAAAAGATCAAATCAGAGAATTAAAGAGTAAAAGGCTATTTTCTTTATCTGTGTATTCCTAGCTTCTGACATGACTCATTAGACAACTGATTTTGACCACATGTCCAAATCTAACCATTCCCTAAAATAACTCACTTTCCCTTCATTAACTGTGACGCTCAGAGCAGGACAGTCCTGACACATTTGCAGACAGCTTCTCCCGGAAGAGGTGTGAACAAAATCTGTGTCTACCTTATGTTAAGTCACTTGCTCTCATCCAAAACAGCAATAAGCTAATTCAAATACCTCATATAACACTTATAAAGGGAACTATTTTTAACCTATGAAAAAGTATTTGCAAAAGTTTCATGGCAACTGCTTATGAATTGAATTCATTGAAATCAAATATTTAAGAGCTGTTGGTTTTGGATATAATCCTTTAGTTACTTTAAGAACCTTAATTTATAAAGTAATTTTTGCCCACCTATGACCTTTCTCTTCTGCATTATTTTAAAGACACTTACGTAACCCCATGTATTTATTTAGTTCCTTCAAAGCCAAAAGACATTATCTAAAGACTTTAACTTCTTTTTTCTTAATGAAGAATATGGTTTTTGGTTCTTCAGCATGCCACAATATAAGCCAAAGCTAACTTCTCACAAACCAAAAAGAAAAGAAATCCAACATTACAAAACTAATTAAATTGAAAAAAAAAGTCACTTTACAAACACAGAGCTCCTTTCGATAGCAAGATGTACGTAGCAGGTATCTTACCTTTCACTTAATTTTTAATTGCCCAAATAATACAAGGAAACATTTTGCTTGTAAAAAATTTAAATATGCCTGACTTAGTCAAAATTCCTCCATTCATCTCCATTTCCAAGAAGAAACCAGTGTCCCCTGACTGGGATGTGCCTCCCAGATCTTTTTCCTTCTATGTCTATACTGCTTGGTATGTACGTATCTTTCCACAAATGCTGCCAAACAACTCTTTGTCTCATTATTTTAAATTCCATACTTTATTCACAACATTGTAATGAACATCCAGGTACAAACCCTCTTTTATACAAATAGTCAAGGACTTCTCTTGGGCTGATTCACACTCATTTTATCAGGTGGGTAGTTGTTACACACACACACACACACACACACACACACACAAGGTGGACAACAAACAAAACTATGGCTCCAAAGAAAAACTGTCATAAACCAAAGTTGTTTTTTTCCCTCTATTTTTAAAGAGTTTGATTATATTTTTTTTTGGTTTCCAAAAACTGTTGTATATTTAGGAAGGCTGCCCAATTTAGACAGAAACCATAGCTAGTACTCAACAGTTATGTTTTACACAACTAGAAACCCTGTTCTCCCCCAACCCAAGAATTCCAGCATTGTATATTATGCCTATTCTTTGATGATGTGTAAATTATAAGGACTGTTGATGTCAGCATATAGTCCAAAAGACACTAAGTCACAGTCGAGCTCTGTATTTGAAACAATGTAACTGTTCCACAAAGAGGAACTTCATTTTTAAAATGGAATGTATGATATATGCAAAGTAATACACCCATACACGCAGCGAATGGGGTACAAAGAATAGTGAATGAAATACCCACAGACCCACCACTCTTACCAACAATCTCCAGACTAGGGATGCCTCTTGAGCAATTATCCCATTTCATTTCTCCCCAGGGGTATATATTCCAATTTTTCTATATATCCTTTGATATGTTATTAACAGTTTATTGCAGAAATCTTGACACATACATAAACGCAGAGAGAATAACCTAATGAAGTCCCAGGTACCCAACACACAACTGGAACTTTTAGCAACTTCTTTGTTGCTGTGAGTTCATTGACCCACTCTCATTCTTCCTATTTCCTGGCATCTTTTTAAGAAAGTCATAGGCGGATGGGGTGCCTGGGTAGCTCAGTGGGTTAAAGCCTCTGCCTTTGGCTCAGGTCATGATCCCAGGGTCCTGGGATCGAGCCCCACGTCGGGCTCTCGAGAGCCTGCTTTCTCCTCTCTCTTCCTGCCTGCCTCTCTTCCTGCTTGTGATCTCTGTCAAATAAATAAAATCTTTAAAAAAAAAACTAAAAAGAAAAAAAAAAAAAGTCATAGGGGTGCCTGGACGGCCGAGTTGGTTAACCATCCGACTCTTGATTTTGGCTCAGGTCATGATCTCTGGGTTGTGAGATCAAGCCCTGTGTTAGGCTCTGTGGCCTGCACCAAGCGGTGCACTTAGCAGAATCTGCTGAAGATGCTGTCTCTCCTCTCTCTCTGCCCGTCTACCTGCTCATACACACACCTGCTTTCCCTCTTTCAAAATAAAATCTTAAAAAAAAAAAAATCACATAGACCATGTCATGGTCTACTTAATGACTTCATAATGTACCTCAAAGAGGGGTTAAAAAAAAAACACCAAACCTATCACGCCATTACCACACACAACACAATAATGATTCCTTAATTTAATCTAACATCCATCCACATTCAGATTTTCTCAACACTCAAAGATGTCTATTCAGCTATTTTAAAAGTTCATTAAAAGTTAAATTAGGATACAGACTCAAAAACCCTACATGATTTTAAAAACATTTTACTTCAAACTTTAATAAACAGCCTATCTTTCCCTCAAATTAACATGCAACAGGGAGGCTTTATTATATAATCAACAACTCGGTGAGCATTACCAAATATACTTCCCCTCCCCCCTATATTTGCCACAGTGCACAACAGAATCATTAAGCAATTGTAAGGTTTTTAAATTCACAAGTGTATGAACTAAATTATATGGTGACTATAGGGTTACGATGTGACTAATATACACTCTGGGCCTTATTTTCCAAGCTTCAAAATAATTGGGTAGATACCACTGAGTATTTGGGTATAGAGCTTTTTATTCTGCTTTCTTTAAGGAAGCATATGATTAATTTAAATGTGGCCATTAAGGAATATTTACTTCACTATTCTGGTTTGCTCTTTACACTTAGGAGGAGGAAAAGTATGTTTGGAAAGCAATAGCACATGTGTCTGACAGGGAAACTGTTAGGTAAATGTCAAGACTGCTTCGGTGGGGTTTCAGGCCTACTTTTCTTGGTGTATTTATCAAGAGTGAGGAAATATATGAAAATCATTCTGAAGATGAATGATCAAATTTTTGGTACATTCAGGTGCTTTTCTAAAGCAAATTCTTCATTATCACTGCTGATATTATAGGCGCATCCAGCTTTAAGAAAACCCCAAATCCAAAAACCTCAAGCGTTAAAGGATGATCACTCGTGATTTTTTTTTTTAAATATTTTTAACTTATTTGTTAGAAAGAGAAAGAGGGAGAGAGAGCACGAGCATGGGGGAATGGCAGAGGGAGAGGGAGGCTCCCTGCTGAGCAAGGAGTCCGATGTGGGGCTCGATCCCAGGACCCTGGGATCATGATCGGAGCTGAAGGCAGACACTTAACAGACTAAGCCACTCAGGCATCCCTCACTAATGCTTTTTATTATGGAAAAACTCAACCATCTATACAAGTAGAGAGATAATATAATGAAATCTTATGTATCCATCACCCAGCTTAAATAGTTACCAACTCACTTTAAATCTTGTTTCAACTATCCCCTAGGTAGATTTACAAGGGTGGTGTCGCAGGGGAGTGGACTTGATCTTAGGAACAGAAGGACAGAGAGAACACTCACATGCAGCTGGGCCTCAGCACCTTGTAAGCCAGCACAGTGCTGAGCCCCCAGCAGGGGCTCAAACACTCGCAGGAGGCATCAAGAGCCCCAGGAATCTCCCATCCTTCCCCGAGAGTGTGACAGGTTGATTCTGGAAGACAGACTGGAAAGGGCAGTAGGAGCAGGGAAGACGCGGAGTGAGAGCACGGGCAGGAGTCTGCAGGGAGTCTGCATGGTTCCAACTCCTTCCTCCCCTCTAGGGTGGGAGCTGCTCTTTCTGAACTTCCCGGGAAGATGCTAAGGTCAGGCACCCAATTTATACTTGCCTCTGCCCTACATGGACACAAAAACTCACCCTTTCCCCCTCATTTTCCAGATGTGGTAAATATCATCACAGCCTGTCATTCCACTTGAAAATACCTCCTAGACCCTCCCCTTCCCTCCAGCCTCCTGGCACCACTCTTCCCTTGTTTAGGCTCCATGCATGGGTGACCCCACACTGCATCCTGACTAACTCGGAAAGGTCCTGGCCCCGGCAGCTAGGGTAGGTGTAGGGGTCAGGGGTTAGTCTCGTAAGGGCGCCTGGACACTGCACTAAAGCTACCGCTGGAATCTGGATCTCCGAAAAGGACACAAGAGTTTCAAAACCACTTTGATTCAAAAGGTTTTACAAAAACCTAGATACCTATGTGGGAAGTGGGAGAATGAGTGCTTGAGTAATTTTCCCACTTTTTTTTTTTTCAAGATTTTATTTATTTATTTGACAGAGAGAGATCACAAGTAGGCAGAGAGGCAGACAGAGAGGGGGGCTCCCTGCTGAACAGAGAGCCCAATGTGGGGCTCGATCCCAGGACCCCGGGACCATGACCTGAGCCGAAGGCAGAGGCTTTAACCCACTGAGCCATCCAGGTGCCCCGCACTTTGTTGTTTTAATGTTCCCCCTGACACAATGAACAATCGCTCTTCGTCATAACCTATCTTTTTACAGCAGCGGTACCGAGAGAGGAGGGTAACAGTTCCAGATCTCCAGCACTCCCAGGCAAGCTGCCCTGACAGCGCGGACAGGGTGAGGCCAGCCAGTGGCTGGGAGTCTCCCTGGTCAGACTTGCTGCTGTTTTCGGAGGGAAAAGCCGAGGTGGCCGCATCCTGGCATCCTGGGAGGCCAGCTCGGCTCCCGTGTGGGGAAGATGCGCTGAAGCTAGGCGAGTCCCAGCCGCACCACAGGAGAGGAACAAATGAGAACGTGGTGTGTTCTCATGCTCAGTAACAATCTGACTTTCCTAGACCTCTTTCAGTCACCCACCAAAAGCATGCTTCCTGAATTAATCCTTTCAACACAGACCAGGTTCCATCACGCTTCCAGGCACTGCTATGGGAAAGATGTGTGCTGTGGGAAGGATGGGAGTCCCCAGTCTCACAAAGTTTGCCTTCAGATTCTTAACAGTGTGATTAGGGATCCCTCGTGAGCATGGCATGAAGCCACAAAGCCTAGGCCGGGGCCGTGCACGAGCCACCCTCCCAGGACCTCAGACCTAACCTGCCATAGTTTCCCTGGGGTCCTCACACCAGCTCAGCTCCTGAATCATGATGCCGTCCAGCCCATCTACTACGGTTAGTGCAAGGCTCTCAGTTCCGTGCTCTGGATACGGATGACTACAAGCCCTTGGATTTTCTGGAATTACCCTAATTGAAGGACCCATAGGTGGTTAAGAAACCACAGAAATATCAACATTGTGGCATCCTCCAAAATGCCAAAGGTCTGGGCTTGGAGGAGGAGTGGGAGAAGCAAGGGCACAGCGGTCTTCTGTTGAATTACCAGAGGGAGTAGGGAATCTGACGGTGCTAGGGGGTCATACCAAGGTTTGCTACTGACTGCAGCTGCATCTTCTTGGGTGTATTATAGAATCTCCCCACACTGCAAATTCCTTGCCTGTAAAATGAGGGTAATGATAGCACCTACCTCTACGTTGCTGTGATGATCACACAGCTTAATGCATGTTCAGTCCTAGACAGAGCCCACCATGGAGAAAACCTAATGGATACTGCCAAGTATCACTGTTCTCAATATTAACTGTCAGATTTCTTTTGTTTGGAAAAAACTCTGCCTCCATAGGGATGGGGGTTTCGAAGAGCACCAGAGGAAGCCTTCGTTGACTTTTTAGGGGAAAAAAAAAATCTGTTCTTAAGGTTGAACTTGAACTTGGCCTTTTACACTTCTTTTTGATCTCCGTCCTCCACCCTGTTTTCCAAGTGAGGTATGTCGCATTTCACTTTGGGCCCTGAGTATCTCGGAGCTGAATTACCAGGCCTGCTGAATGCTAACAGCCATGGCCCCAGTCTATTCCAGGGTCATTGCCCGAGGAATCCTCCTAAAACACGGTCTCAACAAGCTTTGCCCCCACCCAATAATGGTTCTTGTTGTAGACTGGATTAAGGGCAAGTTCTTCGTCCTTTTATTTTGGCAACTCAGTAACCCAGCTTCAAGCCCACCTGTCAGCTCCCACTTCCACCCAAGACTGTCCGCTTTAAACCCCCTCCAGGTATATACCACGCCATATGTGCCTTTGTCCACCAGAGCCATGCCTTCTACAGAAAGTTCCTCTCTTTCTCTCTCAATCTGTCCGTCTTAAAGCTCTGATTTCTCTGTGATGCCTAACCTATACACTGCAGCCAGTGTGAGTCCCTCCATCAAGCCTTCTGCTCATTTGAGCCCTGTTTGTTTCTTCTTCTTTAGTACAGCTGCGTTTTGCCTCCTTTGTGCAAGTCTGGTCTCCCAAGACAGATTCCAATTTTCTCCAGAGCAGGCCCGGTGCCATACATTCCTTATGAAATCCACATACTCTTCTCCCTCCCTACCAAGTCCAGATAGGTGATTCAGAGATCGTGTAACCTTCGGAACTATTTGGACAGGTTATTATAAACTCTTGCTAAAATTCTGGTATGACTTCATGAACTTGATTCCAGTTGCAAAATCCAAACACAAAACCACAGCCGCCATGGTTTGGTCTAGGGTTCTTAACAAGCAAACCAATTTCTCCACTTGATTCTCATCTCTGATTAAATTCATGCCAACTGCCCTCCTGAGCTAAGGGCATCTTTCCAAGTCCTTTCTACTCTCAATTGGGAAGTGGATGTCAGAGATGATGCCCTTTACTAAGGGCCCCAGTCACTGTTAATAAATACGCTCTTGTTGTTTATTCCTAGGTTCTGTGGAATCTGCCTCCCAGGCAGGGCTTATCCATCCAATCTCCAACTTCTCTCCACTTTTCTGTAGGGGTCACCATCATTCACCCCAATGACTGCAGAAGACTCTTAACCATTCCTTTCACATTCAGTCTCTCCCACTACTAACCTAGCAATGATTCACTTAAAACAAATCCATTGTGTGCCTATTATGGAAAAAGCACAAACAGTGTTGGGCAGAGAGGAGACTATAGGGTGTCAAAGGGAAGCCATGTTAAATTTGACCCTTTGCCTCCATATTTGGTGGAAACAAAGTGGGGGACACGGTCATCTAAACTCTAAAACAAGCTGTCAGAAAAATGAAGCTCCTTGAATTATCTCCAGCTTTTAGAGTAAATGAGACCCTTTTCTAAGAGTCATGTTATTAAGGAAAGAGGAAAAACGCAGTAGTAGGCAACAGGAGAGAAAATCATGTGCTACAACACATGCATCTTGGTTGAGTCATGACGCACAGAATCAAGTGTAAAACCTTTTGTCTGAAGGAAATATGTTTTCAGTCAAAATTATAACCTGGTTGCTGCCCAAATGATAGGTTTTTATAAAGAAGATTCCACTTCCATAATGGTGTTCTTCAGTGTCTAAATAAATGACTTCCCATAAGACAGGGGATTGTCAACTACATCTGAGAAGGGAAAGGAATAGACTTAGTATTCTTTAAGTTTAGGCCGTCAATAAGTTTAATTATTTTTTTTCAACATTCATTCAAGGTTATATTTAATATCCACCTTTCTGAATGATCTTTTATGAGAATGGTTCTCCCTCCCCCACCACACATATCTAAGTAAGGCTGCTTGGTAGGAGTTCCTATTCTGTGGCATGTTATGTTCTGGAACTGGCATCATGAAGCCAGTCAACTGTAAGAAGTGACAACTTTCAACATACAGCTCGGTCAAGGATGTTACATGGTCAGATGTAAGGCAAGTCCCTCGGGGGTCCAGGTATTTCTAAAGATGAGCTGTGTGATGTCTTACAAAAAATCTTCCCGTATGGCACAGGGGGCTTGAGCCTCTCTTCAGCCAGAAAGAATGACCAAGAGGTATGGTATCAGAGCGCCACCTTCTGGCATAGCTATGCCAACGTTCCACACACCACGGATCTTTGCAGAGCACCATCTCTCAGAGGCTTTTAACATAAATAAGAAAAAGTGAAATTCTTCCTATGGACAAAAGAGATGCAAACACACTTGTGATGTTGCATTATTGGGGTTGGCAATATGGGTACTACTGGTCAGAGAACATTAAACTAACAGCTAGTTTTGCTTTAGATAAAGGCATTTTTATTTCAAAGTGGTTTTTTTTTTTTTTTTTTAAGATTTTATTTAGTTATTTATTTGACAGACAGAGATCACAAGTAGGCAGAGAGGCAGGCAGAGAAAGAGAGAGGAGGAAGCAGGCTCCCCGCTGAGCAGAGAGCCCGATGTGGGGCTCGATCCCAGAACCCTGGGATCATGACCTGAGCCGAAGGCAGAGGCTTTAACCCACTGAGCCACCCAGGCGCCCCCCAAAGTGTTTTTGATCTCAGTTTTATTATAAATAAAAACTGTCATCTCTAAGAATTTTGGTATTTCAGTCTTTTGGAAAGAAACTCAGCAAGTTTTGGATAGCTGTGTTTTCTTTATAGGCTAATTCTAGATTTTAATGGTTCCTTCAGAATTGTTTCTATTAGGTGCTACTTTTAAAAGCAAATGTCTAAGTCGTACATTATTTACCTAGAAGATTCTACTGAGGTCATAAATCTGATGGGAGTTCCATTTACAAGTGACAGGTGGGTTAAACATCTGGGAATGCATAACCAAGTTCTAACATTACACATGGGTAACTTTTTATTTTTAAACCTCAAGGAAGTATGATTTCATAGTTTAAATACTGGGCTTCAAAAAAAAGCAGTTTATTCATTTTAAATCAAACTTTTATCCATAATGCTTCATTCCAAAGAGCATTCCTATTGTGGTCTCTTCAGCTTCGCCTAACGAATAATGAAAAGACCTTCTCTTACTTAGTTGGTACTTTTTGATTATAGAGGACATCATCTAATGCTTTTCCCTAGGCACTCTGCAAAGTCTTAAATGACAGAATACAAGTACATTTCCAAATATATAACACAGCATTTACAGTGTCTGAACTCAACTGTCTTGGTGCAACCATGAGTCTGTCTCAAGAAACTTGGTAAAAGCTTTGAACTTCTTTGGGGCAGAAAGACATCACAGATGGAAATAAAAAACCTACAATTAAAGCTTTTATGTAAAATTTATACATAGATCAAGTTCTGCTCTCTGACACGCAGGCAGGAAAGCAAGGGGGGAAGGGAGAGAACTTGGACAGATGTGTTTCTGTGTTACGTATATGACCGCACATCTGAAACGTAATTCAGTGAAACAGGAATCCCAGCGTATTACTCGTTTTTTGAACAGAAATGCAAATACGGCATCCCCCAAATCACACTGTATGTGCCAGACGCTCATTTATTCATACTTCTG
This sequence comes from Lontra canadensis, assembly GCF_010015895.1. Classification (NCBI taxonomy): domain Eukaryota; kingdom Metazoa; phylum Chordata; class Mammalia; order Carnivora; family Mustelidae; genus Lontra; species Lontra canadensis. The sequence continues at coordinate 10,157,957 of NW_022631028.1, forward strand.
CCCTTCTTTATTAAGCAGACATTCATAGTACACTACTGGCTGTGTATGTGTGTCTGTCTTTTGTAGGTACATTCTTGTTTTCCCTGGATGACCAACCAGTGCACCTCATTCGCACCACTAATGAGAACACGTATATGGTTAAACACACAGGAATATGGGGTTAGTTAACCAGTGTTGTGTAACAAATGAATTCACATAAAATTTACATGTGATTTAATTAGCTGATAATGGGTCATTAATTGAGGGGCTGAAGAAAGGAAACATATTCTTTTGGACACATAAAGGCGCCATTCAGGAAGAATAGATTTGTTATTCCTCAGCCTTTCTGGGCTAGGAAAACCACCTGTGCAAATACGGGGCTCCAGTCAGATGACAAGCAGGGTTTTATGGTACCAGGAAGATTTTCATCTCCATGACAACTTTCCTGATTCCAAATAGAGAGTGTTATTTTTCTGGAATCAACATCTCAACCACACTAGTGGGCTCCGTCCGAGCCTGGAGTGCATCTGAACGCTCCTTCCTGGACAGCCATTATTAATGGAGGCTGCATCTGCCAAATCATTATTAGTTGGTGATTACAGATCCGACGTATTTTATAATGACTCTGTCTTCTGAGCCCTTCATTTTCAAGGAATGAAGTAATGCTCTGACTCAACAACTCACTAGAACTACACACCACTGCTCCCATCCCCACAGTATGCTGTTTATTATTAAGTGGATCCATACCCATATAAGTTATATTTCATATATAAAGATAACCATTTGGGGGACACGTATGTGTATGCACATGGTAATTTAAGAGTAATGACAATTTAGTTTTTCAGATATGGATCCACAACGTGACTGATTGGTATGTGGAGAAATATACGGAGAGACCTCTGGGAACGTGACTCAAAATAAGCACGGGGAAAAAACAAAACAACGTTTCTAGGCAATGCTTGTGACACGGAGAGAATGGGTTTTGTACCAACTCCAACAAGTGCTTTTGGCTCTTTGGAAATGACATTTCATCAGGTTTCTGATTACAGCCCAAACCCATTCCTATTCCATGATCTCTCCACACCCTACAGAGGCAAATTTGGAATGGACAACTATGAGAACACAGAACTGAAAGCAAAGATTTTGTTCTTTTGATTTAAGAACTAAGCCATACCTCTGGGGCGCCATGGTGGCACAGTGGGTTGAGTGCCCGACTCTTGGTTTCACCTCAGGTCCTGATCTCAGGGTCGTGAGATCAAGCCCTGAATCTGGCTATGTGTGGAGTCTGCTGGAGATTATCTCTCTCTCCCTTTCCCTCTACCCCTTCCTCCTAAGCGTGCTTGCTCTCTCTCAAATAAATAAATAAATCCTTTAAAAAAAGGTCAAAGAATGTCATTCATGCAACTTTCTTCACTGTGTCAGGTTTGTGACTGTTGGTTTTAAGAGAACTGAGCCACAATGAACTAGGTAGATACAATATTGCACAAAAAACTCCCCCCAAAAATTGCAGACCACTGATCAACTGTATCAGCCAAAACATATTTTACCAGACAAACCAACAGACAATACTTTTCAAACAGTCCATTTTGTGGAAGATATTCTATATAATTGTTCACATCTTTGAAGCTTGAAACTCACTGCATTTAGTATATTTATTAAACAAGCAATGTTTATTAAAGATGGTTTATTTGTACTGTTTGAATCTCAAGAAAAGGCAAAACACATGGGAGTCAATGTTTACAAGAAAAGATGAAAATGTTGGTATCGCTAATATAAATGAAGCTCTTCTGTGTAAGATAGAAGATGAACCTATCAACCAAAACATGGGGAAGGTTACAAGCCTTGCACCAAAGAGGAATTACAACTGGCTAATGAGTAAGTGAAACAAGGTCCAACTCTATATGTAAACAAGTACTAATTTAAATAACAAGGTGCCTTTTTTTCCACTTATCAACAGAGTAAAGGTTAAAAATACCCCAGAACTAGTAAGGGGCAGGGAGAAGATCCACAGGCCTGATATTACCTATGGGAGAGCAGTGGCACCCACCTTCCGAGGGTTACAATAAGGTGACAAATGTTCCAATTCTAGAAACTTAGGAAAAATGTATAAATGGACTGAAGATTTACAGATAAGGACCTTCAACATAGCATCGTTTATAATGCAAAAATGGCAATAACAATAGCCAGATAAATTAAAACACAGCCCCAAGTCAACTACAGAGCCATCAAAAAGCCCTGAGGCCTGAACTATCCAATGACAAAGGGTATCGTTTACGGTACCGGTACCGTAAGTAGGAACAGGCTACAAGACATCAGGAAAAAGATGATCTCTTTCAAAACTCTGTGTGTGTAGGGGTGCCTGGGTGGCTCAGTCGGTTGAATGTCTGACTCTTAATTTCAGCTCAGGTCACGATCTTAGGGTCGTGAGATTGAGCCCTGCATGGGGCTTCATGCTGGGCACGAAGCCTGGTTGATATTCTCTCTCCCTTTCCCTCTGCCCCTAGCTGCCCCCACCCCGAGTGCTCTCAAGAAAATTTAAACTGTGTCTGTGTTTTCATTTTCTCTAATGCACTTAGGTGTACACACACCTACACAGATACCCACCAGAAGGTACAAATAAGGTATAAAGGAGTAATGGGTTTCTTCTTCCACACTGCTGGATGACAGGTGACTTCTCTGTCTCAATGCTTTGAAAAACGAGACCATATCAGTTCAGTAACTTGGGGAAGTTATGGAGTTCAGTGATGTCAGCTCTAATGAGAATCAGCCAAATGAGAAATGACTGAGGGCAGGTGAACACTTGGACAAGAAAAGATGGACTGGAACAAGGCAATCACCAATCTCTAGGACTGTACACAGGAAGGGGTGCTCAGGTATTAGTGCTCCTAAGTCGGACTTAAATTTTGTAATTAAGACACAGCTCCTACCACCCTGTTCTCCATTCTTCACAACACTCATGGCTATGGACTAGAAACTTCCTTGAAGACATCTCTCTGCCTCACGGGCGTACAGCCCCGCTGACCTGCACGTAGTCCCCTGCACGCAACCCTTCTCACTGTGCAGCCTTGAATAAGGAAGGCCTGGGGCAGAGCTGTTGCCCAGGAAGGCTGCCCTTTCTTTGGCTATCAAGGCCTTGTGCATAAAATCAGTCTGGAGTCACGTCTAGAACACTGGGGACAGCAGCGGAGAAGCAGAAGAAAACCATGTGAACCAGAGAAGAAAGACCAACCGGAGTTTCTCCATGCAGAGTTCAGCCATCATGGTTCACATCTGAGCCACAGGTCAGGCGGACAGGTGGACGGGGGTGCCTGCCTCAGCAGGACCAGATCCGCAGCTCCACTTCCGGGACCGTCGGTGACCCCTGGGACCACCAGGGGGCGACAGAGGAGCGAACAGTTTTCCATCCTGAAGCCAAGAAGCCTCTAACGTGCACCCTTTAAGTCACCGTAGAGAGCTAGCTCCCAGGTAAGACGTGTTTTAAATTTTAATGGCTAACGTAAGCAGGATCTTTCTAAGGTCTTTGGAAATGTACGGGTAAAAGGCTTTCTGCTACACATGTGAGAAAGGGAAGGGAATGGCAGACAAAGCTGAGAAGTTGGAGAAGTATTTTTCTCTCTGCTGTCCACTTCCCTTGCCATAACCAAGGCTTCCTCCTCCAAAAGAAAATAAACGAACCTCTGACAACAGAGCCTGTTGCGTCCCTCTGAGGGTCTATTTATATATCACGACCGCGGTTCAGACGGACGGACGGACGCAAGAACGTTCTGCAGCAGCCAAGACGACTGCACCCACTCCCGCACTCACCGTCTGTTACCCGTACCCCTTGTGTGGCTGGCGATCACTCCCTCACTGCCTCACGAGGGCTCGGCTATGGGGCCTTAATGCTCATAAGATGCCTTAAATCCTTTGTGGAAGGAAGCAAGATATAAATAATAATTTTAAAAACACTCAGGCTTCCTCTGCTATTTACATTTTTCACGTGTTTGACTTTACCTTTCTTACTTTCCAAGACCCCCATGAGGAAGTGCCTTTGCCTTCACGTTCAGGCTGGAAAGCGGCCACCCTGGGATGGGAGGATCCCGGGCTGACACGGTCACCGAACACCTACCAAGAGACCGTGCTAAGTAGGCTCGCAGGGTGGCTCCAGCGGGACACCGAGCCACGCAGGGGTCCCTGCCCTTGGAAGGACGAAAGGGCTGGCTGTCTACCTTCTGCTTTGTCCCTTCTTTCCTCTACCATCTGCAGACTTGGCTGTTCATTTATGTCCTCCCGCCTCAGCTTCCTCGTCTCTAAAAGCCAAGGAGTTGAAGGAGATGGTGACCAGTCATCCTTCTGGATCTCACACTGCTATGGCTCAACGGGGCATCCTGTCAATATTTATTAACTTACTGACAGACAAGTCTTTGAGCCCTGGAAGGCAGAAGCGTCTCCTGGGAAGAGACACACCAAAATGTCATTTTAAATTAGGGTCTCGGGCTTTCAGGCCTTGGGAGGAAAAACATCCTCTTTCCTAACCTCCTCAGTAATCGCAGGCACAACTTCAGCTCCAACTGAGTCATCAATTCTTGCCAGAAGACGCCTGAGTAAATACCAAACAGACAACTTCCTGCCGGCCGTCCTGGCACTGGGAGCACTTCCCTAGCATGTTTCTGAAAAGGGCTACAAATGTTTCCACCTGGGGACCCCAGGGGCCTCCTGCCACCTTTCCTTGAAAGCAATAGTTGCAAATGTTTTGAAAACAACAGATGATCTTTAAAGAAGCAGCAACAACAAAAAGCCATTTGTCTCTTCTGCCCTGACTGATTCATTTGTTGTACACCCGGGGTTGGGGGCGGAGAGGAGAGGCCCTCAAACAAATGTTTCCTATCTGAGGCAAGGATGGTGACAATCAGGAAAGCACCGACTCAGTGTGCTGCCTGCTCAGAAACCGTCTTTGTAGCGTGAGGATTCAACAGGATTCCTACTGCATTCTTTCTGCCTCCTGTCTCTTCCATCTATTTCCCTGTGGATTAATCGGTTTGGCCAGAAATCAAGCACAACCATAGGAAATACAGTTGGGGGCGATGGACGTGAAGTTAGTGCTCTTGCATACAACGTTGTGCCCAAGAACCAGCACTACCAGAACCGGGTAGCGCCAAAGCACAAGGGGGAATGTGCAAGGAAACTCAACAGCAGCATCACTTGGAAAAGCAAAATGTGTGCAAACAACCTAGAAATCCAATAACGGGGAGAGGAAGAAAGTGGGTGTTCTATGAAGGAGCCTGAACCAGAGGGACAATTAAAAGGACCTTAAGCAGAAAATACAGACAGAACACATATCAAGTTCACAGTAAGGGCTGGGCGGAGAGGGGTCTGGCACGGGAGTGGAAAGGGTTATGATCCAAGGAGGGCTTTACTTCTATAAGTAACATTTTACAGTTCTAAAGTTAAACTGTGAAGAGAAGGATAGTCAGCTGTTACCTTTTAATATATAAACAGAGAAAGAAAAAAAGCCAGGGAAAGCAAATGTGGCAACATGATCACAGTGGCTACTTTTAAGAGGGCAGGAATATGGACGACTTCATTTCTCCTTTTCTCTATTTTTTCTCCCATCCCTTACTTCCAGAAAGAACATGAATAAGCAAGTCCTTGTCTTTGCATGGTCTCCCGCAGGCTCACCATTAGGGAGAATGAAGCCTATGGAGAAGGCTCCAGCCACCGAGAAAAGAAGGGCCAAAGCAGGAAGCAGGTACCAACTATTCCCTCAGGACTTCCTGTCTAAACTAAAGAAACGGCCCTCCTTTCCAAGCCACCGCCTCCCCAACCCTAGGTATCCCCGGATCCGCTTCCAATCCTGGTTGCAGTCCACACTTGGGCTTGCTTGCGTGTTTGGACATCCTTTGCAGGGCAAGATTTTCCCTTCTCCTTTTCCCTCTGCTCCTTAAGGAAAGGACATGGCTGTAGGTCTCATGCTGAAATCAGGTCTTCAGGGTGTCTAGCCTGGGGTGGGATCAGGAGATGGAAGGAGAAAAGGGCAGCCTTTCTCACCGCCCCAGCTACCACCCACAGCACCAGCGGACAAAGCACGGCATGCTGTCCAGAGCTTTTCTGCTGGCAAAGGGAAAACAAATCCGTGCTTTTGGACTGAGGCTCAGCAGCCGCATCTCAAACAGACATCTCATTGTGCTCAGTTTTAAAAGAAGCCCTTCCAAAGCAGAGGCCTTTCGGGCTGACAGTTAAATCACAACGGCCGGTATTTATACGAACGGCTTCCAACTGTCTGGGCAAATACATAATATTTCTATTTCACAGAAACCAGGGACTGTAGCAACACAGAAGCTGGCGAGGCCAGAAAGCAAACCTCTGATTAGTACGCATGTGTTTAAGAAGCAGAAGCTGAGAATTTTGCAGGAGTTAACACACTCCTTCTATAAACAAGTTTGTTTTTTCTTTAATTAAGTGACAAATGTAATAGATCAGAATACACCCATACATACGTATCTCAAGACGGCTTTGTGCTCATTAAATCACGTATGTTGCTGGGAGCACTTTCCGCCATTCAGGCATTAGTGGGGAAGCTGCGTGATTCTTAGTTTCTTATTAAAGCTGGGGCAGCCCAGAGCAGCCGCGGAACATTCCAAATGCAGACAGGAAACACCTGGAACTCTGGGCTCCACTCGGACCACACTTTACATTTCAAAACAGGGGATTCTGAATTGTTCGTAAATATTTGTCTTGTTTCAATAAAACACTCTTCAACCAGTTTCATCAACCCTTGGTTCAGAAGGCTAAAACATACACGCTACCAGTCATCCACATTCTTTGAACGCTGCATATATTTATGTGGACAATATCCTAGAAACATAAAACCCAAGGAAGGCCTTTAATAGCGTCATAAGAGAATTTCAGTGTTGTGGTTTTTTTTGTTTTTTTGTTTTTTTGAGGGGGGACAGCTCTCTGCCCCATAAATAAAGCCCAAATCATGCTTGTTTTCTAAAAAAGATTTTTAAAAATGCTGAATTGAAGTATAAATTAAACCTAAGTTTCCCTAACTTGCCTATTAGAATAAATAAGACCCAGACAAACCCTTCTGGAAGCTTAGAAAAGCTTTAATAAATTGATTATTCAACCTTCAGCTATAGGGAAAATGCAAATTGCAGGTCTCATAGCCAGACTTTCACCCTTACACATAACTTGAACATGTTGAGCCCTTTAAAACGTTTCAAAAAGCTGTTTTTAGACACTGAAATGAAAACTGGCTCAGCTTGCATGCTGAAAATCAGATTTTTAAAAGCTATTTTCTTCCTAGTTTCTAACTCTTCCAGATTTTCCACTATGTGGAGGAAATGTATTGCTTTCATTTATTTAGTGTGTACTTTGATGATGAGAAAAATGAAAATGTCACACACACACACACACACACACACCCTTACAAGGAGGAAAAGAAGGGCCTTCTTCAGAGCAGTTTATACAGACAGTGTGTCAACCCAGGAGAAGAGTGCAGTGCTGGAAAACATCTAGGGAAATGACTAAGGGCAGGTTCCAGGTTCCAGGGCAGACTCTGCAGGGAGTGGTGGCCTGGCTGGGAGCAGAGCTAACACGAGGGGCACTGAAATGGAACTCCTAAGAGGCAGTGGAGGAAGCCTCAAGCCCAGGCTGCCTGCCAGGGTGCCCTGACTCTACCCCACCAACTCTGAGTCCTCCAAAGTCAAAAAGAAAATGCAGAGACCCAGGGTTACCAAGAGTTAAGTGGGAAAGTAGGTCACAAGTATATAAACTTGTGAGCATGGTCCAGAGACGGCAATGAGTGAGCTGCTGGTCCTTCCTATTTTTCTGGAAGCAGCTGTGATTAAAAATACCTCAGTTGACCATAAACCGCTTACCCTGGTCCCGCTAAGAATCATCAGCCTGCCGGCCCCTGGTTAATGAAGGTTAGGCTGGGCGGTGATAAGAGATTTCATAGAAGCTCTTCGGAACCATAAAAGGCAGTAGTTAAAGGTAATGATAAACTAATTCTGAATACACCAGGCAGCAGATGCTCAGCCTCAGGTTAATGATTAACGTGCTGGACCCTGGCCAGTTAAGAAGTTGTTTAACCAGCGCCCCTGAAAAGCAAACCTTTTCACATTCACAGGTCCACAGAGAAACAGCCACTGTTTCCTTCCTCCGCCTGCACAGGGCTGAAACTGAACGAAAGGTGTCACCTTGCCCGGCCTCAAATCAGGACATTTCACATCCAGGAACTGAACTCTGTGAACTAAGACACAAGAGTGAGGCTCCTGCAATTTTCTCAGATCCCTGAACCCTTACTGCAAAAGTCCATCAAATCAATATTGCTTTCCCACTAAACAAAAATATTTTGACCCACAGTTGAAAGGTAATTGGTAATAGTGGAGTTTCTTATTCCTGAATGAACTAATTTTTATCACTCTTGAAAACAGACGCCGCACAAAATTTAGGCTCACTGACGAGATGATGTCTAAAGTAAAGGACTGACGAGAAGAATCATTTGTTTCTGTCTACAAAACTTTCTGGGACCTTCTGGTTAGCACTTGCACAGACGGGCCTCCCATATTTAAAGGGTCAGGCTGCCTTTGGCAAACACAAGGGAATCATTTAGGGGTACTTGATCTAATTTTAGGAACAATACATGGAAGAGGGTGATTAGGGATGCAAATGAATAATCACCTTCGGTTGGGATAAGCAAGACAATCAAAGGGCACTCATGGGGGGAGGGGATGCTGCTTTGATCACGCTGAAAGGCAGATTATAAAAAAGACTGAAAAGCTGAGTCTCCAGGATATGAGGTCTGGGGTCTGTTTATCCTATTTAGTTCAAGTTGGAATTAATGCATTGAAAAGTCTGAGATGACCCCAAACTACTCTTTCATTGGGGCAGGCCTGAGGGCAAAAGGCAGATATAGGTTCAAAGAAAAAAAAAAAAAAGGCAGATATAGGCAAAAGGATTACACAGAGTATTGTGCATGTGTGTAACGATGAAGTATCCTTCTATCAATATTTTCTTTGGAAAAAAACATAACAGAAAGGTAATATGGAAGACTGGTATGGTTGAGGAAACGAGGTGGTTGTCCTGAGTTTTACTTATGACTTTTCTATCTGAGCAAATTCTCTGGTCTTGATTTGAGCCATGAGGATCACGAATACATAACTATAATCACATTCTAACAATTTCTGTCAATATCTGACCTAAGAAACTTCAACCAACACATCCGGATCCTTTGTATTTTGCACTCCAAGTCAGGTAACTAGCCAACAGTCCTGAGTTCTGGTCCTTTTGCATGCTTTCCTGTTCATCAGCAAAGAGGGGTCTGGTAACCCACCTAACTGTCAGAGCCGCAAACAATCAACCACCTGAGCTGCCTGGTTTTCATCCAGGGAAAACTGAACATGCTCTTGGGATAAATGTGTGCATTTATAGTCCAACAGAAATGACAGGTACCAGCAAAGGCTTGATGGGTGCTAGGTGGGAAGATAAGCATTTCACTGGCATTCTCTCATTTAACCTTTAACACCTCTATAAGCGAGAGGTTATTCATAAACCCATTTTACAAACAGCAAACAAACTATGGTAGACTGCAAGTAAGAAAGGGATAAAAGACACATGTAAGGGGCGCCTGGGTGGCTCAGGGGGTTAAAGCCTCTGCCTTTGGCTCAGGTCATGGTCCCAGGGTCCTGGGATCAAGCCCTGCGTCGGGGGGGATCGGGGGTGGTCTCTGCTCAGCGGGGGGCCTGCTTCCTCTTCTCTCTCTGCCTGCCTCTCTACTTGTGATCTCTGTCAAATAAATAAATAAAATCTTTAAAAAAAAAGATTTATATTTAGTTGATCTGATTGTGAAGCAATGCCTCCCCCCGCACCGCCAAATACTGTATCCCTGCATGAAAAAAACCCAGCCACCCAGAAAGAGTTTACCCTTTAAATACTCATTAGCTGAGTGACACAGAAGGGCTCTAAAGATGACAGACGCCTAGGTGTTCTTTACTGATCCGGTGGAGGTACTTTATTCAACAGGGCAGCCCAAGGAAGATGTATTGTCACTTAATCAGGAGCTGTGTTTCTAATTCAGGAGGAAGGGACATCTTGTGGTGGCGCTCGTTTTCCGTTGCATAATGTTCTAAGCAGTGTCCTCGCCTGCCCACGCATGCGTGCATATATGCACGTGCATGTATCTGGCCATCCTCTTATGATTTTGTCCTAGCCTAATAATAGAAATTTATGAGCCAGAATGCACATTCTAATTTTAATAGATATTACCAAAAGCCGCACAAATTTAAACTCCTACCAACAGTTTATGAGGATGTCTCTGTCAACGCACTGATCAATGCTGCCTATGATCAGATTGGTCTAGCTTTGCCAACATCATCGCAATTATGAGCGAAGTCAACCACCTTTTCACGCATTTACTGATGGTATTCTTGGCTAACTTTTCTATTGGGTGGTTTGTCTTTTCCCTGTTGACAGGTAGGAGCATATTAGGAAAGCAGGAAAGCAGCCCCTTGTCTGCTTCTGCTGGTTTAATTTTTATTATAGTTTTGCCTCTATATGTGACTTCTGAATTTTGTACAGTCCAATTATCAATCTTTTTCCTTATGACTTCTGGGTATATAGGGCAAAGAAAAAAAAATTCAGATTCAGACCTATCCATAGGCATCAATGAAAAATGGAAAGTCAACCCTGGGCAAACTTATCCTTGCAGTCTGATGTTTAAAACAAACACTCCAGAAAGAGGTCTACACTTGCTGCTGTACAAAAACTTCTGGACCCCTGCCCAAACCTTCTGGAGCAGAACTCTGCAAATCCATTTATGGTCCTGCTGTGCTGCTTGCTGGGATCATCTGCCTACAGACTACAGCACTGAGAGTTCTTCCAAGTCCAGGAAACACTTCAAACAATGGCATACTGAGTTCAAGTTGCTGAGCTGAGCAGTAATCACAGCCATACTGGCGTTCAAGCAGAACTTCCATCCATCCTGGTTCCTCAAATTCCACTACCATGGAGAAAACCAAAATACTTATTTTATTTAATATCTAAGGGGAGTGTTCATTGGCCACCATAAAGTGGGGGTTGAAGCAGTCCAAGTGTCTAGGGGGAGGGTGTGTGTCTGTGTGTAAGTGTCCGTGTATGTGTCTATATACGTGTCTATGTGTGTGTGTTTATCCTATTGCACACAGCTATGGGTGGAAGAACAGAAAGTATAATGAGGTTGAAAGACCCAGGCTTACATTATGTGTCCTCCATTTACCCCCTCCGTGACTTTGAGTAACTGCGTTAACCTCTCTGAATATCAATTTCCTTATCTGGTAAATGAAAGTGATGATGATTCTATTATCTTTCAGTGTTATTAAAGTAATAAGATCAGGCATTGAAATCCAAGAGCTAAGTGCTTGGGCTACAGTGAGTACTTATTAATGTTACCTGTTATTATGTAAAATAATTCACATGTGACTAACTTTGGGGAAAGTTATAATACAACTCCAAGAAAATTATAGCTCTTTAAAATTTTATAACCCTGGTTTACCAAGGATTTTCCACACAGGTCTTCTTTCTAGATGAAAAGAATTCTCATCTTGACCACTGCATAACATGCTTTTACTTTTGTCACCTAACACTTAGTGACAAAAGAATAAGGTGTTAGATAAGCCAACAAACGCCCCCACACTTAATAGCACAGTTAGGGTTAGGCCCAAATGGATGCTGCAAGCTCTTTAAAAGCCTGGACAGACTGGGCAACTGAGGTACATTCAAGAGAATACTCCCAAAATGACACAGAAGAACCTTAAGAGAGTATTCGTAGAATGTGTAGCCATGGCAATCAAAATAGTCGGTATGCCATATAATTGAATCCATATCTGTAATTTACACATCTGCTTTGAAAACTGGCTTCATATTTCACAGGCAGGATGATGCAGAGTTTCTGCAATGCATTTTGTTAATATATTTTGTGGACCAAAACATTTACCAGCTCGAAATTACAAATGGGTATAAACAAAAGCAGGTGACCTCATAGACATGACTAAAATAAGTTTCTTAGATGTGGGATACCAGGCAGATATAGCAACTCCAAGAGTTTTAGTCTTTTGGGTCAAAGTAAACAATATAAATAATAAGAGATGAAAACAACATGGCGTATTCTCGAAAAATTAAAAATAGAAATGCTGTATGATCTATTAATTCCACTCCTGGCTATACACCCAAAAGTATAAAAAGCAGGGTCTTGGAGAAATATTTGGAGACCCATTGTCACAGCAGCAGCATTATTCACAACAGTCGAAAGTTGAAAGAATTTCAGCATTCATGGGCAGGTGAACAAACAAAAGGGGGTAGAGATGTAAAAGGAGAATTACTCAGTCTTAAAAAAAGAAGGGGGGGCGCCTGGGTGGCTCAGTGGGTTAAAGCCTCTGCCTTTGGCTCGGGTCATGATCCCAGGGTCCTGGGATCAAGCCCCACATCGGGCTCTCCGCTCAGCAGGGAGCCTGCTTCCCCCGCTCTCTCTCTGCCTGCCTCTCTGCCTACTTGTGATCTGTCAAATAAATAAATAAATCTTAAAAAAAAAAAAAAAAAGAAGGACATTCCGACATACAACACAAGACAGATAACCTTGAGGACATTATGCTTACTGAAATAATCCAGTCAGAAAAGGACAAACGTTGTATGATTCCACTTCTAAAAAGTGCCAGAGCAGTTACACTTAGAGAGACACAAAGGAGAACAACGGCTGCCAGGGGCTGCAGGGAAGGAAGAAAAGGGAACTGTTTAGTGAGCAGAGTTTCAGTTTGGAACAATGGGAAAGTTCTGGAGATGGATAGTGGTGGAGGGGGCATAACAATGTGAATGTACTTAATACCACTGCATTGCACCTTAAAAATCATTAACACCAGGGGAGTGGGCTCAGGATGATGGCATAGGAAGGTCCTAAGGCTCACTTCCTCCCAAAGACACAACAACGTTACAGCTCCATATAGAACAATCTTATCCAAGACTACAGAACAACTTTTCCACAAAACACACACACACACACACACACACACACACACACAGGCAAAAAAAAGAAAAAAGCCACATCCAGACCCATAAGTGGAGCAGAAAAGCAGTCTGGCCAGGACCCCACCCCTATCCCTGGTACCATGTCCCACAAGAGGGAGGGATATCACAAATGCACAGCTCCTTTGAGGAGGGGTGTGTGTCCTGCCTACATCAGGCACTCCAGCCCACGGACACCTGCATCAGAAGAGTGCACCTCCACAGCTACTGGCTTTGAAAACTGGATGGGCTAATATACAGGAAAGCCAGGGGCTGCACGAAACTGAGACTCCATTCCTCTGGCTGTGTGTGAGGGAGATATGTAGTTTAGTCCTAGGAAGTGCACTAAAGGGGCAGGGGTCAGAGGAAGCTTTGTCCCAGGACAGAGGTGCTAGTGATCACCATTTTTTTTTTTTTTAAACTCCTCTTCTTCCTTGTTACCACAGTGTGGGCAGATGCTATTTTCATGTTTTCCATCTACCCGCCTAGGGCCACCTGCTTCACCCCCACAGTGCCCTATAATCGACCAGACCTGGCTCAGGGCTCAGCCACCTGTCTCCCACTCTGCCACAACGAGCACCTGTGCTCACCCTGCTGCCTCTGTCCCCCCAGGCTACTGTGGCCTCCACCCTCCTAGACCCCATGAGCAGGAATGCCCCAGCCCCTGAGACCCAGGAGGTTCCTGTAGCTCACAGAGGACAACCTTGAGTACCTGGCCTTGCTGGCCACAGGGGCTTACATTTCTGGGCCTATAGGACTGAAACCATTGCAAAAACAATGATGGAAGGCTACTACTCCCCCTAAGGCACTACAAAGACAAAAGAATGAAACACACCTTCAAGCCTGGGAGCACCAGCTTCTTCACTTAATACAAAGAAACAAACAAATCAAGTCGGGGAAAAATGAAGAGACAAAGGAAGACCAAAAAAATTAATGAACTGAAGATAAGCAATTTATCTGATCAACCGTTCAAGGGAACAGTCATAAAGATGCTCACCAAACTTGGCAGAACAATGGAAAAACACAGTGAAGTCTTTAACAGAGACAGAAAAAGGAAAAAAGCAACAGAAGTTACAAAGCTGAAGAATACAGTAACTGGATGGAAAAATATGCTAGCGGGGCTCAAGAGCAGCCTGGATGAAGCGGGACAGTATATCAGCAAACTGGGAAATGGAGTGGTGGACGCTACCCAAACAGAGTACCAAGCGAAAAAACAATCTAAAAGGAGAAGTTTCCTTGAGGGAACACTAGGGCAATACCAAATAAAACAATATTCACATTATAGATGTCCCAGACGGAGAAGAGAAAGAAAAAGAGCCAGAAAACGTATTTAAAATATAAAAGCAGAAAACTTCCCTAACTTAAAAGGTAACAGACACCTGGTGCAGGAAGCAGAGAGTCTCAAATAAAATGAACCCAGGATATCTATACCAATACACATCAGAATTAAAATGGCAAAAGTTCAAGATAAGAGACAATCTTAAAAGCAGAAAAAAACCCAAAAAACAAAACAGAAAAAAAAAACCCACAAAAAAACCAAACCTGATTAAGTCTTATGTATAAGGGAAACTCCAAAAGGCCGTCAGCATATTGCTTAGCAGAAACCTTGCAAGCCAGAAGGGGGTGGCAGAACATACTCAGAGAGCTGAGGGACAAAACTTCTAACCCAGAATTCTCTACCTGGCAAGGTTATCATTTAGAATTGAAAGGGGAGATCAAGAGTTTTCCAGATAAGCAAAAGCTTGAGGAGTTCATCTTCACTAAACTAGGCTTAAATAAATGTTAAAGGGACTTCTATGAGCTTCTATGAGCTGAAAAGAAATAACATTAACCACAACAATGAAACCATAAAAAATGAAACAATGAAACCATAAAAAAGTAAAAATATCACTGAAAAAGGTAAATATATGGTAAAGGTAGAATGAGTCAATCATTTATAAAGAAAGTATGAATGTTAAAAAAGACAGAAATAATAATAAAATTAACTAAAACTATAAAAATTAAAGTAGGCATAAAATAAAAATGTGTAATATGTGATATTAAAAATACAAAATGTGGGTGGGGAAGTAAAAATACAAAATGTGGGGGGGGGAGTAAAAATATAAGATTCTGGAATGTGCTCAAATTTATGTTGCTGTTAGCTTAAAACAGACTGGCAGCTATATACATGGGAGGCTGTATGTGTATGTAATAGTAACCGCAAAGCAGAAACTCATAGCAAGTACCCAAAAGATAATGAAAAAGGAATCTAAACATAACACTAAAAAAAGCCAATGAAGTACAAGGGAAGAGAGAAAAGGAAGAAAGGAACAGAGAGAAACTCAGAAACAGCTAGAAAACAATTAACAAAATGGAAATAAATACATACCATCAATAATCACTTTAAATATAAATGAACTAAACACTACATTCAAAAGACACAATGTGGCTGAGTGGGTAAAAAACAAGATCTATCTACAGGCTGCCTACAAGAAACTTACTTCAAGAGTAAGTAAATAGACTGACAGTGAAGGGATGGATGAAAATATTCCATGCAAATGGAAATTCAAAGAAAGCTGGTGTGGCTATATTCATAGCAGTCAAAACAGACTTTAAACAAAGACTGCAATGAAACACAAAGACAATACATAATGACAAAGGGATCAATCCAGCAAGGATATATAACATTTATAAATATATACTACCCAACACAGGAGCACCAGGATATAGAAAGAAGTATTAATGGACATAAAGGGAGAAAGTGACAGCAACATAGTAATAGCAAGGGACTTTAACACCCCATTTACACCAGTAGACAGATCATCCAGACAGAATATCAGTAAAAGAACATGGACTTCAAACAACATATTAGACCATATGGACTTAATAGATGCACGCAAAACATTCCATCAAAAAGCAGCAGAATATGCATTTTTCTCAAGTACAAATGGAACATTCTCCAGGACAGATCAAAGGCTGGCCACAGAATAATTCTCATTAAATTCAAGACTGAACTCATAACAAACATCTTCTCAGACCACAATGGTATGAAATTAGAAATCAATTACAAAAATAAAACTGGAAAAACCATCAAAATGAGGAGATTAAACATGTTACTGAACAACCAATGCGTCACTGAAGAAATCTAGGAAAAAATTTTAAAAATACATTGAGACAAATGGAAACAGAAATACAACATGCCAAACTTAATGGGTTGCAACAAAAGTGGTTCAAAAAGGAAAGTTCGTAGCTGTACAGGAATACCTCAAGAAACAAGAAAGATCTCCAACAGTTTAACTTTGCCCTTAAGGAATTAGAGAAAGAAGAATACAGCCCAAAGTTAGAAGGAAGGAAATGATAAAGATGAGAGTGTAAATAAATGACAAAGAAACTAAATAAAAAACCAAAAAACCCTCCCAAAAGCCCTACAAAAACCAAAAAAAAATCAATGAAATTGACTTTTTGAAAAGATAATAAAACTGACAAACCTTAGCAGGACTAACCAAGAAGTAAGAGAGCTCAAATAAAATAAAAAAACAACAAAAAAAGAAAGATTATAATTGATACTACAGTAATAAAAAGGATCATCGAGACTATTATAAACAATTACATGCCAATAAATTAGACAACTAGAAGAAATGGATGAACTCCTAAAAATATATAATCTTCAGGACTAAATCATGAAGAAACAGGAAATCTCAACAGACACTTATTAGTAAGGACACTGAATCAGTAATTGACAATTTCCCAACAAACAAAAGTCTAGGACTAGAGGGCTTCACTAGTGAATTCTACCAAACATTCAATATCCATCCTTCTAAAAAATGCCGAAAAACTGAAGAAGAGGGAATTCTTCCAAACTCATTTTACGAGGCCAGCATTATCCTGATACAAACCAGGCAAGGACACTACAAAACAAGAAAATTACAGGCTAATATACTTAATGAATAAAGATGCAAAAATACCCAACAAAATAACAGCAAACTTCATTCAACAATATATTAAAAGCATTATATAATGTGATGCCCAGGTGGCTCAGTCAGTTAAGTGTCTGACTTTGGCTCAGGTCATGATCTCAGGGTCCTGGGGTGGAGCTCTGACTCTGGCTTCCTGCTCAGCAGGAGTGTGCTTCTCCCTGTGCCTCTCCCCTAGCCCAGCTCATGCGGGCTCTCTCTCTGTGTCTCTAATTAATTAATTAATTAATTAAACAATATGCTCAAATAGGATTTATTCTAGGGATGCAAGAATGGTTCAACATCTGCAAATGTTGATTTGCAAACATCTGCCAATCAACCAACATGATACACCACATTAACAAAATGAAGGATCAAAATCATATAATCATCTTAACAGATGGAGAAAAATCATTTGACAAAACCCAACATCCATTTATGATAAAAACTCTCAACAAAGCAGACAGAGAGGGAAAATACTCAAAGATAATAAAGGCTGTATACAACCAATTCACAGCTAACATCATATGCAAGAGTGAAAATCTAAAAACTTTTCTTCTTAGATCAGGAACAAGTTAAGAATGCCAATTCTTGTTGCTTTTATTCATCATAATGTTGGAAGTCCACAGCAATCAGGCAAGAAAAAGAAATAAAAGGCATACAAAGTGGAAAGGAAGAAGTAAAATTGTTGCTATTTGCAGATGACACTTTATACAGAAAATGCTAAAGATTCCACCAAAAAACTGTTAGAATACACAAATTCAGTACGGCTGCAGGACACAAATCAATCTACAGAAATCAGTGGTGTTTCTATACACTAACAATAAACTATCAGAAGAGAAATGAAGAAAACAAGCCCATTTACAACTGGATTAAAAAGAATAGAATGACTAGGAATAAATTTAACCAAATAAGTGAAAGACCTATATATACCAAAAACTATCAGACACTGATGAAGGAAACTAAAGACACAAATCAGTGGAAAGATACTTGATGTTCATAGATCAGAAGAATCAATAGTGTTAAAATGTTCATACTACACAAAGCAATCTACAGATTCAATGCAATCTCTATCAAAATTCCAATGGCATTCTGACAGAACTGGAATAATTCTAAAATTTGTGTGAAACCACAGAAAGATCCTGAATAACCAAAGTGATCTTAAAGAAAGAAAAAAGCTGGAGGTATCATGTAACTTGACTTCAAACTATATTACAAAGCTATAGTAGTCAAAACAGTACATACAGTACTGGCATTAAAAACAGACCTGCAGATCAATAGGGTAGATAGAATCAAGAGTCCAGAAATAAAGTTGCACATATACAATTAATTTACAACAAAGGAACCAACAGAAAAAGGATAGCCTCCTCAATGAATGGTGCTGGGAAAACTGGACAACCACATGCAAAAGAAAGAAACCAGACCAATCTTAGACCATACTTAAAAATTAAGTCCAAATGGATTAAAGACTTGAATATAAGACCTGCAACTGTAAAATTCCTAAAAGAAAAACATAAGCAGTACCTGATATAAGTCTTAGTGATGTTTTTGTGGATCTGACTCCAAAGGCAAGGGAAACAAAAGAAAATATGAACAAATGGGACTACAGCTAAAAAGCTTTAGCATGGCAAGAAAGTCATCATCAAAATGAAAAGTAACCTACTGAGAGAAGGTATTTGCCTATTATGTACCCAAGAGGGGTTAACATCCAAGATATGTAACAAATTCATACTTAAGGCCCAAGATAACCTAATTCAAAAATGGGCAGAGGATCTCAGTAGACTTTTTCCTAAAGAAGACTTATAGATGGCAAATAGGCACATGAAATGCTATTCAAAATCACTCATTATCAAGGAAATGCAATTCAAAACCACAGTGAGGTATCAGTTCATACTGGTTGGACTGACTATCTTCAAAAAGAAATAACAAGCACTGGTGAGGACGTGGAGAAAAGGGAACCTTTGTGCTCTGCTGGTGGGAATGGAAATTGGTACAGCCACTCTAGAAAACAGTTCACGGAGATTGCTCAAAATATTAAGAATAAAAAACTACCATATGATCCAGCTATTCTACTCTTTGATATTTACCTGAAAAATACAGAAATACTAATTCAAAAAGATATCTGTTCCCCAATGTTCACAGCAGCATTGCTTACAGTAGCTAAGATATGACAACACCCTGAATGCCATGGATAGAGAAACATGGCCACAAGGAAGAATGAAATCTTGCCATTTGTGAAAACACGGATAGAACTTGATGATATAATGTTAAGTGAAATTATTAAAGAAAGACATAAACAGTATGATTTTACCTATAAGTGAACAAAAACAAAACAAAAAACAAACTCATAGATGCAAAGAACAGATAAGCGGTTACCAGAGAGGAAGGAGGTTGGAAGTTCAGGTGAAATGCGCCACAGTGGCCAAGTGTATGGTGATGAATGGTAACAAGAATTTTGGAGGTAATCACATTATCATGAATATCGATCTCAAATTATAATTTTGTACACCTAAAACGTATATTGTGTTATACACTCATTCTACCACAAAAAGAAAACATGAAAAAAATGGTTAAGATGGTTACTTTCATATCCTATGTATATCTCACTATACACATGCGTGCCAACTTAAAGTGAGGTACACTTCTGTAGTAAGGAAACAGATGATATATTTAACATAAACAGGGCTGACTTACATAACAGGTATGGGAGGAGGACCACAGGACCAAGAGGAGTGGGCTGTTACCATGTCTGGGCCCACTTCCTCCAGAGTGTGCCTTGAGTAGTGAGCTTCACTCTATAGCCATAGCCAACCTGAGATAACCTCTCAGGGAGAAGGTGAGACATGATCCCCCAACTTATATTTTCCCTCCTCTCACCCTGATATCCTGCATAGCACTCCCATGGCCAAACCCACTTAGAAGCTCAAGAGCATTGGACTGTTGTTTGGGTCCCTGGCAGAGAGCGGGGTGGAAAAGAAGGCAATAGAAGTGAGAGGCAATCAAGAGTCAGCAAAATCCCCGTGCACCAGAATGGAGAGAATGTCCAACACTGCCGAAAGAAAAACAGCAAGTTGCAGGCCAGAAGACCCACTATTATGTGATTCATGGTAGGTGGAGGGGGACCACCCCAGTATGTGTATATTCTACCAGTAAATGCAGAACGGAGTCTAATGGAGTCTTACCAACTGGTAAGAGATTTCTGGGGCAGGGATTAGGGGAAATCAAAAGGGACTTCGGACAGATCTGTAATTTTTCAAAGATTTTCAAGAAAAATGTGCTCATGTGCCACTTGTACAGTTCAATGTTTATAAGAAATGGGTAAATGCAATCATTTGATCATTTGTTTTTATAAAACACAGATAACTCTAGCTCTTACAAAATTGGATTAGGTAGCTTACATGTAGACGTGTCCTAAAGTCTTTAAGTGAGTAAAATGTTGTAAGAGAAAAAGTTCTGTCATCTCAAGCTATGTCTATATCAGAGGTTCTCAAAGTGTGGCCCCTGCATCAGCAGCATCACATCACCTGGGAACTTGACAGAAACATGTGTGTTCAGACCCAACTCTAGACCTACTGAGACAGAAACTCTGGGACTGGCATTTGGGGAGAAAGTTGTATCGGCTATCGTGGTGGGTCAAAATTTCAAGCATAGCTGTTGCTGGACCCCGTGTGCCCGAGCTACCATGTACAGTAGAACATACTATGCACTGAACAACTGAAGGAGGCACTCTTCATACGGATTATGATGAGAATGATGCCTCCCAGGGTTGTGCAGTGCAAAACCTGCATTCTATACCTGGCAGTTTTTAAAGCAGAGGGAACCCATGGAAAGTTTTTAGCAGAAGGAATACATAATTTGTATTTGGGAAGCTATCATTGGCATCAGGTAGGAGAGAGACAGGGGGGAGCTACCTATAGCCACTCTATTGTGTGTATATCCTTGGGGCCATTTACAAGCTGCATCATGACTGAATTAAAGTAAAAGACACCTTGAATGGAATTCAAGTTGCCCTTATTGCCGACCTTCAAATTCAGGCTACCAGATACTTGGGTCTATATTAGCAGAAGAATGCGATAAAAGAAAAGAAAGACTATCAGAAACTTGCAAGTTAAGTACAGAGATATTGAGAGAGAGAGAGAAAGAGAGAGAGATATTGAGAGATAGAGAGAAGGAAATGGAGGCAGAGTAGAGGCACACAGGTCTTGCAGAAGAAGAGATAAGCTTCATGGCAAGATAGCTGGAGGAAGACACACAAAGCCAGGGGACAGGTCTGGCTGGGGATATTGATCTGAAAGCCATCAGCACCCAGATGGTAGTGAAACCACAAGTGAGGATACGATCAGTCGAGAGGAATGCATAAACACTGGAAAAGAAGGGTGTTAGGGACTGGGCCTGCAGAAGCTCTACATTTAAGAAGCACAGAGGCTGGTAGAAAAGTGGGTTGCACCTGGTTTGAAAGTTGGAGACTGGAAAAAACCAGCAGACACACAACCAAAGAACTACTGGCATGGGAGAGTCAAGAGTTTAATTCAAGAAAGACATGTCAGCAAGAAAAAAAAAAAAAAAAAGGGTGGGGGGGACAAGCACAGGGAAGCTTTGCCCAAGTGCTCTGTCCCTGGGGAGTGTTCTGCTGCTGGTAGGCTCTTTAAAGTGGTCAGTGTGCCTGTAGTGCCACTGGCCCCATCCCTGCTACATAGCCTGATGTAAGACTTCATGCTTCTGGACACCTTTTCCAGGGCCGGTGCACAACCCCCACCCCCCCATTCATTCTCATTTTTGAGGAGCGAGATCAGCTGAGCAAAGCTTCACCAAGTTTCAGAGGGACTAAAAATGTGCATCTGGGAGGAGTGGGCGGTGGGCAGATGGCGCTGGATTAAAAAGATGCTGGTTTGCTCACTATTCTGCGGTGTCTGAGTCGTCTCAGCACAGCAGTGTGGGCTCAGGAATTCCATCAGATGACCTAAAAACTTGTGAATCTCTCCCAAAAGACTTTATCCCCTGCAAGACACTAAGGGGGAAGGGAGGCAGTTCTAGAGGGTCTGAGATTACAGAGAACCCGTGATTCACCAGGAGCTTGCACACACTCTGCTCTGAGTCTATTTTTCACATTGTGTCGCAATTGTTTATGTTTTACCACTTCTACCCTGCTACCCCTCTCTCCAAGGAGGCTGTAAACCCTTGGAAAACAAAGGTTATCTTAATCATCTTCTGTATCCTTACTGCCCAAGCTGGGGCTGCAGTGCAGTTGTCAGTCCCTGAAATACCTGTTCAATCAGTGTCACGGGAAGGATGATTTGTAGACGTGCCGGTCAACGGGCACACCTTTCCATTGGCTGAAGTTCTAAGACTTGAGTGTGCTAATAAGCAGAGTTGACAAACTGTAGCCTCCTGAGTAAATTTTGGCTGTGTGGCTGTTGTGGGAAGGCTTATGAGGTTTGAAATGACCAGAAAAAGAATTTTTTTTTGTGATGTGTGAAATTACATGAAATGTTTGTGTCCAGGGGCGCCTAGGTGGCTCAGTGGGTTAAAGCCTCTGCCTTTGGCTTGGGTCATGATCTCTGGGTCCTGGGATCGAGCCCCACATTGGGCTCTCTGCTCAGCAGGGAGCCTGCTTCCCCCTCTCTCTCTGCCTGCTTCTCTGCCTACTTGATCTCTGTCAAATGAATAAATAAAACCTAAAAAAAAAAAAAAAGAAATGTTTGTGTCCATCAATAAAGTTTTATAGGAACACAACCACATCCATTCAGTTCTGTATTATTGACAGTTACTTTAGGGCTCTGTCAGTATTTTTTAATATATTTATTTGGCAGAGAGAGCGTGATCAAGCAGGGGGAGTGGAAGACAGAGGGAGAAGCAGGCTCCCCCCTGAGCAAGGATGTGGGGCTTGATCCCAGGATCCTGGGGTCATGACCTAAGCTGAAGGCAGAAGCTTAACTGACTGAGCCACCCAGGTGCTCCAGGGCTCTATTAATACTGTTGAGTAGATGTGACAGAAATAGCATGGCCCAAAACACCTATAATATTTTTTTTTTTACCCTTTATGGAAAAGGTCTGCTGACCCCTACTATCAAGGAACACAAAATGAGATAAACATGAGATATTTATCAGAATATAATCTTCCTCACGAGTAGAGTTCTTTAAGACTTTCTAATCACTGACATGAAAACAAAAGACATTTTTGCCCACCATGGGGCACAAACATCAATACATCCTAGTGGAGTAAAGCAGCAAACTCTGGGCCCATAAGAGCTTGTACTTCTCACCATTCTAGAAGAAGGTCTGACAGGTTACCTACTTCCTAAGCTTCAGTCTTCTTGGCAGTATAATGGGCACCATAAGACTTTTTTCTCAGAAGGTTGTTCTAAGAATCAAATGGTACAATGCATTTTTACCTCTTAAGCTTACACCTGACGTCTAGTAAGCATTTGCTTAATGAAACTACTCTAATTTTCTTCATTGTCTTTGGAGGACTATTTCACTTTGATACAAGCTCGTTGATACTCCCCTCTAAAATGAATTACTTATGGGGTTCCTAGGTGGTTCAGTCGGTTAAGTCCGACTCTTGGTTTTGGCTCAGGTCATGATCTTGGGGTCCTATGATCAAGCCCAGTATCAAGCTCCCCATTCTTGAGGATTCTCTCCCTCTCCCTCTGCTCCTCCCCCTGCTCACTGTCTCCCTCTAAAATAAACAGATAGGTCTTTAAAAAATAAATGAAACGAATTACTTGTATCAGACTACAGCTTTTATTATGTCTAATGATGAAAGTTGAATTATTGCTCTAGGACATAACTGACTATGAATTCACTCGAACCTTTTTTTTTTTAAGATTTTATTTATTTGACAGACAGAGATCACAAGTAGGCAGAGAGGCAGACAGAGAGGAAGCAGGCTCCCCACTGAGCAGAGAGCCTGATGAGGGGCTCGATCCCAGGACCCTGAGATCATGACCTGAGCTGAAGGCAGATGCTTAACCCACTGAGCCACCCAGGCGCCCAATTCACTCGAACCTTAAGGATGAGTGTCTAAATAAAACATTAGAGTCTTATGATAAAGATATTCCAGCCAATGAAATATGACAAGAAAAAAAATGGTAAGAGATATTTGAAAGAGAAACAGTTCTCATCATCTAGAAATAACATGATAGACTTCCTCAGAAAACCTTATAATGAACTATAAAACTATTTAAATAGTCACCCAGTACAATAGCTATAGACATATGCATACATACACATATGTACACATACACACATGTAGTGATACATGTACACACATACACATACGTAAACATAAAACACCAAACAGCAAAAGAAATGTGTAATAATTCTCTGAAGAAAAATACAGTGTGTTGCTGAGGGGCATAAAGGAATGTCATGAAAAAATATGGATCATAACACTTCAAGTAAGTGAAAAACAGGACCACAAAAGCGGAACAGTTGTTTAATGGTCCGAAGAGAATTCTGACAGCGTAACTAGAGGGATGGAAGAGCTTCAAACAAACCTCCACTTCAGTATCACACAGCAGAATAACACACAGCCCTCCATTGCTCAGACGTTGGCCAGTGCTTTCTGGAAGCTGCTTTCATTTAGGCCTGAGCAGATGCAACTGGCAGAAAGGAAGCAGGCGGCTTTGGAAAAGCAGCAGGAAATGAACAGGCAGGGAGCACATTCATGGAGACCCTGGCGAAAGATCCAACGTGTTCTGTAAAAGGAGCGACAAAGACTAGGAGTCGATTCTTTGGATTTACAAATCAGGAAGGAATAGGTTCAGGACTGTGAAATATTTCTTACACGCTGATAGATACCAGAGGCCACACTTAGCCTTCCCAGGAACCTTTCTGTTCACAGCAAACTTGCATTCTAGTGTTGGGGAAACATTTTACATTAGAAGGGCTCACTTTTCATTTAATTTATAATCCTGCAGAAGGGAGAAAAGGCAACTGAAGACTACCAACCCTTTTACAGTTAAGGTTGCAAATGTATCCAAGGTTTTTGGAGACTAGGAGACAGTCTACCTTGCAGATTTGGGGGAAAAAAAAAAAACACAGAAATTTAAGTAAAAAATAGAAGCCATGTACCTATTTTCCCTTCCTGTAACACAAAACTCCTTTCTCCCAAAGATATTCAAAATCAGGCTTTAAAAAATCCTTAACAACTGCACTGATGGATATTAGTGCTAGCAGCCTAAACGAAAGCACAGGGAGATGTGAAGTTCCACCTGATTCACAAATTAGCCGCACAAGACACAGCAGGTCCAGAAAAAGCAGTGACCTTTGCAAGTAGGTTGTGACCTCCATAGGCCACTCATCACAGCTGCTGGGGCTGGCTGCAGTGTGGTCAGGTGTGCCCTGGGAGATCAGAAAGCCCCTTTATTAAAAATGAAAGAGAACTTGATCTTCTCATACTGCTTTGATGTGAGATCAGCAATTTCTAATAAAAGGGATTTTTTTTTTTCCTGGACAGGACCACAGAGCCCAAATCTATATTTAGAAGGGTATGTTGTCACTGGCAAGCTCTGGTTTAATTAATTGCGATTTATAAAGGAATAGCAAGGGTTAGTGCCATGGTTAACCAGTCATGGAAATTAAAAGTGAACATAATTCTACTTTACATTTGGGGAAACTAGCTGGTGTAGCTCAGGAGGTAAAGTGTACCCCAAGAGGGACAAGAGACATGTGATTTGTTTAAAAAAGATATGTTGCCTCTTGCGGCAGAATCAAAAGGCGCGGGTAGGTACTCACAGAAAGATTTTTCAGGAAACATTTTTGGTGGTCTGCCTGATGCTGCTCTGTGAAAAACAGAGCAAATAAATTAGCATTCATTAATTTTATGCCTTGTGTGTTTCAACATTTACAATTACTATGCTCTTTTGAGGACTTTCTTGCTCAGAATTAGGACTCTGTTAAATCTTTTTTTTTTTTTTAAAGAATGTATATAAAGGCAAAAGAGTATCATTTTTTATGAATACATGTCAGATTTCTAAGGAACCAAGCTCCATAAAAGACCACTAAGGAAATATGTGGAGGCAGAACTTCAAAACTTGTCCTTCTCCTTCTGTTCTCTCGCATCTGGAAGAGGGGAGGGGACGGTGACATGTGGCCAGTTAAAGGCGTTCATAAAAAGTCAAAATCTCTTTCATGCTTATACATTTGAACATATGTAATAAAAGAGAGAAAACACGACAACCCCAGGGGCAGCTGCAGAATCTTTCTTCTATTGATTGTGAGTAGTTTTTAAGATCTAAGTATTCTTTCTCGGTAACCATGTTCTGTCATTTTGAGCAGCTACTTTACGGGACCCCCTGGTACAGAGACTCTTCCTGGCTCCGGGCTTATACACCACATCCCGTCCCCTCTGCTGAAGCCCTCTGTTCCCAGCTGATACCCTGGCCAAATGGCCAAATGTAATTCTACCAAATCTCAGCTCGAATGTTACCGACCCCGAGAAGCCTGGCCAGATTCACCAGCCTCAATGAGCTCCACGTGCCTGCCCCTTTCATCTCTCCAGCTCCTCTGTTCCTAGCACTCAGCACAGAGTGCCACTCTTGTGTTCTTCGTGTTTGCTTATGTTCTATCCTTTCCCCACTGGATTCTGAGCTTCCTCAGGAGGCAGGGGCGTGCAGGGACCCTCCGTGCTGGCAGAGCACAGACACTACAATGTCACAATTGGAATGCAGGTTTTAGAGGTGGACTACTGGGTTCCTACCTAGCTCCACTACACACAGACTGTGTGAGCTCAGCAAGTCACGTAACTTCTCTGGGCAGTGGTTTCAACATCTTAGGTGGAGATAGGGTTAATAACACCTACATTCCTGTCTTCTATGGTTAAATTCAAATGTGATGATAGAGGTAAAGCACTTAAAATGACCCCTGGCACACAGGAAGCACTTTGTAAGCGAACACTATTATTATTCACCACTGTATACCTAGTACCAGGCACAGGTGTCATACTAAAACGTGCTCAAATACTTACTAAAGCAATACATTCTAATATATCTGAGTATTCTTGCAACAACTCATGAAATGTTTCTATATCCACGTCAGAGACGGAATTAGAGAGATTATCAATGCCTTCTCTGATCTCTCACAACACTCTAGAAACTACCAGTTCTGGAATCCCAGCCCCACCAGCCTCAACTCAGGGCATTATTTCCAGTACATCTCCTGAGAGTTTCCACACCAACCTGTTGAGGGTAGGAACAATCAAAAACAAAGCAAGTAAGAACAAATCTATAGACATAAAACAATGTATATTTGATTATGAATATGGTATGATGTGGATGTTCTCCTGTGCTGTCCCATAAACCCTTTGAACCTTGGTTTTTCCCATCTATGAAATGGGGATAATAGAGATGAAAGGAGGGAATAGATGGAAGAATTGTTTCCCACAGGGACTGGCATCAACTAGGTCCTCAAAAAAAGTGTAACTTCTGTTACCTATTTCTTCATCCTCTCCAGGGGATATAAACCAGTAAATGATTTTTAAGGCCATAAGCTATACTTATCCTAGATCTTATCAACTAAGAGTCCATGAGGAGAAAAAAATAAAATCCATTAAAAACAACTATTTTGCTTTCAAATTATAGGGTAGTTAGAATGCTGAGATCCTTGGATTTACAACAGGTACTGTATTACGCCATTCTCCCTGTGCCTTTCTACATTGTCTTATGATACAATATGAAAAATCAAAAATCCCATCCGAACTAGAATCTGCCAACCTGGCCACTTCCAATTCTTAAACCTATAGCATGGGGGAAAAAAAAATCATACATTCTGACCTGTTCTTAGAATTCTCAAACTGATGGGGTGGCTCAGTCAGTTAAGCATCTGACTCTTGGTTGCAGCTCAGGTCATGATCTCAGGCTTGTGAGATCCAGCCCTGCCTCAGGCCCCATGCTGGGTGTGGAGCCTGCTTGAGATTCTTTTTCTTCCTCTCCCTCTGTCCTCCCCTGCCCCCCTTCTCCCCCTCCCCCTCTTAAAAAAAAAAAAAAAAGAATTCTCAAACTCATGAATAAAGTTGTTTCAGGTGAAGTGGCTATTTTTTTTTTTTTTGAGGTATTTGAAGTAGTCCAACTAATTATTAACAGAATTTGCCCACTCCCAATATTAGAAAGATTGATTTACCAGAACTCTGGTCAATGGGGGCTAGCACTGTTCCAAGAATACAAGGGGAATCCTAAAACAATCACACTTCATGCCTTGTCCTGGACTACCCAGAAAGACCACATGACCTAAAAACCAAATAATGGAAATAAACCCTTATTTACTTGGATTGGGAAAAATGTAAAAAACACTTCCCCATGATAAGCTGATAAGTAAGGCTCCATTCAGGAGCACAGATTCCAGGCACTGCCCAAAGCTCCCTGGCTCATGTCCAGACACAAGAAACCTGGACAAATCACTCAGTTCTATGAAGGTCAAGATCAATGGGCAGAGGGGCTGTGAAGTCAAGGGCTGCCCACCACAGGCTGGAAAGGCTGCAGGCAAGATCGCTCCTTATTATTGACATGGTCAGTCACCTTGGATTCCTCCTGGCCTAGACCACCTGCCTGAGAAACGAGCATACTCGAGCAGCTGGTTTAAAACTCTGCTGGTTAATCCTTCAAAGGCCCAGTGCTGTTTTATTCAGCATGCCGAAAGGTTAAACCAAATGGCTTCCCTTCCGAAGGACAGGAAAGCTTGCTAAGGAGTTTGAAGACTACCACTGTAGAGAAAAAAAACAAAAAACAAAACGTTTCAATGGCCAAGAGGGCAATGGGCAAGGAATGATCGCTAAGGATTAGACAAGTCATGAAATACACAGTACAGCTCTGCTGAAATCAGAATGATGCCACAAGAAGAGAATGTGGCCCCATTCCAGCCCAAGGAAGATCAGAAACTCGAGGAAACTGTTGGAAATAAACACAGGACTCCAGAAGCTGAAGATCTTTTATATGCAATCATGAAGTTACATAGATAATTCCAACTTCTGCTGATTTACACACTAAACATCATTCTTCACTCTATTTTTGGCTGCATTACTAATGATGTTGGTATCCCAACACTGCCATGTAATGGCGATTAAAATAAAATGGAGTAACAAAATGAAGCATTTTTACAGGCTAATGAAATGGAATCAGGAATGTTTCCCATCCAACTGGGTTCTCTAACTGGATTTTGTATCTGACACAGAGGTCTATGTATCACTGCCTTTTGCAGTGGGAGAAAGGCAGACAGACACAAGGAAAAGTGGGTATTTTTAGTGTCAAGAACTTTTTTGAAACAAACAGCTAATAGGGATTATTTAAAAACCCTGCTAGAACATCTAACCAAAACAGGAATAAAACTTGCTGAGCAATATATGGTCACCAAAAGAACTCTGGCAAGAGCAATATACAAGTAATATATATTCAAACACATTTAAGAGGCTTTTGTTTTATGTCACCATGGCTAGGGCTGGGGAGCAAAGATTTGGGACTGAGGTCCGTGAGTGCAAATAAAAATTAAGCACCTCTGCTGGAAAGAAATTTACAGTCTTCCTACATCACTTGGGCTTTATTCATTATTCCATTAAACCTGAACTTGGCAACCTCAAAAATGTGACCTCGAGGGGCTGCTTGGAGCAGCCTTATTCAAGACCTATAAGGCAGAGACTGTAGAAGTTATCCGACCTGTACCTCTGCCCCTCGCTGTGTGTACATCAATCTGCTCTTCCAAAGAATTAACAGGGAAGTAAGCCCAGGGCACCCGGACACCGGGTGCAGATGGCAGGCCTGTGGTCTGTGCTACATGCTCTTCTGGACCCTCAAAAACCCTACCCCGCCTGTTACTTTATACCCCTGGTCATTTGCATTTGCTGCCTCTGGTGCCCTGGTGCTCTTCCTGCCTCACTGCTCCCAGACAGAGCCCAGATCACCCATTTCCAAGTCAAGCCAGAAAATACTGATTCCATCAGCAACACACTCTGTTACGCGAGGGGGCTGCAGGGATACGGGAACAGTAGGACAGTGCTTGTCTTCAAGGGGATGACAAGGAAATTAAGAACTCCTTTTTGAAATATGGGGGGGGGGTAGAACTAGATCGTCTTGATGGACTTACGAGTTCTCCAAAAAGAAGAGAATTTTCACCAGCTCCTCTTATAAAGGGGACCGCAGGAGTTCAGAACATCAGCCAGACTGGATGGTCTAAATTCTCTGCCATTTCACTAACTGCCCTAATTGGGGGAAGTCATTTCATCAGCCTGTGCCTCAAGCTCCTCACCTGTTAACAGGGGAGAAGAATCCCTTCCTTGTAAAGTGGTGGTGGGAATTCAATGAATCAACGCCCAGCAAGCCCTCCTAACAGTGCATGTGACACGTGAGCACTCTGTACAAGACTGCCGTCAACATCATCAACATTATTAACATGACTTTACTCCCTACCCGTTTACTTCATTCCTTCAGCTGATAACCGCTACAAAAGCCCATGGCAAAGCCACAGAACACATAACCCCTTCGCACTCTGGCAGGCACATTTTGGCGCCACCGCGGTGGTCCTGTTCCATTGTGCTACCCACCAGCCTGAAGTCGACAGTGGTATGCTGGAACAGGGGGGACAAAGATGTCAAGAGAGGTCTGGTTCTTTTACTGAGCACGGTGTAGACACATTTTATGACTTCATACTTATGCAATAAAAATTAAGTGGTTACCTAAGACGACTACCAAAGGACAAAACCACGATTATGTATCGGTTCCCTAGAAAATCTTGCACAGAAATGGATGCTAGTCGAGAACTACTTATTAATACCCTCAAGATCCATGCCAATGTACTTACATTTTACGAAAACCAAGGTGATTCTTGGTTCCTTGAGAGTAAAAAAAAAAAAGTCAAAGTAATCAAAGTGATCTTGTTAAAAAGTCCCAGCGTACCAGGCTATACTAAATCTAGGTCAAGTAGAAGACCCAAATGGCCTACAGAATTGTAGATGTCATTCGAAGTAGAACATGCCTCCTAAATAACAGAGATCAAATTTTTTTACAAAAATTTAAGCCATAAGTCTTGAATTTCTTTCTTAGGGAGAAAATCAGAGATATATTCAGTTTATATTTATTTCTGACGTACTTCAAAACATAATCAATCAAAATTCTGAAATTCTTTTAAGATTTTATTTATTTGAGAGAGAGTGAGAGAATGAGAAAGTGAGAGAGAGTGAGGAAGGACGAGCAGCAGGGGAGGCTGCGAGAGAGGGACAAGCGGACTCCCCACTGAGCAGGAAGCCCGCTGCGTCAAAGTCAGAAGCTTAAACATCTGAGCCACCCAGGTACCCCAAAACTT
Organism: Lontra canadensis; assembly: GCF_010015895.1. Lineage (NCBI taxonomy): Eukaryota > Metazoa > Chordata > Mammalia > Carnivora > Mustelidae > Lontra > Lontra canadensis. Next base: position 10,189,174 of record NW_022631028.1, read on the forward strand.
TGGAATTCTAAGGAAGAGACATCACAAATTCACTGAATGGACAAGTAGGTCAATGGACAACTCTCGTCACTGAACTGTGATAAGTTTAGCAGGTTGTGAGGAAGGCCAGAAAAGTATAAAGCTTTGAAGGTAAGAAAGCTGGCGAAATCCAAAAGATTATAATGAGACTGTAATTTTTATTAAGGTACAGCTGACACACAATGTTACATTAGTTCCAGGTAAACAGCACAGCAATGCCTCAAGTCTCTATGTTATGCTGGGCTCACCACAAATATATCTACCCTCTGTCCCCATACAACACTATCACAATACCATTGACTGTATTCCCAATGATGTACCTTCTGTCCCTGTGACTTATTCATTCCATAAATGGAAACCTGCACCGCCCACTTCCCTTCCACCATTTGTCCATCCCTCCACTTTCTTCCTCTCTGGTACACCTGTGAATCTATCTGGTCCTACACAATTCTTAACTATCTGACTCAAATTAAGAGGGCTGATCTGTTCCAGATCATGCTTGATAGTGAATTATCCTGTTTGTTTTGAATCGACTGAATCCTGCCTTCTCCATCCTAAGCCATATTCCCTATTCAGCTGCTGGCATCACAATAATTCTCCCCACTCATGACCTCTACCATTACCAAGTTTGCCTGTGTGATGATGCTTGACTGACTTGGGTGTGTACTGTCACCCCACTCAAGGGCTGGTTGTAGGAGCTGATCCTCCTTCCCAACCCCAGCCCCAAACCCTTTCCCAGACACTACTACTGATGACTTGCTGCCCAAACTGCATTTTTACTCAAGCAGACAGCCTCCCTGGAAGGAGGCACCTGTTCTTCAGCCACAAGAAGGTGCACAAGGCATTTCCTTCCTTCCTCAGAGCCAAACACATCTCAAAGCCCATCTGTAGCCTCCAAAAGTGTCAGTGACACACAACAGACACATCTGCTCATGGAGTCCAGTCAGCCAAACGTCTGGACTGGGTACTGTTAACCCTTTAGGTGCCCTCAGGGAGCAGACAGAAACGTGAAGGCGGGAGGGGTGGTCCGCGTATCTCATCTCCTCCCAAGCGAAGCCACCATCTCTCAGCTCCCACTCACTGCTGGTTATCCAGGGAGGAGCACAGCAGGGGTCGTATGGCCAGACAGTCTCAATTTTCTAATAAAGCCAGAAACCTAGGCTTCTCTGTAAGAATCTCCTCTCAATTTGATGTTGGCATCAAATTCCAAACATTTTTAGACACAGTGATAAGTGGACCAAACATCTCTCTTAGCAACATGCAGCCTGTGGGATGTCAGTCGTGGAAATGACCCCCCCCCCCCAAAAAAAAGCAAGGAAACCTGGGTCACAACTCCCATCTCCCTAGTGTTTGTAAAGAACCAATAATAAATACCATCACATCCTAGGTACCAGGCTAAGTGCTTTCCAGGCACCATCTCCTTTTGATTCTCATTACAAACTGTAATATTACCATTCTAGCTGGAAAGATGAAAAAGAAGAAAGACACTTAGAAGAGGGAAGCCCTTGTCTATAAATTTTCCCAGCCAGGCAGCATCAGGATTTGAACTGGAGTCTCAACTTTAAACTCTACAAGCTTTCCCACAAACCACAGGACCTGCACCTAGAAACAGTAACAGCACAAAGCTGACCTGGCAGGAGGGTCCTCTTAGGTCCTGGGGAAGGTAGCCTTAAGGGATCTCTGTGTGACCTGCTAGGGTATGCACTGCCAAGTCTGTTGTTCTGAGCTCAGAAGTCCAATGCCATCATTTCAGAAGTGAGAAATGAGAGTGTCTTTGACCACATTTCCAATGTATGATTCAGCCCTCCGGTGTGATGTGCCACCTGCCGGGAGATGCCATCAATCTGGCTACTAACTGTATTTGCAAGCAGAATGGCTCTTAAAAATAATAAGAATAATTTTTAGAGAGTAAGACAAACATTTTCAGGAGATTTCACTCACTGATTCTTTCTTGTATCTATAGGTTTTACCTTGTTGACAAGTTGATTTGTGGGCACCCGCTGGCTCAGTGAATAGGGCATGCAACTCTTGGTCTTGGGATTGTGAGTTTGAGCCCCACAATGGGTGTAGAGATTACTTAAAAAAAAAAAGTTGATTTTAATCTTATTATTTCACCATCAAAGCAAGAAAAAAGGTTCAACATCAAATGCAGTATTTTTATAAAAGAAGTCCAATAACTTCATCCAGCACTCTTTCTTAATTAACTTAAGCAACTTTCCATATTTTCCTAATGCTTATTTTTGGCAGAAATTAAAGCAAAAGCAACCGAATCCACACTTAGTGCAACGGCCAGTTGTGATTTTTATTTGCCTTAATTTCATCTGACAACAGAGCCATTGTGAAGGACACACTTGCTCACAGAACTTCCAGATCTTCCCTCTCACACTAAGCCATTCAAGAACAAGCTTCAAATTATTTACAGCACTGCACAACCACAGGAGTTTTTAACTGCTTATCAACCCCCTATTTCCAGCTACAAATGCAAAGAAAAAAAATTGAAAAAACCTCTATCCAGTGTATTATGATCTCCAAGGACAATTTTTTATTTAAAAAAAAAAAAAAAGCCTGGCATCCTGTGGGGCTGCAGTCCAGTGTACTTGAAGGAGCAGAAATAGCCCACCAGCGTCATCTCAGCGGTGTATACTGCAGACACAATATCCACCAGACATCCACACACCCCCACCACCGCTGTCTGTGTGAAAGTCACAGGATACCTTTGCATTAGAAGCAGGAGGGTCTTACGAAGGTGTAAGAGACCAGGTGAGCAGCCCAGGACAGAGGTAAGCAAAGACATCGGCGAGGGATGGTACTGGCAGGGCTTCCACTTTGTACTCTCTGTCCCCTCACTCTGGAATACCTTTCACGAATATGACAGTCATTGCCTCTGGGTCTCTGCTCCCTTGCGACCCCTTCAGGGAAACCTCACCTGAACACTCCATACCAAGTAGCACACGCAGTCCCTTGTCCTTACTTCCCACTGACCAAACGCCCTTCCTTCCTTCCCTTTACTTTTTATCCTAGCACCCAGCATCACTGCACATCTTGCGTACTGACCTGCTAATTTATATTCTACCTCTCCACCGCTAGAATGGCAGGTCCATGAGAGCGGGACCACTGCCTGTTCCCTTAATTGCCAAGTCCTCAGGATCTAATAATTAATCAATGCATTATCTTTTGCATGTAACTAATGAATATACAAGTGAACAGATGCTAGATCATTAATGACCACACCCACCAGAATGTCAGTGCCTGAAAGCAGGGCTCCTGGGTGTCCCAGTGTCCCTGCAGCCTCCCGTGCCATTACCTACAACAGCGTCTGCCATACAGTAATGAATGGCTGGATCAGTGAGTGAATGAATCTCACACTCGGCTTCATTCTGCAGCCAAGCTAATTCCACCAGCGGGGCAACGATATTTTCCTACCTGCAGTCAAGACTCCGGTGGAGGCTCAGATTCCATTCTTCTATGCTCCACTCGGACACCTCCACGTCTTCGGAGGTGAATGCTGCAGCTACTCAACTGCATCTTCCATGTGTTAATATACTGACTCTTAAAAGAGTGCTGTTGAAAGGAATAGACTCGTTCCATTCAACTCATGGGATGGCATGTTCTTGGTAAGGAAGAGGTGTAGGGGAAGCAAGAAGGACCAAAGTGATCAGATCTCAGTAGGTTCAGAAAATCGTGGGTCAAGATTTACAAGGAGTTCATGAACCTGATAGCAGAAGGCCCCTGGCCTTGGCCAGGAAGCCCTACCTCCCCCTGTGGGCTCGCATTTTGCCACACTTGTCCCACATTGTCTGGTCTTTTCCTTACATCTTGTAGGTAACACCTTTGGACACTGAAGACTCTTGATCATCTTTATGGTAATGAGGATTAGAAAAGAGTGGGGATTCCCTTTCTGTGTTTCTAATAGTGTATCATTCAATCAACCCCAACTGCTACAAAACACTTCTCATTCACCAAGGACAGCACTGAGAAAATCAATGTCACCATGCCAAGTGCAGTGGGCTAAACTATCGCTCAGAATATTTGCTGCCCTTCCCTGTGGGGGGTTTATCCTTCCCTGTGCTGGTCATGTCAGACTTGATCAAATCCCTTAGCAGTGAAACGTGGCTGGGAGGGAGCATGCTCCTTCTGAGCAGAAGATCTGAGACCATTACCTGGTTCCGCCATGTTGTCTTCTCTTTCTGCCTACAGACAGAAATGTCCCAGCTAGAGGGTCACTCCTTCAGCCTAGGTTCTAGAAGGCTGAGCACATGGAACAGGGCTGCTGCTGACCCAGGATGGACACATAGCAAGAGCAAGAAACAAACCATTGCTGCAAGCCGCTGAGCTTTTCAGAAGATGTTAGTGCTGTAGGACTTAGCCTAAGCAGGATGATACTCTGATGGTCGATTTGCAATGATTGTTCATTTCCTCACACTCTATGCTGTCATTAAACAAGTAAACAAAGAACTGGTACTTCCCTAACAGTAAGCAAGGTCTCCACTCTCTACGCTTGAATGGAGACTAACTGGCCCGCTAATGGCAAGGGCCAAATCATGGACCCCCTCTCCTTACTCCTAACATCTGAAGAGAAAGCAAAGGTGCCAGGCAAGATAAAAGCAAACACACATCCATAGAACTGGCTTTTTGGGGACAGAGTATCTTGTGAAAGTTTCACTTGACAATTTATATGGGCAGACGGCAGAGTAAAAACAAATCAAGGTCCATATAGGCCCATAATTTGAGTCATCGCACACTTCATAACGTCCATTTCCTAAACTGTCCTCCATATCATCTGTTGCTACATGTGGTGTGGACCTGGCACGTACTGTGTACCTTGAAGCCGACTCCAGAATGGGGTTTCTGAGGCCCCCAACATGTGTGGGACGCTGTACAAACAGGCAACGCAAACTCCAGGTATGCCCCGAAGTAACCTCAGCTGAGGATTTAACTGCAGGTAAGGGAAGAATTTACAAGGATATGAATCTGGGGTTTTCCATAATTATATATACTGTAACATCAATGTAAAAAGAAAATGTGATACGATCTAGACAGGCTCCCTTAAACGCACACACACGATTTAAGAAACGTGACTGATACAAAAGCCAGAATCTTTTTGTGATGCTGAGTTGACTCAAGAAAAAGCCCAAAGAAATGTTACTGTAATGTCTTTTTTGGGCTACAACTTTTCATCACAGTAATCAATACAAATGTCTGTGTCCCCGTAGGGCACACCAGCCATTTTTGACAGATCATGGCATCTGTTCTATTTAATGACTCACAGGTACCAAATGTATATCCAAGAGATGGTGAAGGTTGCACTAAGTTGACTGATTAATAAGATCTAAAGATTCAGTGTTCCTTATCAAATTCTACGAGAGTCCTTTCAATGGTCAGGGCTGACCAGATGGAAGTACAGGGAAGATTCCCGCAGCTGGCTCTCCAGCAAAAAACTGGCGGTGGTCCAGAGCCCGCCCCAACTGCCCAGTCATCCCTTCTCCTGGGGCCAACACTGAGGATGTGGCTTTGCTGGCATGACAGGTATGTGTGTCATTCTGGAGCATGTGTGGTGCCCAGTGAAGAAATACTCAGACACACATCTGAAACCTCTGCCCCTTTGCAAAGATTTCCAGCTGTTTCGAATCCCGAGCACTGAGCACTTATTTTAAGAGACAAAGGTTTCTTTAAGCCAATATCCATAATTTAGAGACTGGAAGGAGGGTCCCGTGTCTAGAATGCCACACGTGGTCTTCAGATGTCCCCATCCTTAAGTCCCCCACAGTGGCAAGTTCTCCAGAGGGACATGTTTCCCACGCTGAAGAACCACTGCATCAGAGACCAGAGAGGAAATGGACCCGGAGGGAAATATGACCAAGGGGCACTATTTTACCGGGTGTAGAAGTACACAGTGGTCTTGACCACTCTAAGAGACATGCTACACTTGCAGAGAATTTCTTCCACGTTGCAAGTCTTTTTTATTGGACCTAGTCATTCTAGGTCCACTGGCAAGGCTCCCTATTGTAACCACATGTGAGAGGGCGATTCCCCTCTCCTCTGGTCCTCCACTGAAAGGTGAGGACCCACACCCCCAAGTGTTCACAGACACTGCACTGTTCCATGCAGCCTCTCCAAACAGGTTGCTGAGGTGATGGCACAAGAGTTCTGGCCAACAGAACAGGAGCAGAAGTGATCTGCATCGCTTCCAAGCCCGGCCGAAAGAAACTTCTCCTGCAGATCTTCACTGGCTTTCCAAGTGAAGAGATTCAGAAGACCCAGAGAAGGTGGGTTCCTGGTGAAGGACAGACCACAAGCCCTTACTGAACCACGTCTGGCCCTCAACTGGAGCAAGTGATGAATACTTATTATGTGGGACCTCTGAATTTGGGGGATTATTTGTTATAGCGCTTAGTCTACTCCAATGCAGTGATAAATTTGCCTTAACTGACCAGATGGCTTTAATCTACAATGCAGAACTGCTGAATACTTGGGAGTAGGTTGATACTTGGCCATCAACAAGCCCCAGGCAACAGTCTTGACTTTCAGTCTTTTAGGGAGCACTACCGAATCTGGACAATACTAGTTAAAGAATGGCCAACAGGATCCAACTATTACCTAAGAGACATAGGAGGCCTTTCTTTCATGTTCTCCTTGTATAGTACCTGCCACCATGGGGGATTTAAGGACAGGGACATCTGAAGACCACATGTGGCACTCTACACACAGGACCCTCCTTCCAGTCACTGAATTACAGTTAGGTGATTAAGGAAACTGTGTCTCCTAAGTCATGTTCAATAGCACCATTCACTTCACCACTGGGGCTTTGGGACCAAAGTGACTCTCTAACGCTCTATCAAATCTTGAGTGGGGTGGCCACGTGGAATCCACAAAGCACTGTTTACAACTAGAGGTGCACAAAGTGCGTTCACTTGTCCCAGGACTGGGCAGTCACATTAAGATCTAGGATATGCAGCGATGTATTCTACTGTAATTTTCCACCTTCATTTTATACTTTAGACTTCCAGCAGTCTTCCATCTGTTTTCCAGCAGCCACAAAGACATCCTTTAATTGCTTCTGAATGAAAGCAGAGATTTCATTTCCTGGCCCAGAACATGTACACATCACACATACTTCAAGCACAATGAGCGGTCTCCCTTTCTCTCAGTTCTGTGCACTGTCTCACCCGTAGAGAAGAGCCTTTTTCAAATCAAAATAATACTCCTCAAAAAAGGCAATCTAGTTTTTTGAGGTTCTTTAAAATGAGCTTAGCCAGAACACCAGGGACTCCAATTACACATATTTACCTGATGTACTTTTACGGGAAGCTTAATTCAAAAACTGCAGACTGACTTTAACACGGTGTCCCGTGCATTTTAAAAATGCACTTATGACGTCGAGCTCTTTCTTTTGTGGTTTCCTGATGCTACCACTCATTCCAAGTAGTTTCATGGTCTCTCCTTATGTGAGGCAACACAGTTAACCCTCGGCAACAGAAAGCACTTAAGGGTTGTGCAAGCCTCGTTTCGCATCCACTTTTCTCTTGCAAAGAACACCAGATTTTTCATCTGGTTTTAATCTTTCACGATGATGTAGGTAAAGGCGAACTCTGAGACCTGGTTATTAAGCCTGCATGGCCGCCCAGCAGAGGCACAGGAGAGGTTCACTAATCACAGGGATATGGTGGATCTCCTCATCCAGAGGGCGGTTTTTCTTAAGTGTCTCACAAGTTCCTTACATTAATGGCTTATGCAAAGACACACACTGGACAAAAGCCTTTCTTGATTTAAAAAAAAAGAAAAGCATATTCCTAAATAAATGCTATTTTTACAATAGCCCCATGGGCTTTGACTGGAGCAGTATACAGCTCTATCCTACTCCCAACCTCTAAGGGAGCACCACCACTTCCCCAAGTCTGCCCTTGTTCTTCAAGGCTGGCCAGGAACTTGTATTTCTTCAAGGGCAGGGAAGACTTCACTGACTTAACCGTATTTATTAAAATAGAACGTCAGTAATTATTTCTCAGACGAGGCAGTCCACTCCTGTTTGAGCCTTTAAAAAGGTTTTCACATTACAGGTCACTCTCCTAACGACTTAGTTTTGAACCACAACATATTTATGGAAGTGACATTTAGGGAATATAGGGTAGCTTGAATACATTTTAACCAGGGGATGTTTGGAATGCTTACAGATCTCACTATAGACAATCAGTTAAAAAAAGAGGTTGCGGTGGTCCAAGAAAGGCCACAGATTCTCCGTTGCTCCTCTCATCAAGAGGTAGAATCGAGTTCCTTGGTGGAAATCTGGGCTGGTCTTATGATTAAATTTGGCCAAGAGAATGTCAGAGAAGTGACAGCAGGTGACTTCTGAGTGAGGTCTTAAAACCTTGCACGTTTTACTCTTCTCTCTTGATGCTCTGAGACTGCCCATCAAAAAGCCTGCATTACCTCCTTGAGCAGGAAAGACTACATAGAAAGAGGGATACATCAACGCCCAGCACCAGCTGCTATTCTTGTAAGTGCGGCCATCAGGACAATCCAAGTGAGATTAGTAGAAGAACAGCCCACACGATCTACAGAACCATGAGGAATTACATGTCACTGTTGTTTTAAGCAACAGACACGGACATGGTTTTGTACATGGCAAGAGGTAACTGAAACCAAAGGCCAAAAAAAGAAAAAAAAAGACAGAGACTTACTATTTACTCCTGGTGGGTGTGTCTCTATATGTAATTCTAAATCAGATTCACTGGGAATCAGTCTTTCAAAGAATAATTTTGAAAGCAATCAATAAATGGTTAATTGTGGAAAGCACAAATGCACTTTCATAGGGTGAATGGGAAAATACGTTGAAAGGCTGCCCGGATAATGATTTATGGTTTGCAATGAAAGGTCCTGTGATCGAGATGATTCAAGAAGTACTGTGCTTCCAACCACTTAGACAAAAATGCAGACGGTATGCTCTGGAAAATTGCAGGATGAAAAAAGCAGCTCTCAGGAGAGGACAAAGACACTGGTATTAAACATGCAAGGGAAGTTTTAATGAAGCAGTTTTATAAAATATGATAGTAAAAGGCAGTAATTCTAATTTAAGACGTTACTCTGGGGGTGCCTGGGTGCCCCAGTCGGTCCAGCAGCCAACTCTTGATTTCAGCTCAGGTCACAATCTCAGAGTCGTGGGATGGAGCCTGAGGTCAGGCTCCCCCCCTCAGTAGAGAGTCTGCATGTTTCCCTCTCTCTTTGCCCAACCCCCACTCACCCTCCCTCTTACTAAATAAATAAATCTTTAAATAAAAAGAGAGACATTATTTTATGTGTGACTTATCTGAGATCCTAAATATGGAGAGTTAAAACATTGTACGTTATGACTTAACACTTGACTGTTTCATCTGTATCTATAGAAGTTTATATAATGAGGTGGGCACCTCCTAAAACAACACAGAAGAAAAGCTGTTCTTTATTCTTCTCTTTGGGGAGATGCTGGAATTGGTCTACATTTGGGTACATACAGTATCTTACAAAATGACAGAGCTCAAAGGTATATAAATGATTGGATGCTACAATTTGGTGATAGTTACTCTGAGGTGGTTCAAAAACTATTATTTTTTGGAAACAATTGCAGTTAATTAAATTACCTTCCAAGACACCTATTTACCCAAATCTTGAAAGGCACTTTGCCATTACTAGCATAGGGGTCACGGACCAGTCTATCCTGATGCTAACTCATCCTGAGGAGCAAAGAGGTTCTGGGAACTTGTGATAAACTTTATAAATTCCATTTATGGAGGTTAATAAGGCATTTGAGTTGAATGTCAGCAAAAATGTTGCTTCACCTCATGAAAATATACTCTAAATGGCTTTTCAGTCACCTAAGTGTGACTCACCTGTGGTGAGTCATTTTTAAAACCTAACATTTACATTTTTAAAACCTACTAAGAGATCCTACTTTAAAAAAATACTTTTCTTCTGATTATCAACGGCACATGTTCACTGTCGAAAATATTAAGAAATTTTAAGACTATGAAGAACAAACTGTAATTTCCCATAATTTCACCATTCAAATATGCCCAATTTAGTTAATACTTACTGAGTATTGACTGTAAGCCAGAAGACAGTGGTCTAAATTCTTTACATAGATGAATTCATTTAATCCACCTAAGCCTATGAGTTATGTACCAAAATGATTTATGTACCAAAATGATTTTTTTTTAACAAATAAGGAAACCAAGGCAGAAAGAGAGATATCACAACTTTTAGTTACACGATCCATGGTCCAAGGGCCAGTAAAAGGAAGAGCTGGGTGTTCCAAGCTCTAGATTAATATGGCATTGCCACTGGGCTGGCATTCTATTACTTTCCTTCCAGTCTTTCTTCTGTTATCTGATGTACACACTCTGGACTTAAGGACTTAAACTGAGGGGTTTTTTTGTTTGTTTTTTGTTTTTTTTTTGTTTTTTGAGAGCCCTAATAACCATTTGTTCAAGTCCTACCTTTGCCACAAAGTCTTGCCAGGTGTCTCCAAACCCACATTGATTTCCCCTAAGTGGCTAATGTAGCCATTTCAAACACTGAGTATTTACACTGTGGAGTTCAGTTCAATACATTTCATAGGTCATTAAGCCCAGGGTGTAGCGGCCACATCTGATTTTATTTTCCTCTCCCACCATTCTGAAACCATCTAAAATTCTGTAAATTCTAGAAACATTTGGGTGCTTGACATATTTTCAACAGAGTAGGATATTAAAAGAGTAGTACCCAAGTGACTAATTTTTGAAAACTCTTTGGAAATATTCTAGGGCTCTGATGAAAGAGATGTCTTCGGAAACTAAACTTGTGGGGGGAAAACAAACAGAAGATAAGAGTAATCTGCAGTTTCTCTGGAGAGGGAACTATGAACAATAGGGTCAATGTTGAGGCAGGTCTTCAAAGTTCTATAAATGAAATGGGAGGAAAGTACACAAGAAAATTCCCACTTTGATGGCATGATTAAATAATTATGGACAGAGAAATGTAGAGCACAAGAGGAATCAGCAGACATATTTTACTGGTCTCTCTGGATGACCAGAAAGCAGCAGGTCAGCAGTGCCTGGGTATGTTTGTGTTGCTAAGAACAAAGGCCCTCCCCCACTACCACATCACCCCAGCCCAATCACTCTGTATCAGTGAATCGTTAGCAATGGATTTTTCTAGAAGATTTGTAAGTTAAACCTAAACAAATCATTCACATGGACCAAAGTGCAATAAAAGATCATTCTAAGACCCACTTGTTGACAATCACTGTACGAAAAACACACATATTAACTTCACACAGTTATAGGGGATGTCGTCAAAATTGGTACTTCCTGAACCCAAAACACGTCACCTTCAAGAGTGGAGTCAGTCATGACAAATGGTGCCTTTCTGCTATGGGCATTACAAGCATCTGGCACTTTAGGTCCTTCAAGTTTTACTCTTGAATTCATATTTTACCTGTTTTATTGCAAATACACAAAGCTTATATCCACGGACAGCTTTAAAATGGTCAACATGACATCTACAGAAGAATGTCAAGGTCTCCAACCTTTCATTGTTTCAAATACAATGAGCAGCCACTTGCTGAGACAGCATCCAGAGCCAAGAGGGGTCCCAGGATCCAAGTTCATCAGGCAGGATAACCCAGAGCCCCGCAGCTGAGAAGTCAGCACTGTGAGGTGGGCACCTAGGAGATGGCATCTTCCAACGGCCCCAACAAAACTGCCTTATCCACCTTGACTGGCCCACCTGCTCCTCAGAACCCCAAGGGCAACTCCTGCAGTGAGACAGGGCGGTGTCTGAGAGATGAGGGGGTTCCCTTTCGTACAAACTAGGCAAAATGGAATCGTGCTGAAAACACCATGGGCAGCTCATTCATTAAATCTACTCTCACATGCTTGCAAATGTGATTTGGCCATATGGGTTTGTTTGTTTCCTTCCTTCCTTCCTTCCTTCCTCCCACCCTCCCTCCCTTTTTTTTTTTTTCCAGTCTTAACTAAAACCTAAAAATAGAGGCATTCCTAATAGATAAAGGATTCAGTATTCCTTTGGGCTCCTGCCTCTTCCACAGTTACTCCCAGGGATAGCTCTCCATGCAGCTGGCAATGACACACACCACAGGCATGCTTTCACAAAACCAGCCCAACGATTTTACTTCAAAATGAAGTTCACTGGAGGGAGTGAGCTCAGCACAGTCCGTCCCTGGGGCTGAAACACAGGCTATCTCGTGCTTTAACATCTTGAACAGACTATTAAAACTGTACGTTAACAAGCACACTGGAAAGTAAACATCACTTGCCTCACTCGGATTCAGCACTTTAAGTTGTTACTATCCAAATAAATACATGCTCATTATCCAAAAAAAACTGGAAGAATAAAACATGTACCATCAACAAGTTCAAGTTTCCTGCACTTAACCCAACACCTTCCTCCACTGCAATCACCTGTGGGTTTCTTCAAATTGTTCTGGGCACAACTTACCCCCAGGGGGGGTTGTTATTTTACACAGATGAGACCACAGGACACCTATGCTTTAAACCTTGCTTTTTATTTAACAATGTATCTTAAACTGTTACATATATTTGTTGCCTTTACTTACTGATTGATGTTAAGCAGGCTCTATGCCTGAAGGTGGGCTTGAACTCAGGACAGACAGATCAAGTCACATGCTCTAGTGACTGAAGCAGTCAGTCACTCCTTAAACTGTTGTGTCGATCTGACAGTAAACACTGAAGGTTACTGCAGAGAAAGACAGACGTGCAAAGGTACCACCATGCCATGGTGCCAACACACCCAGTTTCACTGTACTTTTTCCAAGGACTGCCGGCAATCTCCACTACCTGGATTTTCTCCTGGAAAGAATGAGTCAGTAGGATGGCTTCTGAAAGAGTCTAAGAAAAATCTCTTAAAATCGGGTACTTTATTTTATTTTGAGAAGGAAGGGAATATATGCTGGAGTTACTGTTAAACACATTTTCTAGGTTTATTACATGCCAGCCACCAACCCGTGGCATGTTTCTTTACAGATTGCATAATGGGCATGAGATTTGATATGAACAGAGCCCAAGACTGTACTTTTCCATCGAAATCGCCACATGTATTCCCCACCTCCAAATACTTACACATATGTATACAAATAACAACAAAAACCATTTTTAAGGGAAATTTTTTTTAATCTGCTTAGCTATCCTGTTCATTTTACAGCATGCCTACCTATACTGACATTTGTTTTTTAAATTCTGAGTACAGATGATACACAGTGTTACATTAGTTTCGAGTGTACGACATAGTGATGCCACAAGTTTATACATTATGCGCTGCTCACCACCAGTGTAGCTCCCATCAGACACCATACAATGCTACTGCAATCATCACTGACTACACTGACATTTAATAGTAGTAATAAAAATAACAACTCACATCCACTGAGCCCCTGTGGGCTCATTAGCCAAACACCTGGTATCTCAGGACAGGTCCCAGGGAGTAGGTAAGCCGAAGTCCCCCAGCGCTAATAGGGCTGAATATGCACCTGCTTTATCCCCTGTGCCTTCAGGACTCATCTCATTAACACCTTAACTGGTGATAAGAGGTGATACCAGTAACATCCTTCCTGGTAAGATCATACTCAGAGGATCAGAGAGTTTAAGAAATCCTTTGGAGAAAAGAGGATTGCACTGTGAAAAATCCTATTAGCTACTGCTATTAAGGTGATGAATAGTAAGTTCTAATAAAAATGTTCTACAACTTAGCTATACATAAAAAGTGCAAAATGGACAAAGAGCAAATGGTTTAGACTGCTCAGAGCTGCCTCAGTGCCTGGGACATGTAAAGTAATTTTGCTTACGTTTATTAAGTCTTTATTATATATAAGGTATTAAGAGGAAGAAAATCTATCAGATAAAACCATAAGGAATTGTTAATATTTGATCATTGTGACCTATAACAAAAAGAGATTCCAAGGGCGCCTGTGTGGCTCAGTGGGTTAAAGCCTCTGCCTTTGGCTCAGGTCAAGGCCCCAGGGTCCTGGGATCGAGCCCGGTATCAGGCTCTCTGCTCAGCGGGAAGCCTGCTTCCTCCTCTCTCTCTCTCTGCCTGCCTCTCTGCCTACTTGTGATCTCTGTCAAATAAATGAATAAAATCTTAAAAAAAAAAAAAAAAAGATTCCATATGGCTCACCCCTGAAGTTCTAGTCCTTGAGATATCCTCAACTAGAAATTACTCATAACATGTTGGAAGACCTTTAAAGATCTTGGATCTTTAAACTTCTTGGCTATATCAAAATTCTGATAAAAATGCTTTTTCCCTCAAAGTCTTTAATTTCAGCATGGGGCTTTGCTGAGTGCTATGGCATTTTTTTCCACATGGTGGTGGAAGGGCCATTCTGAGGGAAGTCAGCCATGGTGTGAGTAGAGAGGAAAATCATCACCTCCTTCTCAACCAAGTCCAAGGCCCAAGTTCAGCACCTGCCTCTGTGACGCCCCATGTGAGCACTAGAATGTGAGCTACACGTATCCACAGGAACAGAAGCTGTGTGAAGGGAAAAACTCTCTCTGTCCTAGACACAGTTCCCAGCCCCTAACGTAAGGCTGGGCACAGAGAAAGCCCTCGGTATCTGCTGAAGGAATAAATCAATCAATGAATCACACTGACCAGAATTCAATGGATGTAGCTCAACTTCTATTTCTCCACTAGAAATTAAAGTTACTCCAGACTGAGGGGGGAATTAAATAGACAATAGAGTGCTTGATCACCTGTTAACCTGAGGAGGCCTGTATTACGGGACAGGAAGGACCAGCAGGAGGCAGTGCACAATGAAGGAAATCTCACCCACCGCTCATGGAGCCAATGGTCCTCGCTGTCTATCAGGCAAACTTCAAGCCCTTTGAAATCATTTTTGCAAATGACTCACAGCCATCGCACTGGGTCATATAAGAGCTTCTCACTAACCATATGAACCAAGCACCCGGCTGCCATGCCCTCTGGCCAGTGACGGCACAGCTTTGACGCATGTCTGTCCGGTCACGGATTTCTCCCTGCTGTGGGATTCTTGGTTGGTGTGCTCAGACTTTAAGGTTGCCTAAGACCTAATTCAGACTTTTCTAACTTGCCTAAAACATTTTTACCATTGCTGGGAAGTATTTTAAAATTTCCACTGAGAATGGCCCCCTCTTACACACACACCCACCCACACACACAGACACACACACACACACAATGTATATACAATACGTAATGGCATCATCTTCATGTTGAAGCTAACCCAGGACTTCATCAAATTCTAAGTACAGGAAGACCAAGCACACTTCTCCAGACCCATCCTTAGCATCAATGTCACATCTGAACGAGTGGATGACTTTAGGTTGTACATGTCCGCATGAGGAAATAAACACACTTGGGAAATGGTCTGAGCTCAGCAGCTGGAACGCAGAGTGAGAACTTTCAGGTCAAACTTTGCTTCCCACTCCCTACCTTTGCATTACGGTACACCCAGCCTGTGGCCCCTAAAAGGCCCAATGCCATCCCGAGTCAGGCAAACAAGACAGAAGTGCAAAGACGATGGTGAGAGTTCTTTCTATCCCACTCACCAGAACCCAGGGAGGAACCCTAAACTCTTGAGTGGCTCTATAAAATTCACCTCCTCTAGGAGCAAAGAGAAAATCCTAACTGCTCACTAACCGAAGCTCTGAAAAAAGGTGGACTCGTTTCATTTCTGTGCTGTACAGAGCAGAAGTTCTAGAGTCTTAATGGCAGTAGTTTCTTTTGCAAAGCTTGTAAGCCTTTCTTGATGAAGAAAAGCACTCAAAAAGGTCATTAAATGACAGCAATGCTGCCCTAAAGCCTGGTTTATAGCCATGGGTGCCCCGGTCTCCCTCCCAGCGTAACAGAAGTCACTGGTACAAAGGAGAGCCCCGGCTAGGACTCCATGGCTGGCAAAGGCATCAAGATTTAAATTAGCGACCTTCTCGTGGACGGAGGTGGGAAACAGTGCAAGGAACCACTCCTCTGAGCTTCTGCAGCAGGCATCTGCTCCCCAGTGGGCCAGAGGGAAGAGGCTGAGCTGTGTGGGGTCAGTCGGCTGTCTCCAAGGAAAACTAAGGACCAGACCAAATTCACGGTCACGCAGGGTTTAAGTAGGATTAGTGCCACTTCTGTGCCACCTTAAAAAGGGTAAAGAGAGTTTTTTCTGTTCTTGCTGAAGCTGTGAGTCTGCTCAAGTTTGGTGGGTCAGACTAGAGACAGAGTCAACCCTGAAGCTTGATTTTATTTACTCTTGGCAAGTCCCAACTTCCTGGTTCTAAGGGGAAAGGGAGGGAGGTGTTTAAAAGTCTCATAAAAAGGCTCCAAATGCTTCTTGGACACCAAAGAGCTCTTACAAAACTACATTTTGATGAGCTACATGTAAATGAATCAGAAACATATGGATTTCATTTCCTTTATAATACACAGGGGTTTAGGAATGAAGAGGTGGGGGAATGCTCCACAAGATGACTCTGGGCTCTGGCGAAAATGTGAGGGCGGGGGGAGCTTCAGACATTTGCTAAACCTAAATTAAGACGAGGATAATAACCACCTCACCTCACCTTTAATTCATCTTTGCATTGGGCCTTTGGTAGCCACCAGCCAACCTAGGATGCAGTGAGAGGAAGTATGACACACCTAAACCTGAGGACCTGGGGTCTGGGGCTTTTTTTGATGATGTTTGAGGACCTGGAATTTCTCTGTAACAGGCCAAAAAATACTGGATATTTTGGGGCTGTAGGGAACCATGAAGTAATACATATAAAAACTTTTATGTCCCTAGGATTCCACTAAAGGGAAGGCGGGTGGTGTTTCCGTAAGAGAGGCATACCCAATGTGCCAAAGCAAAGAAGGACTCCTTCTCCGGGGCATGCACTAATTTGGGGTTCTTCGGAGCACCACATTCTGGAGGCTGGACCTTCCCACTGTAAAGCTCAACCCTCCCAAATCCCCGGGGTGGGGGCGGGGGGAGGGAGCAGGCTGACATCCACACACCACAGAGCTGTGGTTTCTGCCCCTGCCCTTTCACACATGCGTTTTATTAAGCTAATGAATTATGAGGAGGTAATAAAGAAGCTCAGAGTAAAGGAGGTTTCTGGAGTGAGCCACTTGATAGGGTCAACCACTCAACACCTGTTTTGGCTAAAAATTAGATCGACTGTTTTAATTTCGCATGTCAGAAAGCCAGCGTGTCTAAGTCAAGAAAAAGTGATTCTCACCAAAGCAGAAAGACAAAATATAACACAAAAAGCAGGAAAGCAGATGCTGGAAGTCATACAAAGAAATGGCAAATGAGCCAACATAAGAAAGATAGTTCCAAGAACGGATGAGCAAGAACTTGGAGTGGCAGAAGAGAGGGAGAAGGGTATGGAGAAAGGCACCTGCCCCCCCATTCAAACACAAAGCTAGCCGACTGTTGGGGGGACCATCCCCTCTCAAGCCCCATTTCTTTTGAGAAGTCACATGCTTGGTGGCCTATCTCTTCTTGCCCCTGAACACAGGCACAATCACTTTCTGTTGATCATAATGTTGAGCTTAATCAACCAGCGGTTCCACTGGAACATTTCCTTCCTTAAGGCTGAAGCGATGTCATTATTTTTCATTTAATTGCAGAATAAGGGGTGCTCTGTTTGTCAAGTGCAGGAAGGGCTAAGACAACAATGGTGAATGCCGCGCCAGTGCATGACTTCAGTGTTCATGATTACTATTAATTAAGGGTCTGTCAGATGGACAGAATGGGCTCTTTTCTTCCCTATCAGCTAGCGCTGGGCACTTGACTCAAGAGAAGCCACATGGCAAGAAGGAAGAGTGAGTCAAGCTGCGACACGGCTTGGGTTCAAAGCCCAATCCTGGAAGGCCACGAGGATGGGACACAGAACTGCTGCTTTTATAAGCTCACTCTTGCATAAAGGTCAGGTGAAGACAGACGGGCAGCAGGGCAGCTGGAGGACTCCCGGGACAGGGCAGAGGGCAGAGATGGCATCCCAGAACTTCTGACACTTCATAAGGGGTTTTTCACTAAACGACCAAGGAAAGTGTGGAGAATGAAAGGGGACTAGGAGAAGTTCCGAGAGTCAGATAAAAAGAAATTTAGGGTGTCCATTTAAATAAGAAATACATATGCTTAGTCATAGACTATACGTTCTGCAGTTAAACTGTCCTCTTTTGGGGGCTAAATCCCATGTTTGTTTGTTTGTTTTTTAATTCATCTTTGCATTACTGTGCCACATTTCATGCTGCCCAGGGCACTGTTAAGTGTTGCCACTCATCTGTTTCCAAGCTAGGTGTCTCAGTAAAGCTCCCGCATCCACAGATCATTTGCTAGCCTAACAATTCCGTAGACCCTGGCAACATTTTCTTCTCTTTTTAGCTCTAAGCAGCCTCCCATCCAGTTCTTTTGGGTCCTGGGTCTCTAGCTCTCTGCCAGTTAGGATTTAACCGATTTAAAGAAAAAAAGCTTACGACCCAACTTGTCTAGGAATGGGGAGGTGTAATATTTTAACACTTGTGCCTAAAGCACTTGTTCTACTAAAAGCAACACTAGGTATTTGTGTTGGCATTCCTTTTTTTTCCTCCTCTCTCATAGAGTCATGTAAAGCTATTGGAAAGATCCTTCTAGGCCTGTGGTCCTTAAAGTGAGTTCCCGGGACTACTGCATCAGCATCACTTGCGAACTTGCTAGAAATGCAGAACCTCAGGCCCACCTCCCACTGACTGAACCTGAAGTTCTGAGGGTGAGGGCTGGTGCCTGTGTTCCAACAAGCCCTGTGGGAGATTCTGCTGCACACTCACACTTGACAATCACTGCTCAATGGCACTGGTTCTCAGTCCTGGCTGCACCTTGTAAATACCTGGGGAGCCTTTCAGCCTCTCAGTACCTGGTCCCACCCTGGACTGATTAAACCAGCGTTCTCTGAAGGTGAAGCCTGGGCTTCAGCCTTTCCTGACACATTCCTGAGCTGATTGAGTGTGCCATCACAACTGGAAACCACTGCTGGTGGGGAGGAGTGCCGCCCTGCTCCACTTCCAGCTAAATCTCACCGCAGCAGACATCGCCAACACTGCAAGTGGCGACCCCAAAGCAACATCGCGATTTTGGATGAAGTCCTACATTCTAAGCATAAAGGCCGACCTACAGACTGCGGCTTCCACCCCAACAGGCCTTTCTCTACTATCCGATCTGCGATCTGTGCAGTAGAAAGAAATGCCGAGAAATCCAGTGATGGGGACTAGGACGGGGATGCCTTAGTTAGTGTTCCAGAAAAAAACAGGCAGCATCTGGGCCAACCTCGGAAACCAGCACTGGTCAGCACAAGGGTCATGTGGACACGGGCGCTCCAAAGCGTCCCTGCCCCGCAGAAGCAGAATGTTGCAAAACCCCCTCTGTTTAATGCTTATTTTGAGAGTATGTGAAAGTGAGTCTAGCTGAACAGTCCAGAAGAGCCGTGGCTGCTCTTGAGAACGGCGGTGTGCTCCTCTGCATCCGTCAGCATCGCAGTTCGTGTCTGGGGGGGATAACGAGTGCCATGGCATTCACGTCGGGTCTAGGGCAACCGGAGCCCAGGCCCAGCCAGGGAAGCCAGCTTGACCTCCCTGCCACACTGCTCTGTGCGGGGCAGGTCTGGCTCTCAGGGTCTCAGGCAACGGAGTGCAGGGGTGGCCGCACCCTCACCTTCCCACAGGCCAGGTATGGCGGGACGCACCGCTTCCAGCAGCCTGCCTCACAGTCCTCGAGGAAGGCTGGGCAGAGCCGAGGCAAGGAGCCCCCTGTTCGGACTCTGCGTCCCCATCTGTGAACTGGGATGTCTACTTCACTTCAAACTCATGTCAAATAAGATCATGCTTGGGAAGCCCTGCTCTCAACAGTCACATTTCTGTCTTCCGGTTCTTTATTCACAGGCTCAGAGGCACACTTCTGCCCTGTCAGTGCCCTAAATTCCACACTGAGCATCCCGTCCCACTAAACCCTCTGTCTGCGGACTGCGGACTGTCAGCTCGCCACTATAGATGGTTCGCTCTAGATTCAGCTGTAGCTTCCGTTCACCTGACCTCCACAGCCCACAAGGAAGAGAAACAGCCACAACACGGTGCTTAGAGCCGATTCTGAAGGCAAACCAGCCGCTTCCTCCCCTAGCTGCTCCCCTTAGGGGTTCTGTAACCTTAGTGAGATCATTCTGACTTTCTGAAGCTTCGGTCTCAGCATCTGCAAAATGGGGGTAGTTATGTTACTTACTTGAGGATTACTGTAGGGAAGGAAGGAATTTGTTTTTCATGTATGAATTTTAATCTAAGAAAACATCTTTATTTTAATTATCATAGAATATATTATTTGTTTCAGGGGTACAGGTCTGTGAATCATCAGTCTTAATTCACAGCGCCCACCACAGCACATCCCCTCCCCAATGTCCATCAGCCAGACACCCCATCCCTCTAACCCACCCTCTAAGAAAACATCTGTCTTAATTCTGAAAATAGTTTTTAAAAATGCACAGAGATAGCAAAGTCATACACCAAAATCACAACCTTCTTTTTATATCTCAGGAGGGAAGGAATGGGATCAACCAGAGCTGGGAAAAGGGTAGGATCTCTCCTCCACAGTATTTACCCCCTTAAAAAAGTTTCAAGCCATTATGGCAAAACGTCAACACTTGTTAGAGTAGGCCCACATCTGTGTTTTAGTCACTATTCACGGAACTGGAGTTTATTTAAATCCTGAGTATATTACCTGATGAAAAATAAACTGAAGAAAAGGGAGCAAAACAAAACCCATACACAAAATGGACCACTCTTGCAAAAAAAAAAAAAAAAAAAAAAAAAAATATATATATATATATATATAGTCTACAAATAGTCTACAAAAATACAGTCTACAAATATAGTCTACAAAAAATATAGTCTATAGTGTACAAACTACAAAGAAACCCTGTTTTTAAATTATTTTCCAAAATTATGGTATCACCAAGTTTCAGCTGTTTCACTTTGTCCCTTCCACTGTGCTTCGGTAAGACAATGTTTCTATTTCTCTAGAGATGGTTACTGAAGCAAACTTCAATGCAGCAAGAGGAAAAGGAGAAAGAGGAGGCAAAGAAAAGCCAATGCAGCAAAAATCATGAGCTGTATGTTGAATGTAAGTAATGGCTCCAATTGTTCCAGGTTTCCTTGGTTCAATTTGAAACTTATGTGATTATTTTCCTCCTTGCAATATTAGAAGCCCACAGAGATGGTCCAGAAAGTGGTAAGGGACATGCTAGCCCCTTGAAGCAGTCAACTACTAAACCTTTTGTTACACATTGTCGTATTTATTTTTCTTAGCAACACAATGGCAATTACCTTTCCCTTAAAGTACCAGTGAAGAACGAGGCCCAGAGGTTAGTACCTCCCTTACATCCACATTTCTAAAAGGCGGCTGGGCTGAAAGACCCACCCACGTCCAAGCAATTGATGCCTACGGTCTTCCAGTCCCTTTTACTGCCTCTCTCTCCTTCTCTGTGGACAGTCTTCTCTACTTGAGCTCAGGGTCAGTTTTATAAAGGCAAAGACTCCAGTCATCTGGGGCACATTTATTTTCTGATATTTTTCTCTAGCACCTTCTTCCAGCCCCTAAGTTACTCACCTTCTCCGGAGTTCAGCTTCCTCACCTGAACACTGCTTCGTGGATTTCTTATGAGAATGAAAGGAACAAACAGGTGCATGTCTCACTCCATACCTTAGAACAGTCCCTGAACACAGTAAGTGCTATACAACTGGAGTAGCTTCATAGCTATGTAACTAAAGTAACTCTTCCCTCTGTTAGCAATTAGGAAATAGTTACCCTGCTACCTTTTTACCACTCAAAACTTGCTCCTTCCCCATGAAGTGTCCTAATGACTAGTTTTAATAGGATAATAACTAGATCTAGGCAGTAGGTTCATGAGGAATTCACACAATTATCTCACTTAATTCCTCATGACCCTATAAAATTATTTTCTCCCCCTGGGAGGAATATGAACTACAAGGAGCAGATATTTACAGGGTATGTATACAGAGGCTCTCTCTGTGTGTGTATATGTGTGTGTCTAAAATAACATTCAAAAGGACAGTTTATTTTTTATCAAGTAGATTCTGCCAAAACCAAGCAAGATTATATAAAACATACCACTAAGACACATCGCTGTTTGTGTTACTCAGCAAATTCTAATTGGACTGAGAGAGATGTCTGCCTACAGAGTACCTGCCCAGGGAAAATCGTGCCACTGACTGGAAGAAGTGTGATTAATAAACTGTTTGGAATCTGAAGATACTGAAATATGGTGTTTGGAAAACAGCTCTCCAGAACGTAGGTGAATGTTTTCGTTCGTGAATAAACCAAGCACAGCTGCTCAGCCTCATGATGCTCTCATTCTCGGCAATGCTCTGCTCGGGAATGCACAGCACCTACGATCTGCTCCCACCCTGGCTGGATTCTCTGGCCGACAGACCAGTACCAGGTGACCCTCGCCACCATAATTTAAAGAGGCAAAATGAGCACCTGAACTAGAATAAGCAAAGGCTAGGGTATGACCTTAAAGAGGGAGAAGGGTTTTGAGACTGTAAGATAATAACAAAAAAGTAACATTTTTTACAAAATCGCCTTGTTTATTCTTCATAGCTATATGATCTAAGAACTATTATTCCCATTTTATAGATGAAAAAGCTAAAGGCCAGCTAAACTAAACAGCCCAGACCCAGTATTTCACCCCAGACACTGTGACACCACAACTCACATCCTTAAGCATCAGAAATGTCAATATAGGTGGGGATGGTTAACTGGTAAAGGTAACAGAGAGGAGATGATCTTGAGCTCTGGCAAAGGACAGGTAGGATTTGGTCAATGAAAAGGGCACAGGCAAGGAGGGGGAGGGATACTGAAATCTGCATGGCAGAATGACAAGAGAGTTCATCCTGTCCAGGGCGGTGGGGGAGGGGGGGTCTAGTGGAGACAAGAATGACAGAGAATGGAGGTTGAGGAATAAGAAACCTACAAGTGTTAGCCAGTGTCTCACTGGCAGCTGGAGAAGCAAAGCAGAGGCAAAGGGAGCTGGAAGTCTGGGCATCATCAGCATAGCACTGCTAGCTGAAGACACAGGCAGCTCTGATATGGAAGAAGGCAGTGCCCAGGTCCGGGTGTGACTAATGGCCACCATCTGGGCAGGAGGCAGAACCAAGAAAGGGGAACTCATATTTTAACAGTTTTATATACACCTACAAAGTTCTACCTGAACTCATACGGCAGCTCTGAAACCTAGTAGCTCTGTTGTGGTTGTCAAGTTCGAACACATCTCTGGACCTCCTTTTACTCCAGTATAAAATACGAGTAATGAGAAAACCTATCTCACAGGATTGTGATGAGGAGTAAAACCAACACACCAACGATGACAACAACAATGCCGGGCGCATAAGGAAGCACTTCATAAGTGTCTGTTAATCATTGCTGCTGTTGTTACCGCCATCGTGGTGGCTCCCGTGAGCATGGTCAGCAGCATAGCTTGTAACAGGGAAAAATTAG
This sequence comes from Lontra canadensis, assembly GCF_010015895.1. Taxonomy (NCBI): domain Eukaryota; kingdom Metazoa; phylum Chordata; class Mammalia; order Carnivora; family Mustelidae; genus Lontra; species Lontra canadensis. Next base: position 10,212,725 of record NW_022631028.1, read on the forward strand.
AAACAGTCTCAATGGACATCCACAGAGATATGGCTATTCCATGGAAAACCAGGCAACGGTTTCAAAAACTGGAGTAGCATTCTACACATCCCAACCTGAAAGACCTTCAAGATGTAAAGGTTAGGAGAAAGAAATAAGACAAATTCCAGAATTCCCATCCACAGTCACTAATCGTGATAAGGCAGTGACCATACTGTCATTCACACCAACATCATCAGTTTTTTAGTGATTTCTCCGTAGAATGAATCTTTGCAGACTCCTACATGGTAGGGAGAGCAGTTTTCTCTACTGACGAATTAAACAGGGCCAAGCACGTTGTGAGGGCCAGCCAAAGCCCTCAGAGGCAGGGAAAGGACCAGATTCCAACAGGCCTAACTGGCTGTCGCCTGCTTTAATCACTAGACAAAGCAGATAAGTTGCAGAGGGGATAGAAAAATTAAACATGTCTGTTTTTGCTTTTTAGAAGCAATTAGGGATTTATAGCCAAAGTGTTTTTATTTTTTGAATCAGAGCCAGTAATTTTTTTTTTTCTTTTGGGGAAGATAATTATACCATAATCACTGACATTTTAAAGGAACATTTTAGAGCCACCACTTTATTCCCCCAGAACAAGCACTGGTTCCTAAAATTCTAGCCATGTCCCTTGGGACCACAAAGCAATGAGGACTATGAGGCCATGGAGAAGTTTCAGAAGGAGCACCTTTGTTTCCAGAGTAAAACAACAAAATTGAACAGCTGCAGTGGTTATCGAAACTCAGAGCCAAGTCTCAATCCATAAACCCAGAGGGAGAACCTTCATTTGCAGAGTTTCCTACAGTCCAGGATGTTCCGAATAGTTCTATTCTCTTAAGTAATTAAAATTTTCCCACTGACATTTTGTAACAACTATCGTTCTCCTTGGCATACCCTTTCCTTATGAGAAACAAGGATCATCTTCAGACCTGGTCCAGCAGGATGGCCTACAACTTCCACATTACTGGAGTCTGAGTCAATGCCACGTCTCAGAGTCCACAGCTTTGGAAAGAAAAAGCTGACAGAAAACATACACTGCATTTACATGGCAGGCAAAGGGGAAACTATGGAAAGCACAAGCTTCGGGATATGGAAAGATGGCAGGGAGGCACCAAGGGTAACCTTGGTCCTCTACTCCTGAATTTAAAGCCGCTATTGTGTAAAACACAAGACTGTTCATAGCTGGATTTAGGTCTTCCTTCCATGTTCTTATCCACGACTAAACACATACATCGATTCAAACCTACGTCCAAAACCTAATACATGGAGGGTCCTGTGCTAATCACGGGAGAGGGCAAAGTAATTCAGAAAAGGCAATAATTACAAAATATGCTTACGAAGTCTCAAGAGAAAATTCTGAAAATGTCCCCTGTCCCCATTTTTCTTTCCCAAATCTGCCACACTAAGAAATCCTCTCAACTTTCAACATCTTCACTTTGACAATGAGCACAATACAAATGCACTCTTTCCTCTTTGAAATTTTTAGAATCGCTCATAAACACCAAGGAAATTGCAAATATAATAAGCAATAATCATCCGTAATCTATGAATGTTTTTCATTTAAGAAAAAAAAACTTTAAAAGCTAAGACTCTATAAAAAATGGTTTCAGACAACAGAAAACACAAACATGTCATTTTATAATAATGTAAAATATAATATCTAATACAAAGAATACTGTAATTTTATCCATTTCCTGGTGACAAATATAATGCTAGGCCCCCAAAGGAGAGCTATCAACACTGCACAAATATTTTCAAGATCTTTCAGGTACCTAAATAAAGCAAAGAGAGGTAAAATTACTTGTCAAAAAGAGCCTCTTTTTTTTTTTTTTTTTTTTCCCCTTCACTATTTCCCGAGAGCTTCCTGTGGGCCAGACACAGTGCCTGGTGCTGAGGATAAAATGATGAGTAAAACAGGAGGAAGAAGACATTCACTAAATCCAATACTACTATTAACTATAAACCATGTCAGGAAAACTACCCAGTGTTTGGGAGACGAGTTCATGCCAGAAATTAAAGGCAACTCTGAAGAAAGGACACCCAAGCTTCTCTTCTATGGACAGAGGACTCCTGGAAGTTTTTAGAAGCAGTCCAGGAAGGGAGGTAGCTTCCAGCCCCAAGGGTCTTCCCTGTTTGTCCCTCTGGAGGATGTTGGGGGCAGTGACTCAAGCGCCCAGTGCAGAATGCCACTTCTAACCCTGAGTTATGTGCACCTGACCAAGGAACAGCCTCCCCCTCCCTCTGCTGCCCCCAGAACGCCACCACCTTCTTGCCTTCCCCCCAACAAGGCCTGAGAGATTGCTGTACTAGCCTGCTCCTCACATTACTGAGGCCCTGTGGGCAGAGTTGGGACAGAGAGCCGCACAGCAGCAGGCCTGCTGTTGAAGGAAATATGGAAAAGGCAGAGGAAGGAGGGGTCTGTCCTTCATTCCTGTGGCCCCCACACGGCTGTGGCTGGACCTTGCACAGGATGGACAGAACCACCTCTCCCCTCCCTCCTAGCTCCTTTACAAGAAAAACATCCAGAGCCTGGGCTTTCTCAATTCAAAACAGCTCAACGATGGGAAGCCAGCTGCTTTCAAAAAGAAACAACACAAGTATTCTTTATTTTATAAGACCTTTTCTATTTCCAGGAAAAAAAAAAAAAAGTACTGCATTAAAGGCAACAGCTGCTTCAAGTTAATAAAATCTGAATTATCTCTGCCTGGAAACTGATCACTAGTTTTAAGTCAGAAAGTTGGATTTCTAGGACAATTTCTCATCTTATGATTTGAATCCTTCCTTTCTGTGGTGGAAATAAAATTCAATGTGTGGTTATTCTTTACTCCTAATTTAGATTAATAATGACACACTTTAAATCCAAGGCCTCATATTTAAAAAACTATGTAATCAAACTAGTGGTTGAAAATAAAAGCCAATTTCAAGTCTGGGATGTATCTCAACATTCTTAATCCAGCTGTCTGGCTATTTTCTTCCATTTAATATTTAAATATTTAAATGTCATATCTTGTGTCTTTTGATTAACATATTTCTGAAAAAATGTTTAAAGATACAGGAGACTGTTGTAATGATTCACAAAGGCAGGCAATGTATTAATATTTTCAGGCGTCATCATTTCAAATCATTCTGCTAACTCTAATCAGTGAGTTTTGTTCAACTTAAAGACAAAAATGGAAATATGAAATTTTGCAAACTTAAATGGTTTAATGCAATATGTTTCCCCAATGTATAAAAGTAAGAGTAGAAGAAACACCAAAACATTAACACTGGTTATCTCTAGTTGGTTTCACAAAATTTTCTGTATGTTCTATGAAATAAAAATGCATTATTTTCACAAAATCGAAAAAATGCTTTTATCTTTACTATTTTTTAATGAATAATCATATATAGAAACTCTGCTTCTAAAAATAAACCACTGTAGTATAACCAGTTATTTTTATATAATGAAACTAAAACTCTTGGCTAGCACTATACTGGAAGGGAAAACTGTTTTGTTTTGTAAGGGGGAATATGTAGGGGGGAAATGTATGTAGGGGGGAAATATGTAGGGGGGAAAACCTCCAGGAGTGTATCCACAAAGCTAGCAGACATAAAATTTTTTAAAAAGGACTAAATATTAGCATAAATATTCTATTTTTTGCACAGTATTTTATTTTTTTGCACAGTATACTAGAGGTCTTTGTAAGACAGAAGTATCACTATAATGGTTCAAAAATATCATTATTTTAAAATTTGGTAAGTTCTAAAGTATCTACTCAATCAAAACAGAAAAGTAGATAAAAATGAATGAAATGATTCATTCTTCACTGGTTTTTGCCCCATCCCAGGCACACCTAACACCAAGGGCCAGAAGTGTGAACGTGCAAACTGTCCTTCCTATTCATTTTCCTGTCCAGGCTCCCTCCATCGGTCAGGGGCTGGGTCCCCAGGACGGATAGTAAGGTCAGGGGAGAAGCAGGTGACTCCAAGCCTATAGTGAATCCAGTCCAAGGCAAACACTGTTAGCTTCTTAGACCCTCCCAAATGCAAATGCAAGTGGGGAGGAGGCTAAAAGCCTTACTTAAAATATGCTATTGGAAGCTTTACAAGTAGACTTTTAAATCATGTACTCTCAGAAACCTGCGAATTTCATCACTGACCCCAGAAACCAGGAACTCCTGAGGTCCGCATTATTTGATAGCCTATGCAAGACAACAAAAAATGCTCCCAAGGACATGGGACTGCTTTGCCTGGGAAGACCCCAGGTGGCCCAGTAAGTGATGACGGTGTCCACTAACTGCACATCATTAGGGGGACACTACAAGAAAAATGTTCCAGGAGTGTCTAAGACATGGCTGCTATCTTCAAGACGCCCATAGGTACACCAAGCAATCAGGACAAACAGGTAGCCACAAGAAGCCAGATGCTGTGAATGGCCATTCTCTGGCTCATCTCTTTCAGTGGGTTTGGATTTAATAGATTCCATGGGAATGCAAGCTAGTACAACCACTCTGGAAAACAGTATGGAGATGCCTTAAGATGTTAAATATAGAGCTACCCTACAACCCAACAATCGCACTACTAGGTATTTACCCCAAAGATACAGATGTAGTGGAAAGAAGGGCCATATGCACCCCAGTGTTCACAGCAGCAATGTCCACAAGAGCCAAACCATGGAAGGTTTGAGATGTCCTTCAACAGATGAATGGATAAAGATGTGGTTCATATATACAATGGAATATTACTCAGCCATCAGAAAGGATGAATACCTACCATTTGCATTGACGTGGATGGGACTGGAAGGGATTATACTAACTGAAATAAGTCAAGCAGAAAAAGAGAATTATCATATGGTTTCACTCATATGTGGAACATAAGGAATAGCACAGAGGACCGTAGGGGAATGGAGGGAAAACTGAATGGGATGAAATCAGAGAGGGAGACAAACCATGAGAAACTCTGGACTCTGGGAAATAAACTGAAGGTTACAGAAGGGAGGGTGGTGGGGGGATGGGGTAACAGAGTGATGGGCATTAAGGAGGGCACATGTTGTGATGACCACTCGGTGTTATATGCAACTAATGAATCGCTGAACACTACATAACAATGAATGCTGGCTAGCTGAACATAGAAATATAAGCCTTCAGAACTTGTCTACGGAGTTTATACTAAGTAGAACCTCTCTGATGGGTGTGAATCCCTCTTAAACATCTTGCTCTCACGTGTCATTCTTCTCCCTTCTGCACAAGGGCTGCAGGCTTTAGACGTGGAGCCATCAGCTAATCTGAAGACTATCTCTTCTGCATATTAAAGCTACCTTCCAGTTACTGCATATAATAACTTCCCACTTAAACAAGGCAAGGATTATTTCTTATTTGATTTGCTTCTTTATTGATGGAGGATTTCTTTTTAAAATTAGTTTACATGTAGAAAGAATGGATGTAAGTAAAGCTATTTTTTTTAGATTTTTTTTTTAAAGATTTTATTTATTTATTTGACAGACAGAGATCACAGGTAGGCAGAGAGGCAGGCAGAGAAGCAAGCTCCCTGCTGAGCAGAGAGCCTGATGTGGGGCTCTATCCCAGGACCCTGGGACCACGACCCAAGCTGAAGGCAGAGGCTTTGACCCACTGAGCCACCCAAGTGGCCCTTTTTTAGATTTTTAAAAGGTTTTATTTATTTACTTTTCAGAGAGAGAGAGAGAGAGAGAGAGCACAAGCAGGCAGAGAGGCAGGCAGAGGCAGAGAGAGAAGCAGGCTCCCTGCTGAGCAAGGAGCCCGATGTGGGACTCAATCCTGGGACCCTGGAATCATGACCTGAGCCGAAGGCAGACGCTTAATGGACTGAGCCACCCAGGTGTCCCAGTAAAGCTATTTAAAAAAAAAAAATACCAATATGAGTAGAAGAGCTGACGCTGGTTTATGAATGAAGTCTGGAAGGCTGGGATACAGTTTCCATATGCATGCCATTAAAATAAAACAAAACTCCAACCGACTAGGAGATGTCCCCCACCACAGCATTATCTTAGTTCTTCCTTAGAATCAATATTTACACTCACAGAGCACATGTGAGCAGGCAGTGCACTTATAAATCACCTCGAGTATGTTCTGCCAAGGGTGGAAGCAGCAGCCCCGCCCACCATCCCTGACTCGATCTGATCAGCACGGTGAACATTTAAACTTCCATCTCTGCAGGGGACAGAGTCTGCACCAGACAGTGCCTGCTCTCCAGGTACCCGGCGATCCGTGAGTAGTAACATGCCTCTAATGCAGAAGGCTTGAAAACCTGTCCCGCAAAACCTTAAGACCTTTTCTCTTACAATCTCAAAGACAAGAAAAACACGTTGTAGAGTCCTTTTTAGGCGTCAACGACTACACTGGGCAATTTACACATATTCTGTGAACTTCATTTTCGCAGGGGTCCTATTCCTTCCTATTGAGAAACAGGACATGCCGTAAGAAAACCTGCGTCGCGGTACAACTGCGTCGCGGTACACAAGGCAGGCGAAGTGGGAAATCACTTCAACATACTTGCCTAATGGCATGTCAGATACATTTTGCTCCGTACCTGGAAATACCCAACCTACCCATTTGAATGAGTTTTATATGCAACTTTGTAAACTCTGCTCCTCCTCCCATGTTCTTGAGATGGAACATGGTCTGTGGCAGATGGGTCCCTTGGCGTCAGCATCAGATTAAGTGGATAGAGATGAAAGCTTTAGAATAGGGGTGTTTCTGTGTTAGTACAGCCAGGGCTGACCATCACTCACGGTAGGGAACACTGCATTATTAAGATTTAACGATCCTTGGTCCAGAAAGCCCCCTCACTCCAAACGAAGGTAAACCAGAGTCATGGCTCACGTGCATGGAGTGGGTCTGGCCCATCTGTGCTACTTGAATCTATCAGCTAGATCTAAATGATGTTTGTCAGAGAGCAGCAGGGAGAGCACAAACAATTATGTAAACAGCTCCTCTGGGGAAACCATTTGAAAAGTAAGTGAATTCATCCAGTAGCCTATAAAAGTCTTCTACAGGGATACAGATAATAAGCCTCATACGATAACTTTCTTATCTTACCTGTTCTTAGGAACTCTTTACACTTCGCACTGGTTAACTGGATCCTTGAATAAAATACATGTTTTGGATGAGATTCAGTTGATCCGTGAGCTGGATAATGTTTTGTTTTCACAACCACTAAATTGCTTTTGTGGAGTTCTTTTCAAGTGAAGTAGCAAATATTCTGAAAGTTTTCTACCCTTCATGCAACAGGGCTTCCCCTCACTTAGACAAACACCACACCTTCTTCCTTTTTACCATTGCTGTGACCAGAGCAAGTGCTTTTTTGTCCAGTGGTTCTGATGGAACGAGCCTTCTCGCTCTGATTACTCAGAATTTCTAGAGGAGGAGAGGCTGCGGCACCCAGCAGTGACCGCTGGGCTGCAGAGGGCAAGGGCATCCCAGACAGTGGATGTTGTCTGTCCTCTTCACCAATGGAAACCCCACAAGGACACCCAACATGGAGACGCCTGAGCGGGGGAGCTTCGTTTCTTAGCATCTCTCATTACGAGTCCATTCACCTGTCAGGATACTGGTAATATCTGAGAAAATACTAAACTACTTCTGAGAAATAACATGTTTCACCTGATGGGACACAGGAAAGGATGCCGTAATCAGTCTTTGAATCGGCACGTGTCTAGATTTTGAGAGGCCCATGTCTGCAAAATTTCAACCTGAATACATAAGGTACTAAGTCTCCATTCCTGGACCAGATTTAAAAAACAAAACAAAACAAAACAAAAAAAACAATTCTAGGGGCGCCTGGGTGGCTCAGTTGATAAACATCTGCCTTCGACTCAGGTCATGATCCAGAGTCCTGGGATCGACCCACACATTGGGAAGGAAGCCTGCTTCTCCCTCTCCCGCTCCCGCTCCCCCTGCTTGTGTTCCCTCTCTCGCTATGTCTCTTTCAAATAAATAAAGTCTTTTTAAAAAGTAACTTATTTCCTAGTGCAATTTTATTGTATTTTTTAAAGATTTTATTTACTTATTTGAGAGAGAGAGAGACAGTGAGAGAGTGCATGAGAGGGGAGAAGGTCAGAGGGTGAAGCAGACTCCCCGTGAAGCTGGGAGACTGATACGGAACTCGATCCCGGGACTCCGGGATCATGACCTGAGCTGAAGGCAGTTGCTTAACCAACTGATCCACCCAGGAGCCTTCTTAGTGCAATTTTAAACAAATCATTACAACTTGGTACCATTAATAGGACAGAAAAACCCAAATCATCTTTTATGCTGGAAAAGCTGTCTTGTTTTCTCGAGGTAGCCATGTGAACTTAATCACTTTCAATAAGACCCACTCTGCACGCCAAACCTCACTGCCAGCATCATAAATAAATCTTCTCATCTGAGTTGGTTTCTAATATCTAAACCAGCACAGGAAAGTGGGAGTCTTCACGGCATTCACATTCAGAGGAGAATGGACCGCAGTAATAGGAACTAATGGATGCTTGGTGAAATAACGCTAGACGGATAAATCACGAGAACTTCCTCATAATAATCAGAGTCAAAACTAATGAAAGAAACCTACGGATGTCTGCTATGCAGAGGGCATATGAACGCTCTGTTACAAGACGGCCATGGGATGCAACCCCTCTAAAACACTGACCCCACCAACCCCTGATGTTAGGAGGTGTTCCATTAGATTGAAATTAGACATGCTTTCCAGAGTCCCTTTGAAAAATTAAACAAAAAAGGCCCCATTCCCTGAAAACTACAAAGTATGTCATTACTCAGACCTCACTTTGCTTTTACAGAACACGATTACAAAACTATCGTCCAACCCCAAACCTGTATTCACCGAGGTCGGTGCCCCTTTTAGGCAGGGCATTTACTCTTTCTGGCTTTCATTTAACAGTGTCTGAAATTTACAGAATGAGGGGCATGATGGATATATACGGGCATTTCTTATCCCAAATCAGAGCCTGAATAGACAGCTCATAATACGGCTTTTTGCACTTTCTTTTACTTCTTTTCCTTTTTAATCTGAGGAAAGGGGAAGTGAATTCTTTACCAAAAAAGATTCCAGGACATGTTTCTCAGTTGTTTCTCACCTTAAAAATGAAGTGCATCTCCTCTAAGTGTTACTGGCAACATACAACATCTCTAAGTCAGCTTAACCCTTTTCCTTGTAAATGAGAAACACAGTTGCAGACTTTCTGGTGGTACTCATTTAATGATGGGCTGAAACTTGCCAAATTATATTTTCTATGCAAAAAAAAAAAGGGTAGACGAGCTAGAGAAATCAAAAGCAGTATTTAGGAGGAAGCCTGGCAGACGTGCAGAAAGAACGTGCCTTGTATTATCACATCTACCCAGCCTAAAACCCTGTATTAAAAAAAAAAAAGTTAGCCATTCTTTGCATTTGACTGTGTTGACAATGGGGAGTCCGAAGTCTAACATAAATGTATAGCTATCATTTTATGCAATTTCATTTATAAAGCCAAGGGCCACTTGCCTAACTGCGGACTTTTCTGCAAATTTTCTATGACAAATAATAGATCTTCAAATGCCTCAATTTTCCACCAACTTACAGCACCATGGGAGAATCTCAACAAAGACCCTAAGGCCATATGGCCCCCAAGGCCAAAGATATTCACCATTTGTTCCTTTGTAGAAAAGAATGACTGACTCCTACTGTAAATCTATGAAGTATTATTATTATCCCAAATTTACCTAAGAGGCAAAGGCGGCCCAGAGAGAGAAAGCAATGTACTAGAAGGTAACACAGCAAGAAGATGCAGGCGCTGGTTCTTGAGGCAGTCCACCTCCAGGGTGCGGGCTCCCAACCTTGGTGTGACCTGTCATTGGTATTGATGTCATTATGACCACTGACATGCACTCTCAGGAACACGCACATTGTTCCCTGGGCTTTGGGCTGTCCTGAGTGTGGTTACTGGTTCAGAGGTCGAGCCTCTGCAGTGTTGGATGTTCTACCCTCTTCTGGCTCTGGGTCTTGCTTCCTGAGCCATGCCTTCTCGAGCCAAACCTGTGCAACGCTACATCCCAAATCTCCAGTCCTAGGCCTGGCAGTGCCTGCTGAGTGATTTAGAGCTGCAGACCAGAGGCTGTCACGTCTCTAAAATTCTATTTTCCCATCTGAGTTGAGTTTTCTGTCATCCTGAGACTTTGCCTGCCTGCCTTGTGGGGCTTTGGCTATTGTCTTCCCCATCTGTCCATGTGGCCTAGCCCCACCTGTTATCTAAGCCGGCATCTGGGTCTCTTCTCAGCAGTAGCCATATGGCCTCAATTTGGGGTGTGTGTCATGGGGAGTGGGGACCACAACCCCAGTGCCATCTGTGTTCCATCAGCACCTGTACCAACTTCTCTTTTCAAAGCCCAACACTCTGAGGCTTCTTTTGTCCCTTGCTCTTCCTCTGTTGGGTTGAAGAGGAAGTTCTAGCCGTCTCCTGTTCCATGCAGTAGCCCATGCCCTGGATGAACCAGTCCTTCCTAGGGCTGCTCACTCTTCCAGGTCCTGATGCCAACTGGGAACCTTCCTTCTCAGGGTCACAACCACCACCGGTCCCCCGCTGGGATCAGTGGCAAGCCTCATCGTTAAGATCCTAGGGTCTGCAGTCAGCCAAACATGGGCTGGAACCCTGGCCCTCCTCCTGACCAGCTATGTGCAACCAGGCAAGTCTAACAACTCTACTTCCCTTTCGTCATCTTTAAAATGGGGACTACTATACAGTTATCGTGAAGATAACTGTCGAGGAAGGCATCATGAAGATGCCATTGAGGTCTAAGCATGCTGCCTGGCACAAATTAAGTGCTTAGTAAACATCAGGGAGTACCAGTCTATGATTTTTATTATTCTCATCATCAATATTACTGCCATTACCAATTGTGACTTTTACAACATCAAAGTTATCTAAATATAGAATGTTATAGTAACTATATGCACAGTGCCATGCAATTCTGTACGTGCTGTGCATTCTCTGGGGCTAAAGGAAATGAATCCACCAATAATCTCTCAAGGCCCACATTTCTTCATATGAAAACAGGAAAATTTGGATGAACTGGGAGTTCATGTTTCCAAATACTGTCTAAGAATAAAGCTGACACATAGACCAATGGAACAGAATAGAGAACCCAGAAATGGACCCTCAGCACTATGGTCATCTCATCTTCAACAGAACAGGAAAGAACAGCCAATGGTTATTCTTCAACTGACGTTCTTAAAAAGACAGTCTCTTCAACAAATGGTGTTGGGAAAATTGAGCAGCCACATGCAGAAGAATGAAAGTGGACCATTCCTTATACCATACACAGAAATAGACTCAAAATGCATGTAAGATCTAAATGTGAGACAAGAATCCATCAAAATCCCAGAGGAGAGGGCACCTGGGTGGCTCAGTCACTAAGCATCTACCTTCGGCTCAGGTTATGATCTCAGGGTCCTCGGATTGAGCCCTACAGGCTCTCTGCTCAGCAGGGAGCCTGCTTCTCCCTTTCCAGCTCCCCTGTGCTTGTGTTTTGCTCTTGCTATCTCTCTCTGTCATAAATAAATAAAATATTTTAAAAAATCCTAGAGGATCTCAGCCGCAGCAACTTCTTGCTAGACATGTCTCTAAAGACAAGGTAAACGAAGGCAAAATGAACTATTGGGACTTCCTCAAGATAAAAAGCTTTTGCACAGCAAAGGAAACAGTTGACAAAACCAAAAGACAACCATCAGAATGTGAGAAGATATTTGCAAATGTCTTATCAGATAAAGGGCTTGTATCCAAGGTCTATAAAGAACTTATCAAGCTCAACATCCAAAGAAAAAATAATTCAGTCAAGCAATGGGCAGAAGACATGAACAGACATTGCTCCAAAGAAAACACCCAAATGGTCAACACACAACATGAAAAAATATTCCACATCACTTGGCATCAGGGAAATACAAATCAAGACCACAATGAAATACCACCTCACGCCAGTCAGAATGGCTAAAATTAACAAGTCAGGAAACGACAGACGTTGGCGAGAACAGGGAACCCTCCTACACTGCTGGTGGGAATGCAAGCTGGTGCAGCCACTCTGGAAAACAGCATGGAGGTTCCTCAAAAAGTTGAAAATAGGAGTGCCTGGGTGGCTCAGTGGGTTAAAGCCTCTGCTTTCGGCTCAGGTCATGATCCCAGGGTTCTAGGATTGAGCCCCACATCGGGCTCTCTGCTCAGCAGGTAGCCTGCTTCCTCCTCTCTCTGACCGTCTCTCTTCCTACTTGTAATCTCTGTCTGTCAAATAAATAAAATATTTTAAAAAAAAAAGTTGAAAATAGAGCTACTGTATGACCCAGCAATTGCACTACTAGGTTCTGACAACGATACAGATGTAGTGATCCAAAGGGGCACCTGCACACCAATTTTGATAGCAACAATGTCCACAATGGCCAAACTATGGAAAGAGCCCACAGGTCCACTGACAAAAGAATGGATAAAGAATATATGGTAGATATACGCAAAGGAATATTACTCAGCCATTAAAAAATGAAATCTTGCCATTTGCAACAATATGGATAGAACCAGAGGGTATTATGCTAAGTGAAATAAGTCAATCAGGCAAGATGATTATCCTAAGATTCTCACTCATATGTGGAATTTAAGAAAAAAGACAGAGGATCACAAGGGAAGAGAGGAAAAAATAAAACAAGATGAAACCAGAGACGGAGACAAACTCTTACGTAAGAGTCTCTTAAGCATAGGAATCAAACTGAGGGTTGCTGGAGGGGAGGGGGATAGGGGATGGGGTAACTGGGTGATGGACATTAAGGAGGGCACATGATGTAATGAGCACTGGGTGTTTTAGAAGACTGATGAATCACTAACCTCTACCTCTGAAACCAGTAATATATTATACATTACTTTTTTAAAAAGAATGTGATTTGTGGTTAATAAAAGGAATAAAAAATGATATATTTAAAAAATAAAGCTGATAAACCTGTATGCTGATTTCAGCTTCTGTAATACCCTAGGAAGACAGGACAAATCCTACAAGTTTCCAAACAATGCTGCTTGTTACAAACTTTGTTTCCAGTGACAAACATCCCTGTTATAAAAGCCAGGTTTGTCTTCATCCCTCAAACCATTTTCTGTAGCTTATCCTGTAAGGTAAGAATTTTCATGTCAAAGAAATAAATGACATCTGAGCAAAGTAAAAGTAAACCCAATACGTGTCTTGCTTTATGAAGGTCAAACAATGGACAGCCAAAATGTTCAAAGTATTAGCCTAATTAGGGAAAGGGGGAAAGTACTCCAAGCTTGAAATTTCCAGATGCCACATGATGATGGCTTGACAATTTTAACTTACATTTCATATTCTGGTCGTGAGAGAAAGGACGAGGGATGGTTTGGTTTTCAACTTTGTAGCTGGACTTACTCAAATCAATTTCCTTTCCTGGTATACACAAAATGACATCTCTTCTTTAACACGAGGAATGCAGAAAATCTCAACTGGTAAGCAGTCATGCTCACTTACCACACTGAGACTAAAATGTGATTTGATAATCTTATCAGAAGATTCCCATGACCTGTGAGCACAGCCTTCATTTCATAAAATACTGAACAAATGGCTTTATCACAAAGTTTCCAGAAGGAAAATCTGAATCTATGTGGGAATTCCCCACCAAAGAACTGTCTCTTTGTTCCAATTTCATAAAATGCTCCTTATCTGAGGGCAATGAACACGTTTATGAAGCGGGAATCCCAGGAGGAGAAGCCTGGAAGGGCTTACTGCCCACCTGGCTCTTTCTGACCTTTCCTTTGACAGCACAATGAATGAATCCTAATGAGGCCACACCAATCATAGTAAATTCTGTCTCATAACTGAGTTGGGGTGTGACCCATTCTGTCTAACAAGCCAATAGGAAGGTTCAGTCTGTCCTAGGACTTCTAGGAAAGCATCTCTCACACTCACAGAAAGAGACAAAGAAATAATGTCTTGTTGCTGTCTCTGGAGTCTGTCTTAACCAGATGTGATGCAAGGACCTGTGGCAGCCCTCTTGTGACCATGAGGAAAACTAAGCTGGCATGGTAAGGATGACCAAGAAGAGCCTGGGTCTTTGACAAAGTCACTGACCTGCTCAGCTCACTGATCTGGGAATCACCCAGTCCTTGTCCCTATGAACGTGTTTTCAAAGTTCCATTACATGTGGCTAAAAAGACCCAAAATAATAGAATGAGACCCATGGAAAATCATTAGAGAAAAATCTAGTTGTTCATTAGATGTCCCCTCCAAATAGCATATAGAAACGGGCTGATCTGCCTTACCACAAATGGCAAGATGTGAAAGGAACAATTTTTTGCTTGAACAGCATGGACACGGACTGCTGAGGACACAGCTTCCACAGCTCACCTGTGATGTGTGCAGACACTTGCTTTTCAAGTGAACAATGTCTTCAACATCCCCATCTGCTAGACTCTGCAACCTGTGAAATGAGGTTTTAGGAACAAGCCTTCTAAACTGCATATGGATATGAGATAAAAAGATTTTTTAAAAAGTGACTACAACATCCATTAGCAAATGCCAGGTATGACTTAATAACAGAAATGTTAAAATTTCCTCGGGGGATAAAAATTTTTTTTATCAATTTTACACGAACACTGAAGCTGTTTTTACTCAGAGTCCATTTAATTAAAAACAAAAACAAAAAGCCAAGGGGCACGTGGGTCGCTCAGATCGGTTAAGCATCGACTCGATTTCAGCTCAGGTCATGATCTCAGGGTTCTAAGAGAAAGCCCTGTATCAGGCTTCACACTCAGTGTGGAGGTCGCTTGGGATTCTCTCTCTACTTCTCCCTCTGCCCCTCCCTCTCCCCAACTTGCGCACATGCTCTGATAAATTAATACATACATACATACATACATAAACAAACCAAACTAGTCTTATTTATCTGACAGACAAAACTCAGAGAACTCTACACATATTGAAAGTATAAATCTGGTTCACTGATGAAAATGTTTTTATAACCATGCTTATACCTCACGTCAATCTTCCACCAGACTGCTTGCTGCCTTTTAAACTTTCAATGAACAGCTTAGACTTTTCAAACTTCAGCTACTTCCTTCATTGCTTAAATAGCAACAAAGGGGCCCCAAGTGTACTGGGCACCAGAGAGGGGCAGCAGGTACAAGACAGGGGCCTGTGCTCATGGAGTGTATGTTTTAATGGTGGAGATATTAAATAATAAATGCTGTATAAAAACCCTAAAATTTTATTTTAGGAAATAAAATTAAAGCTTGAGGCTAATGCTCATCAGGGAATAAGGAAGGGGCTAAAGGAAACTGGGGGGTGGGGTGGGGAAGGCAGTTTTACCTCCAATGAGAGAATTAATCAAGGTCTCTTTGACAGGTGACATACCAGCTGTGATCTCAGAGAGAAAGAGGAGCCAACCCAGGGAACAGTCATGTGAAGCTAGGAGTTGAAAAGAAACAGCCTCTGGCACCCAAGCCACAAACCACCCCAGGGGTCTTACTTGTAAAAGGCGCAGATCATCACTAACCTGCGTTTCTACCTGCAGCTGATTGTGATGACAGAATCCTCCTCTTTTTACATTCAAGGTTAAAAGCCCTACCAATGGTAAAGTGCCCTTATGAGTCACCTTCCCCTGGAAAACACAAGGCTTCAGCTGCTCTAAAAAATAAGCCCTCGTTGCTGTCTCCTGTTCCATACTGCATCTCTGGAAGCAGGAAATTAAAACGAGTTTTGACTTGAGAAGCTTTGGATCCTGAGATACCTGAAGGTCCACAGGACTCCTTCCACCTCACAGCAGAGAATGGCTCTCTTGCAGCATTTTGGCAAAAGCATGTCAGTGCCATAACGACTGACACAATTACTCTGCAAAACTGCCTTCGAAATAGTGACCCAAGTGAGAAAGGCCAAGGAAGAGTGCAGGGAAGATTCCTGGGCCACTCAGCTGATATGGGAGCACGTGGCAGCAAAGGCAGCTTGGAATTTGCTGGCAGAAAACCAGGCCCTTTCCGTGGCGTGCTCTTTTTATAGCCCCAACTATAAATACGTGATATTTGCCACATGATTACATAAAAATTAAACAATCACCAAGAGGCAACTACAGTCCTGTCACTGAAACAAATGACAAGCATGTCCCTAAGTACCGAACCCTAAGCCCCGAGTGCTGGAAACGGTTTCTCTTGGACAAAGGTAAGCCAGACCTGCAGTTTTTAACAGATCTACAGAGCAGCAAGGGAAAGGCAGTGGAAAGCAGGGAGCATGGATGCATTTCCTCCTTAGCTCCTAAACCCTCAGGATGTAGGTCTCGTTATTCCATTTCCAGAGGAAGGAACTGAGCCCCTAAGAAGTCAGTGAACTTGCCCAATGAAGGCACTGTGGCTGAAATGAGAATCAGATTCATGGGGCTCCAAACCACAGGCCCTTTGTCATCACGCTGCCTCACCTGGTCAGTTAGGTTTGAATCTCCAGCTCTCCTTGCATCATGGGGAGTAACAAGATTTCTGAAGGTCCTTCACAAAAATCTTAGTCCCTAGAGATGAGTAAGAGGATGCTGACGCATGTTGCGGGAAATGAAGACTGAGTTTCACGCGGGACCACCTCAGGGGAACATCAGGACAAGCAGGATAAGGACCTTCTGTGAGGAGGAGCAGAGGGCAGGGCCGCACGTAGGACCCCTGTGTGACAGTACAGAGCCCTTCCTCTTGGAGGTCACGTTCTTCCAAGACTCTGGGTTCTACTCGGATGGTTCCCACTGCACCAAATGCCTTGCTTGTCGTTCCCTGGTAGTGGTTCAGCGCCTCAGCGAGTTCTCTGAGAAGTCCAGCACCACCGCCGCCGCCAACAGCATCCCGGCCCTGGGACAGACGCCACCCCAGCACCACATCCCAAGGCCCACCGTACTCAGGGCTCCCGGGACATTCCCAGCACAGTGGCACAGTGCTCTGAGGTACCCTCTTCACTGCTCGGGGACGTCTCCAAGCAGTACCTGAGTTCGTTTCTTTCCTTCTTAGTACTTAGCACCGCACCTTTGAGTCACAAATTCAAAGAGATACCCACTGACGCTTCGCCTGGTCGCATGGGCCAAGGGCTGGGCTGGGCTGGGGTCAGCAGCTGTCAAGACGAGGGATCAAGGGGTTGGGGGCAGGGGCTGTGGGCAATACGACATCCACCCCCTATGTCATCTTGGTTTTCTCTTAAACATTGTGCCTTAGTCTCCTCATCTATAAATGGGGGGGTGAGGATCTTGCTCAGCCCCTCAGAGAGCTGTTGTCAGGGTAACAGGCAGACAAGGTTGGGAGACGCTGACACCTGAGAGTTGCAGAGAACATAATGAATGCTCTCTTAGCCTTCCATCACTTCCGGTCCCCCCCTCCTGCTTCATTTCCTTCCAGGCACTCACTGACCAGCTGGCACAGTGTATCTTTGGTTTGGCTTACTGCCAGCTCTGCCCTACTAGGATCATAAGCCCATCGGGAGAGGGCTCCTGTCTCCACTGCTTTGTACTGGCATTGAAGGCAGTAACTGGGATGCACAAGGCCTTAAGTATTTCTTGAATGAATGAATGCACACACAAACACATGAATGACTGAACAAGCGAATACTGACTGACCAACGCGTAGAGCATACCATCTCGAAGACACCTGAGACGTTAACAAACTGAAGACCATGAAATGGTAGGTCAATAATTTCAGGGATATTTCATTTGTTGTGTTCATCACAAAGGAAAAGCGGCACATGAATAAGATGCTTGGACATGAATTCATGGTTGATCTCACACTGGGTGGCAATGGAGTCCTCTCATCCTACCGTATCTGTCCCCAGATGCCCCATTATATAACTAAAGCTGTGAAGCCACACCTCACCTACTGATGGCCTGTGCTTTAGCAGAGCCCTCTAGAAGAGCATAAATCCTCTGTAAGAAAATCTACCACTCCAGTTGGCCAGCTGTCTCTAGCTTCAGGTTTCCTCAAAGGCGAGTCTTTGACTAATCAAGGGGCAGAGCCTTCCTCTCCACAAGAAAGCATTGGAGGAGGCCAGGAGGAGCCCCCCCCACCCCAACCCACCCAAGTGGCAATGGGACCATTTCCCAGGCACTGAGAATAGAGGAGGAGGATGGGGAGGGGTGAACATACTCAGGGTAGATGACCCCAAGCTCAACTCCCCTCTGGGACTCATGTTCCTCCAAAGTCTCTCAAGGTACTTCCTTTGTTCTCACCCTTAACATCCTATAAATGAATCTGTGCCTATTTCTGCTGATCTCCCTGGCTGTGGCCACTGCTAAGAAAATCTGTGTAGGAAGTCAAGAGAAGATAAAGGTCCTGGGTTCTACTATATCCATGGCTATGTGTTCAAGGTGCTTGAAAACCCTCCATTAAAAAACCTCATTTGACTCTGTCCGAAGGATGGACTGAGTTTTTCACCCCGAGATTCTGTATCAGAAAAGTTGCATGTTTATAAAAGCTGTCCTCATAATGAAATGAAAACATTTCATTCAACACCACACACCCCCACAATTTCAGTTCTACTGCAACTGTTCTATCGCATCTGTAAACTACATGCTCTGGCATACTTCTGCTTTTCCTATTTTTAAAAAAGGTCTCTGTATTCCTTTCTTCTCAATAACCAGTGGTGAGAAAAGTGATTTATCACCTGCCACAGGACCACTACTCAGTATTCCCACCATAAATCTTGCCCTTGTGACAAAATCCTTATCTTAAAAAACAGATAGCATCAACCATTACTGCTTTCTATATGGATGTCCTTTTATTCAGGAACGACTCTGTTTTCATTATAAATCCTTAGGCATATGAGTGGAAGACACATTCAAAGCACATGCCTTCGGTGAGAGGCAATCCAGCTCAAGCAACTTGCTCGCTTCCAAGCAGGGGCCAAATCCCTGAGTAAACACGTTCCACGGGGGCTGTGCTGAAGGACATTTTTCAAAGACCAGTGTCATGTGGTTGAAGTCAGCTCCAGAGGGCCGCATACCTTTTCAATCAAAGCCAGAGCTGCCGGAGGGAGAGCCCTACCCCGGGAGAAGAGCCTGGAGAACTCCATCCATCTCCGTGGAGCAGGTGGGGCCCAGCTCATCAGCAGACCCTGCTCCTGGGGTTCCCTTCTAAGGTGGCCGCTCAGAACCCCAAGAGCAGAAGTTGTGCCCTGAAAGCTGATACGGTCCCAGATGCTTTCCAGTTCTGCTTGGTAAAGACGGCAATGTAGCTTCCTCTCTCGCAGGGTTTTGGGCAACCCCTGGACTGACAGGCCAGGACAAAGAGGGGAAGACAGGGTTGGGTTTGGTGAAAGCGTCATGGGCAATGCTGTACTCAGCACAAGGGACACACCATGACTATCCTCAGAAAATTAATGCGGGGGCGCCTGGGCGGCTCAATGGGTTAAAGCTTCTGCCTTCGGCTCAGGTCATGATCTCAGGGTCCTGGGATCGAGCCCGTCATCGGGCTCTCTGCTCAGTGGGGAGCCTGCTTCCTCCCTCTCTCTCTGCCTGCCTCTCTGCCTACCTGTGATCTCTCTCTCTGTGTTAAAAAAAATAAAATCTTAAAAAAGAAAATTAATTTGGTGTCAACAGAATTTTGATGAGACATCTTAAAAATCACTTCATTTAATGTCTTCCTCTCACAGGTAAGCTGGGTGGAGTGAAATAGCTGGGGTTCAAGTCTCTCCAGTCATGCTCTCTTTTCAAGCTTGGTAATAAAAAAATATAAATAAAACATCAAATCTGTTGGCTCCCAGCTATGTGTTTCCTAAGTGTTGACCTATTTAATGTGTGGTCATGTGGACTGATTCTCTTCCTCTCTTAGGTCTCTTTCAAAAATTTTAGCTCTTCCAATGTATCAAACTGCTAGTTACTAACTCAGTTATGTGGAAATCCAATGCTGTGTTCTGTTCCATGAGAGAAAAAAGAAAGCAAGTCTTGGACTGATTCATCACAATGCTTAAAATATCACTGGTTTCCCTTTGCTCCTGTCCAGTGTACTTCTCTGCCACAGGCCTCCAGGCCTCATGTAGATGTCGGGACTCAAGCTATCTGGTGATCTCCGTGTGAACCACCCCCATAAATCACACTGTGCATTCCGGCTGTCACAGAGCATCTCGTTCGACCACTGTTGGTTGCTTCCAGGTCCAGGCACACCTGAGTCCTGCGAGCAGGGAGAGAGCAGTGCTGAAAAGGAGCAAGCTGTCCCAAGACAGCAAATAATCAGACCAACCCAAGAGAGGTCAGCCAAAGCAGCAGCATCTTGATTTTGCACGAGTACCCTCCCCCCAACTTTCTAATAAAAATGCAGATTCTGACAAACCATGAGAGACTGTGGACTCCAAGAAATAAACTAAGGGTTTTAGAGGGGATGGGGGTGGGGGGGGATGGGTGAGCCTGGTGGTGGGTATTAAGGAGGGCATGCAGCACTGGGTGTGGTACATAAACAATGAATCTGGGAACACTGCATCAAAAAATAATGATGTATTTTATGGTGACTAAAATAACACAATAAAAAAATAAAATTTTTTTTAAAATCCAGATTCCTTCCCATATTTGGGAAAACTAAATACACACACACACACACACACACACACACACGTATGTATGTATGTAAAAAACACTTGGAGATAAAGATCAGTAGTTTAACAGGTAACTTGGGAAAACTTCTGGAGTTTTGAGAAGATAGTTTCTAGAGCTTTCAGGCTGGAGATTTCAAATAAACTGAGAAAATGCCACAAGCTCATTAGTAAAAGGGGGGTTTTGGGCTCTTGTTTTGTATCTCACAGTGTGCTGCAGAAACTATGGCTTATCTCAAATCCTAGAGCAAGATACAGAGCTTGTTGATAGTTGGCTGGAAACCAGGGTTGGCTTGTATAAATGCTGATCAGTTCTGCTGTCCCCAAAGGCCTCTCTGAGGTCCTAAGGTGACCAACGCTGGTAGTAGAAGCCCCCAGAGCTGATAGCTAGGCATGATCTCTAGGGCCTTCTGTTGCCTGGGAACAACAGAGCATCTACGATGCACCCCAGGATGAACTGTTTTGTTGTTGTTTTTTTTTTTTTCCGAAGATTTTTATTTATTCATGGACAGAGAGAGATCACAAGTAGGCAGAGCAGCAGGCAGAGAGAGGTGGAGGAGGAAGCAGGCTCCCCGCTGAACAGAGAGCCAGACGTGGGACTTGATCCCAGGACCCTGAGATCATGACCTGAGCCCAAGGCAGAGGCCCAACCCTCTGAGCCACCCAGGCGTCCCCAGGATGAACTGTTTTTAAGACGAGGTGTAGCAAGTGACAATGGAATGTAGGTGACTGGGAGAACTATGGGGAAATTGAGGGGCAATGGCCTCGAAGATGAAATCTAGCCACAAAGCCAGACCTATGTATCAGAAGGAGTATTTTCTAGCAGAGATTAGCAAACCAGAGCCAGCAAACTAAATTTGGCTCACTCCCATTTTTTTTTTAAATAAAGTTTTACGTAATAACAGTTAATCTGTTTACATGTGGTCTATGGCTATTTTTACACTCAGATGTCTATGCTGAATTGTTGCAATAGAGACTATCTGGCCCCAAAGCCAAAAGCACTCACTATAGGACCCTTTACAGAGAGTAACCCCCTGTTCAACAGTCAAATGCAAACGTTATGGGCCATGTTCATTCTTCCAAAGCTATACAAGTCCTCCAACAATACCTTATAAAGCCCTGTAAATAGGCAAAATAATGTAAAATGGACCTCCCATACAAATGAGTCATTACCACACTGGGTCCTAAGAGTAACTCAGGCTGTAACACTTTTAAAAAAGGCAGTAAATACCGAAGGGCGTTTCCACAGAAGGCCTTGTCACAAACACAAACTTTCGGCTACCAGGAACAATATGTAGCTAGATTCTTAGTACACCCTCTAGACATGAGTGGACTGGGGGAGGCAAGAAGGCTTAAAATTAAATGGGCAAATACTCTGTATTCTAGCATTAGAGAGAAGTAACAGTTGCCAGGATTAACAAGCTGGTGATAGCCTTGTCCGATATTTGACACTTAGCCTATAAAGAGAACAAAATGTCCAACGTTAATTACCTTCTGGAGCTAAAGGCTGCCCTCCAAGTACATTCTAACTCCCTCTCTTTGAGCCTCTTGACTGCTAATCTCAGCATCAAGAAAACCTGCCCCAGGACAGAAGTGGCTTCTTGGCTAAAGCTCCATAAAGCTTAGAAAACTGAACGGAGTACTTGACCATGCTAATTAGGCAGCATGAGCCTGAACAGCTAAGAAGGCCTTCTCAGCTCACTCTCCTTCCCCAGCACTTCTTTAAAAACAGAAATGAAATCAATGAGTGCAGTCAGACAAGCACATTCCATGACTGCAAAACAGCCAAAAGGCAGCAGCGAATCCCAACTCTGCCTAAAAGACAAGAAGGCCATTTTCAAAACCAGTTCAAGTTTTTCCCTTCCTCTAGCCCATTTCTCTCTCTGGCTGTCCAGTCCTGTGCTAAACAACTGCTTTATTTACAACACATGTTGTACTAGGGCATGCCGTCAGGTGTAACTGAGTTTTATGCCTCTCGGTTCACTAAAGGGCTGCGGTAAGAGATCTCTCCTCTGAAGTGTGGTAAGAGACAGCAACATCATGGCTTAAAAAAGAAAAGTTGGGCGCCTGGGTGGCTCGATTGGTTGGGCGGCTGCCTTCGGCTCAGGTCATGATCCTGGACTTCCGGGATCGGGTCCCGCATCGGGCTCCCGGCTCTTTGGGGAGTCTGCTTCTCCCTCTCACCTTCTCCTCTCTCATGCTCTCTCTCCAAAAAAAAAAAAAAAAAAAAAAAAAAACTAAAAAAGAAAAGCTAAGAAGTTAATATACAGAAAATGTCCCCGCTCTGAAGGATTTCACCTTTCTTGAGAATACGAGTACTTCTGTAATTCAACATGATTGCCTATAAAAACAATGAACACAAACGGCATTATACTGTACTTAAAAGGAAAAAACAGGGGTTTATAATTACACAGCTAAGCCTTAAGAAAGCTCACTAACAACTACAGAACAAGGACAGTATGTGTACTGTTCACAGATTACAAAGGTGCCCACAACGTTCTGGAAAAGCAACCCCAGCATGAGCCACTCTAGGGTAACACATTACACCTTCAAGAGTGCTTAGGGATCCCACTTCCTAGGCAAATTATCTTTGGACATCTGTGTCCAGTACAGCAAAGCTCTACACAGGAAAATGTCTCCTAGAACGTGCATCTCATCTTTTGCTCCCAGACATCTAATACGGTGATATTCTCAAGAACAAACTTGAGAAAGGGCAGTCAAGTCAAACAGAAAACATCATCAAACTCGATAATGTTTACAGCTGGGCCAAAATGAGATGTGTGTTTAAAAGACAAAGGGCTTACAGAAGCTTAACACTTTTTAAGAAAAAGTTCAGAACAAAGAAATAGAAAAGCATTTGACAAGACCATGCACTGCATTGTGTGAAATACACCCTAGCAAATAAGCCTCCTCCCAGGCCCAGCTCTGCCACCTGATGATGGGTGGGAACACGTCCTTCAGTGCTATGTGTCTCTGTCTTCTCATTCTACAAGCAGGAGACTGAACGGACTAATCTCCCAGGATCATCAGAATGCTTCCACAGCTCTCCAATTACGTCACTCAAAATCAATTTCTGTGTAATAACTGAGCGGTAACCCTCTCAACAAAAGTATGTCTGACTGCCAAAAACCCTTAAAAGGTCATGTAATCTCAAAGTCAGGATGAAACATTACAGAAAGAAAGGAAAGGAGCAGTAGGATGAAGAAGGGAGGTAAGAGAAGGGGAGGAAACCCCAATGAAATCACTGTTATGTTGCTATCATTTTGCAAGGAAGAATATGTCCTTCAGAAGAAATGACACGCGCATGCACTCAAGTACACACCCTGGGCTAGAGAATGGCCCCTCTTCTGCCAGAATCTTTCCTTTACCCTTCCTCCCCGAGAACTGGGGAGGTGAGCTCTTCTAGGGTAAAGGACTAGAAAACTAAGTCTAAGTTGACCCCCATTAAAATAATGCGGCTGAAAAACCTCAGGAGCAGTGATACCCATCTTCATTCAAAACTAAAGCTGATGTAAAGGACCATCACCCACCACAGTAAGGGATATTGGCTGAGCCAGACATCCTCAAGCCCCGAGCTATGTGTTGCCCCCACTGCCAGTCCCCCAGTGAAGACAACTGGGGACCTCTCCAGGTGGCAGCATGCCAAACCTCAGTGCCACAGATGTAATGTTTTAGCAGCGGATTTTCATGTACCTGTTTTGGAATATAAAAATGAGTACGTGATCCAAACTACAAAAATGTAGAGAAAAAAGTTTTGGGGGTGATGCAAGTCAAATTCTAGGACCCCGCCAGATGCCATGAAATTTATCTTTTCAAGTCCATTTGCTTGTCAGAATACAAGCTACAGCACCAAACACTAAGTCCCCTGAAGTGTGTGCTGAAATCACCGACATTTTGCCTTTTAAAATTCTGCTTAATTCAACTCCCTAACTACATTTGTCAACAGAAACCAAAAACTATCCTGTGTCCTGCAAAAGTGAGACATTATGGACTCACTCTCTTGTTGGTGTGGGTTAGTATGCATTGAGTGATAGCTATGAGAGCTATAAAGCAGTCAAAGTCCTCAAGATAAGCAGAATTTCTAGACAAAGAATCAAGAAACTGAATTATAAAGAATAAAAAACAGTGAGGATAAACCAAGCACAACACGGACTCTAAAGATACTTATTTTTAAGACCTCTATTAGTACGGATTGCAAACTTATCAAAGACATTCGCTTTCCCTGACCTACTTTGATCCACAGTGTGATGCTATGTTTTGGGACAGGATTAAATTAGTACTTTCCTCAAATGGAGTCATTCTCTTATGCGTGGTTGATGACTCATTCTATTAAAGGTCAATATTCATCCATCCATTCATTCATTCATTCATTCAAGCAAATAGGGCTTCCCCTACTTTCAAAACCCAGCTGATAGCTTAGTATAATGACTTCCAAAAGTAACCTTACAGAAAGAACAATGTGGAAGAGAGCCTGACTGACCCAAGGAATGTCAGTCTATTATATGACTAACTTCTGCACCAAAGGGATCTCTGTAGAAGGTTCTGTTCTTACTGCCTTAATTCCTTTACTCTTCAGACTGTAAACTGAAAGAATGCACATAAACCCTCCATGTAATCAAACATCTAGATGTTTATGATGACTCGGATTAATAAGCAACAACAGGAAAAACATGTTTACAGAGCCCCCACTGGAAGTGGGGAAATCCAGGCTCATTAGTGTTTCAGGTCAGACAGCTTCCTTTTTTTCCCACCCTACTCTTTGATCCCTGGGAGGACACTCTACAGAACTGGTCGATGTGTTCCCTCTGCTCTGCTGGCTTAGGTCAATGGGGCACACCAGAAGGGAAGCAAGAAAGAGAGGACAAATGAGGCCTGGGAATTTGCCCCTCCTTGTGGGGTAGTCTCTTGATAGCAGTGTCCTTCCAGGGTAACAGCTCCAATCTGGGAAGCCCTCTCCACAGGGCCCCCTCTTTCCAGGTTCTGGTAACTCCTTCCTGCTCTGCACTGCAGGCCAAACTAGGTCACAGCAGTGCTCCTCACACAGGATATTGCCCCACCTGTATGCTCCCCCTATACCAGGGGTCCAGGAGCCAGATCCTGCACAAAACCTATTTTGTTTGATAAAGTTTTATCCGAAGCCATACTCATTCATTATGTTGATGTCTATGTCTGCTTTCTGCACTTGAACAGCGAAGAAACTGAAACAGAGGCCATATGGCCCCCAAACCTGAAAATATTTACAACTTGGCTCTTTACAGAGAAATCTGCCAACTCCTGTCCAACATTCTTCTCATACCCTTGAAAATAACCCTCAACTTACCTCTTCGGATTTACCCTCCGTTAGGGGTGCTATCTGTTTACTCCTGGGATCTTGCATGATACAGTCCTCCATTACTACGATGTAGCGTTAGTTACTGTAAGTACTCCCATTTCATACAGGACGAAGAAATTTAAAACTCATTTTGGAGGAAAAATATTTAGGTAACGGGGAGAGAGAACAAGTTACAAAAAAATAATAATAAAATAAAAAGCCACAAAGCAGCTTAGAGAGAGAGAGAGAGAGAGAGAGAGAGAGACTGATGTGTGAAGTGCTTAAACTTTGTCAAATCAGTAAGGATCCAGAGGATTTCCCCCCTTATTTGAAAGATAAATTAATAGCAGCCAAGAATCTAAGTTTGCTTTGGCGACTGATGAGGAACCTGCCGTCCCCTTGTCACTTCCTGCTCCTTCTAGTTGGATATGAGGCACATTAATACTTCGGTGAATGACCTGGAGATTTTGCGACAGAATCTTTCTTCATTCAGGAGTGGTGTCCAGTGATTTCATGGGCTCTTGGCTGGTGAACAAAGAAAGCTACATGGTTAAACCCAGTTCTTCTCAGCCAGCCCCTGCCCCCTGGATTTTGAATATTACCTCTGTAACACCTGAAGCCTATCCAAAGAAATCTTCCAAGGCACACTGAATGTGGAAGGCCCACTCCGCGGGGTCAGAGACCAATAGACGGCTATTGCTGGATAATAATAAATAGTCAATTCATACTTCCAGTTACTCAGCACATTGGACACGCGTGCTAAGGCCTATGCAAGCACTTCTCTGTTTACTGACGGCCTGAAAGCTTATTTCTAACTGTACTACCATTACCTTCATTTTTCAGAGGAGAAAATGAAGGTAACTAGGTATGGAGAACTCGCCCAAATCTATAAATGACAGACCCTCAAGTGCAGAGCCTGCCTTTCTGAAGGAGGCATGCTGAAAATTTCCCCTGCATCAGAGTGGCGGACACTCCAAGAGAAGCCTGCCATTGACGATCTGGAATAAGAGAACTCAGAGGTTATTTCATAAATCGTCACTGCCATCGCTGTTCTTGGACCTCCTGGTAGTTTCAAACTATTCCTGTGATCTCAACAACCCTGAATGTCAGGTAGAGTATTTGCTCCACGGGGTCTACACTATTAGTAGGGAATAAGTTTGTGGTGGGGGGTGGGGGGAGGGATTTGCACTCATACTAAGCTTCCTGAGACCTATACAGAAAAAGTCATGAGTTTCAAACCCCCCCCAGAGAAGCAAGGACTCCAGATGAATTTATTCCAAGGAAGGAAGGTCCTACCTGTCTCCCCAAATGAGCGTCTATTGGTTTCCCATGTTATTTGGTACCTTATACCCTCAAAGTCTATAGTCCATGAAGTGTTCCCATGGATGCTCATTTATCCAGTTGGAAAATGGGAAGCCCATGTTAGGACTCAGCTGGTCGTGACAGAGGGGAAAATAATGATTTTCAGAGCTTTGTCTAGGACCCCGCAAACTTAAAAATTCTTAGCAGGTTCATGGATGGGTTCCAAGGAGGCTGAGTCCTATGAAATTGTGTGATCGCACACATGGGAGAGCAAAGGAAGGAGAGAATATGAGAATATGCATATTTTTGGCAAGGAGATCCAAAACTCTCATCAGAGCCTTTATTGCAGGATCTGTCTCCTCCAAACCACAAAGAGGCACTGAGATGAGAGCTCACACAGTCCTCTTCCTTGGTGCAATCGGCCCACATAGCTCGCTGGCTAGAGGTGACCAACACATCAGCATTTGGCTCCTCTTCCTCCTCCTTAGCTGAGAGCACCCGCCATTCCTTTTGCCCCATGTCCTGCTCACCACTGACTCACAATGAGCCTGTGATGTCACTATTCGCCACAGATGGGAACTCCACACAAAAAGGAGAAGGCCTCCCTGGACTCCAGCCAAAAGGTTTAGTTACTCAAGTAACACCAGGGCCTTTTCTGTGGCCATTTCACCTGTGAGGCAATATGCTGACATCCAGCCTACGTCTCAAAATAGGACTTTTACTTCATCCTGACTACAAAAAATGCATACGGACCTCCTCATATACTGTACTAGTGGTTTGGTAATTCCCCCTATGTGACTATGTCCTATAATTATTATTTTTTTCCAGAGAGTGGTTTGAACTAAATCTTTCTGCATAACAGTAAAGTTTACCTCAAACTAATTCTGAAATACAATACAGCTGCCTTTACAGGATCCGGTCAACAGTTTCCACATAACAGCCCAGAAGCAACCAGCAACTGTTTGCATTTAAGTAAAATGCCCTATTCTGGGGGAAAGGGAGGATAAATTCTGGAGTATGAGGTTTAACTAAGTATAAATTTTCAAGGTGCAAACATACTCCCATGTATAAAACAGCCGTTGCAAAAGCAGAAGCAATGTAACTTGGGGATTCTTCTTCATACAAAGAATGTGTGTGTGTGTGTGCGTGTGTGTGTACGTGTGTATGTGTAGCTTCTTAGAGTAGCTGAGTAGCCAAAGAGAACTGATGGTTTGCTCAGTATGTTTGCCAATTTCCCCCAAATTTTAAAACAAAAACACTCTCTGTGCCATAACCATATGTCCTGACGTGTTTTTTTTTTACCACAGGAACCCAATGATGAACACCCAACAATGTGACATTAGTCTTGGAATAAATGTGACTCTGCTTTTGGAAGAGAAGTCTTTCACACTGGCTCTGGAGTCCGTGCAGTATGTCTGTGTGGGGGTGTGAATGTGTGAAAATCTAGTTCTATTTATTTTCCTTGAAATTTTATTTCTGATTATAAAGAAGTATCTGCTCAGCATAGAAAGTAAAATTGCAAAAATTATATGAATGTATACTGTATATAGTTGTTGGGAGTCCAAGCTCTAGCACCAAAGGAAATCTATATAGGGACATTATTACAGGACAGTTGGCAGAGGCAAAAACTGCAAAATAATTGAAGGATGTATCAATACATGTGTCATAGAATCAGCTGGGGTTACATTAGTATTTTGAAATTGCATGCATTTATTAAAACCGATGGCTTAAATCTGTATCTCTTGGTGGTATGTGCATGATGCACTGTTAAAGGTTTAATAAAATAGGAGTACAGTAGGATTCCATTGGTGTAAGGATAATGATCTAAAAAAGAAAAATCTAACATCCCATATGTGTGTGTGCATTTCTGTTTTTACATAATTATGCAGAAGGTTGTGGAAGGGTGTGTGCCAGGCAGAAACACTGCTTACCTCAAGGAAAAGAGGAGGAAAAGGAAAGGAGTGTAGGCAGAAAACTGTCTTTTTCATTTTAAAACTTCATTGTTTCAGTGATTTGAGCACCTGCACATAACTTTACAGTTTGGGTGATGGTGTACTCAATAAGAGGTTTTTTTAAAGATTTTATTTATTTACTTGAGAGAGCGAGCGAGCGAGAGAGAGCACAAGCTGGGGGAGCGGCAGAGGGAGGAGCAGACTCCTTGCTGAGCAGGGAGGCCAAAGTGGGGCTCGATCCCAGGACCCCAGGATCATGGCCTGAGCGGAAGGCAAACGCTTAACTGACTAAGCCATCCAGGTGCCCAATAAGAGGGGTTTTTTTAAAGAAAGAAAGGGAACTAAATATTATAATAAAAAAATTTCAGAATCCACCCCCTTCCACCCTCCATGGTAGGCCACTGCTGACAACTTATATGCAAATTTCCATTTTTCTCCATACCTACACTAAAATATATTTTAAACAAAATACAAATATTTTACATATAATATCCATATAGAATATACATTTTATATGTGTGTGTGTATATACATACATACATATATATACATATATATACACATACATATATATATATATATGCACCATATATATTGTTTTTTAATATGCTTTCCACTTAATGGGGCTTCAACATGTTTCCACTAGCATGGGGTCTGAGTAGACGGAAATGTGACAGAGCCAGATGGGGACTTGGATCCTGTCATCCTCAACTGTCAGCTGTGAGAGCTCAGGTAAGGCACTTAGCTGAGTCTCAACGGTATCTGCTGTAAAGTGGGAACAAGGCCATCTGCTAATGCAGGGCTGTGTGAATGACACAAAATTCATCAGGATAACCAAAGTCACTCGCAGCCACACAACAGGTACTCAACAAATGGAAACTCTCAGTAAGAATGATGTAAAAGTGATATCACTGAGTACTCATCTCGCATTAAGAACGCTTCTAAGAGCTTCTAAAACCTTGAGATATATTCATTCATTTAACCCACACACAGAACTTTTGAGATAAAGGCCATCATCCTCATTTTTCAAACAAGAATATGAAGGTCCAGAGAAGTTAAGGAACTTGCCCAAGGCTACAAAGCTAATAGTATCAGAGCTGGGATCCAAACCCACGCAGCTAGTTACTCCTATCCACTATGGACACTGTTGCTCAATGCTGTGGTTACGGATGGGTTTCAGGGAAGTAGTTCTTCTGCAGGAACATCTGTGTAGACCATGTAATAACTGATCAACCACACAGCTACAACAGCCTCGAGCCAGTAGTCAATTTTCTCAGCGCCGGTTCCCAGGCCTTTTCATGTGGCCACATATGAATGCATTCACCTGGACATTGCAAACCAGTCCCCTGGGGACATTCAGCACTCTCCACCCACCTCTCCCCATGTAGCCAGCCAGTTATGTTCTGCAAGGACCCCATTCGGCCAGGAGCTCTTCCTTTCCCATAAGCACTTCCAGCACTGGAAACTAAGTTTCAGCCACAGCAGGGAGATAATGCCACAAGTGAAATAGGACAAGGTGGCCTCAAGGGCCGGACTCACCTGAACCACAGTCCGTCACCGGGTCACCAATGGCACCTGCCTCGCAGGTGGGTGGCTCAGACAGTGAGTATCTCATTACCTTATAATGGAATGAATGGCCCCACGTCAGGCTCTGATCATGAGAACCCCATGATCAGCTTATTAAACATACAGGTGACCCTAATGTCATGAAACAAATAACTTCTTTCCAGTCTCCAGAAGCCAGGAACTTTGAACAAGGTGTCTCCCACCACTTTTAGGACTCACTGCAATTAAACCAAAATGGCATTTCTGTTTCCCTTAAGATCTAACAGACCTCAAGTGCTGGCCCTGTCTTGTGGGTGCTCAGTAACATTAACCCATCAACCATGAGCTTTATGTTCTCACTTCCAGTGATGAGGCAACTCTTTCCTCTCGCTAACAAGGCTACAACATTTCCTCTGTCTGGTGCAGTGAAGGCGGGGAGAAGGAAAGAAGAAAAAAGAAGAAAGAAGAAAAAAGAAGAAAAAAGAAAAAAAAAAGAAAAAAGAAACCAGGCCATTGACAACCAGAGAGTTTGTTTTATTGCTTGTAAGAAATGGGATCTGGCCTCCCTATTAGAGGAGCGTTTTCCGTGATCACTAGTGAACTTTGGGCGCCATGGGTTCGAAGGAAGTAAGAGAGAACTAAGAGAAAACAGAGCCACTTCCTCCCGGGAAAGAGGGTACTGTTTTCTCACACCCCCTCTCACTCTGGAGCTGAACTTGAGTGCTACACATGCTTTGCTCAATTAAGGCAATGACTGCATTCCTAGCGAAAGTCAGCAAGTTTTATTTCTTAATTGGATATTCTACTTAATGGTGTGTGTGTATATAAGAAAATAAATGAAAAGGATTCAGAAGAAAAAGAAAAAAAATTATTACGAATAAAACCACCTGGTTTTTGTTTTCTTGAAGTACCTTGAAACACTTCTTTCGATCCCTCTACAGTCAAGTTATTCCGGGTTAGATCCTAGTGTTACTTATGGGACGTCCTTAAACCACAATGTTTCATAGCAGTTTCTCCAAAGGAAATGCAAACAGTATACTGCATCCTATTACTAATACAGGGTACTCTCATCTGGGTAATGAAGCCAAGCAAAATATTACATGAAATGCATTCAAAAATCACCAAATGTTAACAGAAGTGGCTCGTTATGCACAAAGCTTACTTACCACTCTCCTTTCAACTTCTGTAACAGACATCACTTCCTTTTAAAAATGTACATTTGGGTGAATTCTGCCATCCCCCATCGCGAAAGAAAAGAGAAACTGCTTTGTCCCTGTTTGATCTCCCCTTTTTGAAATCTTTAACACAAAGTTTTTTTTTTGTTTGTTTTTGTTTTTTTTCAAAGTAAACTCTGAATGTGAGAGAGGTAACATTTCAGGGTGAAGTGGGCTGGCACAGAAACGTACAAGCAAAGCTCAGCTCTACCCAAATTAGCTTCTTTCCTTGGCTCCAGCGTTTAAAGGAAAACTCAAGGTAGCTGCTCTATCTCATTAGGCTTAGCATTCTGAAATGCAGGAATTCACGTTTTTAAGTTTCCCTCAGCAAACGTTATTAGGAAACACAGTGGGAAATGTCTATTAAGAAACTTCTGAGGTCTTCATTTATAGTAGCATTTACATTGTTTTTAGCTTGTTATTCATTCTGTGAGGACATTCATCTGTTTTCAGCCTGTCACCCATTCCTTGCTACTTCAGCGCAAGAACATAAATCTCCAGTGTTCCAGAAGAAAGGTAACCGTGGAAAGGTTAGAGAGATCTGTTTACTTTGACGGGTTTCAAACAACACTTCCCTCATCAGATCCCTCCTGGGGTGTGGACTGGGGGTGAGGAGCAGTGAAGACCCTTTCCCAAGGCCCTCCCTTAATGCTGCAGTTATATTCCCCTCCAGAGAAGTCCTCAGAAAATTCTACTGGGGTTTCCTGCTTCACTGACAAGCTGCCTTAATCAAGCACTTGTGGCAAAGGAATAATTTCCTGGAACATGTATGAAAATTCCATGGCAACAATAGTGGCTAAACTTTCATCTAAGAAAACGGCACAGTTGAAAGACAAGGCATCTGGAGGCATCTTCCAGAACTCGTTGGAAGTTACTATCGATTCTATGTTGCTCAAACAGGATCCTATAGGAAGACAAGATTGAGGTCAAAGAGAGAGAAGACAGAGGCAACCAGGGTCACCTAATTTCTTTTTTTTTTTAATTTTTTTTTTAAGATTTTATTTATTTATTTGACAGAGATCACAAGTAGGCAGAGAGGCAGGCCTGGGTGGCTCAGTGGGTTAAAGCCTCTGCCTTCAGCTCAGGTCATGATCTCAGGGTTCCGGGATCAAACCCCACATCGGGCTCTCTGCTCAGCAGGGAGCCTGCTTCCCTTCCCCTCTCTCTGCCTGCCTCTCTGCCTACTTGTGATCTCTGTCAAATAAATAAATAAAATCTTTGAAAAAAAATTGAACTCTTGATTCTCTTATGGAACCATTATATTTATCTTTTTTTTTTTTTTTTTAAAGAAAGAGCAAGAATAGGACTTCCTCATGACTTTTCTCCAGCAGGCCAATTTACTCCCTTGTTTCCAAATAAAGGAACTCCCTACTCCTAAATCTGCCCCTGGCACTGTGAGTGAGGTCTATTTTAAGCCACTGCTATTCCTGGATGGACAGCTGGCAGATTCCACCTGTCTGCAGGAGGCAGTGTGGAAGTATCGAATGTCCCCAAGACCTCGTGACACACTGTCACCTGCCTTTAATGCTTCTAATGTTAGACCTCCCATTGCAGTTTCACCCTCAGAAGGTGACCACATGACTTGAAAAATCTATTTCCAAGCCCGGCAACAGATAGTTACAGATCAAATCCTTTCCAGCAGCACAGTGCGAGGACCCAGGAGCATGGCAAATACACAGCCCAAGTGATGTGTCCCTGCCTCTCAGGAGCTTGTACTCACACAGGACCCTCCTTGGTCCCTTCCTAATGAACCGCAAGTCTCACAGGGACACCTCACCAGTACAAACAGATGCAGGATTCAGGAGTCTGCGTAGGTACACCTTACAGACTTCCCCACCGATCCTGGGAGGCAAAGACAACACATGCCATGCAGAGCAGCCACATCAAACATTAGACAGTGACAAACACCCTCAACGAGAGAAGAAATGACCCTGCACATGAAAGCCCCACTCTTAGACACAGTTAGGCTTCCGAAGGCTTAGCTGAGGTCCCTTTGTGGAAAGTCCGTGATGACCCAAGCAGGCATCTGGTAACATACGGAGCCCATGAACTTGGCCTCAGGCAAGAAGTTCCTAAGTGGAAAACTGACAGGGAATGAGACTTATTTTTGCAAAGACAGGTCATATTCTAGTATCATATTTGACCCCATTCTTTCAGCAAGAGGCTGGGGCTTTAGGCCCTCAGCAAATCTGACAGACTCCAGAGTATAGTGTCAGAGAAAGACACCTGCTGTCAACACGGAAGGCTCAGCTCTGTCCTCCTATGCAGAATACTTTGGAACTGCTGGCCACTGCCTTTTAGTGAGTCATGAAATCAACTAAGGGGGCAGCAACGAGCCTTTTCTTTATTAAGAAAAGAATGAAATAGAAATACCAGACTGCTGCATGCAGTGAGGGTAAGTCTCTCTCCTCAACACTTGTTCAATTTTTGTACGTAGGAAAAAGGACACAGTCCCATTTGCGAGCACCCCCCTGGCTTGTATGTAAAGCCTATTTCAGACCGTAGGTCTCTGGAAAAGCAGTCTAGCACAAGGAGCTGTTCCAGCAGG
Organism: Lontra canadensis; assembly: GCF_010015895.1. Classification (NCBI taxonomy): domain Eukaryota; kingdom Metazoa; phylum Chordata; class Mammalia; order Carnivora; family Mustelidae; genus Lontra; species Lontra canadensis. The sequence goes on from NW_022631028.1 coordinate 10,247,170, forward strand.
TTTGGTTTTTTGTTTTCTTTTTTTTAAAAGAAGTGTAGGTGACACACAATGTTACATTAGTTGCAGGTTTACAGGATAGTGATTCTCTGAGGAGTCTGTACATGATGCTGGCCCCCCACGAGGGCAGCCACCCTGCCACCACACAACCCTGCGTCAAGACCATGGACTGTACTTCCTATGCTCTACCTTTTTTTTCCTAAAGATTTTGGAGAGAGAGAGAGAGAGTGAGCAGAAGGGCAGGGCAGAGGGAGAAAGAGAGAGAGAACCCCTGGCAGAGTCCACACTAAGCGTGGAGCCTGACGTGGGGCTTGATCTCATGACCCTGAGACCATGACCTGAGCTGAAACCAAGAGTCAGGTGCTTAGCCGACCAAGCCATCCAGGTGCCCGTTCTATCCTTTTATCCCCATGACTTCTTCATTCCAGAGCTTGAACAGTTCTTCCACGTCTGGGTTGCCCCAATTGACAAATGAGCACACTACAGAGAGCTGGAATTAGAATGCATAACGAGGGGCGGCTGGGTGGCTCAGTGGGTTAAAGCCTCTGCTTTCGGCTCAGGTCATGATCGCAGGGTCCTGGGTCCTCCTCTGCTCAGCAGGGATCCTGCTTCCCCCATCTCTCTCTGCCTGCCTCTGCCTACTTGTGATCTCTCTCTGTCAAATAAATAAATAAAATCTTAAAAAAACAATAGAATGCATAATGATAGCACAGTTTTTCAGAAAATGTATAAATCCACATAAAAGTCGATCCAAAGTGGATTCCCTGGGTTGGACCCTATGACACTAGTATTTACCTTTTTGCCTCAGAGATTCTTTGCCAGTGATGGCATCATCCTTCTTCGTGGTGGATTCTGGTCTCCAAAAGCTCCTCATTGCTCAACCAAACACAATTCAGTAGCTACACAAAGCGGTCAGCTCAGACTGGCTCCTGCCTATTTAGGCCATTATGAAGTCAGGGGCAGGTGACACGACTGTAGGTGGTTCTTGGGACTATGCTATTCAAAGACCTGCACTGACATCACAAGCAAACCATTCTGTCGTCCATCTCTAGCCGGTGTGCTTCCACCTAGCGGACAGATTCATTTGGGGCCTAAATGTTCATAACATTTTTAGAAATACAACTGTCTAGGTGTAACATACACACAGGGAGTGAACAAACCGAAAGTGAATATCCTGATGTATTTTTGCAGCATGTGTACCCTCATTAACCGAGACTCAGATGAAGACTCCAGTGGGACCAGCACCCCAAAGTCTCTCCCAGGGCTTGCTCCCCGTCATCATCCTGAGAAATCCCATAGAATAATTTCATTCTTAAAGAGAAAGCAAGGCTCATGAACTGTGATCAGCCAGCAAAAGTACAAGCTGAAATTCACCAACTCTACCCTTCTATGGTTTTTATTTTTACTGCTATCTTGACAGCACCTGAAAATGACTTTCTGCAATCATGGCTCAGTTTCCTTTCAGAGTAAATTTAAGTTACACAAAAGTCTGTTGCTTTCAGAAAAATGTTAAGTATTTAACAAAAACAGGTGGTGCATAGAGGGCAAAAACTGAGCAGGTGGTAGAGGACTACAGTTTGAGAAACTCTTGCTTCGGCTACTGCTCAGCATGAAATGCGAAGCAGACTCAACGGACCATCCACCGCTCTGATTTTCTGAGGATGAGCAGAGAATCTCTCCCCCGCTCCATGGTACATCACAAGGACTAACTTCCTCGCTTGCATATTTGTATAAAAGTTTAATGGCTAGTGCTTCAGGGAAGTCAGAGGACGTTGTTTTTATACCCTCTGGCTTGTATCTCTCCCATGCATCACGCTTAATCGCAACTGGAATAAACGGATTTGGAAGGAAAGGAAGCTTACCAGATTTTTCTCTCCTTAAATCTCTGTTTCAAGTTTTACAAGTTCACTTCGAACTAGGATCAACTCTAACGAAATGCTACCAACAGCTCCCACTGAATGTCTTTAATGTTCTAATTATGGCAAAAAAAGAACAGACACTTCTATGTACTTAACTGTCAAAAAAAAACTAAAGAGGAAAGGGAAAGATTTCAAAAGAAGTAACCACTTCTTTCTTGTCCTCTTCTCTCTGAATTAGTATAATTCCCTGTATGTACTATTAAACCTAAGGAGTTCAGCAGATGAGACTTGTTACATTTCACTTATAAGACTGAGTGTATCAGGAAGAGTAACCTACATTTACCTATGAGTAGAGTTCATAGGTAATTAAGACACTCTGGCAAAACAAAGATTTTTTTTGTTTGCCCACCGGATTCCCCCTTCATTTCTTACAAATTATAAACAAAGGTTACTAAATGGGAATTGTATTAAAAAACAGCTTAGAACTCCATTCAATTGGTCTTGGGTCTCCAAGGAGTGATTCAAACAAAAGAAAAGCAAAATCTCACAAGTGACCCATGTGACCCATAGCTGGATTTAGGTCCTCCTTCCATGTTCTTATCCACGACTAAACACATACATCGATTCAAACCTACGTCCAAAACCTAATACATGGAGGGTCCTGTGCTAATCATGGGAGAGGGCAAAGTAATTCAGAAAAGGCAATAATTACAAAATATGCTTACGAAGTCTCAAGAGAAAATTCTGAAAATGTCCCCTGTCCCCATTTTTCTTTCCCAAATCTGCCACACTAAGAAATCCTCTCAACTTTCAACATCTTCACCTTGACAATGAGCACAATGCAAATGCACTCTCTCCTCTTTGAAATTTTTAGAATCGCTCATAAACACCAAGGAAATCGCAAATATAATAAGCAATAATCATCCGTAATCTATGAATGTTTTTCATTTAAGAAAAAAAAAACTTTAAAAGCTAAGACTCTATAAAAAATGGTTTCAGACAACAGAAAACACAAACATGTCATTTTATAATAATGTAAAATATAATATCTAGTACAAAGAATACTGTAATTTTATCCATTTCCTGGTGACAAATATAATGCTAGGCCCCCAAAGGAGAGCTATCAACACTGCACAAATATTTTCAAGATCTTTCAGGTACCTAAAAAAAGCAAAGAGAGGTAAAATTACTTGTCAAAAAAAGCCTCTTTTTCTTCACTGGGCACCTCTGGACTTTTAATTTTAACATAACTTGCAATCTTAAAGGAAGATGTAGTCAAAGAGACTCCTCACGATTTTAAGAAAATCCCAATATTCTTTGTGAGTCAATATAAAAATGGAAATCTTATTCTCGTCTGGCATTTTAAAAATAGCTGATCTTAACCATGCAATTGTTTTACGGTATTTTTAGAACACTGAAGTCAGCACATATGCAATGAATTACCATGTTGTTCACACTATGATGTAAATTAAGAATTATTTTTGATTGATCAATTATTGCGATTTCTATAGCTTTAGGAAGTGACAGCTCTTTCTCAGTCCAGATTCCAAGGGTCACTAATTTAAAAAAGAACTCAAACAAATTAAAATGATCTACTCACAACTGTAATTTCAGGGTCACAAAACTATGCCATAGAACCGTCATCATCAAAGCACGCACTCACTGATAGGTCCCTCTAGGCCAGCCTCTACAGAGCTACAGGAAAGAACCCGACAAAGCGAACCACCTGGCGAGTGTTTATTCTCGGGCCAAATTTACAGTATTCAGACACATACATTATTTTCTTTATTACTGCAACCTTGTAATATCTGTAACTGTGTCCACATCTAACAGAAAAAAAAGCAGTGCCAGGAATGAGTTTGCCCAAGGTCACGAGGTTAGTATGAAAATTAATATAGGGAAACTTCACCAGAGTGGACTTGAGATGCTAGAAGGAGAGGCTGGGAGAGGTAGGGAGAGCTGTACTACCCAGTATCAGTTACTAAAAGAACTGTCAGTTACAGAATTCTATAAGAAGAATCCCAACAGGGCAATATGTATATCTCCTATAAGAAATCAACCACCCCTGCGACTCAGCCAATAAGACACCATCACCACCAAGCATTCCTGATTCCCTCTAAAAGAGACTTAGCTCAAAACAACACTTACCAAGTTCCTCCTTCTAGTCCATAAAATGAATTCCTCTCTTTTGCCTTTTGGTCTTGCCTATGGTTTTTCCAGAGCCTGCTTGCCCCAGACTCGAATTCTCTACTATTCCCAGATGAACCCATCTTTGGCTGGAAAAATGGCAGTTTTACTTTCAAAGCCAACAGTAGGTAATGGTGGAACTGATTCCAGAGTCTGTGACTCTTAGCCATTCTAGACACTCCCCAGCTATCTTAAAACCCTAGTGTCAGACATCTTGCTCCAAACACTGGTCTCATGAGTAAACACCCTAGAGCCAGCGACCACATTGTAGCTTCTAAAGGAGAGGATCCTGACCTTTCACAGGCTAGGAAGAACTCAGTGCACATCCAAAAAGCAAACAAGCTGGCTAGTGGTTTCTCTTCCAGGGTTATCCCCAAAACTCATAGGACATGAAGATTTTTAGTAAGTCACAACCCATAGATCACTCTATATAATCACTTTCCTCCCAAATGTTTAAATAAACACCTAGTAACTTTTTAGATAGAAGTTTTAAGAGTCTAGCTAATGATTTCTCAAATCAGTGTGTCCAGAGACATAGTATTTCTCAGCAACAATCATTCTATGAAAAGAGTAAGAACTGCCTTCTTTTATTAGAGACGGCCAAAATTGATTCTGTTCCCAGAGTTTTTCCAAATGTTGAAAAACTATATATATATATGTGTATATATATACACACACACACACACACACACACATATATATGTGTGTATATATATATATATATATATATATATATATGGCATATTTTAAAATGGACTGGAATGTCTCTTTTGGGAGGTGGAAGAGCAGATATAAAACCAACACTCTGAGGCTTTCAGTTCTCCTGATCCCGGAGAGCTGTCAAATGACTCACTAGGACCAGGAGGAAAGAGGAAGTGACGAAAGATGGAAATTAAGAGAATCAGAAGAGCCAAAAAGGCAGCAGGGAGTGCCACCCTCAGGAGAAAGGGGGTGGGACACACTCTCTGGAGTTCAAATGGGTATCCAAACAGACAAAGACAGGGTAAGAGGCAAAGGTCTCCTTGGAGCCCCGTGGAACTCTGTGTGGCAAGGGCAGACAGACGAGCTCCGTACCAGCTGGTCTCCCCTGTGAGACTCCTGGGGACCATTAATCATCATTAGGGGAAGCCGGGCTGTTGCTGCTTCCCACCCCGGGGCATTCAGAATCCCCAGTGAAAGTGGCAGATCAGTGCTCACAGCCACCAAACTGCCCCAAGTCTTCTCATTTGCAATTTGCACTGACAATTTCTAACTCAACACTCCCTCCTCCTGTTCACAGCACCCTAATCTACAGGCACCGTGCTTACTTTTTATCTCCAAAATCATATTAAACTGTTGCTTTGAAGAGTCCCCCAGTGCCTCCCAGGAAGCAAATGCCCCACATTTCAGCTTACCACTTATGTCTGACCATCCCAATATACCTTTCAAATTCACTAACAGTATAACCACGCTCATTTTGCCTTTCTTATAAAGACAGAAAAACAAAAATTTTTAATAAAATTGTCCTCAAAACCCCCATACTTAAAGGTAAGTGTCTAGATACCATGTGTAAAGAAGATGAGTGACTCTAAAATGCACCTTTTAAAAAAAGATTTGAGAGAGAGAGAGCACGTGTGGTGGGGAGGGACAGAGAGAGAGGGAAAGGAGAATCTCAAGCAGCCTCCCCACTAAGCACAGAGACTGGAGACTGACATGGTGGGCTCCACCCCAGGACCCTGAGACCATGACCTGAGTTGAAATCAAGAGTCAGACACTCAACTGACTGAGCCACCTGGGCACCCCAAAAATGCATCTTATCTGTAATGTTTTTTAAGATTTTATTTATTTGACAGAGAGAAAGAGATCACACGTAGGCAGAGAGGCAGGTAGAGAGAGAAGGGGTAGCAGGCTCCCTGCTGAGAGGCTGGATCCCAGGACTCTGAGATCATGATCTAAGCCAAAGGCAGAGGCTTAACCCACTGAGCCACCCAGGCGCCCCTTATCCATACTGTTTGTCAAGGGTTTGTGGTTTTGCTTTGTCGTCCTTGGGAAATGACCAAAAATTTACCTTTTTAACCTAATCTGTATTCAAAAAATTTAATGGGGACACTAGTCCCTTCTAATATATTCTTGATTTTAAAATGCTTTGTAAATGATCCAATTAAGTCTTTTTATTAAGAAATGGCCATGAGGGATAGACTGAAACCTTCTGTGGAGCCGAACACAGTATCAAAGGAAGTGAACTTTGATTCATCTGAGCTGGGACAGGGCGGGGGGCGGGGGGGGGGGGGTGGTGGCAGCCAATGCCCTGTTCCCAGAGTTTCAGCCTAAAGCTAGCTGTTCACCCATCTCCAGGCTTGAGGCAGATGCTGTGAGCTTTCAGAAATGAGAATGTCACGTCATGTTTTGTTTTTATTTATTTGAAGATTTACTCAGAGCGAGCGAGCGAGAGCACTGGAACGGGGTGGGGGGGGACAGGGAGAGAGAGAATCTCAAGCAGACTCCCCACTGAGCGAGGAGCCCAAGGTGAGGCTCCATCTCAGGACCCTGAGATCACGACCTGAGTCAAGAGTTAGACACTCAACCCACTGAGCCAGCTGGGCGCCCTGAGAATGTCAACTAACCTTTTAAAGGAAACATACAAGCAGCAGTTAGCCTTGTGACACTTAAAACTCCGAAGAAACTTCTAACTCATCACACTTTTCACCTTTGCTTTTTTATGGATTATAAAAAATAATACTCACTTTGGAGAATTCCAACATTACAGAAATGTGACTTCAGAAATTCAAACTTACTGCCCATAATCCCACCCCACAAAATTACTGTAATAACTATAAAATGTTTATTAGCTCAGAGTATTTTTCCTATGAAAAGACTAATATATATAAATGCCTTTAAAATCCACAAATTGCATCATGCCATATGTCCCATTCTTGATCTGTATGTTTATCTGGCTGGTGTACAACGATGTCTGTTACAAAGCTGTTCACTGAAACCTGTTTTTTTTTTTTTTTGAAAAGCTAATTTTAACAGCAAAATAATGAGACAATAACAACACTAATAAACATTAACAAAGTTAATACATCAGTATAGTCTCTAGAAAACAATGAATACAGAATTTTTTTAAAGGCAAGGATTTAAGGTGGTATATTTGGCTTTAATTGGTCATAGTGTTAATTCTGGAGAGGATGACTCCCTGAAATAGATCAGAGTTTTCTCAATAATCCTACAGCAGCAACACTACATTCTCACTAAAACACAGAACAAGAGGAAAACAGATCTCAAAAATTATTATTATTATTTTTAAGATTATTTATTTATTTGATAGAGATCACAAGTAGGCAGAGAGAGAGGAAGAAGCAGGCTCCCCTCTGAGCAGAGCCCGATGCGGGGCTCGATTCCAGGACCCTGGGACCATGACCTGAGCCGAAGGCAGAGGCTTTCACCCACTGAGCCACCCAGGTGCCCCACACAAATTACTATTTTTTAAAGATTTTATTTATTTACTTGACAGAGAGAGACACAATGAGAGTGGGAACACGAGCAGGGGGAGTGGAGAGGGGGAAAGCAGACTCCCTGCTGAGCAGAGAGCCCGATATGGGGCTCCATCCCAGGATGCTGGAATCATGACCTGAGCCGAAGGCAGAGGCTTTAACCCACTGAGCCACCCAGGTGCCTCTCAAAATTATTTTTGCTGACATCTATACTTAGATTTGGTATTAAGTTCTTGTGTCAGATGCTAAAGTTTTAATTTAAAAAAAAAAAAGCCAATTCTTCACATTTATACTTAACAGCAAAATCCCTGATCTATATTATCTCCTTGATCCACCTGCAGAGTGTGACAGGTAAGGGAGCCAGTAATGCTCTTCCACTTTAGAAATGAAGAAGTCAGGGCTCAGCACTGAGGATACTGAGACCACAGAGTAGGTACCTGGGTGGGGACTTGAACTTGGGTGTCTTGATCTAAATCTTGGGGCTTTTTCAACCTCAATATGTACCTTCTAGAACTAAAAGAACCAGCTGCATTTAGGAGGTACATTAAATCATTTTGCTAGGATCTTCCATTGCTGTAATATAGGCCATTAAGTAAGATGAAAATTAAACACAGAGGCAGGAGGAGAAAATTAAACACAAAGGCAGGAGGAGAAAAAAATATACATATACATATGTGTGTGTGTGTGTGTGTGTGTGTGTGTGTGTGTGTATACATATATAGGTATTTGCTTTATTTTACATGTGAAGACCAAAAAGACGGACTGATACATGATAACTGAGTACATTCAATGCCAAGGAAATCAGAGTCATGACTTGCAAATGATAATACAGTCACTCCAAAAACGTCCCTTAAGGGGATCCATTCTAGCAATTACCCAGCCAGGATGTCATCCCTCTCCTCTCTGAGCTGATGGCAACTATCATTAAATGACCACCACACTCAGGGCTCCTATCTGGCTCAGTTGTTAGCGTGTGCGACTCTTGGTTTTGGGGTTGTAAGTTTGAGCCCCACATTGGGTGTGGAGATTACTTAAAAATAAAATCTTAAAAAAAAAAAAATGACCACCACACTCATCTCCATCCCATCCAGACATGGCATCAAAACCTTTCCACATGACAATCCAGGGTTTAACATTGTGTATCCATCAAAATTGGTATGTAAAATAAAACTCTCATCTCTGTCTCTGGAAATGGAGAGTTGGAATCCATAATATTAAGTTGTCTCTAAAACCAGGTTATTTTTGGAGGTAACAAAGAGTCTTTGCAATATGGATTAGATGATACCAAGTCTCCTTCATCAAAACATTATTTAGGTAAATGAGGCAATAGTTAGAAATTTCAAATTGACATGAACAGGTTTTAGTTCTAAGAAAATAAATGCCCCAGGATTCCCTCCTTTCCTATGTTGAACATAGTCAGTGGGTATCAGTCACTGCAAAAGACACCAGGAAAAGCTCATGTGTTTATTTCTAACACTGCCCAGAAAGGGCTTGTGTCTATCTGTGCCTGTTTAGTAGTAGTAATTTCCTGTATACAATTACACAAGAAATACTCAGCTTTTCTTACACTTAAAAAAATACATTACCCAATCATCTAGTTTATAGCAAATTTTTTTCTCCAAAATCAAACCAAAATAATAAAGATTTTAAATAATTTTCATCAACAATTTTTAATTCACTGACAACATCGAAGCAAAGGTCAGAGATTTGATTCAAAGGAAAAAGAGTGCATTCATCACTACTTCCAAAGGGACTCTCTTAAGAGTTACAAATATTTAAAGAGGAAGAATAGAATTAGCCATGCTGACTTGGAATGGAACTAGAGATACTGATAAAGGCATAGTTTTCAAATATATAAAGAAGAATGAATAAAGAAATAAATGCAGAGGTATTAATGTTGATGATGATGACACTGTGTGTGTGTGTTGATTTGTGCATATTTACATTTTCCAGCTCTATCTACGGAGAGTGCATAGAAGTAATGAAACCCAGTTGGTTAGCTCAGTTGGTTAAGTGTCTGATTCTTGGTTTCAGCTCTGGTCATGCTCTCCAGGTCATGAGACTGAGCCTTGCACTGGGCTCCCCACTCTGCAGGGAGTCTCCTTGAGATTCTCTCTCTCCTTCTCCCCGCCCCACCACCTCAGTTTACACGCTTGTGCATGTGCACTCTCTCAAAAAATTAATTAAAAAAGCAATGAAACCACAATCATAATGATCAGCCTAGCACCCCCATTATGGTTTCAAACACTATACCTCACCAAATGCAGCCTGAGCTGCTTGGAAAAGTAGCTGATGCCACAACTGGGGCAAGACAAGTACAGAATGAACCAGAAACATCCTGTAGTAACAGAAAGAAAGTCCTCAAAAAATGATGGGAACACAGCAAAAGGATATAGGTATCATCTTTTAAAGGGCTCTGTCTGGCCAAAACTGGCCCACGGGACAACCAAATTATAAGAATCTATACGTCCATACTGAGATGGACGGATGAAATGAATGGATCAATGCAGATAAATAGGCAGATAAAAATAGGGGGGAAAGAATACCCTTTCTTATAGTGGAAAGCCAACTAATAAACACAGAGGAATGCAGTTAGAAAATCACCATTTGTCCACCATCTTAATAATAATCAATTCAAGTAAAAACCATAAATGGATGCTAAAACCAGTATTTTCAAGTTTGAGGCACAGCAGGATATTCACATGGCCTCAAAATATCCCCCATAAGATACAAGGTAAAGGAGGAAAAATTAACTTGATAGTGAGTGGAGAAGTCTGGCAGATAGGACTTGGACCAAGCAGTCCAAGTTAATGTCACCAATGAAGGCACAAATTGACATCACATGACTCCCAACAGGGCATGCTGAGAAAGCCACATGATCACTTCCATGGTACCCTTGCTCAAAAGGTGCTACTTAAATCCACATTCCTGAGCAACAGACAAAACCAAATTGAGAGACACACTATAAGAGACCTGGTTTGTGTTCTTCCAAATACGAGTAGCATGCAGGACAGAAACTAAGTGCTATCAAGTAAGAGATACTAAAGTAAGAGATACTAACATAAGTAAGTAAGTAAGAGATACTAAAGTAAGTAAGAGATACTAAAGTAAGAGATACTAAAGTAAGTAAGAGATACTAAAGTAAGAGATATTAAAGAAACACGACAAGTAAATAAAATCCGTGATCTGGGATTTCCTCTCACTTGTAATGGACATCATAGGGATTATTAGTGAAATCTGAATAATTTCGGTAGATAACAGGGCTCCACAAATGGTAATTTCCTGGCTTAGATAAATGTGCTGTGGTTATGTAAGAGAATGTCTTATTGCTAAAAAACACACACACTGATGTCTTTAGGAATTAAGAGTAAAGGGGATTCAAGTCAATGTAATAGATGTTAAGTATCTGGGGAATCTGGATACAGATGATATAGGAATTCATTTATACAAGTCTGAAATTACGTCAAAAAAGTTAACAGGAAAAAAAAGAGAATCTTTATAAACCTAAGTTTTCTTTTTTTAAATAAATGCTTCATCAGATGAATTCATAGCCCATTTTGCAGTTTTTGTCAGTCTCAGAACAGTACCTTCTAACAGTAACAAATGGTGAAACCTCATTTTGTTCTATCAGAGTCTGGCTCTGGAAGGGAAGGTACTGTTAAACCTTTCTTGCCAATTCCGTAACCCAGCCTTATCAGCAATGACAGGCTAACTAAACCCACAGCAAACACAACAGAGTAACTGGTTTACACCAAAGCCACTGAGGTTTCACAGCTCCGTGACCACAACTTTGGGCCTTCAAATCCTGATGCTTCCACCAAGAACACTTTTCACAGAAGACTGTACAAAATAATGGTTCTTGGCAACCCCCCACCCCTTCACCGCACCCCATCACATCTGCTCTCTCAGAGAACAGGACATTCCATTTAATCCAGCAACTGTTACAGAAGCACACTTACTACCAAATGGGAGCCTCGTAGAATGCAGCCACGAGCTCAGTTCTCCAACTTCAGAAACCTGAAAACTGGCAAAAAAAAAAAAGGCACATCCTGCGGATGGCCTCTACGGAGGTTTAAGAGTTTCAGTGAGTTACATCATAAGGTCACGTACCTGCTAGATCAGCCATGTGGCTAAAAAAAACTGAGTGAGGAAAGAAATGAACATATCGATCACACATGTCTCCAAGTGAATTCGCTAGTTTCTTAGTAGGCTTTGGTTTTTCTGTGCTTTTCTTGGCATGAGCATTTCACCCAAATGCGGTATTTGCATAAGAAGTCAAATGCCTCACATGGTAGTCAGCCAAGGAGACGGCGGGATGCTCCATTGCTGGGGAAACCAGCTGGATGGACTTAGGGAGAGATGTATGCTGCCCACATGGGACATCCCGAAGGGATTTTTGAAAATAATGTCAACTATATGTGATTTTTCCACCTTTTGGTTTCTTGAAATCACTTACAGTAGAATTGGGGAAAATGTGATTGGTCCAGAGTAGACTCTAAAGGTTACAGAAACAAGCATTATATTTGTGATGAAACCTGTTTACATTGGTTAATGCACACTCAGGGGACACTGGGAAGATTTTTTCCAAAGGTTTCAAGCTATTACAAAGAAGAAAAGCATAGTTCCTCTGAGAAATCTGGTGGTACTGAGGTATACGACCATTGCCTTGCCTTCAAAAGGGAATTCAGAAAGCAGGTGAGGCTCTGAGACAGAAAAACTAGAACCACTGGGGCATTTATGGTTTAGAATGAGTACAAAAAGTACAATGGAGAAATTAAGTTTTCTAAATAAGGTTTGAGTATATGTAACTAAAGGTGAGGTCAGAAGTTATGAAAAGGGCTTGAGGCAGCTCATTAGTACATACAGGGAGAAGACACATATGCAAAAAAAAAAAAATCAGAAACAAATGCTAAGTTAGAAGTTGCTATATCTCAGTGTCAGATGTGAGGAAGGGTGGGCACAACTGTTTGTCTGTCCCTATCCAGGGCAGATGGGGAGAGGAGGTGTCAACAGAAACCATCAGCCATACTCCAAAGTTGCAACCATGTGGGCTGAGAGGACACTTGATCCGAGACGCCCAAGATTTTCAGCCCGGGCCAGCTCAGCCTTTCTTATCAGGCCTTTAGAGCCCCCAGAGATGGAATCCAAGCAGTCAGGCTGGAACAGGGGAATGTTGACAACTCGGCTCTGAGTAGCCCACCTTACACCCTAAGTGTTGGACTAAGATCTAATCCAGGGATTCTCCCTGGTACCCCCTTCATGTCCTGAAAGCGTGCTGGAAATCTGTGGGGGCACTCATGGGCATAATCAGGGTGGGGACCAGAGATGCTAGAAATCCCACAATGCGCAGAGTCCCAGGCACTGCACAATTATTATGTTTCTACTGCGACTTCCACATATTCTGCCAGACAGTCGGGAAGGTAAAATAACAAATGCTTTAGAATTATCTGAGTGGAGAACCTAACTCTCCGTTACATTTAAACACTAAGGGTTCTTCCTCTTTTTTTTCCTCCCAGTTTAAATATATACAGAATGTACACCCTGTTCACAGCAGTACTATTCACAACAGTCAAAAGGTGGGAGTAAACCAAGCGTGTCTGTCAATGGACAGAGAGAGAAACAAAATGCGATACATGCATCTATACACAGAGTGGCACAGTACTGAGTCTGAAAGAAGAGGCAATTCTGATGCATCTTCCAATATGGACGAACCTGGAGGGGGAATCCTGCTGGATGAAATGAGCCAGACGCAAAAAGACAAAGACTGTATGATTCCTCTTACATGGGGTATCTAGAGCGGTCAAGTGCATAGAAACAGAAAGCAAAATGGTGGCCTGCAAGAGGTGGGGCTAGAGAGAGTGGCGGGTTGTTTAAGGGGCACAGCTCCACTGTAGGAAGATGAGAAAGTTCTGGAGATGGATGGCGGTGACAGTTGCACGACAATGTGAACATACTTAGTGCCACAGAAAAGTAAGATTAAAAATGGTTAAATTTTATGTTATGTATATTTTAGCACAATTTTTTTTTATTTTAACACAATTTTTAAAATACACACACACACACGTGGGCAAATCACAAGAAGACTATACTTCGCGGTGCCAAAACTTAACCACAGCCCTTCACCAGTGCACAAAACCAAATCACATGACCCCAGGGCTCCGAGCACCGGAGTCCCCAGCACCACCCGCCCGCGCCGGCAGCCCTGACAGCAGGGACCTCGTGTTGAGTCTACATGGAGGCACAAGCACCTGCAGCATCATGGGGTCTTCCAATGTCGCTGTGCCTGTCCGTTTACATCCTGAGGACATATTTTATTATCAATTACTTTCCTTTTATTTTTCTATTATGGCTGATAGAGAGCTTACAATTAGGGGTGTGTGTGTGTGTGTGTGTGTGTGTGTGTATTACTTACAAATTTCATTTCATTGCAGGATGAGTGGCCCTGAGAAAATAACTGTCACTAAAAAAAATGAAGGGAGAGGGCCTGCCTCTGAGATGGGCGGGGGGGGGGGGGGGGGGGACCCCCCCCCCGGTCTCAGGGCACAGAGAGGAGTAGGAGCAGAGGAACTGCTAAAGATGCTGCACTAAGGGCCAGACTCAGTGAGTCTCCGTCAGTTTAAGATAAAAGCACCCTCCTGCAAAAATAAAGGTTCTTACAGTGGAGATCTTGTGGTCGTCTGCCCACTCCCCTGAAAAGGAAGAAATATGGTGGAAAACTAGAAAGTGCCTGACTCTCCTTTGTGATGAAACACAGGCACACTTAAAATAATCAAATTCATGCCTGGTAATGAGCTCCGACAGAGACGAGGTGAACCAGGGTATATATTTTTCAGTCATGGGAATCACTGTATCCTGTCAAAAGAGATCAGGATTTAACCGAGAAGGGCACGGTGTGTCAATTGCAGTGACACATATATTGTTGCTCTATTGTGCTCACCCTTCTTTTCCATCTCAACACGGGGCTGTGATTAATATTTTACATACTATCCAAAAGAGGAATGTGACTTACCAGAAACCCCCCTTTGCCAAGAGAAAATCCTGCCCAGCTGTAGATTTCTCATTTGCAAAACATAAGAGCAATGAAATTCCATTACTTAGAGAAACTGGCTGTTCCCCCAAACCCTTGGCAACGGAAGCTGTACTTATCTTTCTGAACAATAGCCTCAGAAAATGTATTCTCTCTTAAAAAAAAAAAAAGAAGAAGAAAGAAAGAAAGAAAAAAAAAAAGTAAGTATGCCTTTGAGCTCTTAAGAAAGTCCTCTTACACAAGCAAATTCCTGTTATGGAAAATCCACTCCCCTGACCTGGGAAGTACAAAGAGGGACCCCAAAACAGGCAGTAGAAAGAGCTCCAAGTTTCAGAATGCTTTGAAAAGTCAATGGGGATGTAACAATATTAATAATGTCCTGAAAACAAAATCAAGTATCCTTTTCATATGTCTGCTACCACAACATACCTGCTCCCTCAGAAGAATGAATCTTAGACCCTAACATGTTCAGTTTGCGTTCCCTGTGAGGTTGAACTGTATGTTTTCCCGAGGATATAAATGCTCCTCAAGTGTACTGCTTTGCACATCGTGGAAATTCATCCAAACAAGACTGGGAAGGCGAGACTTTGTTCTCTGTCTTCCAGGCTCCCTTCCCCAGGAGAAGCATGTGACCAACCTCCAGTGGCTTATGTGAACTTGGCATATAGCTTATCTCACAGTCCGAGTTCCCACTCGGTCCAAGGTTTGGAAACAGACCACGAAAACACTCAAGAAATACAGACGCCCCGCTGATGTGTTTCAGCCAGCGTCAGCGGCGTCGGGGCAGTTTTTCTGGTTCCCCGTCTAACGTGCCATGTCGTGGCTATGGCCCGGGGGGGCCTTTCTTGTGGGATTCAACATACCATCCTGCACCCTCCTATCTTATTTCTTCCTCACAGGAGACCTGACAACTTATCCATGTACTGACCCATCAAAAGAGCAGTCAAAAGGGTCGGCAAAAAGGAGCCCATTGTGTCCAACTTTGCACCAAGAGCCCATACCAGGAGGCAACGAATAATTCTTGCCCTTTGGGCAACCTGGGGCATCCGAGGACACTGTGTGACCCTATCCCAGTGCTCTGGGTGGTGAGGCGAGAGGTCTTCCTCCCCCAGAGCAAATCCATGAATCTGCTCTATAAAGGCTTAAAATGCTCCACGAAGACCTGAAAATGAAGAATTCGGGATGATGGGAGTGACGATCCTGACCGTCGACCTCTGCCCACACATCCCCGGACAGTCACCTCATACACCACATGACAGACAAACCCAGCAGAGAGAACAGTGCATCCATCTGTAGCAACAACTGCGTGCCATGAGCCGGGAAGACACGAGCAGACCTCCAGAGCGGCCCCGATTTTCGCCTGGTGAGCGACGCGAACGCCGACACAATGTGCCCAACAGAGGTTTGTTCATCTGGTTCTAACTAACACACAACTCTCCAACGGCTTTCGCACAGAGCTCTAACTGAAGCATACAAAACAGATGCGAGGCCGCGGGAAGACAGCCAAATTGTGAACATGCCACTCATAATCTGGCTTCTCTATATTTAACATAAACAAATCTTAACACCGAGGCAATCAGCGCTCTCCATCGTCCCACACAACGGGAGAGTTCTCCTGACCAGCCATCCACCAGCTTAGGCCTCCCTTCCTGACCAAACATCTTGCACCCAACAAGACGAAGACGCGATGGCATTCGGCCTATTAAAAGACACTAGCCAGCGTTCACATACCTCAATAATCCTGTCATGAATTTGCAGGCCTCCGTCCTTGGCTGCCGGCCCGCTGTCAACTATTTTGGATACAAAGATTCCTTCAGTGGATGATCCATCTTGGTTGTCCTGTGGGTTAAAAAAACACACATGAATGCGAGGCATTAACTTGGTCATGAAAATAAAGCTTACACTCTTACACTGCAATGGACTCCTGGTCATGTCAAAAGTGGCAGTGGGGTGAAGGCCCATCTGTTACCCCTAATTTCTGTTTCAATCTAAAATTAACATATACACATGGTAAAATAACTCAAACCATACCAAAAAGTATTTAAAAGAAGTCACTGCCACCCCCTACCCAGGGTCCTTTTCCCCATGTAGTTCCTATCTGCAGTTTACTTATCCTTTGTGAAACATTTTTCACAGATCACTTTCCTAAACATGTCTCTGTTCCTTTCTCATGCACACAGATGGTATGTGTGTGCACAGAGTACGCTCTCCCCACCCTGTGCATTTTATCTTGCCTCTTTCACTTAAGTCCAGAGACAATGCGGTCTCCAATACCTTCCTACCTGTACTACGAAATATCCTTTGCAGTATGTATCTGGAGCAAATCCCTAGTAATGGAAACATCAAGTTCAAGGATACATAGATTGGATGGATGCTGCCAAATTATGCACTGATAGCTCATGAGAGTGTCTTCCCAGCTCAGAGTACTATTAAAACTTTTAAATAGCCAATAATCTGACTGCGAAAATAGGTGTTTTATATGTGTTCAGATTTACACCAGAAAAGCTCACCACCACCCCCCAAGCCTAATAAATTCTCATCTCCAATCTCAAATTGCTTTAGATCTTTCAAAGTCTGTACCGAAACTTTCTGGGAAAGGCAACGGCTCACTGCTCAAACTCCTTCCTTTATTTAAAATCAAAAGGTTCAACAAACCCATAAAAAAAAAACCCTCACAGCTTGTTCATGAACTTCTTTCCAAACAGCACTGGGATGAATTCTCTCCAAGTGTGTGGATTAAGTTTCTGGTGATGAACAGATGGATTTGTAAGTTAAATGGCACAAGCATGTATTGTTGCCAAACAAAAGCATTTGAAAAGTAATTTCAGGATCTTCCACAAAAACTCCAAATCCTACGATCATAGTAAATTCTTCGCCATTAATGCCATTAGAAGATCTATTTTAACAGTAATTTCCATACATAGAAATACATATAAACTCCATTTGCTAAGAAGTAACTATGAAAATATAAAATTTTTCTCTTTATTTTATTTTTTTACAGAGATCACAAATAGGCAGAGAGGCAGAGAGAGAGAGAGAGAGAGGAGGAAGCAGGCTCCCCACTGAGCAGAGAGCCCGATGCGGGGCTCGATCCCAGGACCCTGGGATCATGACCTGAGCTGAAGGCAGAGGCTTTAACCCACTGAGCCACCCACGTGCCCCCAATTTTTCTCTTTAAACAGAAAAAGAAAACCCTATATTCTAAAGAGAAAAGGGATGACTTTAAATGTGGTTTGATCGACCCTTTTCAGTGCAAGAGAGACGGCTAAAGGTGAGAAAACGCACATTCCGTACCTCTTCTCTCTCTCCCTCCCTCCCCCCTCACCCCTTTTTCTCAAAGACACATGCATACTCTATAATGTTATAAATAGGATTCAAAAGAAACCAAAATCACAACCTAAAATGAGCATTAACTGTTCTTCCCAACATTAATTCCCCCATGACAAAGATAGGTCTCTAAACTGCCATCTGGATTCTATCAACACTCTCCCGAGAGAGAAGGGTCAGGGAGGATGTGGGTGCTGTACTAGATCAACTATCCTCAAAAGGCATCCCTGCCCAGCATCACAGCACCCTGAACCGGCCCACCACACACTAACCCTTCACTGTCTGAATTTCTCCCTGCCTCCTTTGTCTCTCACAGCGGCCTTACTAATGCACTCATCCCGGGGCATTCGTGGATCACCCTACATGCATTGCTCAAACAGAAGTACACAGCTGTGCAACAGCTTCTATTTACTGAGTGTATACTAGGTAGGTAGGTAGTGGGCACTCTGTGTCCCGTTTCATCCTCACAATATCCACAAACCTTAATACTTTATTTTTACCCATTTCGTAGATGAAAAACCCGAGAGAGAGAGGTTAAGTAACTTGTTTGAGGGCACATAGCTAAAAAGTAGCGTAGGTCAATTTCAAACGGAGGACAGTTCAACTCCTTTACATAAGCTCTAAGCGCCATCTAAAAAATACACATGAATTCAAAAGTTCCACATTCCAGGCTATGGAATATTCCTCCGGACAAACCCAAAGAGCCTCAATGGACCACAGAAGATTTATGGACAATCTTGAGTTCCTTAAGAGGTGATGTCAATATACCCAAAGAAAAGAGATCCGTGCGCTTACTCTGAATTAATTGCTTTGCATTTCTTGGCTTGAGAGGAAGCGGGAGAAGGGGGAGGGGATTTTTGGCTTGGTTTGTTTTGCAGAATACTACATCATGCACAAGTAATTCTTCTTAGGAAAGCAAGTAAGTTCAAGCAAAAAAAAAAGAAAAACAGAGGAACAGGCAAAAACAAAGAGCAAAATTCAGGTTAAATGAAGACAGTGGTAGGAGGTAGAAACAGAATGCAAACAAAATACAGAGAGCCCCAAATCAGAGAAAGCCAAATCAGTTCCATCCTGGATAACTAGACTTATAGATAGACAACTAGGCTAGACACTAACTTAGTGTCTCTTAAAAGATGTCTCCCTGCTCCTTAGTTTGTTTGGCTCCCCTCCTAATACATTTTAAGTCAGAGCTATTTATCAAGGTGAACTAACAAGACTTGGGATTTGTTTTGCTGGCTTGAGAAAAGGAAAAATAAAAGGGATTGTTTTCATCCCAGGGGTACCTGACAATGAAGTGTATGTGCCAAAGGCTGAAGTGAAAGGTCTGATACGCCAGACTCGAGGCCGTCTCTTTAGAAACTTAAGAATGAATGAATGAATGAATGAATGAATGAATGTGGTTTTACTAAGAGCAGTGTATCAAGCAATGAAAAGCCTATGTCAGCGCCCCCCAGGGCTGGGCCTATGTCACAACCCAACCAAGCTCCTAACACAAGAAATCGTTGGGAAACACACACGTCATGTGTACCGCGTTCTACTTCCAGTACTAACAATGAGTGTGCATTGTTGCTCATCTTGGCTTTTTAGCATGTTCTCAATGACCTGCCAGATTTCCAGGCAACAGTTCAGAATACATTTAGGGTTCATTATGCGACTTCTGCTAATCAGGACAAGTTTAAAAAAAAACAAAAAAACAACACTATTGCAACCACATGCATATGGAATTAGACTTTCCTCCAAGGGACATGCATGTAGTTCTTGCAAAAAGACCACATGAACTGAGAACACTTACGAAAGCTACAAAATTCACTCTGGCTTACACTTCAATCAGCCTTTTAAAGGAGAAAAAAAATAACCTAAAACATGTACTTTGATAAGCACAAGAAAGAACCATATTCCAATGAGGCTGGGAGTGTCTTTTCATTCCCCGGGAAGGACAGAAAACAAACATGTAGTAAGTTCTCCAACCATCACCAAAGACATAAGGCATGCCTCTTCATTTCAAGCATTTTTAAAAAATTTTTATTTGTCAGAGAGAGAGAGAGAATGAGAACACACAAGCAAGAGGAGTAGCCAGAGGGAGAAGCAGGCTCCCCGCTGGGCAGGAAGCCTGACACAGGACTTGATCCCAGGAGGCTCGACCATGACCTGAGCCACCCAGGAGTCCCATTTTACGCATTTTTCAAACATTGGGCTCCTTTTACCTATACACACTCTGGTGAGGAAGAGAAAGGACCTTCCTGGTTTGCGTCCTTTCAGCCTTGGAAGTTTCTGCGACAACTAACAGTAAAGTGCATCTGGGTTTGCTGAAGTCACTTCCTAAAACTGGTAACGGTGGGGAGAGGAGGTTAAATAATTATGAAGCCAAATGAAGGAAAGCCTCTGTTACTCATGCTCAGTGGTAAAGCGAAGCACGTGCTACAACACGTTCTGGGGGGTAAGCTGGGGAACACGGACCGGTGCCAGTCCTGTGGTTTCCTGGGACCATCTACTCAGACATGCAAGTCCCAGTCTGCTCCCTCATCCCTCCCCTTTGCTGGAGCACATGCCCCCACCCACCCCTGCCCCCCACAGCCAGGATACCAGCAGACCAGCACCATCACATGCTGCCTGGTTGCTCAGCCAACTGGCAAACGAGGAAAAAGAAAAGGAACCAACAGGACATAAATTCTACAGTGTCTTAAGAATTTCAGTGAGACAATGCAACAAACCACCCTGTGTGCCCATCCCTGGGGCTCAGCAAACTGGGGGTACCCCCGCCCCACCCCTTCCTTCTCACAGTTTAATCTCACTGTCTGAAGGGTTCCCTCCTGTAGCTAAGTTTTATAGGGCAGATAATACATCAGTCCATCACTTACTGATGACTGTGCATTGCCTATCCTTAAGCTATCATTTCTTACAATAAAATGTGTGTTTTCAAAACTCTGCCTTTGGCTACTCCTCCTCATGCTCACTCCCCATCTTCTCCAGGTCTCCTGACCTCCTTCTGCCGGCCCCGTGACTCCCGCGGTGCTGTACTCTTTGCAGCTCCCCCAGCTGCCAAATCCAGGGCTATTCCAGGCTTCGCGAGGGCTGCCCTGGGCCTGTTCACTTTCTTCTAACTCAGTGCTCTCCCCAGGTGGGCCTGTGCAATGCAGGGCACTGGCACGATGAAAGGACATAAGAAAAACTGTATTCACACTCATGTTTTAATTTCATCATTTAAAATGCTCCATTTTGCATGAAACTTTTATAAGTGACACAGAATTAGTTCAGTAGCAAATATATAATCTAGAACTAACTAAGTAAGCTTTTTTTTTTTTTTTAACAGTTAAGCGTGCTTAAAGAAACATCGTATATGGGCCTCTGATCTAGCAAACTCCTACTCATCCTTCAGAATACAGCTCACATGGCCCTGCCCCAGGATACCTCCTACCCAAGGGTGAGCCAGACCCAGACACAGAGTTTAACCACATCTGGATGCCTGGCATCTCCTTATCCTTTAAGACTCAGCTTAGTATTTCCTCCTCCCATTCCTGATCCCCCTGGCCAGTGATGCCCCTTGCTCCTTGGCACCTACTATCTGCCATCCTACCATTTTTCTGCTGCATCACGTTTCCCAATCTGTAACTGTGACATTTACTTGTTTCTTGCCTAATGTCTCTACCAGGACATAAACTCAATGACCACAGAGACCCAGTGTCCCTGGGCTCCAAAGTGTCTTCCGGCTCCTCCCAAACAGCCCCTACTCAACACTTATTTGTTGCATGAAGGAATCCGATTTTCCTTGGACTATTGTTGTCCTTTGAAGGTAACAAACAAGGAAATGATCTGCCAGAGACAGAAGCAAGAGATGATGCCCATTCAGATAAGCTGGCGAAAGGTGAAATCTTGCAACATGCCCCTTGCCACGTCCCATCCCTAGGGTCCTTTCCGCAGACATGCTCCTCCCCGTTCAACTGACTGGTCTGAATCGGGCCTCTACTTCCCGGAGGAGGGGCTAATGATGAATGGGGTGGACAAAAGAGCTGCAGGGGGAGAAAAAGCAAAGGGATGCGACAGCCCACGAATGAGGGAGTCATCTCTAACGAAGAGCTGACAGAGCAGAGCTCCAGCTCCAGCTCAGACTTCCGGTCCCAGAGCCCACGCTCCAGCTCCGTTGCTCAGTTCTAAGCGCACGCATCTCCCACAGCTTCCTGCAGCTCCACTGCTCCACCACCAGACATGCCCCCCCAAAAACCTAAACAGTTCAGATAAGCTGTTGTATTTCTAGGACAACGCTATTTTAGGAGACCACAGCTAAATAAAAATCCCTGAGGGTGAAGATGTTAGATAAACAATGAACTCTCTAATTACAGAAAGCAGAATGAGGTAAGCAAGGTTTCCTACCCCTCACCACCCCGCCCCCCACCCCACCCAACCTTGACCCGTCTTCCCCCTGCAGCAGGGCAAGGAAAAGCACATTTTAGTAATTAACATACCACACACGGCCGGCCACCGATAATATTGAATCCCAGGGAGCCAGAGTCCCGATGTAGGACAAGAGTCAGACTTTTGGTTTCTTCACCCTGCAGGGAACAAATGAGTTCAAAATTTTATTTACCAACAGGGAATCGATGGTGGCAATTTTCTCTCTACCTGAGTGGACTCAAGGACTCTTAGGTCATCCTTCAAACACCTCTGTCTCTTGGGCAGTTTAAGCAAGGAAACTTCTAGGGCCCCAGCTGAAACAGTGTCCTGTGCGGAGGAGGTTACGGACATTCGCAGACCCCGCCTCCCCGCGCCGTGCCCACGTGAGAATGTCTGGCGGCGTCCACGCATGCCTGGTGAACCTCGCCTACCAGTGACTCCGCGGTCTGCGCACGCTTCCCTCCTCCGACCCGCCCGTCGCACGCCGGCTGTCTAGACAGCGACTTTCTGTTTGCTCCTCAACCGTTCTCAACAGCAGCATTCATGTTCTGTCACGGAAGGTTCAAGGAGCAGCGCTCTCGGAAGTCTGAGCGCATGAAGCCTTGTCAATAGTCATCTGTGTCTGGGAGGCTTGAGGGGAGAGCAGGCCGTGGAAAGGCCGACGCAAACGTGGAGGGGAAACGGAGCCTGCGTCTTTCTGAGAGGGGGAGAGGGGCCCGTTCACAAAGTCATTACTGTCCAGGCCATCGGAGATACCGGGCTGTTTAACAGAAAACACTCTGTTCAAAGGGGGCTGGTCAGCGTGAGCCCCTTGAAGTCACGCAAGCAGAGGCCACCCAGGCAGCTCGCACAGGCCACGCTCCCCAGCCGCGAGGGACACAGATGCCTCGGCACCTCGGCCAGCACTCAAGGAACAGACACGTGAGTAAAAGTAGATTCCCTTTTCTGTGTACGCGGCCCCTAACCAAGCTCTGACAGGCACCGTCAGCTCCCAGAGCACCTCGGAAGGGTTTCCGAAGACCGGAAGGACGCAGGTGCGGACCACAGACACGCAAACGCTTCGCTCACGGTTTCTGCATAAACACGGTATTACTTAAATGCTGCATTTTTAGAAAATGTGAAATACTCCATTAACCAACCCTAACAGCTCATCCGAAAATAGATTTTATTCTGATGTTTACTGCCTCCTGATGAAACCTTTGCCTCCTACTTTTCCTATGGAAAGAAACGACCCCATGTGAAGGGCACGGATTCGAGGATCTGCCCCAGCCACACTGGCAAGGGAAACCAGGCTTTCTGACAGCCAGCGTCAACAGCTTTCCTGCAGCATCGCGCCATGGACTGCGGGAGGGTTCACTGCCAAACGCTGGCAGCGGACCGATGCCCAGCAGAACCAAAAGAAAAAAAAAAAAAAAATACATGTAGATGACCAACAGGCCTCAATACGTAAAATTACCTCCATGCTTAAAGTTCTTAGTAACCACAACTGTGTCTCATGACTAGTGCATAGCAGAAATAAAAATATATGAAATTTGTTAAAATTTCAAAAATGTTACATAACCCCAAGCATCCATTGTTAAAGGCTTGTAAAAACAACAATGACAATTTTTCATTAGAAAAAGACAGTCTTGGGGTGCCTGGGTGGCCCAGTTGGTTAAGCATCCGCTTTCAGCTCAGGTCGTGATCTTGGGGTCCTGGGAACAAGTCCCACATGGGGCTCCCTGCTCAGCGGGGAGTCTGCTTCTCCCTCTCCCTCTGCCTGCCGCTCCCCCTGCTTGTGCTCTCACTCTGTCAAATAAATAAAATCTTAAAAAAAAAAAAGAAAAGAAAAAGAAAAAGAAATAAAGTCTTTAATCAAAGAACTAAGTGTCTTCTAAGAACGATGGAACAAAATATTCATTTCCACAAGCTCACTTATTTGATACACAGAGTATTTTAATATAAAGAGAACATGTCTCTTTCAAGCTACTGCACCTCACCAAAAGCAGCAAGGCCTCTATAATAACGTACTGATTTTTCAAAAAATATTTCCAATCCACAGCATCGCCATCCAGAGCATCTGTGTGTCAATGGTATGGATCTGATTAATTTGACCTGCACCAGTTAACAGGCAGCAACTGTCAAGCTGCTCGAACAGAATAAACACTCAGGATCAACCTGATAGCTTTGAAATGTAAACGTAAGCATTCACAAACTGAAAGAGTTCATATCTCTTTGCCTTGGGAAAGGATAATCTTGGTAAGTCCATTTCTTGGCCTGCTATGTTTAGAGGGGTGAAAAAGTTAGAAATACACTGGAATTTGAGTGAGTTATCATACACAGCTACATTTCTGGCTTTCATAATTAATGATAGAAATTGCACAGTTACTCGGTAATCCAAGGCAGATACCTCCAGTCTGACAATCTGCAATGATGCATGGACTAGAACACGCGGACAAATTTTCTAGGGCAGTTTTAAATCTACTGTGTGATAACCACTTATTCTTTCTAAAAACGAAAGAGAAAGAAATTGTATACTGCATTAACGGTGATAACAGCTAACATTTATTGGCAGCTTATTATGTACCAGAAATGATATTAAACATGTAACTGCTTTATTTTCTTTAATAAATCCCACCAATTTCATCACCTGGCATGAATACCACCCTCACGATACAGGTGGGAAGAGCTACTAAGAGGTCACACCGGGATGTAGACCCATGCTCTCTGATTCTGGACCCCACTTACTCTTCCGCACCACTCCCTTTTCATGTGGAATGTAGAAAAGAATGCCACAGAGCCTAGCAGTATCTTAGGTCCTTCTCAAGATGGTTCAACTACTGGAGTTCCAAAAAGTTCCTTAAAGGAACTCATGATAGGAGGTCTTACTCAGGAAACCGATGTCAAAACAAAACGCCCAACTATTCACTGAACTATTTCTCTCCCAAAGACCCAACCTGAGATGCCCAGACCCCTCTAAGTCTATACCCAGCCTCAGAGATCTCTCTCTAGGAAGAAGTGGGACAATGCACGAGACACACCATTCCTTAGGCCAACAGCTATTTGCAAATAACGTTCTGAACTATCAGGTTGACCATCTACACTTCCTCACCTGTCACAATCACTGGAAAGAAAGAAGGAGTGTTCTCATTTCTGCAAGCATCTTGACAAAGTCTGCTGTCCAGGAGGGTTACAACAGGCTTTAGGTGCCTTGCCTATTTGAGGACTGATTTGCAGTAGTGAACTACCACATGGAAGATTCAACACACATGCTGGAAGCAGTAACAGGAGAAAAGAAAAGCTCTGCCGAGGCTGAATTCCTTTCATTTCTCCATCTAACTTTTCCTCGGATACCATGAACTTGATTCTGGCTTTCCCTTTCCATTCTCCTCCCCTGAAAGCAACCTTAACTACCCTAATTTCTAATTCTTCAGAAAAAACACACAAATAGAGAATTTAAACACTGGACTTTTGCACAGCATATTTAACATGTGAACATTAATTCCTATTTAATCATTTAACCTATTCCTGAGCTGAAAATGCATCAGGATAAAGAGCATTTAAATAATTCTCATTAAATTATACTCCACCAATTAAAGAGACATAAATATGGAACAAGGGCGAAGGCTCGCATCGATGCTCCTTTGCTCATTTTTGACAGAGAAGATGTTAATGAGCAGCTCTTTCATCTAAAGGAGATTTAACCAATATTGATCTGTTTTGGTAGTTTGTCATAACCCATGCTTTGAAATTTTCCCAATGGCCTGATGAAGTAAAACAAAGAAGGGGAAGAGCTCAAACTCATATCGATAAAGCATTATCTCAAACATCAGCTTTTTGAAGCAGGCATTGTATCCAGGCTCTACACCTGAGAAACTGAGGTTCCAAAACATTTGCTTAAGATCACACAGCTGCAAGGAGGGAGAGCCAGGAATGAAGGTCCACGGGACTCCAACGTCCATGCTCTTTGTACTCTGTGGGTACATTCTGGCCCCATATCCTAAAATCCCTTTGCCTCACAAGACTGAGCCTTCACATTAAAATGTCATGAAGGATTAGACATCTAATTAGTTTTGTAATTAGAGTTTTAAGCAAGGTTTCTCTGGACTGTATAATAATAGTGGTAGGGATTAAGAGTGTCTATTATGCCGTGAAGGGTATCATAAGAGTATTATGCCCCCCCCACACAGGAACGAGGTAATGGTTAAGATCTTGGGACTCCACGGTCAGAACCCTAGTTGAGTTTCCTCATCCACAGAATGGGGATAATAATGGTTTCTCCTCATATCACGGGTTTATGAAGAAGCCTGAATGAGATAGAGAGTCGCTGACAAGGGCCTCAGCACAGTGCCTGGCCAACAGAAGTACTCAAAATACAAACAGAGCACAGTGTGTGGTGGACATTCCTGCAGCTCAGCTGAGGCCATGACACTCTTTAAGCACAAAAATGACCCTGCCACAAAATCCAAGCCATAAAAAATGTCTAATCCCAAATTAACTTACTCTATCTCAAGCAAGTCTGGAGAGCAGGAGCATGAAGTTAAGCAAAATAGGATTATTATATATCCATTGCACCATCTGGCCATCTGATGGGAGCTCCTTCCATGTATGTGTCTTTTTTTTTTTTTTCCTCCCTCAAAGTCTGGAGAAAAAGTGGCACATTCTAAGACGGATGATTAAGTGCCAATAGACAGTTCTTATTCTAGAGATGGCAGCAGGAGACAAGACCACAGTGGGAGCAGCTCAGCCCAGACCTTCAGCGGAGCAGAGCTAGGACAGGTAAAGGATATTGTCCTGCTGAGAAACAGGGATGAGGTGGGGAAATCAGACAAATGACACACCCAGGCCTGAGGTAGGGGGCCATGGGAACAAAAAGGATGGGGGAGCAGGTGTTGGCTCCCAAGAGCATAGGAGCAACAGTAAGCCCAAGGATCTGTCGACTTGGATCGGGAGAGCAAAGCTAGAAGCAGCTGGGAGATGGGGAACTAACGGTGTTTGGGGATTGCCAAAGCACTGGACTGCTCTGCGTCCCACCACATCAGCGCTCTGATGGGCTGGGAAGAAAAGGTGAAGAGTAGAGGACAGTCGACAACAACCGAAATGGAGAGGGGACGGCACCTCCTTGGCAGCTCTCCTTTGTGCTCTCCCTATTCTCCTGCTCTTCTCTGATGGCATGTGTCTCTTCCCTTCAGGAGACAGAGACCTCTCACCAAAAGCTGGGTGGCAGATGGAAAAGGAAAATTCTGGAGTCCAGTGACAGCCCGGTCTCCTCAGGGTGAGGCTGGAAGCTCCCCAGCCTCCACCCCAGAAGCAAGTTCATAGCTGGGCCCTTGCTGCAGTGCAGGGTCTCCTTGGGAAGTGTTTAGAATTGAGAAAAAACAGAGATGTCTCGGCCTTGGAGAAGGAGATGTGGGCCACCACGCCCTAAATAATGGCATGAACAGTGCGCAGTACTTATCCCAGTAAGTCACGAGCAGAAATGGAAGCTCAACGCACGGGAACACAATAGTTGATGGCTCTGAAAATAAGCTTTGCTATCATATTCAAACAGGTACGTATGAGATCAAAACTTATTTTCAACTCAAGGGCTAAGTGGACAAGAATTTGGGGGGAAAATGAAAGTCACGGTGGAAAAGGCAAAAATCAAATGTACTTTGTCAAAGTCATCTTACACAGTGGCTGGGTTTTGTTGTTGTTTCTGTTGTATTCGTTTTTTAAATGTCCAAGAACATGAACGGTCCTCCACAGGCAAGGTCCTTTTTCCTCTTAGTATGGCTCTGTCACCGTCCTCCTCCCAACTCTCTGGCCTCGGAAGCTTGGATGCGTGCCGTCTCTTAATCTGTGTGGTGGCCCCCAGAGCCCATCCATGCCACTGTCAATGTGAATTCTTTCTAAACACTCCTTTCCGCCCCATGTTGGGTGTTCCCCAATTACTGCTGTTGTGGGACTCACAGCCGAGAACTGGCTGGACTGGAAAGCTGCCCAGCGGGTTCTGAGAACTGTAATTGACTGACCGCTAGTCTGTGTATCTGGGGTGACAGGACACCTCTCAGCCTCAGATTACACAAAGCTCTCCGAGAGTCACGCAGCTGGGAAACAGCTCTGTCTGTGGGCTAGCGACAAGACAGCACAAAAGTGTGCAGCAGTGGAGGGGGCTGGGAGACCAGGAGGCAGAGCTGGCTGCGGAAACTTCGGGAACCTCCATACAGAAGAGATGAGGGTGTCTTCACTCCCTACATAAATTTTTTTTTTCCTCTTTGTTATTCAATTCATGTTTCTAGTGGTGAGGTGGCTTGGGTCAACCTCCTTCCCTCCAGAGAATTCAAACTCCAGTTCTAAAGAAGGGATATTCTTGGAGGAAGAACAGCAGAGGAAACTCTTCAAGCCTCAAACCGAAGGCAGTCACGGGGTTGACACAAATGAGCTGAAAATGGTTGGGATAGCCAGTGGAAGTGTTAGTGGTCTGTATCTGTCCCGAGATAGGTGGTGCAAAGAGGAAGAGGCAAAGGACATGGAAAAAAGAAAGGAACAGAGGAACAGCTTTTCCAGAGTCATTCTACCTCCAGGATATAAGTATTCAGTATATAAATAAACTCATCCATAAGCCAAACAAGTTATTTTTGAAAACCAGTGGAACAGAAGTATTCCCTAGACCAAAAAAATATGTATGCATTTTTCAGTCTGTGGCTGTTTAAATAATTTGAGAAATCCCAAAATACCTATTTCTCTATTCCCAGGAGTTTGATTTCAAGTTTATTTCTCTAATTGTTATCATCAACTCATCTCTTTCCTGATGACCTTCCACAAGCAAGGCTTCACCAAAAAACAAGCAAGAACAATCTTACTTAAAGTACTACCACATTTGCACATTTCCATTTGATGAATTATGGGGTACTTCAGGCTTTGAAATGCCAACAGTCGATCCATGACCCACCCTGAAGCATTTTCCTTCCCAAATGTGAATGCACCCAAGGCTTCCCAGATATAACACTGTAAGTTCTTGCTTACAGGAAGGCAGGTGATCTGCCTGGCCCCGCTCTCTTGAGCCTTGTCAGTGTTAGGGGGAGACAGATACAAATACACGCAACAATCCCTTAGTCTTCATGTTGTTCACGAGCTTTGACATGCTCCTTCCCATTGCAGTCCAGGGCTGCTACCCAGACAGTGCCACTGACCTGCACCTTCCTCGTTCACCCAGTCCCTACCACTAGAACTGGTCATTCAAGGCAGCATGAGGCTCACAACGAAACTGTGACCCTGTGAGCAAGATCCCCCTTCCATCTTCTCTGTTACACCACTTCAGATTTCTAACGTTTCGTAAGCACCTTATTTAAAGAAAATCTATAAAACCTACAGGTGCCCCAGGCACTTAATAGATGTTCAATAAATGCTTGTTAAGTCTTACTGTGCACTTGACATACATCATCTGGTTTAACCCAAAACCAGCTCTATCAGCCTACATATTATCCCGTTTAAGAGATGAGAGAAGACAATTACGGCTTACAGGAGGTCGCAAGAGGCCCTCAACAATGAGACAGAGGAAACACATGAACCCTATTATCACTGACTCCAGGGTCTGGATAGTAACCACATACCAAGCACCAACTCGATTCAGGGTACTCGGAAGCCTGCCTGTTTACACAAGGCCTACAACCAACCGTGACCCACATCCGGAAAGGACTGTATCTGATCTGTGTACAGCAGAGACACAGGACACCTGACAATAGCTTCTATAAAAAGTCTAAGGGTGGCCTCTCTGCCTAAGACTCATTTCTGCATAACCAATGCTTATGAAACAGTTCATCCCTCCCCATTCCCGGGGAAGAAGCTGCTGCTGGGCTCAGTCACACACAGCCTGCTTGGTGTCTCTGTCCCCCAGGTTCCCTGCGAATATATATATGGAATGGGTGAGAAAGATGGATGCCTGTGTCCATCTGTTAGTTATTTTCTTTGCAAAACTAATCATTATATTATAACACTTCCCTTCTTTATTGGAACAGGCTTATTAGGACCCCATTAGTTCAGGGGGGACAGAAGCTAATCCACATCTAGAAAGCTTCAGTGAACAAAGAACAGTAAGACTTGTGTTGTGTTTTCAAAGACTCAAGTGCATGTCTGATTGATCCCATGGTTTAAAGCTGTTCAAGTTGACCTTTGTATCCACAAGTGCCTATCATGATGTCCGGCACGTTGTGCATTAGAACGTGAGGGGCTAAATTGCAAGAATACATAAAGAAGGACTGCACTTTCTTCCTGCCATCAACCACTCTCTAAAGCATGAGCATGAAAATTAGAGAAATGAGTCACTATTCCACCCAGGACACTACGTCTTTAATTCTCTGTTTTTGTTGAAATCTCTTTCATAGGATCTGTATTATATTTTGTATGTTCTACACCAGAACTATGAGAACGGGCGTTAGGGCATGAGAAGAACATACTTCATCAGCATGGACCAGAAGCCATCAGACCAACTAAATGGAGCCAAAGGAAGGTGCTGGGGGATTACTTTTCCAAACCTCTGCTTCTCCATCTGTAATATGGAAGGTAATGCTTTGTGGGTACCTACCCCCACAGGGTCTTTCTGAGGATGAAATAAAATGATGTGCCTTCACCTCCAATTAACACAGGGTTTGCATATAATAACAGTCCTCTAGAAACACGTATGAGACCTCACAAGAAACACGGCCTCAGGAGAAAATGCTTTTCTTATAATGGTAATGGTGTATAACCCTGGAGTCAGCCGCTGGGTTCAAATCCCAGGCTTACATTAGAATCTGTGGAACTTTTGGCTTTAAACTAGTTTTTATCTAATCTGTCTTATCATCTGCGCCTTTTACAAAAAAAAAGGAGCTCTACCTGATGAAAACGATGGAGAAGCTCATATATGTGCATACACAAAGCATCCTAAGTAATTAATATTTCTTGGTCTACAGTCTAACACATAACTGCCTTACAGATTCTTATGCATCTAACATTTTTTAGAGAAGCAAGCAACACTTCCAAGTGCAGAAAGAACCACTTAAAAATACCTATCATCAGAATTCTCAACTCAAAAGTTGTTATAATCATTTAATCCAGTGTAATCCAAATCCATTTAATCCAGCAAACACACTGTAAACCAAATCTTAATTTTCTTTATAACACTTAAATGAAATGGATTGACAGCCCACAATTCCCTTTAGCTGAACTTAGCTGTTTTGTTGGAGGCACTATGAAATGGTTATTTGCTGAAGCATTCCAGAAACAGAAAATATACTGAAAGGTTAACACTCTGATAGATACATTTCAAAGTGTTTGGACATCTGGAACGCCTTTTGATACAATTGTCTATTAGATTCACTTACCTCCAGGAGTTCTGAAATGGACAAAATCGTTTCTGGGATTTGGTGCTTGATACAATTTGATCTGGGTGGATCTAGTAGAACAAAAAGAATGCCTCCCAAAAACCTGGGAACAATTTTGTTAACTGGGGGGGAACCACCGAAAAACACATTCTTTTTCAATACAAGCTCACTGTTGGTTAGCAATCTGAAAAGCTGTGATGGCTGACAAGACAGTCATTCCAATTTTGAGTTCACCCACTGAACAAACACATACTGAGAGTTTACAGTGTACATCAATCTGATGCCCAGAACACAGCCCTGAAGAAGATGGACATGTTCCCTCCTGGGGAGACACAATAAAGAGCCCTTCCAATTACTCAGTTACAGCTGTGATGAATGCCACGCAGGAGGAGTACCAAAATGAACATCTCAGGGCACCAGACCTGGTCTTGGAGATCACAGAGGGCTTCGTGGAGGTGGTGATGCTTGAGCTCGGATGGGAAGGATGGAAAGGTTATCTAGTGATGAACCAACTCTAACTGCTGACATATAAGCAGGGGTTAGGAGGGAAGAGTTGGAAAACTTGCAGATTACCCAGTGATTAGCTGGGAAGACTGTTGCAAGTAGAGAAAAGAGTGAGCGCAAAGGTGGGTGCAGAAGTGGGTGGCAGGCAAAAAGGAGCTTTGGGGCATATTCATGGAACTGCCAGAACCCACTGAAGCTGGGAAGAGACAAGGAATACAAGCAGACAGGGGGAGGCTGGCAGGATCCAGAGCACACTGGACCTTATAGCCATGCAACAGAAACTGAAAGGCAAATGCAGGGTTTAAGAAGTTAAAGTGCTATCAAGGGGCACCTGGGTGGCTCAGTCATTAAGTGTCTGCCTTTGGCTCAGGTCACGGATCCCAGGATCTGGGGATCCAGCCCCGCATCAGGCTCCCTGCTCAGCAGGAAGCCTGCCTCTCCCTCTCTTACTGCCCTTGCTTCTGTTCCCGCTCTTACTGTCTCTCTGTCAAATAAATAAGTAAAATCTTTTACAAAAATAAAGTACAATCAGATTGACATTTTGAAGAGATGATTCCTGGTGCTAGGTCATTTTAGGGGATCGAAAAGGTGCGTTGTGGAAGCAGTGGTGATCCACTGCTAAAAAGATGATGGTGGCTAAGACCAAGGCCGATTTTGTTCCCCAGGTGACAGCTGGCAGTGTCTGGAGACCTCCGAGACTGTCACGACTTGGGAAGTACTAATGGCAGGGGCCAGGCATGCTGCTAAACATCCATGAAACCAGGAAGACTGTCCCCCAACACAACACGCACACAAGAACTATCTAGCCCGAAACGTTAATA
Organism: Lontra canadensis; assembly: GCF_010015895.1. NCBI lineage: Eukaryota > Metazoa > Chordata > Mammalia > Carnivora > Mustelidae > Lontra > Lontra canadensis. The sequence continues at coordinate 10,280,077 of NW_022631028.1, forward strand.
GGCGGAGTTGGGAAACCTTGGTTTGCACCATGGTGACCATTGGATGGGGATGGAGAGGAGGGCATAGGTACAAGAAGTGCTTTGGGGGTAAAATCAACAAGACTTATTGATGGGCTGGATGCAGAAGTAAAACAGCAGAAGGGATCGAGGACAAGGCTCCTCCGGTTTTTCATCTCCAAGAAATGTTCACAAGTGTCCCTTCCTCAGAAAGCCAGAGAAGTCCTCTGTGAAATGCTTTTGCTCTCAGAATCGGGGGGGGGGGGGGGCAGGTCAGGGTGGGAAAACAGGCAAGCAATAAAGCTCTTCAACTTACTCAAGCATCCCATCACCAAGTCTGCCAGTGCCCAGATGTGGCTTCCTAGTGGTTCAAGACGCCTGTCAGGCTGTGGTTACCTACTGTATAACTGCAAGGCCATCTGGGTTCTAGGACTTTACCCTGGTCTTTCTTAAAAGGAGGAAACCAATACCTGTTTGTCTCCGTCCATACCTGAATCCAACTAAGTAACTACTCCAGGTGATAGGCAGACCAGCATCACCTGGGAGCTTGGGAAATGCCAACTCCAGATCAGCTGTGATGGATCAACAGCTGTAGGAGCAAGCCTCAGGAATCCTGGGTTTTAACAAGTTCTCTAGGTGATTCCGATCACAGGGAGGTAGGTTTGAGAAGCACAGCCCCAGAGACACAAGGTGTATGGAGGTACAGTACAGACAAACCCTCCGTACTCAACTAGTGTCAAAAACCTGAAAGTTAAGATAATTTAAATAATGCCAGATCAAAATAAATAAATAAATAAATAAATAAAGCATGCCAGACCATTTTCTGAAACAAGGTCTAGGCCTTTAAGGGATGGTATTGAAAACTCTTCTGAGTATTTCTTATCTTACTTCAGTTTCTAACAGAGAGATAAACATTAGGACTTATTACCAAAAAAAAATTAAAAAAGTGTTGTGCATGAGAGTTTCCAAGCAATATAAATCCTTCTGCCTTTTGGAAGAGAATAAACAGTACCCAGCAGGAGCAGAAAGTCAGCCCAATGAAATAAACAAGTTCTTAAACAGCTCGCAGTGGGAGAGGGTTTTCTGGCTGATACAGGAACAGCAAAAGCCTTCAGCAAGGGCCACGGAGGGTTAACTTCAGGGCGAGAGCCACAAGCTTCCCTAAGGCCTCAGCTGAGGCCAGCCAGGGTCTGAAGCCAGAGAAAGGAACTCTAGCAGACTGCAGGCCAGACCATTCTTGGCTGTCCTTGAGGCTAGCGCTGAGGTGCACAGAATTCCAAGGAGGGCTCCAACTCCAGAAGGGAACGCTCTCTGTAAGCTCAAAAAGCAACATCTTGTCCCTACACTTAACACCCTTGATTATCCCCTCCCCCCCGCTCACCCAACACAACTTCAAATACATCCACAGTTCAGATTCAAGTATCATATTTTGGGTTCTGAGAGAGGGTTTACCCAAACACTCCAGAAAGAAAACAGAGAGGCAAGAAGAAATAATAAACTAGCTTAACAATGAATGATGTATAAACTCTGGGGTAGTGAATGGCTTATTTATAAATAAGCGTCACTTAAAACTACGCAGGAAGCCCGTGTGACAGCATAAACAAGAGAAACTCAGGAACTCCTTTGCCCCAAACGCCGCGCCTGCTAGAAAACCCAAGCTTTGCCCTCTGTTTTGGTGACTCGCAGGCTCACACCAGTCTTTTGTATGCCTGTGCGGTCCTGGGTGAGCCTCCAAGTTGTAAATATTTGCCCTTCGCCCAGAGCAGGCCGGCTGCTGAGACTGCAGCTGACAGGCCAGGGGGCCAGAATGAGGGGGGTGGGGAGTGGGGAGACGGGTAAACTCACAGGCCTGGTGTGCACGTATGGAAGGGGGGGTTGGGAGAGCACAGCAAGAGGCAAAGCAGATACAGGACCCTGGGGGCCCCTGGGGCAAATATGCTCTACTCCAAGGCAGCCACAGGGGATAGTCAACCACAGAGAAGCACAGTGCTCCTCCGCATTTGTCTCAAGTGTGGACTTTGCAAGCAGGGAAACCCTGGTTTGCAACAGGCAGTTTGACACATACACACCCCAACCTCAGAGAACACTTGGTAATGCTTGAAGACATTTTTAGTTGTCACATCTTGGAGGCAGAATGGGAGTCCTACTGGTATCTACTGGGTAGAGGCTAGAGATGCTGCTCAACACGGGACAATCCAGAAGAGAGCCTCCTACAACAAAGACTAATGGGGCACACAGTGTCCATACATCCCAAGGTGGATAACTCTTGATGTGAACCTGAATCTCCACTCTGTCCCCTGAGTCACAGTATAACTCTGGACCAGTTCTATGACCGCGCTGAGCCTGCCTCCTCCTCCTCAAAGGATTAAATAGATAATGCCTGTAAAGTGGTTCCCACATTTGCTGGCACATAATAAACACTCAAAAAAAAAAAAAAAAGGGACTTGCGGTTACACCGAGACACAACACAATAGTGCTTAAGACCTGGGGCTGGTGAGGCGCCTGGGTGGCTCAGTCGGTTAAGCATCGGTTAAGCATCAGCCTCCGGCTCAGAGGACCATCTGGGGGTCCTGGAATGGAGCCCTATGTCAGCTCCCCACTCAGCAGGGCGTCTGCTTCTCCCTCTCTGCCCCTCCCTACTTGTGTTCTCTCTTCTCTCACTTGCTCGCTCTCTCTCTCTCAAATAAATAAATACAATCTTAAAAAGAAAAAAAAAAAAAAGCCCTGGGGCTGGAGAGACGACGGCAGGAGGGTTCAGAACACAATTCTGACACCGAAAGCTAGGACCCAGGAACCACTGAACGTCAACTGGAGTTTGTTTTCTTCATCTACAAAATGAAAAGCATCACACCTGCCCCACTTGATTAAGAAGGAAACAACTGAAAGTACTTAGCATTAAGGCCTAGAGCAAAATAAGCCTTCCAGAGTAGTGGCCATTATAATTACACCAAGGACCAGCACCAGATGGCCCAGGGGGAGATGTTAAAGATGACTGCAGGCAACATTTGTGGAGCATTCACTCTCTCACAGTGCCAGGTCTTTTTAACATACTCTCTCCCTGAAGGCTGACAACTACCTATTCTACATTTAGGGAAACTGAGGCACATGGAGCATAAGCCACTCTGTCACTCACTCACCCGCTGGCTAACCAAAAAAAAAAAAAAAAAAAAGCCTAAATCCTAAAACAGTTCCGATTCCACAGGACTTGCTCTCAATTCTTAGTTTATGTTTGCCGGAGCTTCCTTTTTTTTCTGGAATCCCCGGATGGCTGTGTTCCCCACACTCGCCTCCCCCCAGCCTCATGTCACATCTCTGGGGACCAGTTTCTAACTTTAGAGAGGCTAAGCTGCTTGTTCAAGGTCAGCCAGCTAGCTGGCAGCAAAGCCCGCATCTAAAGCCAGCTTTGACTCTAGGGGCCTGCCTTCTGAACTTATTCAGAACTGTGTGTTTCGTTTACTCTTTCTGGAATTCCTAGGGATGCATAGATATAGTTCACCCTGTGTGTCAGTATCTCATCCTGTCTGCCACGTGTATAAAGAAACTTTTCAGCCTTAACAGAGGTCAAGCAACTACCCCAAGATCACCTAGCTTATCTGAGCATTAAAGCCTTTGGGCACCATTCTGACTTCGGAGCGGCGTTCACTCTTACTCTACGAGGACTGTGGGTTCTTTTTAGTCCTTCCAGACCCCTGGAAGCTCTGCTGTAGCTACTTTACATCCTGCATACCTAAACCTTAGGGACCATAGTTTCCAAGCTTAAACTGCTTCAAGGACCTGCTCATGGTGATACCGCTAGTAAGCAGTGGGAAAAGGAGGAGGTAGGGATGCTCCTGGGAAATTCCAGGCATCCCGGGGCCCCAGGGGAGCGGGAGGCGCCCGGAGTACCCAGGGGGCCCCGCGGGGGGTCGGGGCTGGTGGCAGGCGCCTACCTTGCCGCCGGGCGGCGCGGCCACGCAGCGGCTGAGCGAGTCAAGACGCGCGCTGTATTCGGTGAACTTCTTCTGGTAGCGCAGGGCGGTCATCTGCAGCTCCAGCTGCGCCGCGGCCAGCTGCGCCACCAGCGACTTCTCGCGCTTACCCGCGCGCAGCGCCTCCTTCTTGAGCGCCTTGTGCAGCGCGCCCAGGCGGGCCTGCAGCGCTGCGTTGTGCGCCCGCAGGGCCCGCGCGCAGCAGTGGCCTCCCGCGCGCTGCTCGCCGTGCGTCAGGGGCAGCCCGCAGCCCTCTTGGCAGCGACCCACCGGCCGCGCGTCGCACGCGTCGCGCATGTGCGCCTCCACGTCGCGCCGCAGGAGCACCTGGCCGCAGCCCGCGTGGCGGCAGCGCGCGGGCGCGAAGTCGCAGCGCTCGAGGTGCTCCGGCAGCTGCTGCAGCTTGACCACCTGGTTGCAGCCGCGCGCCGCGTGCGCGCACTTGATGTCCAGCTTGAGGATGAGGCGCTTGAGCGGCAGGACGTGGTTGAGCTCCTTGGCCGACAGGCGACCGCGGCAGCGCGCCGGGCAGCTGCCCTCCTGCACCACCCAAGGCAACACGCAGCCGGCGCAGAAGACGTGGCCGCACGGCGTGGTCAGCGGGTCCTCCAAGACCTTGTGGCACAGCGCACACTTCAGGTCCGGGTCCACGTCGCCGTCGAAGCGGTCCAGCTCGAAGCCCATGGTGGCGGCCGGGGCCCGGGGTCGCCGCCGGGCGGCCGGCCGCCCCCCTCCCTCCCTGCGAGGCAGCCCAGACACGCCGGCTGCGCCGACCGCACGCTCGCTCGCTCTCCCCGGACTGAGCCTAATTGCTCCAGACTTCCTCGGAAAATGCCCGAGGAACAGGACTCCTCCAGCCGTATATGCGCGAGCGCGTGCGCACGCACATCCTGCCTCGGCTGCCTCCAGCCCGCCCCCTGTAACAAGGAGGAGGCCGGGAGGCAGAGGAGGATGGGGAGACCCAGAGGCTCGCCGAGCGGACTGTCCCGCCCAGGACGCCAGCCTGAGCCCTTCTACCCGGCGACTGCTCTCTTGAAGTTTTCGCTGTAAGATACCCACACAAGCCGAGAAAAGCTCACGAAGTGTGGAACCGAGGCTGCTGCAGTGGCCCAGATGAGTTGTCCCGGAGCCCTTTCCCGGACAGATCCCGACATTTTAACCGCCCCCCCCCTTTTCTTGAATGATTGCAGAGAACGAAAAATATTTTGAGGCCCGCTATCTCGGCACTTACGGTGTTTATTTATTTCATTCCAGGGAAAGTTACAGAGCCTGTGGAACGCTCCAGCAACCACAGTTCCGATCAGAGGTTCGGCGGACCCCAGCGTTTGGTCAACCCAAGGTTGCCAGGACCGGAGGGCAAATCTACAGGGGCGAATTGCGGGGACTAGGGCTGCTCTTAGGCTGTCGGGTTGGGAGAGGCTGGAGTGCTGGCTCGTCCACTTCACGAACACTTGTGAAGTGTCGCGCTTCTAAATCGGTCCCTTTAAAAATCATCAGCACAATGCTGTGAGAGTATTAGCGCCATTTAAAAATTATTTTTACTGCATTACAAAAGAATATACGCTGGCCCTACAACATGAAAAATCTCACAAGTCGAGATCTTAAAGAAGTTCCCCATTACCCACCCACCGCCCCCCCCACAATCGTGTGAACTGTGTTCCTTTAGTTTAGTTTAGTTTGTTTGTTTGTTTGTTTGTTTTTCCTTTGTATATATTCCATTTTCCAATCGGGGAAACTAAGGTTGGAAGAAGGAAAAAAAAAAATCGTCCTGTAAGATCTCCTACAATAGTGTTTCTCAAATTTTAATGTGATGTGGATTCTGATCGAGTAGGTCTGGGGCGGGGCCTGAGAATCCACATGGTAATAGAGCTCCCAAAAAAGGCTGATGCCCCTGATCCGTGTACCTCCACTTGATTGGAAAGTGGCCATCCAAGAATCTGCACATTTTTCTTCCACTCTAAGGCAACTTTTCAAGCAGCGAAGTGAGTCTTGTAATTTTCAGCAATACTTCTGTGTGTTGAAGGAATACTTAGGGATCTCAATTTAGATGATAAATACACAGCATCATCCATGGATTTGGTGATTTTTTTTTCTCTCCCAAGGCTGTAGACATTGCTTGAAAAAACAAAAACAAAAACAAAAAACAAACAAAAAAAAACATGTAGTTAGCACCAGTAAGAAAGAAACCAAGCTATGGAATTCTCATGTGGACTCTGCTGCCAGTTTCTGAAGAGCAAAGTGGAAAAGTTGGATCTCTGTGTTTAGTGTGGCTCTGAGGTCTAGAAAGTGGGATTACGGTATCCATTTTGTCTAATTGCTTTTAGTTCTCTCCTTTATCTGGCTGCTAAAGCCCCGTTGACCTTAACTATTTAACTGCTTCACCAGAGTGAAAGGATTGCCTTGATGTCCACAGGATTACTTGTTTTGAACTGACCTTTAAAAAGCTGTCACTGACTAGATTTTTCAGTGCATTATTGAGGTCACTGGACAGTGTTCTTAAATCAGTGTTGGTGGCATTTGTTGTCTATTTGTGGTAGAGGCTTTCTTTTCATTGCTTTAATCAATTAATGCATTTCTTTGATAGTACATGGGGTGGAATATAATTGGCCTTTGTTCAGATAAGCATGTGCCAGGAATCCTCCATCAGTATATTTATTAAGCGGCTCACAGGTTCTCAGATAATGAGTAAGAAATGCATTCTTTCAACAAAGGTGTGTGGGCTTGTCAGTTTCACAGGGTGGGCTAGTGTCAACAGGGGGATAATCTTCAAACCAAACTGGTTTTGAGAAACAGGGAAAGCTCATCATACACCATAAATGGGAAATGAGTGCTTGCTCAGGGTTCAGCTTCTTTTAGGAGCCACCCACCACCCCCACCCCCCCCAGCAGCACACAGAGAGGTGGTTGATGAAATGCTACAGTGGAGGCAACAGAGAAGCTATAGCATAATGTGGCTCGGTCTTTTTAGGCAAAAGCAAAGTCTGTCTGAGCCACTCCTCACTGGTTAATTTTAGAATAAAAAATAATGAAGGTCAGAAAAAAGAAAAAAAAAGACAACCAACCCTCCTAGAATGTCAGAGTTGTCGGATCATATATATTATTTAGTGGCTAAATTTAACAAGGGAACTGAGAACCAGAAAGGTTAAAAAAGAAAAAAAAGTACAGTGAATGGCAATGCTTCTCCACCTTGGCATTACTGATAGTCAAACAATTCCTTGTGGTGGGGGCTTGTTCTGGGCATGGTACTGTGTTCAGCGTCATCTCTGGTTACTCTCCAGTAGATGCCAGTGGCAGCTTCACACCCCCCCACCCCCAGATATGACAACCAAATATCGCCAATGTCCCCTGGGGTCAAAATTGCCCTAGATTGAGAACCACTGGTTTGCAGCGGCCTTTCATTAATTGCTGAAGTCAGGCAAGAACTAGCATCTCATGTCCTCCGCTAACTGTAGAATGACCTAATGAGTGCAGCACAGTGAGAGAGGGCTGTTAAATTGGAAAGTTGAGGCAGCACACTCCTAAACATGAATTTACACAGGGTCGGAAGGTGAATGTTTGGCACTGGTCTGGCAGGCCCTCTAAGAAAAGTAGCTAGTTTTTCTGATATGGATTAGGGTCTTATTCAACGGTCACAGAAGCAGCTAAGTGTTTATAAGCAGATGATTCCTTGGGGATGGGTGGTTTGGTCACCTTGCAAAGGTTTCCTATTGGCATCTACCATCTCTGCCATCACCTCTCCCTTCTATAGTCTGATTCAGCACTTTCTAAGTGAAAGTGAAAGCCTAATGGAAATGCTATGTTCGCCATCACTCTGGCTTTAAATTTTGTTCTAGTTGTCTTTTCTATTGTATTTCATCAGAAGATGATAATATCTGCCCTTTCTTGAGCTGGTCCTCCATGCCAAGCATTGTGCTTACTACTGGACCTTTGTCTCTCTCATTAAGCCTCACAGCACACCACCAACTATGTGTGTCCTTAGCTGCAGTTTGCAGATGAGAAACCAAGGTTTACAGAGATTATGTAAGTTATCAAAGCAGCAGTTAAGAATATACACAGAAGGATTCCAGAACCCTCATATTAACCTCCATGAGCATTATGCTGCCTGCTGCAGAACCCCTAACTCCTCAGCAGTCATTACACTTACAAATGATGTAGAAAATCCCTCCATGCCCCCGACATTTCTTACCTCTTTCTTCCCCTATCAACCCTTAGCTTTCCCTAGGCTTTAAATAATGTGTGGGTTTAGTACGAGGGAAAGTAAAATGTCAAGTGTTTTTGTTTTTGGTTTTTTTTTTTGGGCAGCTTCTCAAGGCTTAAATACTTATACTCTACCAGCTGAAATAGCACCATCCAATTAATAAACCAAATACCAAGTAGCAATACCACTGGAGACTAGTAAGACGTATTCGTCACAGGCAAACATGTGTGACACACCTCAAGCAGAAAATTGCTTGCCTCCTCACACAGGTGATGTCAGCCATCCGGGGGGCCTTGGTGTTTCCTTTGGCCTTTAATAAGTAGAAGACTAGGTAATTTTTCATCCTGGTGGCTTGGAAATTTGGGTAAGTCAGGGTGAGCTACCACAGTGGGGGCAATGGCCAGAGAATAGGAGGAGCTGCAAAGAGGCTTCTTACAAATTTGTGCAAGAGTCTGGTTCTGCACAGTGGTGAGGCCTCCTGCCCTGTCCCTCCAGATGGGATCAGCTTCTACAGCACCAGGTACTTTGACTTATGTAACATTCGTCACACTTGGAATGTCTTAATTTACCTAATAGCTAGTAGCTACTGTATGCGAGGAGGCTGCTTTTGTGGCACTGGGATGGGGTGAACCAGACGGGCAATGCTGCCTTACTGAGCCCTCATTCCAGCGTGCAGAGGCAAGTATCAATACACAAACTCCGTACTGACATAATAACGGGGAGACGGAAGTTCCCTACAGCAGTGCTGATCAAAGTGTTGTTCAGAAGCTTGGACATCACCTGGAAGCTTGCTGGGACTACACCATCTCAGGCTTCACCCTGGATATGTGCTGCCTGAGAATCTGCATTTTAACAGTATCCCCACATGGTATGTATACACTCAACGTGTGTGAAGCACTGGTATAAAGACTTACAAAAAAACAAAACAAAACAACAACAGAGACTATACAAGAAGCGAATACACCGGAGAGAAATTAGAGGTGCCCCTTGTAAATAGGGAACCCTGATGAGAGGAAAGGTGAGTTGTTGCTTCAAGGGCAAGAATGAGCTGGTAATAGGCAGCAGAACATTCCAGGCAGAAGCAACAGAGAGCGCAGAGGTCCTGAGGGAGTCAAGCAGGTAGTTTATTCAAGGTAGATGGAGCTTGCCTAGAACTTAAAACGGGTGATAAAGGGGGAAAAATCAAGTAAGGGCAAAGAAATGGGTAGGATCCAAACATTCAGGGCTGGCAGGGTACGCAGACTAAAGGGTTTGAAAGGACGTTGAGAGTGGTGGGTGGCACAGAGAGGTTTTGGGCAGCACAGGGTCACAGCTTGATTGATGTCCCGTCTCTCCCTCCCCTGTTCTATTCTAGAGAAGGCCACCATGTGCACATTCTCTCCCATGCATTTCACACTTAGTAGAGACTTAAATGTTGAACAAACTGCTCCCTTTTGCCACTCCATGTAAGTTTCTGCTTCTAAAACCGTAAGCACAGACTGATGGTGCTATATGAGGTATCTGTATCACAGTGTGAGTTAAATAGGCTTCTGGGGCCTATCATCATTTAGAAATTGTTCCGACAACAAAATCTATTCTGAATTTTGAAAAACCAGCTCCGACAGGAAGAGCTGGATCACTGTCTGGCTGTGAACTGAGCAGCTTTGATACAGACAAGGTGGGTGTGTGTATGTGTGACAAGTGTGATCCCAGACTTGTGACATCGTAGACATTTGGAGCTAGACAGGAGCTCCTCTCTTATCCCACAGATACTGATCCACTATCACGTAGAGAACATAGACGACAAGACATATGAAAAAGGACACAGGCCCTAGCTCTTACCTTAGAGAGTTCATAGGGTCCCCAAATTTGCCAGCTGAATGAAATCACCAGCAGTTCTCATACTAAAACAAATGTATCAGGTATCTTATCCAGTCCAAAATACTCATTAGAAAGTGGGGAAATGAAAGTTCGAAGAAGTTAGATGACTTTCTAAATACATGACATGTGATGAAACATACTATAGTCACAGATGCCCGCTTACCTTTGCAACCCAGTACAGCAGAGAAAGGATTGGACTACAAGTCAGGAGATGTTAGGCTGGATCACTGAGTAACCTTAGGTAAAGCCTGGGATTTTATGTAAATATGGATGTGTATGCAATTCAATTGGGGTAAGCAAGCTCCAAATTTTCTAAGACCTAACACCAAAGAATGTTTTTCTTACTCTTGCCCTCGTATATAGATATCCATGTGGTCATTCAGGGTCCAGGTTCCTTCCATCTACTGGCTTTGCCCTGCTTTAAGCCCTCTCCTCAGACCTGCCCCATTCAGCAGATGGGAAGAAAAGAAGAGAAGATCTCCCACCCACGTTTTATCCACTATAATTCAGTCACGGAACCACACTAATAGGGATTCTGGAAAATGTTATCTAGGTGTGTTCTCAGGTGGAAGAAGAAATAGGTTTTGTGTGCATCTAGCCAATCTATACATGTGTGTGTATGTGTGTGCATAAATACATATGTGTATACACATACATTAAGGAGAGAAAAAGATTAAGTTTAACTGAAGAAGATAGAACATCAATATAACCATGAAGTCTAAAAGCAAGAAATTTCTCTGTCCCTCAAATGAAAAAGTATGATCCATAGTTAGTAGCATAAAGCTGATACCATGGCTTCCAAGTCATCAAGGACTTAGGATTCTTTAATATTCCTGGTCTACCATCAGTAGGGACAATCCTTCTGCTCACTTCATGGACCAGGATGTTCACTGTAGAACCCAACCAGTCCAGGAGGAAAAATGAAGGAAAGAAGGGTGGACCAAAAATTACCCCTCCTAATTTAGCCTTCTTTACGACCTTTCTGGGAAGCCTGTCCAAGTATGTTCTCTTACATCTCAGCAACAATCCCTATGTGTAAAGACTTATGAAATAAATTCTTTCATGAAGGTACATTGCTTCCTGGTATATCACAGGGTCTTAACAAGAGATATCATTTAACATCGACTAGGATGGCTACTGTCAAAAAGACAGACAATAACAAGTGTAGACAAAGATATGTAGAAAACCCTCATAATTGCTGTGGGTTTGTAAAATGGGACAGCTGCTTTGGAAAGTAGTTTGGCAGTTACTCAAAATATTAAACATTGGGTGACCAGATGACCCAGAAGTTCTACTCCTAGGTATATAACCAAGAGAACTGGAAACATAAACTTGCATGTGAATGTTTGTGGCAGCATTATTTGTGAGAGTCATAAAGTTTAAACAGACCAAATATCCATCAGTTGATGAATATGTAAGCAAAATTGGTATATCCATTTAGAATATCAGTCACCATAAAAAGGAACAAATTACTGATTCATGCTATAACATGGGTTGGCATTGAAAACATTATTCTGAATGAGAGAAGCCTAACACAAAAGGCTACATATTGTGTGATTCCATTTATAGAGAACTTATAGAGAGACAAATTAGATGAGTGCTTGTCAGAAGCTGAGAGGTGGAGACATGGGATGGGTATGGGATTTCTTTTCGAGGTGATGAAAGTGTTCTAAAATTAATCACACAGATGGTTACATAACTTTGTGCAAGTACTAAAAGCCACTGAATTATACACTTTAAAAGGGTGAATTTTCTGGTTTGTGAAGTGTATCTCATATACTGAGTATTCAATAAAGGTCTTAAAAATATAAAAATATGAATAGAGATCTGTTGATAAGGAGGAAGGGCATGATGGATATTAGATATACAGAGAGCATTCTGCATGTGTCTCTCTATATATATGCATAAACTTTTTTCAAAATTATATCTATTAAAGTATTATCTATATCTTTGTAAAATCTACTTTCTATTTTCTCATCCATACCAAAAGCTGTATTTTAAAAAAATCATTGATTTGAATTGCATTAGAACTCTTTTTACCTTCAAGTTCCTAAAACTCAATTCAAAGTGACTCAGGGATTTAAAAGAAAAGAATAGTAAAAAATAAAAATAAGAAAGCCAAGGCCACATCAATGGAAATTTCAGGAGGTAAAAATGGCTTCAGGTGTAGCTGAATCCAGGTGCTCACACGAATGTATAAAGAATCTACTCTGCTTTCCCCTGGACTGGTCTTCTCTTTAGGCAGGCTCTCCTCACATGATTAGACAAAGAACCCCTGCAGCCTAGGTTTGCATAGCAACCCCAGCAGAGAGAGCATTCTTTTCCCAGTAGTTCCAATACATTTCCAAGGCATGACACTTGGCCTGCCTTAGGTCCTCTGTCCATTCCTGAACCAGGGAGTGGGGACTTCACCCAAGCCACAAGAAAAGAAGGCAAGGGATATAGTGATGTTGTAATGGCAAAAAATTTATGCCTACTATAGCCTTATTACAGGAGTCATCACTCACCCTGGGTGGGGGGAGGAGTGACAAAGCATTGCCTATATACCCATTGTCTTGGAATGAATTTCAAAAACACCAGTCAGCCTCCCTCATGTTTATCAGCTAGCTATACCTTGCCTTGCAGCAATCACCTATGAAGAGAAACCAAATACACATAAGGCCATGTAATATTTTTAATACATTCAGAATGACTTCATAAAACAATGGACCCTCTCCCTTCAGTGATTCACATGAAGGTACAGTTCCTAAAGTCAAATTTAAACTTTTAAAGTTGAAAAGATACCTGTCATGTTGGTCAGTGCCGGATATCCCCAAGACCTAGGACAGTGTTTGGCTCACACTGGACACTCATAAAACATGGTGATTGGCTATGTAACTTACCCAAATATTTACTGGTCCAAAAACACTTTTCAGGTCTCTGAAACCTCAGAGACCCTTGACTATTCCTAAGGAGAAAAGAAAAGAAAGTGATCTGAACAGTGAGTCCTTTTGAGCACATGGAATCCCCATTATTTTTAATGGGGATCTTATTTTTAAGATGGCTCAGTTGTCACAGGTGTATGGGAAGGTGAAAAAAATCATAAAAGGAAATATTCATAAATAAGAGCCAGAGCACCAGCACTCGTTTCAGAAATAAATAGGACATTTTTAACTAAGAAAATCTGCTTTTCCAGTATTTTTCACTTTACAGTGTGTTCCTTAAAATAAGCAAGCTCTTTAACCTCCTTGCAGGTTAGGCCTGTGATCTAGGAACTCATTAATTGTAATTTTTCTCGTGGCACCTTCTCCATCACTCTCATTTACCCTGTCTGTAAAATTATGATAATAATAATCTGTGCTCACCTAACATATGGTAATAATTGCTAATTAACTAATTTTTATATGTAGAAACCTCTGAAGACTTTACACAGGTGCTAAGTTATTATTTTTGGCGGGGGGGCGCAGCATTAGGGCTTTCTGTTTGCAAGCATGACGGCTCATACTCTAATACAGCCCACTCCATGGGGATGCTTTCATGTACCATCCACTGCTGGTAGATTTGACAAACAAACCCCAAAGTATGCTATCACTTTCTTTTGTCACCTTGTGCCTCAAATAGCCAGAGTTGTGCTCATTGTTTTATCTATGGGGGCCTTTTAAATAGCAAAATATAACCACTTTAACACTGGCATCAACTAAGCTCAAAAGATGTAGAGTTGTAACTCTCAAGCTAATGATTTCCAGAATGCACCACCCGTGCTCCCCCACCGACCACCACCTATCTAATGTAGAACACACATTTGCTTTTCAGGTAAATTCTATTTGATTATATTTAAAAAGAGAGACGTTCCCCTCAGCCCCCCCCCCCCACAAAAAGAGAGAGTTGCCCATTGTTTAGGATTTTTTTTCCTTGCCTTTCCTTTTTATCATTTTTATAACAAAAGAATAATCTTTTCATCTGGGAGGGCTTCAGGCAGAACATTTTTGAGATGTCAGCCAACCAAGAGAAATGTGACATTACCATTCTTTGAAATCTTGTCCTGAAACTGTGGTTTTGGTACCCAGATCAACCAGGCACTTGGCAATGAAAAAGCTAAAACAAAACATTACTGAAAATGGTCCTACAATGGTATGGTGTTTCTAGGATAATCGTTTGTTGTATTTTAACAAACAAAAGTCACTTCAACCTTTCATTCTATTTTCATGGCTACACAGGAACAGACATGAAACATTTCACAAAGCTGGCCATGAGCTGCTTGCTACAGGGGCAAAAAGCAATCATGGAAAAAACTTCAGCAAAGGGAACATTTTTCTATACAGGTAAAATGGAAAATGTGTCCGCACACTGGCGGACTCTCTGTAATTTTGGCAAATAGCACAGTCCATCTTGACGGAATACACAGAGCCTTAGAAGTTGAATCCAAAAAGATGAAAGAACTCAGAGGACAGTGAGTCAGTTTGTCATTGGTGGGAATCTCCACAGTAACTTATAATTTATCCATGGATTGTGTAAGCTTAAAGATGAAGATAAAGCCGCCATTGGAGAGCTTGGAGAGAGCTGGCTTGGATGGGTGTTCTTCCTATTCCAGAACTACAAAGTTTCTGATGATTCTTTCAACTGTAGGAGATAAGTGAAAGTGTGTTTCCAACTTCTGTAATACATGCTTTGTGTCTGTTATTTCCAGAAGGGCAGTACTTGACTAGCAAAGACAGGAACTACCCAGTTTATGAATGGAATTGTGGGTGATGGTCTAAGAATTGCACACAACTCTAGATAGAATAGCCCCCCCACCTTATCTGAGGGCGGTGCATTCCAAGACCCACCCCTGGAATGCCTGAAACCAAGACTGGTCCTAAACCCTATAAAAACTATGTTTTTTTCCTATACATACAGACCTATGATAAAGTCTAATTTACAGATTAGGCACAGTTAGACATTAACACTATCTAATAAAACAGAACAATGATAACAATATATTATAGTAGAAGTTACAGGTATGTGGTCTCTGTCTCCCTCGAGATATCGTCTTCTACTCTCCCCTCTTGTGAAGATATGAGAGGATGAAATGCCTACATGATGACGTGCCGTGAGGTGAGTGACGTAGGTGTTGTGATGTAGCGTCAGGCTACTACGGACATGACCTGGCATCAGAAGGAGGATTCTTGGCTTCCATGAGCAGTGCTGACCATGGGTAACAGAAACCACAGAGACAGAAAGCGAGGACAAGGGAGGAGGACTACTGTCGCAAAAATTTAAAAGGGCCTTTTGGGAAAAAAGTCACAAGAAGATCCACACTGCACACTTTCACTGAGAAAGGTACCTTTTATTTTTCATGCCCAAATCTCCCACAGACAGGCTTCTGACCTTTTTGTTATGCAGCAGTCGATAAAAATTTATTGAATTAAATAATATATACATACAAACTTAACGGTCACACTGAGCCTAAGTCAATGAATAACACCATTCTACTCAGTAGAGACAATTTCATCGAAGGAACAATACATGTGATTGTGCTCCATATTGGGGCTTGGCAAGCTTTTTCTGTAAAGAACCAGGGAGTAAATACCTGTGGCGCTGTTGGCCATGTCATCTCTGTCACAATTCTTCAGCGGTAACGGTGTAACACAAAAGCAGCTGGATAAAATATGTAAATGAATGGCTGTGCTTCTATTCCAATAAAACTCTATTTTCAAAAGGGCTGGCTTTGACCCACAGGCCTTAGTGTGCCTACTGCTCTCCTTTATGAATGCACTGCCATTTGGGCTAGACAAAAATCAGCTCAACTTGAACCCATTAAGTCCATCAGGGTGAGACAGACTGATATGGGTTTTATAATAAATAGATGTTCAATTAATCTTGATACTTGTAACAAAGGGGACAGTGAAGTATCATAAACTTGGGAGTCAGGAAAACCTATGTTCAGATTTTGGTTCTTCCACTTACTGACTGTACAACCTTTGCAAGTCACTCACTTCAATCCTTCTCTGCGAAAGGGAGACATTATGAGTGCCTGTTTCACAGGGTTGATGTAGATGTAGTGGCACACCATTTAAATCAGGAAGCCTATGGAAAGGTCTTGGCACAGTGCCAGGTATCTATCACGCTAAATAACAGGAGGACTGACTTAATGACTATAAGGAGGGAAACATTCTAGTAAACCGGCATTGCCCATGCTTCCTAAAGTTATCATCTACAAACTGGGCCCAGATTCTCTGCCCCAGATCCCTGGAATGCAAGGATCCTAATGCACTTGTACACATACTATGGATATGGGGTGCTGGAGGGAGCAATACTCAAAAGCAGTCTGCTGACAAACTTCACCAGAAAGGAATTAGAAGAAAAAAGACGCCATATTGGAACTACGTATGAATGCTTTCTGTCTTGGAGTTATTTATTATTCTCTGAATCAGCCAGTTGGTCCCCATAACAATTTTAACAACCCAGAAAACAAATGAACATCAGAAGAATGTGAGGTCCTCTTGCTTTAGAAAAAAAATGGTGCCAACAGTCATTAAGGCAATTCCTTAAAAGGGAATTACTGGAGGACACTGTCTTTCAAAGATAAATGTGTCCACCATGTTAAGTGCAAAAGCCAAAGGATCTTTGCCAGAACCTCTAACTGAGATTGCCAGTGAAGATGCCCTCATTACTGGGAACCCATTTCAAATAAACCAGTGAGATATTTGTTCATCCTCTGTTTACAGGGATTTAGGCAGAAACTAGAGAGCTATTTAACTGAAGAAATCACAAGGTCAGACATGTCTTATTCCCACTTCTATACGCCCAAGATGGAACACAGTCCCTGGTATACAATAGATGCTCAATAAATGCCCATGACACTGTTGACTGACAGACGAGAAGGTGCCATGGCTTTCTCAGACTTCCAATGGCACAGACACACAGCTCTGGAGCATTGTACTATTCTAAGCCCTTGTGCTGCACTGTGGGGCATATTGGAGACAGTAACCGATTGCATCATATTATATGCTTGGCATAATTATACTGTAGGCTTTTGTCTCCTTTGGTGCCAGTCAGTCTCAAAACACATGCCGCTTCCTCGCTTTGCTTATGTAAAGCACTAGGGTTGCCCACTCATTACAACTGGGATTTGTGAACTCCGTGTCCACATTCTGAGTCACTGCAGCCCAGAGGCTCATCTTGGGAGACCCAGGATGGCTTTTTCCCAGAGAAGAAGTTTAACAATGGGCATTTGAGCCCTGGAAGATAAAGAGGAATGTAGTAGACACGGGCTGGCTGGGGTTAGATCCGAACGAAAACGGTGACCAAGTTTGCTTCTCATTGTTTAAAAAAGGAACCATCGAACTGCTTTTTTTTTTTTTTTCTATTTTAAAAAGGGAGTGTGAGTTGTAGGGAGCTATAGATTCTCCCCTCTAAATCTCTTTCCCACACATTTACTTCGTCTTTGCCACCATCCTCATCTCAGTCCCCATCTCCCCTACCTGGGTGACGGCAGTATTTTCCTAAGTTGTGTCTCTGCATCCCACCATGCCCCTTTCCATTTCCGTATCACTGCCAGAGTGCTCTTTTTAAAATGGAAAAATGATTCTGAACCACTGCTGCTTATAACCATTCAACAGTTTCCTGTGTCTTTTAAGAGAAGTATTGTAACCCTACACTTCACTTCTCAGGCTGGGCATGATCTCACCCTGCTCTCTTGCCAGCCTCGTTTTGTGCTTCTCTCTTAGTTCTGTTCTTCAGCAACTGAAGACATTGCCAATTGTCCCCTGGTATCCATTCCCCCTTGTGTTTAAAAAAAAACAAAAACAAAACAAAAAAAGGCTGAATTTCCCCAGGGCCCATGGCTACCCAGCCAAGAACTACATTTCTAGTCTTTCTTAGTTCTAGACAATAGAACATGAGAAGAAGTGATGTTGTCCCTCAGAAGAAAATAAGCTTGCCCCCCATATCTCCTCCTACTACTGGTTGGCATGCAGGTTAAGCAGGTAGGACCAGGGGAAGGTCCAAAGTGTATCCCACAGGCCAAACCCAGCCTGTCACGATTATGTCAATAAAGTTAGATTGGAACATAGTCACATCAATTGACTTTGGCATTGTCTGTGGCTGCTTTCATACAGCAGTGTCAGAGGTGAGAAGTTATGACAGAGACCATATGACCTACAAAGACAAAATATTGCCACTCCAGTCCTTTATAGAGAACTTTGCCAACCTGTGCCCTATGGGGAAACAGAGCAACAAGAAAGAAGGGGGCCTAGCTTCATGGCATTATAGAGCTGGTCACATCAGTTGAATCAGTGTGTCTGGGTTAATCAGTACAAAAAATAAAATAAAATCTTTTGTTTAAACCTTTGTATTAGGATCTTCTACTGAAGAGTCCTTCAACCTGAGCATTACTGACATTTTGGGTAGAACAGTTCCTTGTTTTAGGATGCTGGGTTGGCCATTGTAGGATGCTAAGCAGAATCCCCAGCATCTGCCCATTAGATGCCAATAGCATTCACTCCCCAAGTGTGACGACTGTAACTATCTTCAGACATCACCAGATATCTGCTGAGGGATGGAATTACTCCTGGTTGAGAAGCAGTGTATTAGAGCAACCTCACCAGCTATGTCAAGCATCTCGCTCTCCTTAAACCTTCCAGAACTTCTCCCCCACTGCTCAGGACTCACTCATAGTGTTCTCTCTAGCGGAAATGTTCTGACCCACTCCTCACACAGTTATCTCCTACTTCGCTTTCATGTGTCAGCTTCAACATCATTTCCTCAGGACCCTCCACTTATCCTCCCACTAAATAATGCTCAGATAGTCCCCTGTAGTTTTCCTAGACAGCAATATTGTACTTACTGATACACTGTTTACCCTTCATAGACACACATCATAAATAAAGAAATGGTTGCTAACTGGCTTCCTCATGGGACGTTGTAATTTTGCAGGGAAAACCAGGGACTAGAATTGGTAGAGGAGGCAAACAAGAGTCTTGCCATCGTCCTGACTGGGGGAACGGAGTCCATATTGCTGCTTATAAGATAAGCAAGAAGCAGCCAGGGAGAAATGGGGTCTCCTTACTTCCCAGCCCCAGAATTCTCATAAACCAGGGGACCTGCCTTCCTTCCATAGCAGCCGAAACATCTGCTAAAGTTAGTCCGTTTCTGCATTTCAGAGCAGCATATGGATTTGTACTTTGCCTTTGGTTTTGAAATTGCTTGCATGTTAACCCTGTACTTTTTGGCCTGCGAAGTTGTGTGTGATATGATTTATTAACCCTGCACTATACTCTTTTAAGTAAAGTTAAAGATAATCCCTACAATCACATCTTACATTCACATCCAGAGAAGTATGTGCCCCCTACACTCTCCAGCCCCTCCAACTGTCCAAGAGAAGAGGCTGAACATTCAGCTAGATCTAGATGCTCCCCGAGCACAAGCCATTAGGAGAGATGTGTGTGGTCTACTTAATTCCTTCATATTTTTCTCTCTATTCAGAGTTTGTCTTCTCTCTCAATCCCACTCTTTAGACTTCTGCGGCTTCAAAGGACCTTCCCATCTTTTTCTCAAGATCCTTAGCATTCTGTAAGTGAACCTAAATACTGTTTGAAATAAAGGTACCCTCCTTGTCCTCTCTTACTAGAACACCCACTAGTTGTGTGCACATGTGTATAATGTTGCCAGAGATATTTGACCACTAGACCAAAAGAAATGTCTTTTGCAACAAATCTGGTCCTAAGACTTAGTTCCACCAGTTTTTAGGACGCTAGGATGTCTGAGAACAGTCATATAATCCCTGAGCCTTGGTTTCCTTAGCTTTTAAATGGGTCTAGGGCTGCTTATCTAAAGGTGTGCTGGACTGAGGAGCACGGTGCCTTGCACATGGCAGGGGTTCGATGAATATTCACTATTTCTATGATCCATTCAGTCAGTCTTTCCTAGAATCCCTAAGACAGGTCACAGATGCCCTTGAGATGACAGGCTGGTGCATGGGACACACAGTGACTATGCTCTGCTAACCAGGCCACATGGGACTTCACCCCTTTACCTTGATCTAAACATGTGAGGGAACCCCAGGCAGACATTGTAAGGGACAGAGTATCTTTCTAGGAGTACACAGGGTGAGCAGTCCCCTCACACCTTGACACTTGCACTTCCCTCATGCTTCACTGAGTGCACGCATGTACCCACAAACGCATGTTTGCAAACTCGTGCCCATGCTTATACGCACCACAAAATACCACCTGCACACCACCCCACCCCCGCACTGCTCCAGAACCTTTGTATCTTACTCAAGAAATCTTTAGGCTTCCTCCTCTCTCTCCCTTTTCTTCTTCTCTGAAAGTTGGGTAGGGTCATGGATATATGGATGGAAGGTAGACAAAATGGCTAAGAAAAATCTTGGAATAGGAGAGGACAGGATGAATTGTGAATCACATAGGAGTGAGGATGGGCTGGGAAGACAAGAATAAGCACAACGCATCACAGCATCTCAAGATGTAAGTTAACACACTAAGCAGAACTATGCATCCAGGCATTTTATCCTTAGTTGGGTCGTGATAATGGTTTCTGCCATTTACTTTGTACTTACTCTGTAACAAAAGTTTAATAAAGAATGTGTGAATTACTTTATTTGGTCCTGATAACAACCCTGATGGGGTAGATACTATTACCCCCATTTGACAGATGAGAAAATGGAGACCGTGATTTACCCAAGACTTCCTGTGGACTTGTGAGTGACCAAGCAGAATTTCAGACTCCTGGGTGTTTGATGCCAGACCCTAAACTCACCATGCTGTAGGGTGAGGTCCCAAGGATCCCACATAATAGGAACACTGAAGAATCTTGAGGTAGCCAACGCTGGCGTCCACCCCAAATTCATTTTCCCATCCACGCCACGATGATATGGCTTGGACATGGGTGCGCAGCCAGCTGTCACACTTGGAACAGTACTTGCATTGAGATGTCCTGTGTCACTCATATTCATTCACTAATGGAGTGTGAGCGGAACTGGCCCGTGTCACTTCAGAGCCAACATTTTTAAGAGGCAGGCATGCCTCCTACATGTTCTTTTTTCCCCTCCCTCTAGCTGGACTCACAAGGGAACCTACTCTGAGGAGGAATGAACTTGGAGATGGAAGGAATAGGTCTCTCCATCACCATTAAGAGGTGAGGGAAGCTGATGGTCAACACTCCCACAGGACACTTTTGTAAGTAGGAAATAAACTTGTATTGTGATTATACCCTCATAATTTTTAGGTCTTCTTCCTTATATTCATCATATTATCTGAACTCATATAACTTCTTTCTTTGCCTTAAACAACAAAAATTGCCCCTTGTTGCTCCAATGAGATTTAAAAAAAAAGAACCCCCCAATAGCATAAGTCAATGGAAAATGAATCACAGCTCCAAAAAATAACATCTCCATAATTTGCAGACAAAATTCATTCAAACATGACTCATTAGACGTAGCTATTATTTAAATCCATTTGTCCTCTATCCTCTTCCCTTCAAATGAAGCAAACAAAGTTCGAAATGTGAATGCACAGCAGATGACATTCATAATATTTCAAACTCTGAAAGGTGTTCTGATGATTAAATTATTTCAAATTAATAACAGGAGAAGAGAAAAGACGTATTTACTGTAAAAAAAAAAAAATCATTAACTTCTTTTTCCTTTGGCCTGGAATTGTTTCTCTCATTTTCTTCACTCACACTTTATTCAGTTGAGTGTCTGGCTTTCTAAGCCAGCTTGTCTTTTATGAATTTTCCAGGTGGTTTGAAACCCAGAGTAATTAAGTGACTTCTGCAAGGTCACATATGAAGAGCCGCAGTCACTGATCTGAAGCCTCCTTTCCCCGCCTCTAGGCTTCCTTCCTCTGCATATTCCCCCCAACCTCTGCGCAGAAAACCAAGCAGAGAGAAGGTCTTCTTCTTGAGAAACAAGCATAAAAACCTCTTTTAAACTTTTAATTGACTTTCTTACCTTTCCTCAGCTCTTGAGTTTTCAAAGTTTGGGAATCCACCTTGGATATGCCAATTCCTGAAACCATAAAGACGAAGAAGTCTCTTTGCTGAAGTTAGTGCCTATGAAATGTTCCCAGACACGCAGAAACAAACCCTCGGCTTTTCTCTCTGCTCTGTACTTTGTGCTTTAGTGGAGAAAGGGAAAGTGCATGGAATTAAAACATAGACATGGTGCCCAGTTACAGCCCCCTGTGGTTCTGGCTGTATGTTTTCATACGACAGGCTCAGAAGAAAGACAATAGCGAGTACACAAGCCTAATTACTCTGTGTGTGCCACTTGCAAGCTGCAGTCTGGACCTGGGTTTGATTTAGCATTTTTGAATAGGACTTAGAGAGGCTGGTTAAGACTTATTACCACAATTGTGGTTTCCAGGCTGTCGCACCCACACAGAAGCTGGGTCAGGCTCCATTTTTTTGAGCTACAAATATTTCACCTATCTCCACACCCTTTCCCGCGAAGCTTAGAAATGGGTCTGTAAGACCCATGTAAGAAATGTGTTTGTGTTAAACTTATCCTTTGTGATACTTACATTTAAAGGTTTTTTGTTGTTGTTGTTGTTGTTGTTGTTTTTATCAGGGCCCAGGTCCCCATTCCTGATAGAATTCTCACCCGCTGGCCTTGGGGGCAAGGGAAAGCTGTAAAGGTGACCTTATACATGTCATGTCACTCCGTTCCTTTTAAAATCCTGAGACTGACCATTTCCGTAACCGTTACCTTCATATCTGACTTCCCCTGCATCTACCTGCTTATATCCTTACTTTGGAGGTTAGGAATTTGACCTTTTAATTTTGACCT
Organism: Lontra canadensis; assembly: GCF_010015895.1. Lineage (NCBI taxonomy): Eukaryota > Metazoa > Chordata > Mammalia > Carnivora > Mustelidae > Lontra > Lontra canadensis. The sequence continues at coordinate 10,302,868 of NW_022631028.1, forward strand.
CTGAATTTTGGGGTCATCCTTCAATGGTCCACCCTCATCTCTACCCATGATTACCTCTACGGTTTGGCACATGTGGCCACCTACTAAAGGTAAGTCAACTTTGAGGTTGATTGTCTGATGGGACAAATGGACATATCAGACAACTATATGTAGTCAGTGTATTTTGGAGACAGAAGTGATCTCTAAGCATGGCTGTTGCTTTTCCTGGTCCAGCACTGACATCCTCTTCTGAAAGTGTCATTCTGATTTTTCCTCTGAGCTACTGTATACCCCCTGTTTTCAGGGCAATGTATAATGCACATCTCTTAGATTTAGGGATGGGCATGGAACCCAACATGGCCAGTAAGCATATTCTGGGTGTAGTGACTGGCTTAAAGTAGGCACATGAAACAAGTACCATAGACTGAATGTTTGTGTACCCTCCCCCCAGAAATTCATATATGTGATAGTGTTAGGAAATAGGGTATTTGGGAAGTAATTAGGTCATAAGGGCAGAGCTCTCATGGGTGGGATTAGTGCCATCATAGAAGAGGCCCCACAAAGCTCCCTTGCCCCTTCCAACATATGAGGGGATAGCAAAATAATGGCATCCAGGAAGTGGGCCCTGCTCAGACACCAGATCTACTCACACCATGATCTTGGACTTCCCAGTCTCCAGAAATGTGAGAAATCAATGTTGTTTACGGGTCACCCAGTCTGTGGTATTTGTTGTAGTAGCCCAAATAGACTAGGACATTGAGGTAATACAATCAGAGGAAATCCATTAATTTTTCTAGGACTATTGCAATGAATACACTCTCTTTAGCCTGGAAGGAAGCCAACACAAAGGAAAAGAAGGCTAAGAAATATGTGTGACGGCATCCTGGTGATGCATACGACCTTCGGGATCCATCTGGGCCTGAAAACATACTGATTCTTGGCCTTAAGCATGTTTGAGCCAGTAATTTCTTTTTTTGCTTAATATAAGTTGAGCAGGCTTTCTGTCGTGGGTGACCAGGAGAGTCGAAAGTCAGTTAAAACAAGGCCAATGTGACAATATCTAATGATTTGCAACCTGTGCGCTATGGAGTTTTAACTAATAAAATGGCTAAGATGCACTGGGCTCCTTTCTTTAGTCTTTCTCTGTTGACTCTTTTGCTCATAGGACTCGAAATAGCTTTTGCACGGCCCTGTCCGGTTTCTCCTGGGTGCCCCGCATGACCCACGTTATTTCCTGGTGTACTTACCATGACATTCAGAAACATCTCAAATGTTCATTTCCAAAATAGAATTCTTGATTGCTCCTCCTAATCAAGGATCTTTTCTTGATGGCCCTCACATCAGTAAAGACCATCATCTTTGTCAAATGTTTGCACATGCTACTGTGTGTACCCAAACATAAGTACACTTATAATGTTAGTAAATTCAGATAGACTTTTTTGGTCTTTAGGTATTTTCTTAATCCATGGATTCTTTATGTGAAAATTTATCCAGTTCTACCTCCAGACCACCAGGTCCTGGCAATTTGTAGAGGCCTAGTCCCTAGCATTCCCCCCGACTTTTTTTTTTTTTTAAATGTTAAAAATTTACCCTTATTAAGGCTTTCATGTGCAAAGTTCTAATTTGGGGGCTACTGAAAATGAGGAGATGCGTTCTCAGGAAATAAAAAAATTATTGATTTGGCGAGAAAGTATCATAAACTTGAATGGAAGCTACACATTGTTTCAATGCTAATTTACTTATACCACTCCCCACTGCCTTCAGCAGGTTATGTGACTCATTCAAAGATGAGTCATAAGAAAAAGATCCACATGGAGCTTACACATAAAAACTGGAAAAATGAAAAAGTAATACAAACAAGAAAAACTATATTATGTACATAGGTGTCCCCATATAAAGAGAAGAAGAGGAAATATACAAAAGATGACAGAAACAACCTCTGAGGACTTATATACAAGATAATCTAAGAAAATATTTCAAATAAGAGATACGAAGATTGGAAGAAGAGGTGTTAAGATGATCAAGACAATAGAAGGTGGGGCCCCTGGGTGACTCAGCCGGTTAAGCATCTGCCTTCAGCTCAGGGCTCAAGGGTTTAGGTTGTGATCCCAGGGTCCTGAGATTGAGCCTCCCCCCACAACCTCCCAGGACTCCCTGCTCAACAGGGAGTCTGTTTCTCCTTCTCCTTCTGCCCCTCCCTCCTGCACGGGCACTCTCCTTGCTTCACCATCTTCAGGATTGTCTTTTAACTCATAATGTTTCTTTTTTCCTTTTACTCTTCATTCCTCCCTCCTTCCTTCCTTTCATTACCTCCATTTTTCCCCCCTTCCTGCTGTCCTGTCTTCCTCTTTTCCTTATACACATAGAGAAATATTGAATGTAAATATCACCAAATGTTAAAATGACTATTTTTGGGAATTTTGAGTGATGTGAGGATATAATTTTAAAAATTTATATAACTCTATTAATTTATATACATCAAAAAAATTTTTTAAATGTGGATTGGGTCTCCATCATTAAAAATACTGTGAACCATTGGCTTAGTCCTACATCCACATATCACAGGTAAGGAAATTGATGCCCCACAGCATAGCATGAGGTATAGCATTGAGGGGAGGGGACTGATGACCAGTCCTGGTGCTACTTTGCGTGGCCCAGAACCATGAATAATGCCCATGGTGTTAAGGCTGACTTGTTAAGAGTCAGTCTAATGGCTGGCCACTGCTAATAAATGCATTTCCTCTCCCAGTTAACCGTGGACGTGGAGCCAAAGCAAACCCCTTGAGCTTCTCCAGAGGACCCTTCAAAACTAGGGCAAATGCTGACTATTTCAGACAAAGGGACAGGCCAGAGAAATGGTAGTTATTTTTATTAAGCACCTATTGGCAGACGTGAGTTTGACCTCAAATTTCACCATCTTCTCTGTTTGCCAAGACAATCACCCCAATTTCTCAATTCTACCTTTTCAAACCAAGGGTGGCTCTCAGGATCCTGGAGCACATTTTCTCAGCTTTTTGCTTCTCTCCTCTCTATTCACCCTTAGTTCTCTATTTAAAAGTCCTCTCCTCAGCAGGCTTTCTCTGATCTGGAGAGACTCAGTTCTAAGGTTCCCTTTCGCATGTCCTTGTTTATTTTATTCAGAGCGATTATAACCATTATAATGAGTTTCTCTTTACTTGCTCATCCCCCTGCTAAAAGTTAAGTTTTATGAAAGCTCACAGGGTATCTGTAGCCTTTATCCCAGCACTTGAAATACATCAGGTTTCAAACACAGCTCTTTACCCTTGTCCCCCAAAAGAGACTATACTCTTACCTGAGAAAATATCCTATAACATTTAATTTGAAGTAATGGTCATAACTCCATCAACAGTAAGCTGGTGACAGGTTACTTGTGTGTTACTATCACAGATGCGGAAGTCTCTGTCATGTCCTATCAGTGAGACTCGGGGCAAGTTGCTTACTTCTCTGAGCGTCAGTTTCCTCGCCTGTATGATGGGGTCATATTACTTGGGGGGATCATATAGAACATGCTCCAGAAGCATTTGGAAAACTCTGTGGAGCAATGCAAAGTCAGGGATTCAGTATCAAAGTTTATTGGAAGGCAGAACTTTAAGGAGCCTGCTGTTGCCCCATGGCTCAGGCTCCCCCAGAAAAGGAACTTTGGATGAGCATTTGTGTGAAAGTGATTCATTAGGGAGTGCTTCCAGAGGAAAGGAAGGAAAGGAAAGGAAGGATGCACTGTGAAACAGGGAAGAGAAGAAAGTCAAACAAGGATGCCGTATCACGCACTGTCTTACTGGTGGTGACCCAGGCCCCTGGGGGAGTTCTGGACACATCAAGTCTCATGTCAGAGGTGAAGCCCCACACCCATCAGTCATTGGTTGGGAGCTGCCCCGCCAGGGGCTGGGGTGCAGGAATTCCCAGGTACTTCTACTTCAGGAAGGCAAAGGAGGCTCTTGTAGCCGGAGGGCGGACAAAGCCTTCCAAGAACTTGTGAACGCATAAATGGTAAAAGGATTAAAGGAAGAGTCAACATGAACAGAGCATTCACTAGGAAATTCCTGTCTCAATCATAGACTATTGTCCTTGGCAGTAGGGTTCAGTTATGAGTTGAGATTAGATTTGAGCACACCGCTACTTTGTACTAATGCAGCCTTTCTCGTTTCTCTTTGAAGTGCTTCTCCACATAACTCATGCGAAAGGATAGCTGAGAGTGGGCTGAGTTGGATCACGTGCGAACCATAAAAAAGTACATTTTCAAGGGCAGTAGGTTAAATAAAGGAAAGAGGTTCACTGGTTTTACAACCATGAGTGGTTTCTATTTTTCAATAAGTCAAACCCTTTAGAAGACATGGCTGACTGGGCAAAGAGCCCTCTCGGGGAAAGTCATGCCTTTACAGTTTTATTTTCTTTGGGGTAAAGGGGAAAATGCAAGCCATAGTTTAAAACTATTCATTTCATCGAGATCCTGAAACAAAACAAAACAAAACAAAACAGCTGCAGAATTTTTGGGACAGAGGATGTTTTATCAAATATGCTGTAAAAGCATTACTTTTGGACTCTATCTAGCTGGAAACATACAAGTTTCTTTGCAGAACTGGTATGGTTTGTCTCCTTTTCCATCCACCACATTGCTCCAACTTTGCTGACTGTCAACAGTTGACCTGCAGGGATGCCACAGGCCAGGAGACAGCTGTCACTGGAGTAGTCTTGGGCTTGTCCCTTCTCTCCAAGTGGAAGCTTGGACACAGACACAATTCAGCCTAGGCTAGCAAACTAGGGTATGTAGAAATCCCGTCTGCTTTCTGCTTTGGGATTACCCGTGAACTAAGAATAGATTTTACACATTTAAATGGCTGAAAAACAGAAGAATTCAAATCCTGTCATAGGAAAGTTATATGAAATTCTGATTTCAGTGCCTGTACCTAAGGTTTTATGGAAACACAGCCACTCCCACTTGTTTAGGCTTTCACTGCTTCTGCCCTACAAGAACACAGTACTCAATCATGGCAGAGACTCAGGCCTATAAAGCCAAAAGCACATACTCTCCGGTCCTTTCAAGGAAAAGCTGGCTAACTCCTGACCCAGGACAAGTTCCTTCTCTGAGCTGCACCTTTTTCATCTCTAACATGGTTAATAGTGGTACCTGTGTCTCAGACAGCAATGTAGTGAGGCAATGTAGGAAGTAGTCAAGGGCACAGACAGGATTCTGACCCTAGCTCTGCCTCTTACTAAGTGGGTAACTTTGGGAAAGGAATTTAATTTCATAATGCCTCAGTTTCTGTGGCTGTGAAATGGGGATAATAAAAGCCTTTGATTCCTAGTTATGAGTTTATTACAGACACATCCCTTGGAAAAGTACCTGACATGCATCACACACTATGGAATGTTAGCCATTGTTACTCTCTCCAGGTTGCTGGGAGCAGAAACATACAAACTCATTAGAAAGAAGAAAGGTGAAATTAGGGTCCTCGTTTAAAAATGCTCCAGTAGTTGTGTAAAAGGGCAAGGACTCTGGAGCCCGACGGTCCAAGTATAAATCCACCCTCCCTCCCTTAATAGCCCCATGACCCTAAGCATGTTACTTTATCTCATGGGACTTCCCTTTTATCATCTGTAAAATATAGGTAGTAATGATAATGGTCACCTTCTTGGATTTGGGGGAGGATTAAATGAACTTGAACTGTGTAAAGGACTTCGACTGGAGGCTGGCACAGAGTAAATGAATGTTGCCTTCTCATCCATGAATGCACTTAAAATAAATGCATAATCATGAAAAAAAGTTTACTCAACAACCACCTAAAAATCACCTCTCATGCACTAGTGGTACATGGACCATGATTTGGGAAACACTGACCAGCTGGCAGATGGATGGTGGGCATTTGGGGAGAACAAAGGGGAACGGGCAATAGCTTGTTTCTGCCCTTTTAACCATCAGGATCTACTACCTCTCCCAATATCTGTGAGCAGCAGAAGCACTGTGCACGAGCACTGCTTACCTGTCTCCAGACTTCAGCCTCACAGTACATTCCTATTCAAGGTTGTGACCCCCTGGTCCCTGATCACATCTTTCCTGATTGTTTATTTAGCCCCAACAGCAAACCACTTCTCCCCATTTCTCAGCTATTGCCCATGCAGCTTCAACCTCCATCTTGAGGAAGCATCTCTGGCTGAACTTCTGCCCTCTCTCTGACACAACTCCAGCCCTGGCACTGCCTGCTGGCCAGAGGGAGTGCCCTTCTGCCATTCTGGATGCATGATATCTGAATATTCTATTATGGGGGGATTCCCAAGATAGGAGCAAAGCAAGGCCCACTTCTCACTACAAAAGCCAAGAAGGTAGGGTGTGTATTTTCTCTCCTGCTCCCTGGCAGCACTGACCATCCAGTGCTGAAGCCCAGGACTCTGAATCTTGGTAGAATGACACAAAGGCTTGGGGTCAGGTAGCAAATATTTGCTGCAGCACTCAGACCCCAGGGCCATTGAGGGAGCCATGAGTGGCAATGGCTTCAGGGGTAGTGACATTGGCCTTGGTGGAACACTAACTAACTGCATCATTCCTGTGGCTAGACTTGGCCTTCTCCTGGTTCTTGCCTGAGCTAGATCTCCGTCTTCTTTGATTCATGAGCTACCCGATATCCTTCCAATAAATTTCTTCTCCAGCTAGGCTAACCAGAGATGTTTCCATTGTTTGTAACCAAAATCTTGACTGTGTACAGGGTTGAGGAACTGGACCATAATGTATATTTACACTCAAGTCCTACTGCATCTCCCGTCACTGGACCGGAATCTCTCCTGGGATTTTCCCCAGGGATCACAGACAATGACCTACATTTCTGCTCTGCTTATTTTTATCCATAATCATTGTGGCTACATTAATTTTTTTTTTTGCCATGTGCCATGTTTTTTCTTGCATCCAGCATTCCTTTCTGACCATACACTGTTCATCTGGTTTAAAACATTTGAAAGTGTTGGAAGCCTAGAATTAAACCAGCAAGTGGGGGAAAAAAGTTTTATTAAAAATATGAGTCAAACTTTTTCAGATGAAGCCAAGTAACAGTATTAAGAAAGAATTCTGTCCAATTTTCTTTATTGAATTTTCAGTGATTTGGTAGCATTGTGTCATCTATTCTACGCATGGTTTTTAACTTTTAATTTTCATTGTTGTCTTGGATTCTTTAAATTGCTTGTGGAAAGCACATTTTTTTGAGCTCTTGGGGGTAATAGCTGGAGATGAAATGAGGATGAGCTCTTGTCTCATGAAATATTGAAGCAATATCAAGAAAGTATAAAACATACACAGACCGACCTTCTTACACAAAGTAGTCTCTACTATCCATATAATTCCAAAGAATAGAAGCAAGTGCATTCATTCTCATGTCATCCAGTAACTTAGATAGATTTCTTTCTTTCCCGTGGTTTCTTCTCTTGGGTGTTTTGATAGCCTAATTTATGTCCCTTGTCAACATAGATATTTGTTAAATATTTGTTATGAGCCTGGCTTCTTCCAAGGCACATAGAGACATGAAGGGAAAACATCTCTCTCTTATTCCCTTGGTTTTTCCATATCAAGAACTCAACAAGAATAAATCCATAGTTCATGTCTTTTTTATCTTTGTATTACCAGAGGCTCTCCCCATGCCTAGTATACAATAAGTGTTTAATAAAGTTTGCTGAATAAATGAAAAATAGCACTTTCAGAGAACTCATGACATAGTAGTATAGGGAAATGTATACAGGTATAAATGCTGCACAAAGATAAAGGAGTTATTAATAGAAGTAGAAAATGAAGTAGGGTAGGTATGCAAGAGAGGGAGGATATTAATCTCTCAGAGGAGTTGGGACCAATATCTTACTATTTTTTGCATTCCCCAGGTAATGCAATCTTCCTTCCACTTTCAAATCAATTCAAATCGAAAGGAGGGATTTCACTGATGCCCACAAGAGCTGCTGGGTCAGTCCCCACTAGCCTTTCTCTGCTTTGTCTTTGCGTGGCCCCTCATCCTGTCTTTTGGGAGTGTCATTCTCTCTCACACCTCTGTTCCAGACTGAATTATTTTTCCTTCCTTCCCCCAAGGCACCGTGAACAGAAATGTTATGAAAAACAGTAGAGATTGAATGAATTTTTGGATAATCACAGGCAATAGCCAGATATGATTCCAGATTCAGCATTAGACCTCTCTACAATCTTATTGACCACTCTTCACTCCAGAGAATTTTCTTGCTGGTCATAATGCCCTCCCCAGCAGACAGAGCTGCTCACAAATTCTGGTGAATTATCCATAATAAGCAGGTGAGCTCTTCCTCTCTTACTCTTAACTCATGTCTAGACTTTCCTCTGCATTTCCAAAATGTCTCAGTGGTGCTCTGCTACATAAAGCACCATTGCCACTGGGTGTCCAGCCTTAACACTACAAAGAACTGGAAAGAGCTTCACACTTAGAGATCACACATTGAAACAGGAATCCCTTCTCCACAGATCAGAACAAAGAGTGCTCAGTGGGAGTGGAGAGCTGTCTTTCCTGTTACACACCTCAGCCCAGTGATAGGCATAAGGGTTCAAAGGTGTTCAATAGTAGCTAAACAGAATGGGAAAGAGACAGAAAGAGCAGGTGATTAGAGAAGCAAGTTCCTATTGGAGTCAAGCCCAGAAAAATACAAGTTGTCAGGTTGGTCTTGGTGAGGAAAAGGGAACCATCTTCCTGGAAACAAGCAAGGGAAGATAGGGACAGCCAAGATAAAAATCAAATGAATCACAGCGTACGTTTCCCCCTTGATTTCCTCTACACCTTGATATAAATGGGATAGGACTGAGAACATTTTCTACCTTGGGATTTGTCCCAGGCCGCCTCTGCTGGGAGTGGCACATGGAGCATGTCTAGAGAGCTGTGGACTTGGGAACATGGTCAAATCTGGGGGAAACAAAGAGTTTGGAATCTTTATGCCACCTGGAAATGTGGAATCAGTTCTAAATGTGCCTCACAGAACCTAGGTGGCCTTTCCTTGAATTTATAGGAATTATTTCTCTTACAAAAAATAAAAAGTCAGCAAGCCTGTCTTTTATTTCTTCCCGTTGGTGTGTCTGGAACTCCTTTTAAAATCTCTTTTAGTTCCAAGGATGGCCAACACAAGGAACAAAATGTAACTGGATCTCAGCCATCACCTTTACGGTCTGCTACCTTACCAGACTACAGAGATGCACAGATTTTCCGGCTTTGCCCTTAGCAAAGAAAAGGACAGAGAAACAATAACAAGCTACACTTTGCTTTCTTCCCAGGATGTTCTAACTTCGAAAAGGGATTGCCTTCGGCTGAAGTAATAAACAGCATGTCATGGGATGGATATATCAACATTCGCTCTCCCCAATGTGCCCAAGTTTGAAAGAAATCAAGTACAAATTTGTATTCTACAGATGTGAATAATAATAGGTAATGAGTTACTTATCAATTCCCTAAACCACATAGTTGACATAATTTCACTATTGGAAGTACCCTTTCAGATCATGTAGTTTTACCCCTTTACTAGCATTCAAATCCCCCTATAAAGCCCCCATGAAATGGTCATGTGGCTTACCTGTGGCAGCCTCCTGTGTGGATAACTCATCATCTGTAAAGATACTTATTCCTTCCTTTGCCAAATACAACTAACGGAAAGTCCTCATTTACCTAGCATCCTGATCCATCTACCATCAGTCCTATTTCAGCCCTACCATGGCCATAGAGTAAGTGGCATCTTCACTCACCCAGTTGCTGAGGCCAAAAATCTGAGAGTCATCCTTTACTCTTGTCTTTCTCTTATACTCACTCTACAAAATATCAGTGAACACCATCAGATCTACCATTAAATTTATGCTGAGCATTATGACTTTCATCTCTTCTTCTGCCACCCAATGAGCCACCATTGTTCCCTAGTAGAGACTACTGCAGTCATTTCCTAACTGATTCCCATGCTCTCATGTTTGCCTGCCTTTATCTGTTGCCTACATGGCACCCAAGGGGGATGCCCTTTCAAAATATATTCTACCATGATCCTCTCTTGGTCAAAACTTGCTGACAGCTTCCCAACTGACCCATACTGTAGTCACACAAAGCTCAAGATGACCTGGTCTCTTCCTTTCTCTCATATTCTCCTGTCTCTTTCTCCTTCAGTCACTGCTCTCTACTTACTTCTGGACATCCCTTAAAGAACCAAGGCCTTTGCATCTGCTATTCCCCCTGCCTGGAATGCTCTTTCTTTAGGTATCCCACGGTTGGTTCCTTTGCTTCATGCTGATCTCTGCTCAAGTGTTGCCACTTCAGAGAGGACTTCTCTGACCACTCAGTCTCAAATATCACCACCACTCTTCACCCCCAGCTTTGACTACCTTCATAGTGTTTATCATCTCCTGACATTCGATATAATTATTTCCAAAATGTTTTATTGTCCATAATCCCTAACTACCTTTCAAGCCCCAGAAGAGCACAGGTTTTGCATTTATTCCCTTCTGTAACCTCACATGTTTCAATAAAATTGTGCTATGAAAGGAGTGAATGAGTAAAGGACTAATGCCATCTTTACTCTTTCTTCCAAACAACTATCCTCCAGTCATTTGAAGATATTTAATTATCTCCACGCAAATCATCCTCCAGAATAACAATCTCATTCCATCAGTGATCTACACATGGTTTCCGATCCCTGTTCCTTCTGGTTCCCCCTTTCTCTCCTCCATTTGGTGTGTCAGCTCTCCCCTCACAGGGACTGGAGATGGACCAGCGTAGCAGGTAACTGTGTGGTTCTGGAGTCAGTCTGAAATTTTTCAGTGACTTTTCTTTTACCTTGATTTGTTGATCTGACCACTAATGACTTGTTCACATTGACAAGGCGCTTAATGTTCTTTGGTAATAAGCAATAGCAACTGGCTAGCTTAAACAATAAAAATACAAACTTATTAGAATTATATGAATTGGCTGAGAGATCAGATGAAAAATAATCAGGCCCTGGAAAAATCAGAAATAGAAAGAGCCTGAGGACCAAAGTGGTAGGGCCACTTCTTCAGAGTACTGATGTTGGGTTTTACCAACGTCACCATTTTCTTTCCTTGTTCTACTGCATTCACAAGTCAAGTACTTGGGCCTGGTAATGCTATGGGTTTGTTTTGATTCACATTTCCACCCTTTGGCCTGGAATTGGGCTGATGTTTGACAAGACTGTACATAATGGTGGAGAGACAGTTACCAAAGAAAGAAAGAAGGTGGAATGGATAATGGGCAGGCACATGGGTGGATGCCCGTTTCACTCTCTAACCTGTTTCCTAAGGTGTGAAAGGGGTATAATAACAGTGATCTCTCATGGGTTGTTTGAAGTTTAAATAGGGTGATATACAGAAAGGGTTTAGCACAGTGCCTGGCAGAGAAAGCCTACAAGTAAGGGACCCACAATGAAATTCAATACTCTAAGTAGAGTAGAGTGGGATGCCATTTTCCTCATTTCAGACCCTAGTAACAAAGGCAGGGGTGGAATGTACATTTTCTCCTGCCACGGTCATGAATGACTCTAACTCAGCTTCTTGTCAGCCAAGACCCTTGAGTTGTCTCCATCAGTGCTTCCGTCAGCTCTTAAATCTCCCTCCTCACCCTGACACAGCTGACTCTTTGGTCTTTACACTTACTTCATGACACTTAATCTTGTTAGATAATAATCCATCGCTGTGTCTCCTCCATAGCCTGGAATCTGGATTCTGTCTTCTAACAAAAACTCTTAACTTCGTGTCACTCACATGTTTGTTACCAGATTAACTGAGATTACAAAAGAAAAATGCATATGAAATCCTTTGCATATGAAGCACAACACAAATTAAAGGTATTATTTTAGTGGCCCTTTGGGTCTTCCCAAGTGCCAATGGATGCCTGCTTGTTAGCTCGGTGTCTGTTTTCCTGGCACACGTCAGATACCTTATTTTCCAGTTTCAGTCCCACCAGGTGAAAAATGCCGCACACCTCCCGGAGCAAGTACATTTAAGTACTTTACAAGCAAGGGTATGTGGGGTTTTCCCATTACCATCAGTCTTCTGGATAACTTCAAGGAATTCAGGTTTTAAGCAGACAGCAATCTAGTTCCGAGGCCATAGGGGCATATGCTCTCCATCTTTCAAATTTTACCTTGGCTGGCTTCAAAAGCAACAACCAGTGCTATTTCAGAGCAAATGTAATTTACATTATCTGATCGTCAACAATGCAATATCTCTACTCTACATGGTCATGGTCATGGAGATAGCTACAATAAAGACTTTATATGAATACCTCTGGTGAGGGATTTAGAGTAATGTTATTTACATAACTTCAGCTTCTTCTGTGGAAACCATGCAGAGCAGTGATATTCTGGGAAGAATGTATTAATGATCTATGCCTGCTGGGTGCATGTCCTTCACCTTTTTACAGATTTACTTAGATGCCAAACAAAACTTCTTAGCACTACTGTTCTTTTGACTGGAATTAAATTCACTCCACCATATTAAAATAAAATAAAGACTTTTTACCATACAAAGATAGTACGTATCTTTGCACTTTAGGCCATGGTCGGTCCACCGAGGTACCTGGCATGTTGTCTGATGGCTGGTAGTGTTATTTTGGATTCCTACATCCTACGCCATGATAAGTGTTCATGCCTTTCCCATTAATCTTTCATATTGACATTTATTGTGTTTATATATTTGAGGAAAGCAAATGCCTTTCATCTTCTGTTCAAAAACATTTTCAACAGATACCAAACTCATTGAACTACAATTTTTCGGTCTTCCAAATCCAGGTCTCTTTAAGGCACGTGAAGAGGCCTTTGAGAAGTGATTAAAGGTCTCTTTTCCCCAAACCAGTCCTTGATCCTCAAAGGAAAGTGACTGTAGCTGTAATTAATCTCTAATGGAATAAGGCAGGAGTGAACAGCTGAACTCGAGAGTGAGTGCTTAGGGGACACAGTGACTGTGAGCAGATACTTTTCTTCTCTCTTTGACAGTTCCCCACTCCAGAGGTCTGATCAAGCTAAATTTCTGGTATTCTTGAACAGTCTCCGAGCCATTGGAGGGTACTCTGGCTTCAATCCTCCTCGAGATAAGAAAAGCTCAGCTGTGACAAGAGGCATTTTCCGGCTGGAGCATGTATGTTACAGCACAGCGCCTGGGAGGGAGAGAGATTTGCTGAATTGTGGCAAAGAGGATTCTAAACAAAGGCCTTGGAAAGTGAGAGTGTCCCCTGCAGAGAGACATGATGATTTCATCTCAGTCCTCAGCTCTGCTCCCTAAGCGTGCAAGGGATTTCGCATCTCCTCACAGCTTTGATGCTCTGAATGCTAATTGGAAAATGTAAACTTGATAATGCTTCTCTCCTGCCTATGTATTATTTGTACTTGGACGAATTCTGGCCTCACAAGGCGAAGCTCATGATCTTTGCTGTAAGATGCTTTATGGGGCGGTGTTTTAATTTATCTTCCATACTACTTTTTAAACATCCTGGGGACAGATTCCATTATTTCCTCTTTCTTTGCTGACCTCACAAAGCATATGATTATTCCCATAAACTGGCCTTCTCCCTCCTTTTCATCTTTTGCTATTAAGAGTGGAGATAAAACCAGTATATTTTACCCTAGAAGATAAGACCCCAGTGAAACTACAAGGTGAATGTTTACGTGAAATGATATAATTAATTAAATCAGAATGCAGTTTCAATAATGTGACATCATGACCTGGTGTTTGGGAAGTACATATGAGCTGGGACTCCACAGCAAAGTATAAATGAGGGGAAGGAAAACATAGGTGGAGGGGTTGCCTAGTAAGACTTTGTAATCTCTAGTGGCAGGATCTCAAAATGCAGTTAAGCTCAGGATAACCTATGGAATTTGGTGCTGATCATGCCATCTTGCGAATGACCCCCAGGTCATAGATGACTCTTATCTCAGAGCCTGTTTCGTGTTATCCTCTCTGGTCCAGTCTTCTGTGTGGCTGATGATCGTCAGAGCTCTCTGCTGCACGGTGAAATGTCACATGTGTTATATAACAAATGCCTTCTATGCATGGAGGTACATGAAAAGGGGATATTGTAGCATTAAGGACCCTGCCTTGAAAATCTTGTTTTAAATCATGTGCGGGAAAATGATATACTTTGGGTTTTGTTGTATGAGATTGTTTAACTTTATTTTCTGTGTATTGTATTGAATTGCAGAGCCCTACTGGCACACACTATACCTTGCTAAGTTCTATCACATTATTTAGCTAAGGTAGAAGAAGTACTAGGGCACTCCTAGGCCAACAGATGAGGGGTAAGATTCTTCCAGAAAACCAATGAAGAAGGAAAATGCTTGGAGCAGCAATTCTCAAATTACTATGCATAACATTCACCTTGGACTTGCTAACACACACACACACACACACACACACACACACAGTCCTATGACCCAACCATGGGGAATCCAATTCTCTAAGTGTTAGCTGAAGCTCTCTATATTTTAAACAAGAGTCTAGGTGATCTGGAGACAGGTAGTACATTGGCCATACTTTTAGAAATGTTTAACTTGGAAAGTACTACATGGTATAGAAAAGAACTCAGACCTGGGAACCCAGCTGGCCTGGGTTTGGCTGCAGCACTGTTTCTTGGTCAAGTTTCTTAACTTCTTTAAACTTTATTTTTTTCATCTATAAAGTCAGTATAATGGTGCTCCCCTGAATGTGTATTTGTGATGGTACAACACTTAATACATTGCTGGGTACATGAGAGGAGGTTGATATAAATCACAATTCTTCTTATTATTTTTATTTAAAAAAAATCATGTTCAAGGAAGTGTTAAATTGACCTCAACATGAGACAAACTCCTGTAAAGCAGGAAGCAGGGCCAAGTCAAGAAAAGGGCTTTAGATGCTGGTAGATATGCTATTATCAGCAACTTGGGTTGGCCAGTCCAACCTCTGTATATGTAGCTTCCTTCTTTTTCTTCTCTGGGCCATTTTGCTCTTTTCTTATTTAAAGGTAAACACCACAGAACTTGTTTTGATACTATAAATTATATTCCCTTGTGGATATACTAGAAAAATATGGAGTGAGATACTCCTATTTTTCTTTGTTTTCCCATGCTGGTTGAAGGTGTTATCTCTGAGGCTCTTCTAGCATTCCAAAGTGCTTAAAGACTGTGACTACGGGAAGGGAAAAATGCCAGGAAGGTGTGTTCAGAAACTCAACTACTCTGCAGTGATGGAAGCTATCTGTGCAGCTCTGTTTTCAAAGCAGGATTCAGCACTCCAATGTACTGGTTGCCAAAAGGATGTGATAGGTCAGGAAGTTGGTAATGGTGGTGGTGGAGACGTGGCCTGTTTCACAGTCATGTCACCATGCAGTTGCTCAAGATCCCATGCTTAGAAAGGACCCCATACTGCTTTTACTACTCTTCTGTCACCCTCTTGAAATTTTTAATAATTCTGAACAATGGCACTACATTTTCATTTTGCATTGGGTCTCATATTTTGTAGCTGGTTCTGGATGGATATTAGGAGGGCTACTGTAGATATTGTTAAGGGCACCATCAAAGTGGAGGGGGGTGGCTAAAACATTGATGAACTCTGGTTTATATTCTGAAGAGATTTTTCTTCTGCTGAACAAGAACAGATCACGGGTAAAGGGGAGGAAGAACGGAAGCAAAAAGACTAGTAAGAAAGGATATCATTCTAGTATCTAGGTGAGAGATGATCATGGAATGGGATAGATTATATAAATGGAATATCCCAGGTCCCAGAAAGAATTCGAATTGAGATCCATTTGTGGTGGCAGAACCAACAAGACTAAAGTTTAACAAAAAAATATGTTGTTGTTACATACTTCTGCCATCAGCAAGATGGCCTCTTGTGAAGTGAGGAAAATGCTCAGGAAGCATGCTGGTGGGAGGAGTATGTTGTACACAAGATTTTTGGCACTGACCCTGACAGATTTTGGGCCTGGAGTCTAATGATCCCACTGAATGAGAGCAGAGCAGGTTCCAGGCTGACCCAGGTCGCCCAGCAGCAAATCTAGTGTGTGGGGCAGAGGAAGAGCCTAACTTGCAACTGTGGTCCCAAGCTGCTGTTGACAGCAATTACTAATGGCAGTCCTTTGTCTTGACTTGGTGGCAGGCAATGAATGAAGAGGCTAATGTTGGACCGGATACCTCAGTACAAGCTTCTTAAGCAGAAACAGCAGAAGGAAACCACCCAAACACCAGTTAAATGGTCTTTTTAGAGCTCCAATATTGTCTAGACTAGAGAGGGCAGCATTTAAATATTTATGGTGGTTTCTTGTTTACTATGTTTTATTTTCTTTGGCCTGTGGAAATTATTACAAAGATGAATTTCATGGTTGTTACTGATGATTAAATTCCATAATTAATTTTAAAGTCAACATGACCTACTGCTATTTCTTTAATCTAACTAATGAGACTCCTTGGAATTTACATTAACCAATTAATCAACATGACTTTGGGGAAGATATTAGGGCTACAAGTCCTCATAGCCGCAAAGTCAACAGTCATTTCAAATTTAGAAACCTCAGAGACCCAAGCTTATTTTATACCCACCTACATCGACTTTAATCATGTTTATGAAGTGCATGGAGCTACCATTATTTTTCTTTAATTTCTTTAGCTTAGTCTGGTTATGGAGCTGAGGATGTCACATGGTCTTGAGATAATGAGCTTTCTTTCATAGTGGCTCCATGAGAGGCTTTTGTGTTTCCTCCATTAAAATGAAAAAAGAAAGCTAGGTTGGCTATTCTTAAATGAAAAATGATTCTCCAAGTCCGTGCTGACATTTTGGGTTAACAAATCTACCATACCATGTGGAACTGAAGCTAAGACCCTAAAAATACTCGCTGTCCACCTCCCTGTTTTCCTTCAGAAATAACTGAAACACAACTTTAAGGTTTTCCAATTACTTCTACCTCTTGCATTCTGCTTTGTTGTGCTGGGTTTTTGCTAAGACAGCATCTCCATTTGATGAAATGAACGAAAAAGAAATGGTAGAGCATAAAGCCCTTCAAAAACAAGATAACACCATTGAATGAATTGGTCTTTCATCAGACTGAAACCTTTTAGCCTGTTTTCATGTGTAAAGCAATACTGGGGCCTCAGAAAGGCATTGGCCAACAGGCCAATATATTTGTTTGTTTTAATTTGTGTATTCAATTGGTCTTAGAATCCACTTTAAAGATACACAAATATTTTCTTTGGAAATGCAGATACTTCCTGCATTTATGAAGGGAAAAATAAATGAAAGCTCTGTTTGTTTTGCAGGACCAGATGTGGGCTGGATACAATGTGGGATGGAGCGAAAAAGACTAGGACTGGCTTGGGGCCCCACTCTAGCACCAGCTATGGCCCTGGGCAAGTCACAGACACCCTCCCCCAGCCTTACTGTCAACTGTAAAATATCAATAAAATACTAATGTTTTTCTAGTTCCCCAATTTGTCAATACCAAGAGCCACTTCTTTTTTCTTCATTTCTACATTTTCAATTATTTAATGGGATTTTTTTGGTACTAATTTGCAACTCAGTTCAGTATATTTCCCTATCATTTCACCTTCACCCCCATTAAAAAAAAAAAAAAAAAAAAAAGAATTCTTTTACCCTCTGGTGAACCTCCAAGGCAAAGCAAGATGTCTTTCCAGAGGGATTTAATTAGAGGCTTATTGATTTTCCTCACATTGGTCCATTGTCCCTTCATTTTTCAGTTGTTTATAAACACATAAACTCACATTTAAGTGTTTACAGGCACAGATTATGTAAACAATTATTGGAGAGTCAAGAAAACGTATAATCACAGAAGGAGTTGGTTGTTAATACATTTTAAAATATTTGACTTTACTCCTGGGGGAAAAAAAGGGTGAAAAAATGTGAACAGCCCACGGCTTACATTGTATTTTATGTAAACTAAGATCTGATCTAATCCATCCAGCCATCCATCTGTCATTCTTCGTAGCAGAAAACACTGATGTCTGCAGTATGATGGCAACACATGTTCATCCTGGGGATGATTTGAACTTCAGTACTCTAAATGTTAGAGACGCCATAGAATTTCACTTTTTGACTCGTCTCTTCTATCAAGCAAGCAAATATATTCCAAGCATTAAAACACAATTATGAAAGGCCAAGTGAGCTACATATTGTACAGAATTATCACAGGTCTCATGAATGATTTCCTTCAGTCCTTTATAGATTATTCTAATATCATCTTCATTTCCCTGCAGAGCTGCAAGCATTTACCTGATTTAAATGTAGTTTTCCCTTAGGCAAAAGAAGTTTCATGGAAACTGACCACCTCGAAACGTTTACAGAGGAAAATTTTTTCGTCCTTTCTTCTGCATAGTTAATGTTCCCCTGGGAATGGGATTTGGGATCAACTCTGAAATATATTACTGGAAGATTCAACTAAAACTTTCAGGGACACAAAAAGACAAAGACTCTGCGAGTTCAGTCATAGGAGTTATCTAGAGTAGTTATATCCATAGGGATGGAAAGTAGAATGATGATGATTGTCAGAGGCTGACAGCAGAGCGGGGAGAGGTGGGAATGAAGAGTTAGTATTTAAAGGATCCAGAGTTTCAGTTTGGGAAGATGAAAAGCTCTGGAGATGGATGGTGGTGATAGTTACATCACGGTGTGAATGTATTTAATGCCACAGAACTATATAGTTAAAAATGGTTAAAATGAAAATTTTTATGTTACGTATATTTTGCCACAATTAAAAAAAAGGGAAAACCTTTCAAAATATTCTGTATCTCTCATTTAGTTTTCAGCTATAGGACAGTCCAAGATGCTGATTTGCTTGGTCAGGTAAAATAAATGAAATATTCCAAAATAATGAATATTGAATCAAAATAATCAAAGTAATTTCAAATCAAATTGATTTCAAAAATAAATTCAAATCAAGATAGAATATTCCAGATGTTCAAGCTGAAATTTTGTGAAATTCCTCAGCAAAAAAAAAAAAAAAAATAGAAATTATAAATTTTGAGTATCTTAATGCTTTCTCAATAACTGAAAAAATAAGACAGTAAATGCATCAAATGTTGATGTGAAGATGTCATATCTCTAGAGTAACCCTGTCCCATAGAAATAGAGTCTCCCACTCTAAAGACTCTGGGAGCCATGCTTGAAAAAGTAAAAGCAAATAGGTGAAGTTAACTTTAATAGTTCATTTCATTTAATCATATATAGCTACATTACTATCATATCAATGTATAACTGATATAAAAATGATTAATTAGATGCTTCATATTTTTTTCATTCCAAGAGTTTGAATTTGGTGTATACCTTAAAGCACATCTCAATTTAGGTACTATATTTTTATTGGAAATTCTTGATCTATATTCAGATTTCATCAAATTTGCTGTTGAAAAAGTAGATTCTTCTAAATTGTTCCAAATATATCTAAACATTTTCTAATAACTGAATTGAATATCAAAAAAATGATTTACCTTAATATTTGCATCGAGATGGACACAACGGGTTCATTTTTTTTAGAATTGATTTGACTTTGAAATAAAAGTATATCAAATTTGGACTTACGTGCATTCAAATTAAGTAAATTTGCCACTCTTTGTCAAATCCAAAAAGGTATAACATAAGTTGAAAGCAACACTCACTTTTTAATATCAACAAATATCTTCAATATTTTATAGTTTTTATAGTCCATTTATATAAAGCTACCAATTTTAATATTTTCTGCAGATTGATTCATGTTACAAAATGTATAAAATCATTACTACTGGTGCATATTATGAGAAGTTTACATTTTAACATAAATTCTCATAATTGTTTAGCTTTGTCATAAGCTTTTTTGTATATAAAGACTTTTTAAAAAGATTTATTTATTTCCTTAAGAGAGACAGAGAGCAGGGGGAGGGGTAGAGCGTCTTCAAGCAGACTTCCTGCTGAGTGCAGAGCCTGATGCAGGGCTTGATCTCATGACCTTGAGATCATGACCTGAGCCAAAATCAGGAGGTGATGCTTACCTGAATGAGCCACCCAGGCACTCCTGTATATAAAGTCTTTTTAAAAGTAGTTTTAGGTTTACAACAAAACTGAGAAGAAGGTACTGAAATTTCCTATAGACCATCTGCCCCAACACATGCATAGCCTCCATCATTTTGAGCACTCAACAGAATGGTACATTTTTTATCAAGGATATTAACATGGTCATCGTGCAGAGTCCATAGTTTACCTGAGCATTCACTCTTTGCTTTGTATATTCAATGGGTTTGGACAATATAACCAACATTATATCCTACAGAGTATTTTCACTGTCCTTAAAAATCCTCCGTACTCTGCCTATTCATCTCTCCCTCACCCCACACTTGGTAACTCCTAATCTTTTCACTGTTTCCACCGTTTTGTCTTGTCTTGTCTTTTCTTTCTTTATGACTTTATTTATTTGAGAATGGGAGAGAGAGAGAGAGAGAGAGAGAGAGACCAAGCATGAACAGGGGGAGGGGGAGAGGAAGAGAAGGAAGCAGAGGGAAAATTAGGCTCGCCACTGAGCAGGGAGTCTGATATAGGGCTCGATCCTAGGACTCCGGCATCATGAGTTGAGCTGAAGGCCGACACTTAACCCATTGAGTCACTCAGGTGCCCCCGTTTTACCTTTTTCAGAATGTCATATAGTTGCAATTAGACAGTACATACTGTATGTGAAATAAGCCTTCTCAATTTGGTTTATTTCACATAGTAATATGCACTTAAGTTTCCTCCATGTTTTTTCATGGCTGGATAGCTTATTTCTTTTTAGCAGTAAATAATGTATTATCATCTGGCTATACCACAGTTAATTTATCCATTCACCCACTGAAGACCATTTTGGTTACTTCTAAGTTTTGGCAATTATGAATAAATCTGCTGTTAACATCTGTGTACAGGGTTTCGTGTTGACATAGCTTTTCAACTCCTCTGGGTAAATATTAAGAACTGTAATTGCTGGAGTGTATGGTAAAAGCATGTTTAGTTTTGGAAGAAAGTGCCAAACTATCTTCCACAGTGGCTGTACCATTTTGCATTTCCACCAGCAATGCATGAGAATTCCTGTTGCTCCACATCCATACTAGCATTTGATCTTATCAGTGTTCCAGAATTTGACCATTTAAATAGGCATGTGGGATATCTTCTTATGGTTTTAATTTCCCTGATTACATACTGATGTGGAACATCTTTTTAGATTTGCCATTTGGTCTATTTATTATTTGTATATTTTTGATGAGGTGTTAGTGAAGGTCTTTGGCATATTTTAAAAGTCAGGTTGTTTGCTGGGGCACTGGGGGAAAGGGGTGGGGTCTCAGTCAGTTAAGCCCCTGACTCGTGGTTTCAGCTCAGGTCATGATCTCAAGTCATGAGCCCCCCATCAGGCTCTATCAGGAGAGTCTGCTTGAGATTCTCTCTCTCCCTCACCCTTTGTCCTTCCCCACTGCTCTCTCTCTCATAATGAACTAACTAACTAAATACAACTTTTTTTTTAAAAATCAGGTTGTTTGTTGTTTTATTGTTGAATTTTGTCAGTTCTGTGCATATTTTGGCTAACAGATATGTCTTTTGCAAATATATTTTCCTAGACTGTGTCTTATCTTCTAATTCTCTTAAGATTGTTTTTGACAGAGTAGAAGTTTTTAAATTTAATGCAGTCTAGTTTATCAATTATTTCTTTTATGGATCATGTCTTTGGTACCATCATATCCAAGATCAAAATCAAGATCAAAAAGGTACCATCATATCCAAGATCACCTAGATTTTCTCCTATATTATCTTCTGGGAGTTTTATAGTTTTGCTTTTTATGTTTAAATCTCTGATCCAGGGGCGCCTGGGTGGCTCAGTGGGTTAAAGCCTCTGCCTTCGGCTCAGGTCATGATCTCAGAGTCCTGGGATCGAGCCCCACATTGGGCTCTCTGCTCAGCAGGAAGACTGCTTCCTCCTCTCTCTCTGCCTGCCTCTCTGCCTACTTGTGATCTCTGTCAAATAAATAAATAAAATCTTTAAAAAAATTAAAAAAAAATCTCTGATCCATTTTGAGTAATTTTTTTGACGGGTGTAAGGAATGTGTTTAGATTAATTATTTTTGCATGTGGATGTCCAGCTGAGGAGATCATCTTTGCTCTATTACATTGCCTTTGCTCCTTTATCAAAATTCAGTTGACTATATTTATGTGGGTCTATTTGTGATCTCTATATTTTATATAGAGAGATTCCAGCAATACCACACTGTGTTAAGCCAGAGCAATTAGGCAAGAAAACGAAATAAAAGGCATCCAAATTGGAAGGAAGAAATAGAATTGCCACTATTTGCATATAATATGATATTATATGTAGAAAACTCTAGAGACTCCATCTTAAAAAAAAAACAACCCAAACCCCCAAATTTTTAAAGCTAACAAAGGAATTCAATAAAGTTTCAGGATATAGAATCAATGCACAAAAATCAGTTGCGTTTCTACACACTAACAACAAAATATCAGAAAAAAAAATAAAGAAACAATACCCTTTACAAATTCATCAAAGGAATATAATATCCAGGAATAAATTTAGCCAAGGAGGTGAGAGACCTGTACACTGAAAACTATGACAATGATGAGAAAACCAAAGAACATGCAAATACATGGAAAGGTGTTCCATGCTTATGTATTGGAAGGATATTGTTAAAATGTCTATATTACCCAAAGCAATCTACAGATTTAGTGCAATCCCTATCAAAATTCCAGCGGCATTTTAACAAAAAGTGAACACATAATCTTAAAATTTCAATGAGACCACAAAAAGACCACAAATAGTTAAAGCAATCCAGCTAAAGTAATCAAAACAGTGTGGTATTGGCACAAAACAGACACATAAATCAATGGAACAGAACAAAGAGCCCAAAAATAAACTCACACATACATAGTAAAATAATTTTTGATAAAGGAGGCAAGAATATACAATAGGGGAAGGACAATCTATTCAATAAATGCTGTTGGGAAAACTGGACAGCCACATGCAAAACCAAAAAAATCCTAAAAGGAAACAAAAATGGTAAGCTCCTTGATACCAGTCTTAGTAATGATTTTTTAAAAAAATCTGATTAAAAGCAAATGCAACTAAAGCAAAAATAAACAAGTGGGACTACATCAAACTAAACATCTTTTCACAGCAAAGGAAATCATCCACAAAATGAAAGGCAATCTATGGACTGGAAGAAAATATTTGTAAATCCTATATCTGATAGAGGGTTAATATATAAAGAACTAATACAACTGAATAACAACAACAACAACAACAACAACAAAACTTCCAAACAATGTGATTTAATATTAAGCAGTGTATCTGAATAGACATTTTTTCCAAAGAAGACATATAGATAGATAACAGGCACATGAAAAGATGGTCAATATTGCTAATTATCAGTGAAATAAAAATAAAAACCATAATGAGATATTACAATCATGCCTGGCACAATAGCTATTGTATATGCAGAAAAGAAATAACAAACATTTGTGAGGATGTGGAGAAAAAGGAACTCTTGTGTACTATTGGTGGAAATGGAAATTGGTATAGTCACTATAGAAAACAGTATGAAATTTACCCAAAAAATAAAAGTAGAACTGCTATATGATCCAGCAGTCTTATTTCTGGGATTTATCTGAAGAAAACAAAAGTAGTAATTTGAAAAGATATATGCATTCCCATGTTCACTCTATTATGTACAATAGCCAAGATCTGGAAACAACCTAAGTGTCTGTAAGTGGATGAATAAAGATGTTCACACACACACACACACACACACACACACACACTTGAATACTATTCAGCCATAAAAAAGAATAAAATCTTGCCATTTGTGACAATATGAATGGACCTTGAGAGCATTATCCTAAATGAAATAAATCAGACAAAGACAAGTACATATGAGATCACTAATATATGGAATCTAAAAAATAAAAGAAACAACAAAAACAAGCTCATTGATTCAAAGGATAGATATGTGGCTGCTGGGGGATTAGGGTGGGTGGGAGTAAAATGGGTGAAGAGGGTCAAAGGATACAAAATACCAGCTAAAAATTAAATAAGTCATGGGGATATAATGTGCAGCATGGTGACTAAAGTTAAAAACACTGTATTGCATATTTAAAAGTTGGTGAGAGTAAATCTTAAAAGTCCTCATCAGAAGAAAAAAATTCTTTAGGTATGGTACTGGACTCATTATGGTGATTGTTTCACAAAATACACAAATACTGAATCACTATGTTTTATACCTGAAACTAATATAAAGTTATGTGTCAATTTATCTCAATTAAAAAAGTACCACCTGTCATGACTACTGTAGCTTTATAGTAAGTCTTGAAGTCAGGTAACATCAGACCTCCAACATTGCTCTTTTTCAATATTGTGTTGGTTATTCTGGGTCTTTTGTCTCTCCATATAAATTTTAGAATATGTTTGTTAATATCCATAAATTAACATGTTGGGATTTTAATTGTGATTGAGTCTGCAGATGAGGGTGAAAACTGGCATCTTCACAATACTGAGTTTTCCCAACCATGAACATGGAATATCTCTTAATTGATTTAGTTCTTCTTTGATCTTGTTGATCAGAGTTTTGTAGATTTCCTCATTGAGCGCCTGTATATATGTTGTTACATTTACATCTAAGTATTTCATTTTGGGGTACTAATGTAAATGGTATTGTGTTTTTATTTTCAAGTTTCACTTGTTTATTGTTGTTATCCAGGAAAACAATGGACTTTTGTATATTACCCCTTGTATGCTGCAAACCCGTTATAATCACTCATTAGTTCCAGGAAGTTTTTTTTGTTAATTCTTTCAGATTTTCTACATAGATTATACCATCTGCAAACAAAGTTTTATGTTTTCCTTCTCAAACTGTATACATTTTATTTCTTTTACTTGCCTTACTGCATTAGCAAGGATTTTCCAGTATAATGTTGAAGAGAAGCAGTGAAGGAGGACTTTATTTCCTTGTTCCTGATTTTAGAGGGAAAGCTTCAACTTTCTCACCACCAAGTATGCTACTAACTATAGGCTTATACAGTGTCTTTATCTAGTTGAGAATATTCCCCTCTATTTCTAGTTTACTGAGAGTTATTATCATGAATGTGTGTTGGATTTTGTCAAATGCTTTTTTGTGTCTCTTGATATAACCATGTGATTTTTTTTTTTAGTCCATTAATAAGATGATTATATTCATTGATTAACTGTCTTGGGATAAATCCCACTTGATCATGGTGTATATTTTTTAATACTTCTTTGGATTCTATTTGGTGATATTTTTGTTGAGAATTTTTGCATTATGTTTATGAGTCTCTAGTTTTCTTGCAGTGTCTTTGTCTTGTTTTGACATTAAGGTGATGCTGACCTAATGGAATAAATTAGGGAGTATTCCCACTGCTTCTCTCCTCTGAAAGAAACCATAGAGAACTGGTATAATTCATTCCTTAAATGTTTGATGGAATTCACCAGGGAGGGGCACCTGTGTAGCTCAGTCTGTTAAGTGGCTGCCTTTGCTTCAGGTCATGATCTTGGTGTCCTGGGATGGAGCCCCACATCTGCTAAGTAGTGAGTCTGCTTCTCCCTCTGCTTCTGTGATCCCTCTCCCTCTGTGATTGCTTTTGATCGCTCTAAAATAAATAAAATCTTAAAAAAAAAAAAAGAATTCACCAGGGAACCCTTCTGGGCCTGGTTTGAGAGGTTATTAGTTATTGATTTAATTTCTTTAGTAAATATAGGCATATTTATGTAATCAATTTCTTCTTGTGTGAATTTTGGCAGATTGTGTCTTTCAAGCAGTAGGTTCATTTCATCTAGGTTATCACATTTATGGGCATTGAGCTGCTCATAGTATTCCACTATTATTCTTTTAATTTCCATGGGATCAGTAGTGATGCCTCTTTTTTTCTGATATCAGTAATTTGTGCCCTCTATTTTCCTTTGTTAGTCTTGCTAGGGATTTCATTGATTTTATTGAGCTTTACAAAGAACTAGCTTTTGGCTTTGTTGATTCTATTTCTTTTTTTCAATCTCATTGGTTTCTGTTCTAATTTTTACTATGTTTTTTATTCTACTTAATTTTGATTTAATTTGCTCTTCTTTTTTCTAGTTTCCCAAGGGAGAAACTTAGATTATTGATTTTAGAACTTTCTTCCTTTATAATACATGCATTAAGTGCTATGAATTTTTTCTTTAAGCACTGCTTTTGCTGTATCCCACCCATTTTGTTAAGTTGTAATTTTACTTTCATTAGTTCAAAACATTTAAAACTTCTCTTGAGATTTCTTCTTTGACCCATGTGTTATTTAGAAGTAAGTTGTTTAATAGCCACATATATTGGGATTTTCAAGTTATCTTTCTGTTATTTATTTCTAGTTTAATTCCACTGTGGTCTGAGAATGAATGATGTGTATTCTTTTAAATGTGTTAAGGTGTTATTTATGGCCCAGAATATGATTTATGTCCGTGGATGTTCAATGTGGACCTGAGAAAAATTCTATCAACTGGATGTGATTGACATCCATAAACTATTTTATCCAACAACAGCAGTTGATACAAATAAGCTTTTTAAAATTTCAAATTTATTTGTTCATATGTAGAGAAATAGTGGTGAAAAATAGAAATCATTTTTTGCCATTTTTTGGTTTTGATTACTGAATATGTGGGAAGGATTCATTTTGTTTCAAGAAAATCTTGAATTGGAGTTAAATCTTTTAAAACTGTCCCATGACTCAATCAATATGTGTTGGTAAAGCACACAACATAATTAAAATCATTGTCTTCTATTCTCATCAACAGTTCTGTAAGTGTGATGATTCCTAGAATTTGCACAAACATTGGTTAATTTTTTTTTAAAGTAGACTCCATGTGCAGCAGGGAGCCAATGTGGGGCCTGAACTTAAAACCCTGAGATCAAGACCTGAGGTGAGGTCTAGAGTCAGACATCTAAATGACTGAGCCACCTAGGTGACCCATATTGAATAATTTTTAACAATTACACCCATGAGGGGTGCCTGGCTGACTCAGTCAGTGGAGCCTGTGACTCTTGATCTTGGGGTTGTGAGTTCAAGCCCCATGTTGGAGGTAGAGTTTATTTCAAAATAACCAATGTACATCTTAAGAACATACACTGTGCAATTACACCCATGATATTTTCCATAAAGCCTGCTTTAGGAAACTGAGCACAAATAGCTTCAATATGAATCCAAGAGTGGAGCAAAGCAATAAAGGAATCATCTGTTTTTTGTTTAAAGTTCCATTAACTTCAGATTTTTAACCCAATATACCTGGAACACTGTCCATCATGGTAGAAACTAATTTCATGTCTAGGTGAAGTTATTCTTTGATAGATATAAACAGTTGAGCAATATTTGCACAAGTTTTATTTGCTTATTTATTTTTTTGGCTTGATTTGGTTTTTATTAGTAAATTTGGAAATTCTTTAAGAACTTGGGTTAATTGGGTTGTGTATCTTTTATTATACAACTCACTGAAAGCCAAAGTAAAGTTCTTGCAATATTTGATTTTTGATATTGTTAGGAAAATCTGGCACTCTACGTTAAATTTCTTTCTAGCTTCATTGAAGAAATTCCACTTTTTATATTTTTTTTGTCTTGTCCTCATAATTTTTTGCAAAATTTCCATAATGGGATTAATTTATTTAACCATGTCTCTGTATTTAAACTAGTTTCCTATTTTCTGTGTGTACAAGAATCCAAGATGGTTATAGTTGGTCAAAATTAAATCCTAGATCCTTTTTAAAAAAATATTAAGTTTGTTTCGTGGACATTTAATTTGGATTTCACATGACAAATTTCACTGATTCCTTTTTGACTTTTGAAAGGAAACTGATTACCAATATCATTGAATAGCATTTTGTAATGGGCTCTTGCAAAATGCACGTATAAGTATTAGACTCAATCATTCTAAACTGAATGATGAAAATGTCTGCTCAGAGCTTAGTGCGAGAATTAGAAGCTAAATTCAGGCTTTATAGTAAATGATTGATCTGGGATTGAGAAGTCAAACTATTTGCTATTTGTGAACTTAGATAAAAATTACTTTTATTTTCTGTATCTAAAAGTATGAAATATAACTGCTAAACAAGTAACTAAAATAGCTCTATGACCTGGCAACAATCACCATGTCTCTCATAGTCTCTGTCTTCCTCTATTTGCTGGAAGTCCCTTTAGCCACCAAATGCTTTTTCTGCTTTTTCAAAAATTCCGCCATTTTCTAATGTGGCTTCCCCTAGCTGTGGCACCAGTTCTAACTTTGTAGCCCCTTTGTGGTGCTGTTTCAGTTACCAATTCTAATGGGCTCAACCTCTCCACACATTTCCCAGGTGGAATCCCTAAGAGAAATGACATGACTTGTCAACATTTTCACATTTGGTGTGTCACTGGCTAGCCTATTGTGCAGCTATCCATCCCTGAGCCCATCAGCTGAGGAAATGAGTTTTTTGGGAGAAGTCAGGGCCATGAGGGCAACAATGACTCTCCACAGGGTGGTTGCCCTTAGAAATAGTGTGGGTGGGCAGAAAGAAATTATTTGACATATGAAATACTCAAGACTTGTGTAGAAGATCACTGTAGCACTATTCTGACAAGCTGTATGCCAAATTACTGGAAAGACTCAAAAGAATTTTCTGAGGAAGTAGAAGAGATTTGTGAAGGAGAATTCTTTGTCCCAAGAGAAGAAGAAAAAAGGATGCCAGTATTATCAGAGCACCCCTAAACTAATGATGTCTAAATTTGATGTCCTTCTGCCATTGTCCATCCACAGCACCACTGAACAGATGGAAACGCTTCACCTTGTTTCACGGATTCCTTCTCTGGTTATAAGCTCCTGGATGGCCTCCTTGTAGCAAACTCTCTGTGTTCTAAGTTGGTCCATGCACGAGAAGAGTATATTATATTTTACTTAAACGTGATGCTTGATTTCCTCTTCCCAAAGCTAAGTTGTGACTTTTAATTAATTCCATTTATAAGTAAATATGGAATATACACTGTGTAAGATGCTTTGAACAATATAAACATGAACAGTATATCTATTCTGCCCTCGTGCTCGCTTCAGCAGTGCATATACTAAAATTCTATTCTGTCTTCAGGAACAGATAATCTAAAAGAAGTTTTATGATTTATAACCAATTATCTGTAATGATAGGAGAACCTGGTATCCCAAAAGAGGTACAGATGAAGAAAAATTCTGATAAGCGTTCAGAAGAAGACGAAAATCAATGCTGTGCTGTAAATATTTCACACCAGACTATGAGGTGTGTACTTGGAGGAAGCGCCGACTAGCAGTATTTGCGGATTTCCGCAGTGTAAATATACCCATTATGGCCAATTTCAAGCTGCCAACCTGAAATCACTGAACATATAGTTGGGAAGAGACATGTAGTCATCCATCATTATGTAGTATTTCCATCATTCAGATAAGATACTCTTAAGTAACCTCAAGAACACAGAGAGTAATAAAATGTAGTAAAATAATTAGGAGGTGCCTAACCTTTGCTTTTAATAAAATTTGTTTAATCCTAAGTTTAAATTTAATAACTGGGATGTTTAACAACTGGCTTAGAAAATTCCCCAAATGTAGCAACTGCTACTCTCAAGCGTGCTCCAGCATACTGAGGGTTAAATGGGCTGTGAGGAGCTTGGATTCTGGCTGGGGGAGGGACAGATCAAAAGGAGACCTTTAGGTTGAGCCTCTGGACACAGACTAGCAAGAGAGAGAAAATGAGAAGAAGGAATCAAAGAACAAAAAGCTTGAGGCGTGAATGGACAAACAAAAATGAAGAAACCACTTTTGTAATCCAACTCAGTCACTAACTACTGACCCAACTCAGGGCTAATTTTCATGCCCAACTCCACCCATTTCAAACTGATGACGATGATAACAATAATAATGATAATGGCAGCTAATATTTGTAGAATGACTACTTGGTGCCAGGTACCATTCTAAGTAAGGAACAAACCTTCCTGTTTCCCTATTTACCATGTTGCCCAGCAGCCACTGTCTTCTCAGGGTGTGGCTCTCCATTCTCCTGCTCACCCCGCAGCCGACTGTTCATTCCTGTCTTTCCCACACCACAGTGCAGGCCGCCATTTGTCACAGAGCTTGTGCAAGTGCTTCACGCAGAGTGAAGAAACAGTCCTCAGTGTCCATGACTCAGAAATGTGAAAACAAAGGAGAGATGACCACATCTTTCCAGAGAGATAGGAAACAGTGTATTTCTTTGTAGACGTAGAGAACACTTCTCTGCATTTAATGTGGAAATATCTGATCTGTTTCATTAATTTATATTCTGTTGACCACCAACTCCCCCGTCCCCACACCCTGCCGTTGGCACTTAAGTTTGAGGTCCCGTTTCTGCGGGCAAGACAGTCCCATCAATGAGTAGTAAGATAAAAATTAGTTTTGTAGTCAAGGACTTGCTGTGCTTAGGAAGCCTGCACATTTAAAATGCATCCAAAACTTTCAAAGTCAGAAGGGAACTTGATGTGTATCAAAATCATTATGAGACAGGCTTTCTGTACATGAGCTCTGAGCTGTTAGGATTCAGGGAGTAGAAAGAGACTTGGTTCTGTTCTTTTCTGCTAATTTCTCATACACCCTGTCTTGTTGGAAGCAACTATTTCTCACAAATTCAGGTTAAGAAATGATAGGAGCATCTCAGTATTGCCACTTAGATTCCAGGAGTTATGGGAAAGAAGGAAAAAAAGGTGAAGCAAAACTGAGATGAATGATATTCCAAATACGGTAAGACTAGTAATTCTGTTTTTATTTGCAAATCCATTTATTTTGGTAAAATCCACCTGTTCTCAACTTGGAGGAAATGTCTACTTAGGGAGAAGCAATTTCTATGGTTCAAGTTTGAAATTTGTTTTTAAGGATAGATGAAATGTACAACTGGAAGGGAAGTGAGAGTACACTTGAGGACCCCTGCAAGGATTACATATCATCTCCTCACAGGAAGCTGTGTTAATTGAGAAATTCTATAGCTTGAGACACTCGCAGGAAACAGTGTAATGCATTAATTATAAGAGTAAAGTGTGTGTGTGTGTGTGTGTGTGTGTGTGTGCACATGCACAAGGAAGGGGGATTAACCAAATGATGGTTTATTTTCTTAGAATTTGGTATTTGGCTTACTTCTACAAAACACTCAAAAGGCAAATAGTCTTTCTGTTCTCCAATAAGATATGCTGAATTACATCAACATTATTTTCACATTAAAGATAAACCCAGTCGTTTACGGAGGGTAACATGAGGTATACGGCTTCGGAATAACCACGTCCACTCTTGCCAATAAACAACTTCAGTGAACTCAATTTTCTCTAATTTACAGTCAGCCTGTTTAAATTACTGTTATTTGGCTGGGATTATTTCATAGGGATTTAATTGTGCCTGTAAATCAAGTTTCTTTCAAATTCATCTCCTTATTCACTTTATTTCCCTCCCCCGTGTCTCATTTTGCATATGCTCCAAAACATATCAATAATTTATGCCACAAAGCCTTGTTTTCTCCTTTGTAACTACACACATGTTCTGCATTGTGTAGTGATGTCAAAGGAAATGTGTATATTGTGAAAAGGTCTTGAATTTTTCATGAAAGTTGGTTAGAGCCAAATGCCATTTTATAGATCTTTGGGAGAAGAACAAATCTATTTTGTGAAACAGTTTCAAAACTGAGTAAAAGCCATAATAGAATAAGAACTAACAAAGATAATATTTGATGAACATTTTTTTTTTTAAATCATGAACAGATCTAAACATTTACACACACTATCTAATCCTGATAACCGCATTGTTACTAAGGCTTCATGATCTCCATTTTACAGACCAGGTAACTGACATGGGAAGGCACTGCATCATGTCACAAAGCCAGGGAGTAACAGAAGAGGAACTTAAACTCAGGCCTTTTGGACCTCAAAACTCAAGTAGTCTTTTCATAAAATCAGTTATGCAACTTTCTCATATGTGGGCCACAATAGTTGAGACAGATTGGTTTTGCTTTAATTCTAAATCTAAAACTAGAACCTCCAACTCTTCTTCTTTTCTTAAAAAACATTTTTTTTTTCATCCTGTCTGTCCTACTCAATTCCTGCTGGTTCTCAACTGACCACCAGATTAAGTGGATAAAACCTGATGGCATTTGCAGCAGAGGGGGAAGGGAATGATGTCACCTACACAGATGTCTGTAGGGCACAGGCAACATGAGATCACCCTGAGCTGATACTGAGTCGATACAGGATATTTGTTCATTATTTATTGAATGCCAAGTATATGCAAAATTAGGGGTCAGCAAACTGTGTCCTGTGAGCCAAATATGTCCTGCCTACTGTCTTTGCAGTAAAGTTTTTTTTTGGGGGGGGGGATTTTATTTATTTGAGAGAGATAGAGTGTGTTTGTGCACTAGCCCATGAGAAGGAGGGGAAGGGCAGACGGAGAGGGAGAAGCAGATTCCCTGCTGAGCAGGGAGCCTAGCCTGGGCTCAATGATCCCAGGACACTGGGATCATGACCTGAGCTAAAGGCAGACACTTAACTGACTGAGCCACCCAGGTGCCCCACAAATAAAGTTTTATTGGAACACAGCCATGCGTATTCATTACATATGGTCTACAACTACTTCTGGGTTACAACAGGGACACTGTATAGTTGTGACAGACACTGTACAACTTGCAATGATGAAAACACTCTCTTCCCCTTTATAGAAACTGCTTGTTAATTCTGTGCCAAATAATGATCAAAACAGACAGAACTCCTACCCTTGTGACCTTTATTATCTTGTGAGACACATTAATAAAAATATTATATTATTAAACATTATGATACATGCTATGAAAGTAGAGTAGAATGGGCAATAGATTTTACTGTGCTTATCGTTTGCCTTTGGTTCTTGAAATTCAATCATTTGGGCTTTATTCTTTTATATTAAATGTATTTTTTGAGTGGAGTGAGAAACATAAACCTTTTTACTCATTTATTCACTCATTTAAATTCGGTGACTATATACTCAGTACCTACCATGTGGTGGATGCTGTATTAGGTTCCAAAACATAGGAGTGAACAAAAGTTGAAATGGCCTCCTATTTGTTGAATCTTCGACAGTATTTCTCAATTGATTCAGAACTCAGGAAATGAAGAGTTCTACTTAGTGAACCGAATCAACTTCCAAACAGAGTCCATTGTAAAATCTGGCTCTTTTTGTCCTTGAACTCCTGAAATGGCCTTGTGTTCTTAGGGTACATTCCCCATTTTAATTAAAACTAGTTTGACTGGGTTTCAAACCTCTGAAACTTGGAGTTTTGTGACTAAGTCAGCTAGATGAGCATTTGGCTTTACAGACTCTATGGTGGGAGGAAGCAATGCAGCAAGACGCTGGAAATGGCTTTTAAGTAGACAACCATGTCTGTCCTAGTTCTGTTCTTGGCTTCCCGCCTTCCTTCTCCATATGTTCTTCTTCTTGATCTTATCTTATCCTTGAAAACTTCAACTACTGCTATTCTCCCAGTAGCTTTCAAGAGATAGCTCTGTCTCCATTCCTTAGTTCAGTTGTTTGCTGCTCAAGTACCCTTGAATGTCTCATTGTTGCCTCAAAACTAACCAGACACATCCACTTCTTCCACCCCGCTCTACAGGCTCCTTGTCTTGACTACAGCCTTGGAGAAAAACATGGAGCATAGAAATAGCTGTAACCACATGTCACACCCGAGTGGGGAAATAGCTTCAGGCCTAGGGTGGAGGTCACACTGTGAGGCATGTCCAGGTGAATTCTGTCTCCCTGTCCTTAGTTGGGCTCAGTTTACAACCTTGAAGATGACCCTTTCCTATCCCTCCTAATTGGGACCTCCGTCTCTCCTGAACTCTGACTTGGTTCTCTAAATCTCAATTCCTGAACTTCATTTTGTATTTTCTGTTTCTATGTCATCCTCCACCTAGGAATACTTTCCAGATATTCAGTGTTTTAAATATGCTACCTAAGTTAGTCCTTAAAACAATCTTGTGAGAAAAGTAGCATTGTTATTATAATCTATTCCCAGATGAAGGGGGGAGACACCAACAGGTTTAAGTGACTTGTCCAAGGTTACACAGATGTATAGAACTAGGATTCCAACCAGGTCTGACTAACTCTAAAATAGTGCTCTAATTCCTTCTTCCTAGAAATTGATTTCTGTTCCCCTCATCCTTAATGTACCATGTGGGGGTTCTGATCTTGATGCTTACTTTAACATTGATACCAGGGATTAGTAAACTTTTTCTGTAAAGGACCAGACAGTAAATACTCTTGGCTTTGCAGGACTCTATCACAGGTCTCTATCACAACTATTTTAGCTCTGCCATTGTGGTATGGCCATTAACAATACACAAATGATGTGTGTGGCTCTGTTCCAATAAAACCTTATTTTTAGATGCTGAAATTTGAATTTCATATAATTTCACATGTCACTAATTATTCTTTTCAGTTTTCAAAAAACGTAAAACCATTCTTAGCTTGTGAAACATACAAAAGTAGACAATGAGCCACATTAGGTCCATGGGCTAGAGTTTGCCAACTCTTTTTCTATCTCATGTTATTTGACTTTGGGTTTATAATTTTTCTGAAATCCTCACACATTAGCTACCACTTATGGTGAACTGAAGTATACACCAACATTCTAAGTATTTACATACATATTAATGAATGTGTTCTTTGTAACCACTCGACAAGGGAGATGCTATTATCATCTCAATTTTACAGATGAAGAAAATGAGCCACAGGGAGATGAACTAATTTGCAATAGGTTGTACTAAGCTAGGAAATGGGGGAGTCTAGATTGCAACCCAGGCAGTACTACCCCAGGGCTGGCATGTTAAGCACGGAGCTATGCTTCCTTTCTGGTTCCTATGAGATCATGTACTTTAAAGTATTTTGAAAACTATAAAGGTTATATAAATAGAAGTTAATAACTATCATAATTATTAGTATTACATCTTTATCTAGGTTTCTAAAGGGATTGGATAGTAATCAAATTGATGTTAATCAAAACAAAAACACCCAGGCATGCCGTGGGTTGGTTTCTATTTTTCTGTCCATCTTAGCATGCAACATTTTTAAGCTCTGAATTTTCATCACAAATAAGTAATGCAGGAGAATTCTTCCTATGGCTAGTTTGCTATTTGCCTCCATTCTCTCTGAACTTGGCACTACATCTCAGTTCTGATTAAAACCAAACTGAAGCTGCATATGTGAAGGAAGCTGCATATCAATAAGGGTTGATTATTGATATATAATAACCAACATATTATATATTATTATATATTATTATATATAAGTGTTGTTGTTTTTATTTTTTTCCTACTCTTTCACTTCTTTTAGGTTCTTAAATAAATTAGATAGCAGGAGAGACATGACTTAATTATTGAGAATACTTTGGAGCCAAATGGAAAATTATACTACTACTTACTCAGATGCCAGGGTAATTAGAGCCCAATTATTTCTCTCATTTGGCACTAATGAATGAAGATCAATTAAAAAAAATAATGTAACTGCTAATTGCTTTTATTGAGTGGAGAGCTCTAAGCAGCTGAAATCGTCTACTCTTTTACTAACTGAAAATACTAAATGAAGGCAACCCAGAGTGTGATTGTCTCCATGTCATTTTAGAGCAGTTTGATTTTCAAAAACCATGCAGATGGCCAAAGCTTTGTATTAGTCTCATTTCCCGGGTACAGCCCACTGGTCTTTCTTCCATAAGGAACGTCAAAACATGGCTCAAGAAATTCCTGGTTCCCTAGTGATAACATCAGGTTTGTTGGCAGGACTTTGTTGTTGCTTCTGGGTTGATCGTGCCTCCGCTAAGATGGAATGTTTGATTTGCTTGGCTATTTTACTTTTCTCCTGATTAGTATATCCATTTCATCAAATGTATTCTGAAAACAACATTTATTTGACTTTACCAAAATCTGATTGAAAGAGACATCTCCTTGATTAAAACTTTAGATTCAGCTTATGTGGTTATGGACTTACCTGCTCAAAGATAACCTTGGACTTCAGTTTGCCATTTAACGGAATGTTTAAACAGCATCACTGTAACAAAACGAAACAACAAAAATAAACCCCAAGCTTATGTTATTTTATTTTACTAGCACTTTTTTTTTTTTTTTTTTTTTTTTTGAGGGGATGGTATAAGACCTGTAATTCAGTCGGTTTGTTTATGGTCTGAACACAGATTCCCATGAATGAGTTACAGGATAGCTTGACACGCTGCATCCTACAGACAAAGTAACGGTGCCATTTTTAACAACGGAGTTCTCCCTCCTCCCCACCCCACCCATGCTTCACACAATCTACTGACCTTTGCAATTCACATGACATGTTTACCTCTATTACCTCATTACATCCTCAAACAACGTTAGGAAGTAAATAAGGCAGGTTTTATCTTTAATTTACAAACAAACAAACAAAAAAGAGGCTTCAGAGAGCTTACAAGACACCCAGACATCAAAACCAATGCTGTTGATCCCACTGTGGTCTCCATGAATGGTGACCCCCGCCCCCCAGTTGTGCAGTATGAAACCTATGTAGTCAAAGAGAGCACCTAATTTTGACTCCTAATTCTGCTTTAAAGAAGATCCAGACAGAAAAGCAAAAGAAAATTCTGAAATGTGTGAGTCAGAATGCAGGCAAACCCTAAAACATTTACTCTCAGCATTTCCCTAGCTGAAAAAGAAATGGGTGTGACCAAAGTGTGAATCAGTTTTGGTCATCTGGGCTTGGCTTTATGGCTGAGCAAGTGGAAACTCAGAAGAATAAATCCCCTCTGTCCTGTAATGCAGTCGAAATGGTACGTGTGTGTCCCATGTTTGGATTGTGTGGTTACACTAGTATGGAAGGCCTCTTTAGTGGGGATTCTCAATCAGTGGGGATTCTAAACCCACAGATCAATGTTTGGCCCCCGTGGCTCTGGACTTCCTGGTTAAGTTCTCCTCAGCATCAGGAGAAAGTGGGGTGCAGGTGAAGGAGAGCTGGTTAGTTAACCAGCTCTCCTTCACCTGTGCCCCAGCATGCCGGTGCCCCGGCATGAGGGGCCTCAAATTATTACTGCCAAATGAGGTTGTGCATAGGTCCTGGAGGAACAGTGACAAGATTCAAAGAAGATGCTATTTTTTGTGTGTCTTGTCACTGCCTTTTCCCAACTGTAGTTCACTGTTAACTACCACTTTCTTTTTAATAATCCCATTTTCACCTTGTAAATAGTAATGCTATACCTCATTGTGGGTTGTGTGTGTGTGTTTTGTATATTAGAAACATAACTTTGCTAAGTGAACACATTTAAAATAGTCCATATTTTTTTCACCCTATTTTGGCATGTTTTCATTAAGAACAAAACAAAAGATAGCAAGAGTTTAAAAAGTAGGAAGTAACTTTTTGTCCGTCCCCCACCCCCCCGCCCCGATGCTGAGAAGCTTGCTGAGTGTGCTGGGGAAAAAGGAGGGCAGCACACTTGGGATCAAGTCTGACTCTTCCAATTCTAAGCCTTCAGCAAGGTTCTTCTTTTAAAAAAATCTCAGCTTCCTCATCACTACAATGCAGACAATTATAATTAACTTCCTCATAGTATTGTCCTGAGAATTAATGAGATCTTGCTGGTCAAGAGCTGGGCTTAATACCTGCCACTGAGTAATGCTTACTACGTGTGAGACCTACATATTTGTCTCTTTAACTAAGATTAACACCTCAATCTGTGGGGGAATTCCAGGTGAGTGGTGTGTTTCCCAAAGGTATGGGGTAAAAAGGGGAGCTCTGGGGCTGAAAATGACACTCGGTTCACTAACTAACTCAACAAATGTTTATTGGGTTTTGCTATGAGGAGATCTCTCCAAGGCATGGGAGAGGCAGGGGTGAACAAACCATAGACTTAGAATAAAACCCAAAAACCTCCCTTGAAGAAAGGGAGGTAGTTAAAGTAACTGGGGAGCTGATTTCCAGAAAGACGGAAGAAATAGAAAGGCCCAGAAGTCCAAGAATGAACTTGGTTTGTTCGAGGGATAAGAGCTCAGGGTGTCCAGAGCAGAGGATGTGTGTTGGATGAGGACACTGACAGAAAATGGCATCAGGAAGAGAAGTGGGCAGAGTGTGTAGGTCTGTGTAGACCAAGTGAATGACTTTGGGTTTTATTCTAAGTCTGTGGTGGGAAGCTAATGGGTTAGACACAAGAGAAAAAGCATCTGATTTGTAATTTTTCCAAGTTTACTTTGCATTCTGAGTAGAGGATTGATTCCAGTGGGTAAGAGAGGAAACAGAGAAGATAGTCAGCAGGCCCTTGAGGCTGTCCGTAGGACATGATGGCAGCCTGGAATAGAGTAGCTGCCATGAAGGTTCAAGGAGTAGACTGATTAAAGGTACTATGGGAGGACTTGCTGTTGGACTGGATGTGGGTGTGAGGGAAAGAGAAGAGTCAAAGATTTCTGGCCTGAACAAATAGGTCAATAATGGCATTCTTAACCAGGGCAGGGAAGACTGGAGACTTGGGGGTGTGGATGATGAAATCCAAACTTCTATTTGAGATGGCTATTCAAATCATGTCAAGCAGGAAGTTGAATATATGAATCTGAACTTTAGAGGAGACTTTTGACCTGCTGATGTTAACTCGGGAGCCATTAGCTTAAAGGTGGCATTCAGGATTCCATAATGTATCTTAATATTGATTAATGCAAGTGTAGGGTTTATCATCCGTCTCTTCCCTTGTACGTTCCGTATGTTCAGTCATTGGGTCTTAAACTTTGCTATGGTTTTCCATATTTCAAAATAACTTAGAGTTTATTAAAAATATGATTGCTCAAAGTTATATTTCTTAGTTATGCCTGCCTACATGACTTTTATCTGTTGTTTTTATTTTGTGTCATAAATACACACACATGCCTACTTCTCCTTGGCTGCCTTTCCACCATTTGAGGAGAGTGCTTACAAGCATCATAGCTATCAATACTGAGCACACTCCATATGCCAGGCCTTAATCCTCAGAACAATAAGGAGGATTTGGCAGGCAGAGACAGGTGTAAGATATCTGGTTATCAACGATGGGAAGAAGAAAAGCAATGTTGGTGGTTTTGTCTTGATGTGGCTAATGGGAAAGTGTTGTCTGTATCTGAGATGTTTCAAAAACTATGCAAACCAATGAATGTGATCCCTTCTATGAAACACACCTGCTCTAGTGCTCATTTATTCGAAATGTTGAGGACACAGGAAGTCAGAGTGGGGTAGGGATGGCAAGTAATTTCAATCTTTCTATAAAAACTGTGACTTGAACTTGAAATTGAGGCTTGGGAAAGCTCAGGTGTATGTTGCTTGCAAGAGACAAAACCTAGACAAACTGGCTTAAGTTAAGCGTAGGGGGTTAGCAGGCTCATGTAACAGAAATGCTAAGCAAATTAACTTTAAACAAGGCTGAATCTAAGTACTGAAGTCAAGTTCGACTTTCTGAGACGTGGACTTAGAAGCGGGCCAGTGTTACTCTGTAAACAAGAACCATTTTCCAATACTAGAAAAATGTGAAGGCCTCTTGGAGAGACAAAAACAACAAATGTCCATTATAGGCAGGATGAGAGAAAGGAAAATGGACACTTGTGTCCGTGGTTATTTGAAAGGTGAGATTCTGCAGCTTTTGATTAGTATTTGAAAGAAAACAAAACCCAGGACAGCAGGCTCTCAGTAAAAGGAAAGGTGATTCTTGTTTACAGAACCACACCAGCTCGATTAGTCACATGACCCAGGAAAGGTTTCTGTATCTCTCCAAGCCTCAGGTGTCTCATCTGCAAAATGGGGGTGAGCATGGGTCTCCTTCTCAGAGCTGTGATAAAGACCCAGTGAAATCCGGCATGTGTGGTGCCTAGCACAGCGCTTTGCACAAAGTAACCTCTCAAAAAAGTGATGACTCTTTCCCCCTCCTCTTTATTACTATTGCTCTTATTTTTGATAAACCGGATTCACAATGACTGAAAAAATGCACATCAAGCTGACTCAGGACATTTTATCATCTGCTTATGCTCAAAAGGACTGAGTTTTGTCTCAGAATAACAGTTTTGTGGTTGACTAATACCTTGGCTTTGGGTGCAGGGAGACTAAGCTGTTTTGTTTGAGATCAGATAACCCCAGTAGTTAGCCTCCGAGCCTCAGTTTCCCTATATAATAATTCTCATAGGATTGTGAGGATAGCTTGAATAATTGATCTGTTGTGCATATCGTAGTTTCTAGACCTTGTGAGATTTTAATAAATAATAACAGTAATAGCATCTATCATTATTGGATCTGTAGCAATTTCTGCAAGGCAGCCTTGGACCTTTTGAAAAGAATGGTTCTGACAGGAAGACAGAATTGCCCCTTGATGACAGGGCAGTTGTCACATGATGAACCTTCACCATATGGATCACCTTAGTCATCCTCGTTTTACTTGGTTGGAATGTGACATCAGTGTCGATTTGCCTGCTGGGTGTCTTTTAAGAAAGGGAGTCTTGACTCCATTCTGCCGATGATTTATTTAGAAATGCCTGAGAGCGGAGAAACACAGAATGTTCTGAAAAGTCAGCGTGTGCATCTTGTCCCAGGGTGATTTCGTGACTGTTCATTTGCTGTTTACATGGCTTACCTCTCTAATTTATAGACTCTGAAAGCACCAATGAATGCAACAAACTAGGTTTTGATCGCCTAATATAGTTTATAGTGCAACCGTAAATTTGGAGCCATTTATGGAACATTATGACTTGCAACATCTCCCCCTGTTTTATTACTCAGGAAAAAAATGTGTGGAGCTTATAATTTCTCTAAAAACTGTAAAAGCATTTAAAAAAATTCAAGTGGCTATGCAGTGCAGAAGGCAAGATTTTATCTTGGGTAGTATATTGAAAGCCCAGGGTTTTTTTGTTGCTTTTTTGTTTTTTTACTGAAACATCAGTTTATTTTAAAATACACAAGATGACGGATTGGAATCTTTAATGAAAAGAACTCATCTTTGCTCTTTCCTATTCCAAAAAAAAAAAAAAAAATTGTGCTATGCTTAAGGAGGGATTTAGCAATTAGATGATTTCTATAAAATAGTAATTGACATATGCCCTATTTTTTTCTACCATCAAAGATGTTTAATTTAAATAAAAGCTTTCTTCTCCACAATCTGACATTCTCCTTGAGTTTTATCTTGTTCTAAAGTCATTATCTTACAATTAGGTCTGAACTTAGGGG
Source organism: Lontra canadensis (assembly GCF_010015895.1). NCBI lineage: Eukaryota > Metazoa > Chordata > Mammalia > Carnivora > Mustelidae > Lontra > Lontra canadensis. Next base: position 10,344,075 of record NW_022631028.1, read on the forward strand.
TAAAACAACAACGACATGAACCAGGAACTCCAGCGCAGAGACCTTCCTTGGGCTGGAGCTGTCTGATGCTATCTGGGCTGAGCAGCTTTTTATCATCCTGATGTTTAAAGGGAAAGGTCTCTGTTCTGTTGCCTTCCACGCCTCCATTATTCTTTAAAGTTGGACCCACTGAGTAGGCTGGGGCCTCTGTGTGGCAGGACAAGATATTGTTATCATAAAAATGAATGTGGAGGTCAGACATTTATCTTTGTCTCTGTCTCCCCTGCAGGATCCTGAGAAAGAAAAATTATGGATGAGGTGCTTTTATCTAAGCAAAGTTCAGATGGAGATAAATAGTGCAGGGTGGGGAGCAAACAGAAACAGAGCTAGGCGGGGGTGAGTCTTGGAAGAGAAGATTCTGTTCTATGGAATCCTGTAATTGCTCCCATAGAAGGGGCCCCGGAAATGCTCTAGTGTGACTCCATCAGGGCAGGGGAGCCATGCAGCAGAAGAGTGAGAAAGGGCAGATTCCTTTCAAGTTGCTCTTGCATTGGGAAATTAAGGGCCCCGGAAGGTATGGGTTAAATGAGTGGGGATTTGGGGCCAGATGGCTTGGTATGAACTTGCCTATGTCACTTTCTGGTTGTGTGTGGGCAAGAAATAGAAATTCTCTAAGCCACTGTGTCCTAGCTGTCCAATGTGGAAGAACAATATTCCATACAACATGCATTACTGAGTATCTCCCCTAAAGTAATAGAGAGCACAGACCACTGTTCCTCCCTCCTGACTTCCCTCTCTCCCTTCCTCCATTCCCTTCTTCCTTCCCTCCATCATTCATTCACTCAATGAGAAATAATTGAATATTTGTGAGATAGTAATACCATTCTTGGCACTGGGGATACAATGATTTACCAGAGAGGATTCTTGATCTTGTGAATTGTACTAAAATGTTAACTACTATTATGATAATGAGTGAGGAAAACTGAGATTCTAAGAAGTCATGCCACCAAATAGGAAAAGATCTCAAAATAGAGCAGGGCCTTCAGAGTCCCATGCTTCTCTCCCCTTGCCCAGACCTCCCACCCCTACCCCATACTGTGCTGCTTCTACTCAGTTTGTTGCCTTCCATTTGCTCTGTTAAGAAATGGATTTTTTTGTAGTGTTCAATGATTCATTAGTTGTGTATAACACCCAGGGCTCATCACAATACATGCCTTATCTTAATACCTAGCTACCCCATCCCTTCACCTCCCCCCCACCCCGCAACACTCAGTTTGGTTCCCAGAGTCTATAGTCTCTCATGGTTTGTCTCCCTCTCTGATCCACCCCCCCACACCCGCCTTCAGCTTTCCCTCCCTTCCCCTATGGTCTTCTGAGCTATTCATTTTGTTCCACTTATGAGTGAAACCACATAATTGTCTTTCTCTGCTTGACTTATTTTACTTAGTATAATCCCCTCCAGTTCCATTCATGTCGATGCAAATAGTAGGTATTCATCATTTCTGATGGCTGAGTAATATTCCATTGTATTTATGAACTATATCTTCTTTATCCATTCATCTGTTGAAGGGCACCTTGGCTCTTTCCACAGTTTGGTTACTGTGGACTTTGCTGCTATGAAAATTGCAGAGCAGGTGCCCCTTCTTTTCACTACATCTGTATCTCTGGGGTAACTATCCAGTAGTGCAATTGCTGGGTCATAAGGTAGCTCTATTTTTAGTTTTTTTGAGGAATCTCCACACTGTTTTTTAAAGTGGCTGTACCAGTTTGCATTCCCGCCAATATTGTAAGAGGGTTCCTCTTTCTTCACAACCTCTCCAACATTTGTTATTTCTTACCTTGTCAATTTTTGCCATTCTAATGGGTGTAAGGTGGTATCTCATTGTGGTTTTGATTTGTATTTCCCTGATGGCTAATGATGTTGAACATTTTTTCATGTGTCTGTTAGCTATTTGTGTGTCTTCTTTGGAGAAGTGTCTGTTCATGTCTTCTGTCCATTTATTGACTGAATTATTTTTTTTGGGTATTGAGTTTGAGAAGTTCTTTATAGATCTTGGATACCAGCCCTTTGTCTGTAATGTCATTTGCAAATAGCTTCTCCCATTCTGTGGGTTGCCTCCAACTAATGATGTACTATATGGAGGCTAACTAAACATTAAAAGAAAAGAAAAGAAAAGAAAAGAAAAGAAAAGAAAAGAAAAGAAAGAAAAGAAAAGAAAAGAAAAGAAAAGAAAAGAAAAGAAAAGAAAAGAAAACAGATGAGCAAAGGGAAAAAGAGAGAAAGAGAAACAAACCAAGAGACAGACTATTAACTATAGAGAATGCACTGATGGTTACCAGAGGGGAGGTGGGTGGGAAGATGGGTGAAATCAGTGATGGGGATTAAGGAGTGCACCTGTGATGAGCACCAGGTGAGGTCTGGAGGGGCTGAATGACTATATTGTATAGCTGAAACTACTTTAACCCTGTGTGTTAACGGAAATAAAACTGAAAATATTTTATATTTTATCAAAAAAATAGATTTTTAAAAACACAAACTATTTTTTAAACACAGTTTTAGATTTATAAAAAAAAATTATGAAGATAGCATGAGAATCTCCATATACCTCACAGTTTCCCCTAAATCTTACATTAGCATGGTACATTTGCTGCAATGAATGAACCAATATTGACACTTGGGTTTTTCTTTTAACCTAATGTTCTTTTTCTGTTCCAGGATCCCATCCAAGACAGCACACTGCATTTAGTCTTCATGTCTCCTTGGCCTCCACTGGGCTGGGTCAGTGTTTCTGACTTTCCTTTTTTTTTTTTTTTTTAAGATTGATTTATTTATTTTTGAGTTGGGGAGGGGCAGAGGGAGAGAGAAAATCTCAAGCAGACTCTCCATTGAGACTCCTCACAGGGCTCAATCCCAGGACCCTGAGATCATGACCTGAGCCAAAAGCAAGGGTGGGACAGTTAATCAACTGAGCCACCCAAGGACCCCTGACTTTCCTGATTTTTGACAACCTTGACAGTTTTGAGGAGTACTGGTTAGGTATTTTGTAGAATGTCCCTCAGTTGGGATTTGTCTGATGTTTTCTTCACGATTAGACTGCCCTTATGTAGTTCTGAGAGGAAGACCACAGAGGTTCGGTGCCATGTTCTTCACATTATATCAAGAGTACACACTACCACATGGCAGATCACTGTTGATATTGACCTTGATCTCCTGGATGAGGTCGTATTTGTTAGGTGGGCCCCTCTTTTGTCATCCTTTCCATACTGCAGTCTGGGGAAGGGAGTCAGTATGTGGAGCACACACGTATGGAGTGGGAAATGATGCTCCATCTCCTTGAGAGGAGAACATCTGCATGAAGCATTTGGAATTCTTCTACACAGGAGGGTTTTTTTTTTCTTTTTTAAATGCATTCAACCATTTACTTGTATCAGTATGAATTCATGGATACTTATTTCATACTTTGAGTTGCAATCCAGCACTCTTTTTTCTTATCATTTGCTCAAGTTATTCCAGGTTTGGTCACTGACAGCTCTTTCAATTAGCTCCTGTTATGTCCTTGACATGCCTTCACCCGTGTGCTGGGTATGTGTTGCTGTTTGTTTGTTTCTTTTTTAGTACTTCTCACTTCCTGGCACTACAAGGTTCTCTAGGCTTATCTTGTATATCTTCTGTCTAGTCCTTGAATCAGTCATTTCTCTAAGGAGCTCGAGCTCCTTTTTATTGGAGAATGGTAGTAGAAATCAGTATCTGGACCCTGGGTGAGCTCATTGCTACCCTGGTACTGTTGCTTCTATGCACTCCTAGGTGACAGAGTGAGGAAATATATGTGTGCTTAGTAACTTCTACATATGTACATATGTATAATTATTTCTGTGTGCAACTTTCTGTATGTAAAGTGAGCCAAAGATGAGTTTATACTAATGTCTCCAATACCAATCCATTACCACGCAGGTCATTCTTGCCTCTTCTTTTCTCCTATTTGTAAATTTCCAATTCAACAATAACAGATAGCTTCCACTATCCACCATCCATTTACTTATTCAGTTTCAATATACATGTTTGATGGTACCAGAATTAACCTACATTCCTATGTTAATCAACTTTATTACTAGCGTAGAGTGTTTCTGTACCCATTCTCTTCTCTTCTTTATGATGAACTTACAGATCCTGTACATTTCCAAAGTTAAGTCAGCACCTTTTTCTCCAACCCTCTTTAGAGAGATCTTCTCATACATTTGTAATGCTGTCAGATTGCTTCATCACATTCTGTATTCTGTCCTGGGATCTCCAATCTCCTAAATAATTTCTTGAAAATTTGCATACATTATGGTTGATTCTTTGTACTGTAAAGCTTAATGGGCTTTGACAAACATAGTATCATGTATCCACCATCACAGGATCATACAGAATAGTTTCACCATCTTGTAACTCCTTGATGTTTCCTCCTTTCAACCCTAACCCTTTCACCAAGCCCTTGGTAACCACTGATCTTTTTCCCATTACTCAGTTTTGCTTTTTCCAGAAAGTCATTTCATTGGAGTCATAGAATATGGTGCATTTACCCACAATATGCATTTAAGAGTCATTCATTTTCCTTCCTTCCTACCTTCCTTCCTTCCTGATTTAATAGGACAAGTAGATGCATTTTACAAAATACATGCAAATTTCAAATATATGCATTTAATGCTAATATTCTATTATATGAATGTACCACAGTTTGTGAATATATTACCTACTAAAGGATATTTTGGCTGCTTACAGTTTTTTAGTAGCTATGAATAAAGTTGCTGTAAACGCTCACAGGCAGTTTTTGTGAAAATGTAAGTTTTCAAATCAGGTGGGTACCTAGGAGATGATTGCTGAATTTTATGCTAACACTATGTTAAGCTTTCTAGGAAAATGCCAAACTGTTTTCCAAAGTGGCTGTATTTTTTGGTGTTTCTACCAGCAATGAGTGAGAGATCTTGTTCCGCATTCTTGTCAGCATTTGATGTTATAAACTAAAAAAAAAAAAAATTTGCCATTCTAATTGGTGTATAGTGATATCTCATCATTGTTTTAATTTGTAATTCCCCAATGAAACGTTTTTCCTAATAAATCTTTCCATATGCTCATTTATCATATATATCTTATTTACCACATATATTTTCTTTTGTGAGGCCTCTGTTCACGTTTTCTGATTTTTTTTTTTAATTGAGTTGTTGTGTTCCTTTCTGTTAAGTTTTAAGAACACAAGCCCTTTATCAGATATGGCTTTTGTAAATATTTTCTCCTAGGTCGTGACTTGACTTTGATTTTCTTAATAGTGTCTTTCACAGAGCAGAAGGTTTTAATTTTTATAAAGTCCATTTTACCAATTTTTTCCCTATGGATTATGCTTCCAGTGTTATATCTAAAAACTCATTGTCAAACCCAAAAATCACTAGAGATTTTCTCCCTATATTTTGATCTAGAAATTTTATAGCTTTGCATTTAAATTTAGCTATATGATGCATTTTGAGTTAAGTTTTGTGGAAGGCATAAAATCAGCATCTGGATCAATTTTTAATTAAAATTTTTTTTTTTTTTTGCTTATGGATCTAGTTGTTCCAGTGTTATTTGTTGAAAACACTCTTCTTTTTCCATGGAGTTGTCTATGTACCTTGGTCAAAGATCAGTTGGCTATATTTGTGTGAATCAATTTCTGGGCTCTCTTTCTGTTCCATTCAACCATGTGTCTTTTCATAATGTCATGCTTTTTGGTGATGATAGTTCTTTAGTAAGTCTTGAAATTTGGTAGTATGTCTTAAATTTGTGTATTTATTCTCCAGTATTGTGTTGGCTATTCTAGGTCTTTTGTCTTTACATATATAGTTTAGTATAATTTTGTTGATATCTACACATCAGTGTGCTAGGCTCTTGATTGGGTTTTGTTGAATCCCTACATCATGTTGAAGTGAATTGACATTTTAAGACTATTGAGTTTTCTAATCCATGAACACAGAATATTTCTCCATTTATTTATATCTTCTTTGATTTTTTAAAACTAGAGTTTTATACTTTTCCACATATAGATCCTGTACATATTTTGTTAGATTTATATCTAATTATTTTATTTTTTATGCTATCATACATGGTAATTAAAAAAAAACCTTTAGATTCTTATTGTTCATTGCTGGTATATAGGAAAACAACTGATTTTTGTATACTAAACTTGTATCCTCCAATATTCCTATGCTCACTTGTTTGTTTTGGGAGGTTTTGTTTTTATTATAGTTTGTTTTTCAATTCTTCGGGATTTTCTACATAGACAATCATGTCATCTGTGAACAAAGACAGCTTTATTTCTTCCCAAACTGAATACGCTTCATTTTCCTTTCTTAAAGCACTAGGTAGAGCTTCTAGCATACCCGAATAAGAGCAGTGAAAAGGGACATCCTTGCCATGCATGTTCCTAATCTTAGAGAGAAGGTAACCATTTTTCAACATTAAAGATAATGTTAGTCTAGAGTTCTTTAATAGATATTCTATATCTAGTCGAGGAAGTTCCCCACTCATCTTAGTTTGCTGAGTTTTTATTATGAAGAAGTGCTGGATTTTGCAAATGCTTTTTCTGCATAAATTGCTATGATCGTATGATCTCTCTTCCATAGTCCATAGATATGGATTAGATTAACTGATTTTCGAATGTTGAGCCAATCTTGTGCATCTGGAATAAATCCCATTTGGTAATTTTGTATGATTTTCTATATTATTGGATTTTACGTGCAATATTTTTGTTGAGGATATTGATCTATAATTTTCCTTTGCTGCGATGTCTTTATCTTTTTTGGGTGTTGGAGTAATACTGGCAGCCTAGAATGAGTTGGACAGTTTTCTGTTTCTATTTTCTGGAAGAGACTGTGGAGTATTCATATCATTTCTTCTTTACAGTTTTGTGAAAGTTTATTAGTGAAACCAACTGAGCTTAGTGGTTTTTTATTAATTATTAATTTAATTACTATAATAAATAAGAGCTTATTCAGATTATCTTTTATGGCTTGTGTGAATTTTAGTAGTTTGTGCTTTTTGAAGAATTGGTTTATTGCTGCAAGTAATTAAATTTGTGGGCAGAGAGTTGTTCATATATTCTTTGATTATACCTTTAATGTCCATGGGATCAGTAGAGATTTTTTGTTTGTTTGTTTGTGATATCAGAAATTTGTATCTTCTTTCTTTTTCTCTTGGTTAGCCTAGCTAGAAGGTTGTCAACTTGTTTGATCTTTTCAAAGAATCAGCTTTTGGTTTTGTGGGCTCTCTCTACTATTTCTGGTTTTCAATTTCATTGATTTCTCTAGATTTTGTTACTTCTTTTCTTCTGCTTCATTTTGCCTTGGATTGTTCTTCTTTCTCTAATTGCCTAATATGAATAAATTACTAGTTTTTAGATGATTCTATTTTTCTAATATATGCATTGAATGCCATGAATTTCTAAGCATGATCTTTACTGAGCTCCACAAATTTTAATTAGTTATATTTTCACTTTTACTTAGCTTAAAATATTTTAGACTTTCTTATGAGACTTTTTTTTTCCCCAACCATGTGTTATT